>NC_050202.1:26675000-27313750 GCF_013141755.1 Anopheles stephensi
CTCGTGAACACGAAAGAAAGTATTCGAGACATGGTGCGAATGGCACATGGCGTCAGACCCCAAACTGGTCAAGTATTGCCTCTTTTCGTCAGAAGCCGTCACGAACTAGCTCACAAAAGGGGTACGGTAGAAAGATAGGAAGAAGAGATCGTTCGAAATTGTCCAACGTCTCGTGAAAGATAATACCCTCGTGCGCTGTTAGTGTGGCCTTGGGCGGATTTTATTGCAAAATTATTCCAATATTTAGGACATCTCGCATGCGATAGAACTTCCGCGGGAGGTGATGGACACTTTTTACGACTCGGCGTGGAATTTGATGGCTACAACCGTGTTGGTTTGTTTTGTTCAATCGCGCACTTATTGGTCCGTTAGGTGAGAGCGCTGGCACGGATGTTGTCTGGTTGTTGACTTTGGTAACAAAGTATTGGCAGATCTTCCTCTAAGGGCCCTGTGTCGCCCTAGGAGCTCCGAGCGTTCAGGTGCCTCCAAACTTAATCTCCTATCTCAGCTATCTCAACTGAGTCTAGGATCTCCAAAAGCTTATCTGCTTGGGGCCTCTTTAACCATTGATCTGTCGCTGCTCTTCCACTGCTCTTTTTCCTTGGATCAAGCTGCTCCAGAGAAAGTTGCTCTGTAGCAAATCCGAAGTAGATCCAGGATAAAAGTTGGAGTAACTCAATAGCCAAGGGCGTTAGGTCTTGTTAAAAAGTTAGGTGACTCGTGGCCATTCGTAGTTCGATGGGGATCAGCTATATACAGCATAAGATTACATGACGAGGATAATTGACTTTTTTTCAGATGATTTAATGAACTCAGCGACAAGTCGACCCACAATATACTATCAGAAAATATTAAAACATACTAAACGTTTCTCGCATATGGAATCCGCATATTCACCACTCACCACACTATTTCACCTCAAAACCAGATTCTCCGAAGAAGGCATTGCTCACAGGGCATACTGTCAACTGTCAACATTGTTGTTTGCAAACATGCTTCGCTCGCCAAACGGCGGTAATACAAAACCAAACAAGTAAACTAAAAGCTCAACAAAGAAATCCCTTCACAACTAGATCACTCGTGCAGTTGTTCTAGTTCACCGTGTAGTTGATAACGAGGTAAGCGCACTGTTTGCGCTTCCCTAATCCATCATCTAGCGTTATCTGAGTCTCTCGTAACCTTTATCAGCAAGCGACCAATTGGTGTGCCGTTTCAAAACGAACTCTTCTCTTGGCAAACACAGATTTAACAGCGCTTGAAGCAGATTGTACACCCCAATTGCTGAAGAATGGCCCTACCAAGGAAGGTAATTATCGATCTGGATGTCGGAACGGACGATGCGTGGGCCCTTTGGATGCTGCTGAAGTGTGAAAAGTCGTACGGATACGAGGTGATCGGTATCACGTGCGTGAACGGCAACACAACAGTGAACAACGTGGTGGAAAACACACTCACCTTGCTGACCGCGATGGGCCGTACAGATGTGCCGGTATTCCGGGGTGCTGAAGAACCACTGATACTTCCGTCGGAAAAGAAAGATGTCAGCAGCTTTCACGGCGTAAACGGGCTCGGTGACATAGACTTTGGTATTAAGGCCGATCGGAAACCGCTTCAACAAGAGCACGCAGTTAGTGCAATAACACGTCTGCTCCAACAACACAAAGGACAGGTCGATTTGATTTTTGTCGGTCCACTTACGAATCTGGCACTCGCCATGAAGCTTCAGCCGGGCCTGCTAAGCATGGCTGGACAGCTGTACATCATGGGTGGCAATCGGCATGGCGTCGGAAATATAACGTGGTCAGCCGAGTTTAATTTCCACACCGACCCGGAAGCTGCTCAAATCGTACTTCAAAAGGAGTACTGTCCGGTTACGATTGTGCCGTGGGAAACGTGCCAAAGACACGCGATCCCCATGCAGTGGCGTATGGAAGTGTTGGGAGCAAACGAAGAACAACCCGTACTGCGCATTCTGAATGCAGTCGAGCAAAAGACGTACGCTCAGCGAACGCATTGGATGCCGTGCGATGCGTATCTGGTAGCTGCGTACGTGTTGCCGGGCTGTGTGGAGAAAGCACACCTGTACTCAGTGGATGTGGAGCTGCACGGTGCACTAACCCGTGGACAGATGATACTGAACCACAAGCTGCAGGGAAATGGCCACGTGCGTATCGTTGACGATATCAATGAGGTAGCGTTTAAAGAGCTTTGCTTCAAAACAGTTGCTTGAGTGGGGAATGAATTGGATACACCGGTTGCTGTATCATCCCGATGTGCCTTATGATGTAGCCTTATACTCAATGCTTTTATTTGTATCAGTTTCCCTTTACATAGTGACTATGTAGATGAGAATAAAAATATTATTTTAAAAAGACTTCGTTGGATTTTTGGTTTTCAAAATCATTACCAATTTGCGAAACGTTTCCATTCAACATTGAAACGTATAGAGCGCAAAAAATTCTAAAATATGAAAGAAAGCGAGAAGAATATTTACAACCATTAACGACATCCATTTAAGTGATTTTTTAGCTTTCGAAAAACATAGCTTTCACTGTTTTACCGTCTACTACCTGTCAAAGTTGTTTACCCGTTGCATCCCCCAAAACTGTCTACTGTCAACCCGCGGTTTGACATTTACACGTCAAACATGCAGATGTCAAATATTGGATGATTTTTTTTCGCCAGCAAATTTGTGTCTGACTCGTCCGGTTTTTTGTATTCCGTATTGTGGATATTTTTACGGGACTTTATCTGTGCAAAAAATCCCCCAAAGCGTACGCGATTCCAGCGACTCGGCTTTTCCTGTTCCGGCTCGTAGTGATAGAACGACGGAAGCGGCCACATACAGCACGAATCGGCACCAAACACACCATATTTCCAGCCCCAATCGCGGTTGTCCCTTGTTGACACCGTACGTGTGCAGCACACAAAAACACACAGCAATCGGAACGTGAAGAATGGGTACGTCGGGAAGGCGGTGTCTGATAACAAGGCAAGGCAGGGCAGGAGCAGACGACCCTGCCTGCCAGCCTTGGATTTGCGTTGCCCGAGCGAGAGTTTTTGGGGGGGTCTAGTGTGTTGTTGACACTTTCTTTCTTTTTTTTCTCTCCCGCACGCAGGCGGACTGTTCAGTTACTTTCGGGGGCTGCTCGGGAGCCGGGAGATGCGGATACTGATCCTGGGGCTGGATGGCGCCGGTAAGACGACCATACTGTACCGATTGCAGGTGGGCGAGGTGGTGACCACAATACCGACGATAGGCTTCAACGTGGAGCAGGTGACGTACAAAAACCTTAAATTCCAGGTGTGGGATTTAGGCGGACAGACCAGCATACGGTAAGCAGGAGGTGTTCGGGTCGCGATAAAGGGGAAGAAAAACAGACTAATGTTATCTCGATTTTCCCCGCTTTTCCAGACCATATTGGCGCTGTTATTACAGCAACACAGACGCTATTATCTACGTAGTTGATTCGGCAGATAAGGATAGGATAGGCATATCAAAAGACGAGCTACTATACATGTTAAGGGTAAGGATGCATTCCGGATGGGGCCATGCCAAGTGCCTGCAAAACTGTGTTCATTGTTTCCCCCCATCAACCCCGCAGGAAGACGAACTTGCCGGAGCCATACTGGTAGTGTTGGCCAACAAACAGGATATGGAAGGGTGCATGAGCGTGGCGGAGGTGCATCAAGCGCTCGGGCTGGAAGCTCTGAAAAATCGAACGTTCCAAATATTCAAAACATCCGCGACCAAAGGAGAGGGCCTCGATCAGGCGATGGATTGGCTGTCGAATGCGTTACAGGCGCGGAAATAGCTTCCGCTAGGGTAGCAGCAGTGCAGTGGAGGCAGTTTTCCTGTGGCGATCACAGCCCCTTCCCGTTACTACGTTCACTTTTCGTTCCGCCTCACCGTTTCTGCAAACCCGTGAGTGTGCGTGTGTGTGCCGAGTAGTGTGTGGAGAGATTTCTGTAGAGTACGCTACATTCTAGGTAAAGCTTTCGTAAGCGAAAAGCGATAAGAGGGCTATTGGGTCCTTCCAAGTAGCAATATTCTTTCTACTGATGAGCACAGCGATGTATAGCCGATACATTGCCAGCGCGAGCCGGTGACGATCGGAAGGTGTTCCGTACGAAAAGGGAATTCCCTCAGCATAACGCTTTCTTCTTATCTTAAGCTTACGGATATGAAAACAAAAGAACGATTCCTTCACGTGCCCGTGTGCCAAAGAAGGAATGAAGCAAATATTCAGCAATACACCAACTTCATTTCGCATTAGACGTACTCTCCTTCCCACGAAAACACTCCAATCGTGCAAACGGAACAGCAGCACAGTCGTCACCCGGGTTCGTTAGGTCGAAGAAAGCATTAATTTTATATTTAAAAAAATGTGTACCATTAAAACAAATATTATACAAAACAAATGTATTAAGTTCTCAAGCGAACACACGCACCGTGGGCCGGTTTTATTGAGCTTGCTCACCACGACGGTACACCGAACCGGGTCACGCGCTTCTCCTGCGTTTCCAGCTCCATCTTGATCTTGGTGCGCATGTAAAAGATGGGACAATCGCGACTGGTGCAGATAACTTCCTCGTGCAGCGAACCTTGGCACCGCTGGCACTCCGTCCACAGGCGACAGAACCGATCCTCGAGCGTACGTTGCGCGGCCAGTTCCGTCTGGTACAGGGAAGCCTCGTTCGGGGCACAGTGCTGACAGAGCGCGCGACCCTCCTGTCCAGCCGCCAGCAGTGCTTTACACCCCAGACAAGCGTCCCGCTTCTTCGTAAACGCTGCCAGTGCACCGACCTTCGACGTGACCACGGAACGTGTCCGGGTGTGATCACCGCGGAGAAGAATCGATTCCGCCTTCTCACCCAGGATAGGCTCAAAGATGCGCAGCAACGGTTTCGATAGCTGGTTCTCGAGATAGTAGTTCGCATCGATCGGTATGCAGTTCTCCAGCACGTAGATCGGATCTTCCGCTTTCATGTAGGCGGGCGTGTTTTTGGCCGCCGCTATCAGCACGTACGGCACACGATCGCCCAGCTTCGGTGCATTGCCCGGATCGCGCTTTTTCATCTTGTTTGCCAGCTCAACGTGCGCCTGCTTCGCGGCGTAATCACTCTTCGCGAGCTCCTTCGTAATGACCAGCTGCGAAATGTCGATCCGATTGCAGAGCAAATCGGCGATCGTTTGCTTCGCATACTCGATCGCCCCGTCCGGGTTCCGTTCGATCAGCAGCTTCTGCAGGCAATTGTTCATCAGATTCGCGACGAGCGGAGAATTGTCACGCCGCACCGTTTCGATACCCTTACAATCCATCTTGTCGTACCTGTCCGGGCGGGTAAAGTAAAGCCCAGCGTAGCGCTTCTTGTTGATCAGCAGATAGGGATAGTAAACCTTCTCGAACTCAAGCTTGATCGGTTTCACAAACTTGGCGCTTACGTAGTCGGCCGCCTCCTTGCCCAGCTCCATGCTACGCTCGAGCGTTTTCACGCCGAAATTCACCATCACCGAATCGGTATCGCCGTAAATGACGACCGCATCGTTCTCGTACCCATGCTCCACCGTGTACCGCTGCTCGACTTCCTGCTTCGTTTGCTCGATCATCGTCCGCCCGTAGGCCGTGACGGAGCCGGAAATTTCTAAGCAAGGAAGCTTTCCCACCTGGGCACCGGTAAATCCGTACACCGAGTTGGCTGATATCTTCAGTGCGAGCTGCCGGCCATCCAGCACGGATCGCTTGAATGGGTCCGTTTCCACCTTAAGATCGGCCTTTGCGCGCTTACGTGCTGCTAGGAGAGATTCTAGAATTTCCGGCAAAATTCCTTTCCGAACGGACGACTTTACGAACACATTGTTGGCCGGTGTGTGCGTTAGCTGGTCCGGGCTGAGGCTCAGCTTGTCCTTCATGTTGGGCTGGACGAGCGTCGTGTAGCAGAGATTGTGGGCCATCATGATGCTTGGGTACAGGGAGGCGAAATCGAGCGTCGAGATGGGATTGGCATAGTAGCCACGCTTCGGTTCGATAACGGTCGCTCCTTCGTACTGTTCTTCCGAGCCGGAGCTTTGATAGGATGGGATCAGGTAGCCGGCGACCTTCGATTTGCGCAGCAGTTGGCTCATGACTTTGATCTGCTGTCCGCGCGTTAGCAGGCAGGCCAGCGGGACACCGGTCACACGTGCCATCTCCATGTAGTTCACGATGCACATCAGCTTGTTGAGAAGGCGCAGCGGAAGGTAGGCATCCTTGAGACAGTACATCGCCAACCGACGGCGCGTCTGATCGCTTTCGTTCTGCAGGTCCGTGATGATGCTGTGATGCACGTCCTCTTTCTGTTCCTGCAAAAAGTGGTAACTGACCGCGTTCAGCGTGTACGAGCGTAGTTTGTAGTCACGCAGCAACACGAACAGCAAATCGAACGGTACGCGGCCCTCGAAGTTGACAAATTTGTTCTCCCGCCGGCCCATCTGTTTCGACTGTATGACGGTGTCCTTGATGACGGACCGGATGTTGGTGACGCGCCCGAGATACTCAAAGTTTTTCACCTTCAGATGGCTGGCACGGTTCAGCAGGTACGGTACGTCGAAGTTGTTGATGTTGTACCCGGTGAGAATGTCCGGATCGAGCTCGCGCACAAAGCAGGCCCATTCGCCCAGTAGCTCCTGTTCCGTGTCGTAGCTAAGCACCTGCGCACCAACGATCGGTGCGCACGCTTTCAGGGTAAACACATTCCTTAGGAACGGTTCCTGTTCACCCTGGCGGATGACCATGTTGGCGATCTGGATCACTGGATCGTGCTGTGGTTCGGGGAAAATTCCTTTCCTCCCGGCGCACTCGATATCGAAGCTCAGAATGCGGAACGGTGCCACCTTAGCCCACTCGCCTTCGGGTTCGTGAGCGATGAACGCGCTGAACGCTACATCCACCTCGATCTGGCAACGGGTTTCCGGTGCCGGATGTTTGCCCTTCTGCCGGTAGCTCCATGTGCCGGGGGGCAATTCAATCCAGCTGCACCCGACCACACCGGTGTCCACCATAAACCGGATGTCGAAATCGATGTTGCTTTCGTACACACGGCAGTCCTGGAAATCCATCGATGGCATCAGGTGCTCCCGTTCCAGCAACCGTTTCACCGCCGCAAGCAGCTTCGGCAGCGTCACCGTAACACGTATAAACTGGAACAAATCCTCCCCGTTGTAGCCCATGATGGACTGCCGTTCCACCAGCTCCACATCCAGCACCGCCTCCTGCACATTATCCTTGTTCGAGCGCATATCGTGCAGTACGGCTTTATCGAGCGCGGCACGGAATTCTGGCAGGTGAGCTTTGGTGAAACCACGCGGTGCTGCCACGTACAGGTAGGGCAGAAACCCGTGCACGTGCGCGCACACCGAATTGCCTTCCATCGTCACACCGAACATACGCATAATGGGAATCGGACCAATCTGTGCACCGGGCATACCGGCCATCGGTTGACCGATGTAGTTATCGATATCGATTTGCTGAAAAACGAGCGCATCTTTACCGGGATCGAGTGGGACCGGTTCCGGGCGACTCCATTTCGCGCAAGTGTTTTCATTCTCGGGCCCTAGCCCGATGCGGGCGGTGTCTGCATCGTCGTCCAAATTGGCCAGCTCTGTCTCGAAGTAACTTTCGAACTCTTCCTCATCGTCTTCGCCGCTGTTATGGATTACGAGCGGGGGGGGGACTGTTAGTTTGGGGTACTCGATGCGGAATGATCTTACCGGCTTACCGGAACTTTTTCGGTCCGCTGGAAGATGGTGCTTCGTTGGGTTTGGTGAATGGTTTACGCTTTGAGTTCATCTGGCAGCCGGCATGTATTGACACTCTTCAGCAGGAGCAAGAAACTGGATTAATGGAGGAAAGCTTAACACACAGAACACATGCGGACGCTGTCACTTACCACTTACACCGTTGAGACAGCCTTTGAAGTACAAAATACGATGAAACGGAGCAGAACATTCACCTTTCAGCACATCAGCATACAACACCGGGCTTGGACTCTATTTTGCGCGCGATCCGAACTGACACAAGCAGCGATGGCAGTTTATTGTACGTGTGTGTGTGTGAGTGCGTGTTTATCTATTTGAAAACAACAGTTGATGTATAGATTATTTGAAATTACGCTCTTTTAAATCCCTTAGTCAGATTTTCTTGAGAAATGCTAGTTCATCACTTTATTTTGATCGTTTACGTATGAAAATTGTTCTTCTTTTTATGTAGGACACACACTTCAAGAAATAATACCTATTTTGTCTACCACGCGACCTCCTAGTAATTGCAAAATTCGTTCTTTGTTGTTTTTTTCGTTCTCCAACGAAAACACTTGTCAACAAGCTGTCAGAAGTGTCACAATAAGCAAGAAGATGAAAAAAATCGAAATTTGCGGATTGATAAAAAGTGCGATTAATGATTTTATAGTTTTAAGAACACCAACTATTTACTCCCACTGAACAGTGTTTTTTCGGCCGGCGGCAGAACGGAGAACGGAATACGCCCAGGGGGGCAATTTATCGGTTGAGTGCGGTGGGTCGGAAGTAATCGGCCATCGGTTCAAGTTCGCTGAGCGTGAAAATATATTAGCTTCTAGCTAGTGGCAGCAGCAGCAACACCATCATCGCAGAGACCCCTCCTTGTGGCTTCATCGCGCAGGAGGTCCTGTAACGGGTTGGCCGCACCACGGCAACAATGTACCAGAGCGCTTGTAGTGCAGCCGCCGGCGGTTGCTCGGAACCGGAGCGCCACGATCGGGATGGGTTGATAACGCACGAAACGGCGGTAGCCCCGGTCGAGCACGACTACAGTGGGTTCGATATCGTGAAGGCAACACAGTACGGTGCGATAGCACGCGTCAAGGAGCTCATCGAGGCGGGCTGGGATGTGAATCAGCCGGACAGCGAAACCGTAACGCTGCTGCATTGGGCGGCGATTAATAATCGTAAAGATATCATAAAATATTTCCTCGATAAGGGTGCGATCGTGGATGCGGTCGGGGGTGAGCTGAGCGCTACACCGTTGCACTGGGCCACACGGCAGGGTCATCTCGGTGCGGTGGTACTGTTGCTGGCGGCCGGCGCCGATCCGAGCCTTCGCGATGCGGAAGGCTGTTCGTGCATTCATCTGGCCGCCCAGTTCGGGCACACGGCACTGGTGGCGTACTTTATAGCGCGGGGTGTGAATCCCGATTTGCAGGATCGCGGTGGCATGACAGCGTTGATGTGGGCAGCGTGGAAAATATCCGCCCTCGATCCGGTCCGATTGCTGCTGACGCTGGGCGCAAACCCGAGCCTGGCGGATCACACGCATGGCAACACGGCACTGCACTGGGCCATCCTTGCGCGTAACGCAACCGCCATCAGTACGCTGGTGCTGAAGGGTAAGGCAAACATGGAAGTACCGAACCTGCGTGGTGACACACCGCTCACGATGCTACAGCCGCACCTCGGTTCGATTTGGATCGGTTCGAAGGTGTCCGACCGGATCCGGGAACTGACGCAACAATCGCACCGACGCAACCTGCTCGTACGCCTGACGCTCGACAAACGGTTCCGCTGGTGGAGCATGATAGCGACCCCGTTTCTGGTGTTTTATCTCGTCGGGCTAGTGTTCTGTGCCGACACGCAGATCATCATTAAGATTTTCCTGCTCGCCTGTCTGTACAGTGTGTCGTACACGATGGGGCAGCATCTGTTCGACGAGAATCTGATGGCGTTGCTACCACTGAGCGTGTATATGGCCACGAAGCTGTGGTTTTACGTTACCTGGCTCACGTACATCGCACCAACCGTATCGTTCCTCGCATCGATGGCGTTCCTTGCCTGCAGTGCAGGGCTGTGGGTATGTTTCCTGAAGTCTTGGCGCGGCAATCCGGGCGTAATTCAGCCGACACAAGAACAACGGTTTAGGGTAAGGAGGATGCCGGCATCGAACCGGCTAGGTAGATCATTGAAATGTGTTTGAACCATTTCAGACCATCATTGAACTTTCCGAGCGTGGTGCAAGTGGATTTGAACCGTCGGCTTTCTGTTCCGCCTGTCTAGTCCGCAGACCGGTACGCTCGAAGCATTGCTCCGTGTGTGATCGATGCGTTGCCCGGTTCGATCACCATTGCCCGTGGGTTGGCAACTGTATCGGTAAGATTGATTGCGACACGCGACTTCAGACGATCGATACCGTCATGCGAACTGTTTTCTCTTCGTAGGTGCGAAAAATCACAAATACTTTATGGGCTTCTTGTGGATGCTTCTGATCATGTGTGGCTGGATGCTGTACGGCGGGTCAAACTTCTACGTACAAACGTGTTCCGTCAACATGGACGATGGTAAGAGAGATGATTGTTGTGCGGGAAGGATAAGGACACGGTCATCATTTGTTCGCTCTCCCACCATTAGGCTTATGGTCCGCACTGCAGGCGATCGGGTCCTGCAATCCTTGGGTCGGTTGGGTGATGGGAAACGCGCTGCTTCACATGTCCTGGGTCACGGTGTTAACGATCTGCCAGAGCTACCAGGTCGTGTGCCTCGGTATGACGACGAACGAGCGTCTGAACCGTGGCCGATACCGGCACTTCCAGGCCAAGGGTGGCAAGAGCCCGTTCAACCGTGGTCCGCTGAAAAATCTGTTCGATTTCCTCGAGTGCAGCTGTTTCGGGCTGGTGCAACCGCAACACACGGACTGGATGCAATTTTTTGAGTTTGATAAGCACGTCGAACACGAGCCACTGTTGCGACCCGATAACTTTCAGTACGTCTGAGTTAAGCTCAGCAGCAGCAGGGCAGCCGTTCAACCCGCCGACCGGCAACCGGAAGTACCGGAAGCGTCCACCGAACCCGGAGCGCGAGCTGGCAACGTTGCTGAGGAACGAAACCATCAGCACGATGCTGAAGTGTGGCCGAAAAACGAAACTGTACTAGTGGCGTCCGCAGCAACCGTCAGCAAGGTGGCTGCGGTGTAGAAGGGAAGGGTTTACCGGACGTACATTTGCGGCATTTCTCCTCGCTTCTACTGGTGTACAGTGATATCCTTGTGTTCCTGCATTACTACGCAGCCTGCCCGGCACGCCTCGTCCAGTGGCGCATTTTTGTTTCAAAATACGCTTTCAGCTGTCTGATGTAGCCAATCCAGTTGGCATGAGGTTTTCGTTTCTGTATTCTGAGGCGCTGCCACTGGTCGAAAGGTACAGTTTTGGTGTGCGCTCTAGTATTTGTATTTCGTTTTCCTATAATTTTAAACACCGTAACACGCGTAAGAGGATGAAGTGAACAAGGCTTTAGATAGGAGTTAAGAAGATTGCGGAGCAAAAATCCCGCGTAAGAAACGCTTAAAGTGAACAGAACAAACCGATAAATACGAAACAAAAAAACACACAGACACAAAACAGCATACCAATGAAAATCACCGCTATCAAATATGAAACAACAAAGCGTACAGCTTCGGCTTGTGGCCGATGTGAGGGCGGAAAGGAAAGTTAAGGATGAGTTGCGGGAGGTATAAGGCACACAAGTTAGTAGCATTTAAGAAGAAGAAAAAAAACCTATAGTGGGGTTCGCTAAAAAGGTTCGTCCCCCAAAAAGGGGTTGGAGTAACACACACACACATACATACACACACCAATGCAATTATCGATGAAAAAATAGTAGTTTTTCATCAACTAAGCTCCAATTCATTCCATGGATCATATGTGTGAAAATAGCAAAGCGCGGACGCAACCTGAGTGTAAAGTAAAAAAAAAAAGAAAAAGCTCGCGAAAAGGGCGACGATGATGATGATGATGAAGATCACAACAACATTAGACGTAGCAGTAAAATTACCAACATTTGGAACGATTTGTATGTATGTAAACGGAATCAAAATTGATTGCATTCAATATCCCACTACCCACGTCCCACGTTGAAGGGACATTTAAAAAGTCCGTGGTGTATAAAAAAAATTGTTTCTGTCAATTTTGTCATCCTTTAGCAAAATCCGACCAGGACAGAAGGAAGCAAGGATGTAACAAAAAAAAAGTGAACTATCGAATCGATTCAGGCGAATCAAGCAATAGAGTGTTCTTTTTTGTTTATTTTATTATTTCTCTTTCCAACCATATTGACTATTGAACTAAAATGCACGTGTAGATAGTGTTAAAAGAAGAAGAAAAAAAACTTTACCGGGCGCTAAACAAACCAACAAAAAATACCAAACCTGGCGCTCGCATGTTGTTATGCTAAACGTATAGTCAGAAAGGAGTGCGTGTGCGTGAGTGCGTGTGTTTGAAAAAGAGGCCGCAGGCTAGAGGGCTCTTTTTGCTTTAGTCAAATGGTTTGTGGCGTTTGGGATTTCGTTAAGCTAATATCATTAAGAAACGAGCATGGCAGCAAAAGGGTGTTTGTGTACGGTTGTCCCTTACCGGAACTTTACCTCTTCCATTCATCCTTATCATTATCGTAGCGGAAGGTTTAGCGGTGTCTTCTACCGATAGGCGTTAGCATTCAGGACAAATGTTTCGCAAAGCAGGGGCAACGTACCTCCAACCGTCCCAATTAAGTATATGAGTAAAATACTTTCTATGACTCCAGCACGATTAGCTTTTGCCCCGATCAGACAAGCGGAAATATTGCAATTGCATTTCGTAACTTTGCACAGTATCATACTTCGTACCGCTTTAAAAATAGTTTTCCTTTCTTAATCATTCTAGTCATACCGTAGCAGAGAACAAACGCATCTTGTATAATCGAACAGAAGGAACAGAACATAGTTAAGGCAAGGCTAAGGTGAAGAGATGCAAATTCTTCCAAGTAGCATAAAATGAAAGCTTCTTGCTTGTTTTGCCTATCGTAAAATGTACACTCCTTGGTTCCTTTCGGCACAGAAAAGAAAAACATGGAACGATCTAGCCCACAATTTGGCAGGTATATCATACTTACCATTTAAGCACACTCACACGCGCGGCCCATTGCAGCCACCGACCGATGGAGCAATATAGGACGGAGTGAAAAAAAAATGGCCGGACGAAAGGACAAATATAGCCGTATTTAGCGATAATATGTAATGTTAACCACAAACTTGAAGTTCCATTCTTCTATCGCACACCCACAAAGCACAGGCAATACTATTAAAAAATGATAATAGATAAAGAATCAATAACCGAGACGGGCTGTTACATTGCGCAAAGAACGGAAAGAAAACGTCCAATTCAAAAAAAAAACGAAACGTCTTATCGAACGCATCAGACGTTTGACGCTACTGACTGACAGCAGCTGCCCCAGCAGGCGGATGGTGGAAGTTTATTTACATACTTTCTACCTCAAAACACCACCACCGAATACGTGTGCGGCGTGTGCGGTATTTAATTACGTTTGGTTTCCCTCGTCCTCCAGAAATGCCGGTTGATGTGCTTGGGTTTGCTTACGCCGCTACGGTGGCCGCCGGTGGTATCGTCGGGTACGCGAAAGCAGGTTCGTACGCACGCACGCAGGTGGATGATTTCGCAACTTCCACGGTCTGCCGCCGCCCCCGATGCCCGATTGTGCAATTTTCACCTTCTAAAACATTTTCTTCCCGCCACAGGTTCGGTCCCTTCGCTAGCGGCCGGTCTTACGTTCGGTGCACTGCTCGGCTATGGTGCGATGCTGTCCTCGAATGAACCGCCACGGCCCCTGCTCCAGATCGGTACGGCACTGGTGCTGGCCGGTATGATGGGATCGCGGTGGGCCCGCTCGGGCAAGTTCATGCCGCCGGGTCTGATCTGTGTGATCTCTTGTGCAATGCTTGCCCGCGGTCTTATCTACCACAACCGCTATCTACCGATGATTGGTGCAAAACACGACTAAGAAGAGTACCTTGGCGGGTGTACACCCCCTCCCCCGGGCGGTTTGTCAAGGTCATACATGCATTTATGCAACGCTCCCACATTCCACCGACCGCCGGTAGGTCGTGCGGGGTCACGGGAGAGCTTAAAGTGACAGTGCGAAACAGTTCGAATGAATGGTGATGGGAATAGCGTTAAATAAAGCTCTAGTTCTTTATGTAAAAGGAGGGTACAATTATATTTCTTATCGAAAGAATGAAGTCTCGGAATTTACTTATCGGAACAACAAAATGCCTCTTCTTTCCATGCGGACGATGTATCCTCTCTCCATGTGCAGGAACGGTTGTCCGGTACCATTCTCATGACATGTTAAGCTCACCATGAGTGTCTGATTCGCTGTACTAGTATGTAGTTCCTCCAACTTCGTTTGGCACTACGATCTCTAAGTCTCAGTCTCATCCTGCAACAGCTGACTTCCATGACTCGATTATACCCATAGCCAGCTATTCATTCCTACGTACCTGTAGACGTACTGGGCTTGTGAAAGACCGGTGCAGGTTTTTGTCTGGTTGCCCATCCAGTACGCTGAACTAACTATCTAGTTATCAGAATTAACTATGAGGAAGCCAGGAACCCTAAGCCCCTTAGGACTCTCAAACTCGAGGTTTTGTGTCGCTTGTGCTACGTAGGAAACCTCTTGCTAAATATCCCTAACTTATCAGCCAGAATGCCATGATCTGGATGGGCTTAAAGATTCTCCCCCCGAGTCGGGACTTTGCCCTTATCTAGGTGTAAGGTTTCCCCAGAAGCCAGGGAGGCATGACCAGGATTCGCAAAGAACTCCCTGCTTCATAAAGTTAATTTCTGTCTACGCTGTCGTATGAAATTGATAGATTATAGGAATGGTGCTGCTGCTTTGCTATCTGTGTAGCCATCGAATAATGCTAAAGATCTGAAACAGTGATTGAGTTTCCTTTTTTCAGAAAACCTTTCTGATAGTTTCCACATAAATATCTTCTTCTTATAGAAGAGGATCAATCCATCATATTTACTCAACACCTGATTAAATGAACTCTCCGTACAACGGTTTTTTTTAGAATCTTTCACGCACGTTTATTTGATTAATCAAAATTTCACCTTCGCTTTCACAATTGTACATAATAATTGCTTACAGAAGAAAAAAAAAAAACATTAAACGTTGCGTTACCTTTAACACTCCCGGCGGAAGTTAACATCGTGTTTCATTGGCGGATTTGATCGACTAAATATATGTGTGTGTATATGTATATATGCTACGCATTAAGGCCATCTTCCAAACATTCACTTTGCTTTACGGCTAACATGGTAAAAAAAGATACGCTAGGCTGAAAAGCTACTGCAACCCTTAGCAAAATGTCTAGAGGCGATGGTGGTGGTGAGTTAGAATATTTAATGTAAGGATTGTTTTTTGTAACCCCCGTATGATAACGTTTGAATGGTGTATACCAAGCACCATTACTTGTGTCGAGCGAACCTGACCACCTCCCGGAAGTGGAGAAAAAGGTGAAGCATTAACCCTTCTTACTGAAGATGTATTTGGAATGGTTGGTTTCTTGCTGCCCGTAACCGCGCGAAAGAGCAAGCTCCCGAATCGCGTGGCACTGCTCACCACTAACAACTACTACATCTTCTCCCTAATGATTTTACTGTATCTTACACGCTAGCGTCGACGTTGGTCGACGTTTTCCCTCTATCGATGGGCCGCACGGACCCTAAACTGTACAGATTAGAGTTAATCAAAACAACAATGATGCATGCAGAGATGGGCTTTGTATCTGGTACGTGCGATGCGGTCTCACAGACAACACGATTCGATCGTGGCTTTTCGATAGCGATGATGGCTGCTGCTGTTGCGCTAGGTGCAGCATAAATAGTATCATCTGCTGTTCCCTTCTTCTGCTCGTCTGTTTTTTTTTCTTCTTCCATACCATACATTCTATGTAGGTAAAGGTGTGGATTGGATCATCGCGATTAGCGTCACCAGCGGCTGGGGCCAGCTTAGCTCAGCATACCCCAAACCGACATCACCAGCTTGTACAGCAGCAGCAGTACGATCACTTTCGTTACCTGATGTACCCAGTACAGGCTGGAAAAGGAAGGAGATGGAATAGATTAGAACTTATGCATAACACTGCACGCTGGGCTATAGCTTACCGATTCCAGCGGACCACCGCCTGCGGAACGGTTTCCATCGGGTCGTTCAGCAGATACCGACGGATACCGCAGAAGTACTGCTCCAGGAAGTAGTCCCAGTTGATTTGGCGCATGTCGAAGAAGAACAGCTTCTGGTCCGCACTGGACAGCCTGCGCCACAGCCCATTCATATTGTCCATCTGGAACTCCCACTCGCGCATCGAGAAGTACTCAATCACGTCCATAAAGCGGTGAATCTTCTTGTAGCTTCGCAGGAGTCTACGTTAGGGGTGGAGTAGCAATGTTTTGAGTTATTGTTTCACTAGCCTCAGGGTGCGAGCTGTGTCTGGCGAGATTAGGACTCCCGAAACACCCATGATGGCATGATAAATGAAGTGACACAAATCATCTTCGGTAAGCTTTTTTTTTTCTTTTCGGAGAACCTCAAATTTGCATATGAATGTAAGCAAACAGTTTGTCAATCACCGCACCACCACCACCACCACCACACTTACCTCGGTTTTCGGCCGATCAGCACCGCAATGATGTCACAGACGACGGCGGGCACATAGTGCAGGAAGATGATGGACAGATAGTGCAGCAGTATGTTGGGATTGTTGGCGTAGCACAGGTACCAGATCGCCTTCATGGTGGGATACATCGAGCCGAACTTGATGGTGGTATGCGTAAAGTCGCCCCACGTGATGCAATTGTTCGGCTCGGTGCAAAAGTTGTAGATCGGGATTTCCGGATCGGGCAAAATCTCGCTGCAAGGTAAATTGTATTGCCAAAATGGCGGGATTCGGCTGTTATTCCTCGGTGAACGTATGACCTAACGCACCAGTTTTCATTGACTACTGTTTGCGCAAAAAGCTGGCTGTGGAACTGGTGCGAACCAGACACGTTACGCGTGGACACTTACGTTCGGAATCGTTCGGCAATGTCCCAGGCGGAAGAGATGATACCGTTGACGCACAGATCGACTGGAACCATGTTGGCCACCTTGGTTGGATCGGCACGCAGCGTTCGGAGTACACCGGTTCCAGCGCCGGCAATCACACCCGTCGGGCCGTAGAAGTTATCGATCCATCCCGGTACCGGTTCCTGGTACGTTGCAATGACTGTGTGTGAGAGAGAGAGAGACATACGAGAAAGAGTGGTTAGTGAAGGAGTCTTTGAATCCCAAAAAAAACGACCAACCAATATCGTTCATAATCCATAACGATCCATGTGCATTTTTAGGTCATCGAAGAATTCCACCCAATCCGAAAGCTTCAACTTTCGCCCAATTTCGCTTTCACGACATGCGTGCGCACCATGTCCAAGATTGTGCGATGAGGTTTTTGCATATACGCCATGCACCGAAAGAATCGCCCACCGCACCCCGCATTCTTCAGGGTCGGCTCGGAATTTTGGATGCCGGCCACCATTGCCGCCGTCAATCGAGTCGTGCACGCGTTCAACGCACGGCCGACTTTATGTGAGTTACTATGCCTGTCACGTGTGCCGGATCGGTAATGAGCGATAGTGCGCGATACTTTCCGATACTTTGTCCGGCATCCAGGTGCGGGAGTTGTGGGCTCGTTCACCACCTAACGGAGTTGACCGTTGCCTGGCCGATGGCCATGGTCAGCTGGTCTAGCGTTAATGCGCATCTTTAAACATTTACATTCCGAATATCATCCACACGCACGCCTTCGTCTAGGATATCAAGGACGAGCGGGTCCTTGTGCGTAAACTTGACATTTTCGGTAGCGGGCGCGCGGATGATAACGATGCTCTCATATGCATAAACAGATGTTCGTGATGCTGTGCCGTTCCGTCGGTGTTCAAGGTTAACACATATGCTTAAAATTTCACGAACCCTTCTTTTGGACGTTCGGTTGACATTGGACATGCGACAAAAAAAAAGTCATTGCCACCAAACGCCTTTTCGCACGAACCACGGTCCATCGGAAGAAAATTTGCGTATTGAACCAGTTTGTGACGCGAAGCGAAGGGGGGAAGGGGGGAGGGATCGAAAGGAAGATAGCGGTGGGGAATGGTCGGAATGGCTACCTTCACCATTGCCGAAGGACATCTGCATTGGGGGTGGTTAAACGCACAGTGATGAGCGTGCGTTAGGAAATATTGGTAAACTTCAACAGAAAGGACTTGATGAAGCGTTGGTAGGATTTAGAGCTAGCGTTTATTAAAACTGTTTTTTTGAGGATCTTCTGCGTAGGTGTTGATCTACGCCAGCCCAATTCTGAACCGTACCTTGAAAATATCCGACCGATACTAGTCAACGGTAGCGGTGATGGCATCGATGCCGTTGGTTGGCGTCGTGTGTGTCGAAATGACCGCTTCATCGATCCATACCAATTAGTTCGGCAGTGGTCGTAGTCAAAATTGCGACATTTTGCAACAAAGCGGCACCACCACCATACATGCTCTAGCACGCCTGGTACGTCGCCTCTTCGCACCTTCTTTCGCCGGATGCACTGTTTGACCATTGGTGCAGACATCAAACGCGTCAACGCGGTACAGTGGCCCTCGGTGACCAACCTGTCGACGCGAACACCAGGGTCTTGTTGTGATTTGCGACCGGCCCGATGCTCCCACCGCAGTACTACCGCTCAGGGAACGAAGGTACACTTGGGAGCGTTCGCTCGTAACTACCTGGTGAATTGGCGAACTTTGGAGCATGCGTCACTTGACACACCGTGCGAAGGGACATTGGATGCACACGTTGGTTGTGCAAAACCGAGCACAAGTTGCAGCACAAAAAGCAGAGAGAGCGAGTGTGTGTGTGTGTCGCACAAACATGTCGTCCGTTAACGAGTGGTCCGATGAAGACATCGGACGGTTTCGATGGAAACGACCTCAGTAGCGACGGTTGTGGTTACGCGCGCGTTCGTAATCGCCCGAGTCACACTGGGACTCTACACCGGGTCCTTCGAATGGTACACGCCGGATAGGGCTAGGCATGACCGGTACCACCAGTGCCCCGTGTGTGCACTAGAGTCACCATTTATCACCCCAGGTTTGGGGCGCACAGTATGGATATTGGTACAAATATTGACTTTTCCCGTTGGCCGCCGATCGTAAATGATTTGATGGGGATTTTCTACGCACCTCGCGCGGTACGATGATATGAATGAAAACCGTTCAGCATGTAAGTGTCGGTGGAAGGTGTTCTTCTCTCTTGACACGGTTTGTTGTTGTGGTGCGTTTGTGATCGAGACAAGTGGATTTGGATTTTGCTAAAAAAAGGCGGTGCCAGCTCATTGGTGAACCGGTCCGTTTGCCAGAGGTTTAACCGTGCTCAGGCCGCATCCGTTTGAAGGTCGCTTGATTAGCGTTTGGTTCGGTGTTGTGGAGCTTTTACGACAACTTTTTTGACAAACTCTTCAAAAGAAGGATTTTGTTTGCAATTTCGTAGAAGAAATCTTTGCAATAAAATGTTGATGTTGAATTTATTTCAGCTTCAAAATTTGGTAGATCGCTTTGAGAAGGTTGTCTATCATCAGCACTCTTAACATCAGTGTCAGATTAGATCTCTCTGGACACTCACAGAACTGATGGCATGCAGCTAATTGACGCTATGGGTGATTTGAATTCATAAAATGTCATGATCGAATACTTTGGTCATCCAAAACTCAAATTAGAGTTGTTTTGAGTTACACTTCCAAACACTAGTTTGTAAGAATCTTTTTAGAAGACGCAACGAAGTTTGGGCGGTCTGGTAGTCGAGGCGTCGGTCTACTTCCTCTTTGATCCTGAGTTAAAATTCCTCAATGGTAAAATCTTTCTCTCAATAAAATGCTACGCTTTAAATAAAGCTTATAAAAACCTTTCTCTTTTCGTTGGCCACTGAGCGGTTCGTGGGTAGTCTTGGGTCTGATCTATCTTCCATGACCTTTTTTTTTGTTCTTGACCATCTTCTTCTTCTTTCTTGGCCTAACAACCTCATAGGTTATGCCTGCCTGAAGATCGGCACTGCTGTAGTATGTTTCCAGCGGGCCGCCCCGCGGCTTCTTGGCCATAATTAACGAAAAACTTCTAAAAGGATCAAAATTACAGCTCTGATCGTCCTCGTAAATTCAAGACAAATTTCTGCCATGTCTTGTGTACTACAAAAATTAGATAAATTTATTTACATATTATTTATTAGGTACGTATTTCTTTACATATGTACTCAAATTATAACTTCGAGAGATAACTGACGAAGATCGCAAACAGACGAGATCTACCATGAGGAGAGCAAGTGATCACTGGTGCCTCGATGGATCTGTACACTTAACCTTTTTTTGAAGATCAATTTTCAGCTATTATGGCATTACATACGAAAACACACTAATCCTCTTCTTGTACGTTTTAATGATTTGTAGTACTTAAAAGTAGGCCCTTGAAACATTCAACCGATCAACGTTCAGGAATGCTTTTAACAGCCCTTAATTTCGTGGTAGTTTGAAGCGCTTGAACGTATGCAATGTTATACTGCCAGGCAATATTATAAGGATTAATCAGTTTACTCATGTTTTTTGATTAAATGCTAACTCTGTGCATTCTTGGCACATTTGCTGATCCTAGTTTTTAATAGGACTGCGTTTTGGCATCGAAGCGCAGCAAATTCCGACCAATGCAAACTGTGACCTGTCGTTGCTCAAGTGATCCTATCCTTGATTCAAGATCTTATCTTTCCGGTGGTTATCTGTACCTGTATGAAAATAATACTGCAATATATTTATTGCACGACCAATCTCACAGTGCCCTACTTTATGCCAAACTCATTATCAGTTTCATGTTGCACCTTTCACACCTTCGCTAAATTCTTCCAAAGCCAAATGAAACTGGAATACAATTAAGCGAAATGTGTGTGTGTGTGTATTGTGTGTAATTGGCATCACCGATGGTAATCAATCTGCCCCAAACCCCAAACAGACCGCCGTGGTTGTCATTCGTGTTTGCAGAAGGCAAGAAACTGCAGACTGTGGCCACCGTCAATGCGCAACGATCGACAGACAAACAGGCAACAGATATGATTGTATAATCAAATATGCAGTGCCAAGTGGACAAGTCATGCGCACATGATGCAAGGCGCCACGCAGATGATGGCGAAGGCGATGCGTGTGTGTATGTCCGATACCGTCCGACCCCGTTGATGGCTGTGAATATGTGTGTTATTTTGGAGCCATGCACGGTGGCCCGGTCTTGGGTAATTGTGACTGCCAGGTTTTTGCATTAGGACCTAATTCCTGGGTACCCATCTAATGGAAAGTTCTGACTGCTTTAAAGTGAAACAATCATGATTGTTATGTTTTTTGTTTTGTTTTCCTGTTCCACCATCAACAAGCACAAGCAACAAGCGTTTAATTAATAACACCGGCCGCCCCGAAACAGTGTCCGGTATGTTTGCGGAAGCCAGACTCCAAACACAGACATCGTGTACACTAACGATGCGCTGTGAAATGTGATCACCACGCGAACGTGCTATTGCGCACCATAATGGCGCATTTGTTTTCAGGACACTTGTGTTGACATCCGGGGCCGGGATAAAGTTTTTCTTTTATTATTTGTTTCGCATATGCCATAAAAAAACCTACCGACCGACCGATATTTGCTTGGCCGGTTAGATGGCAGAGGTCTAACACTTCCGTCAACATAAAGTTCTATTGTACCGGGTACAGGGTTTCTTACCCGCTGTCGGTGTGTATTGTAATAATTTTGACATGCGAATGACGTCAGGGCAAATGGTGAGCAGCTTTAGTTCCGGGAAATAGTTTCGGAAGCGCCAAATCGAGCCTTGATGGGATATTTAAATCAGCAAGTCAGAGCAACGGCACGACGTTTCGCTCGATCGCACAGGACATCGTGATGCGTCGCGCACGATTAATTAGAACAGAGGTGTGCTGCGTTGCGAATCGTGGGTAATTTAGCAGAACATTTACTGCTCTGTATCAAGTACTTGAGTAGTCGAGCATAGCAGCGGTGTGAGCTATAACCGCTGCTCATGTAGAGCCCTCTGTTCCGCAGCTTGTCCAACAAACGTGCTGGCAGGCTCATCCATGTATGTAGTCCTAATGTTTCTTTATGCATGAAAGCACTTCACCAATCGCTTTGGTAGCTTCTTAGCTACTAATCATCGTGGTGTCCGGATAGCTGTTACCACCAGTAACTAATTGCTAACGTTTAGCTGAAGCAGAAGCGAAGCAGGTGGTACCCCAAACCCCCTCAACAGCCTGAGGCACATTGGTCTGTTTTTTTTTGTGATGATCGTAGAGCCCAAGCAAATAAAACCGAAGCAATATTTTTATGAATGAAACGCTGCACTGGTTAGCGAGCGACAAAAAAGAGGAATTCATTGCTTGCCTTTTTTGCTTCACTCTGTCTTTCTACAATGAACGCTGCACGACGATGATGATGGGAAACAATCGGCTTTAAAGCGTTTGTGGGTATTTTTTTTATAAGGCAGTTATTTAGCTTGAATGTCTTCATTAAAGCATGCCGTTAAATGCGGGTAATTGTTTGTGTGTGTGTAGTCTGTTTTTAGTAGAGTAAAGATCGCGTGACTGGCTATAATTATAGCACTGTTACACCATTTAGTAAGATATTTTTGGAAGATCACAGATCAGGCACCTCACACGTTATTAGATTATGTTTGAAGCATGTGTAATTGTGAAGTTTGTTTGTCATAATTTAATTTTAAAATGAGCCAGTTGAAAGCAGGCTAATTACTGTTGCTATTAGCATGTTGTTCTTAGTACCTCACATTATAGCAAGTTTGGTTTACTTAGAACGTTATAATGTTATAAATTTTTTATGGGGGAAATTAAATCGAATTTTCAACGTTTTGTTTATGCAACAAAGAGCCAAAGGATTGTTTTGATCACTGCTTCCATCGTTAAGCCCAATTTACTTGACAGGCCCTGACCTTTCACAAAACCCGATCTCTACACCGATCGCCTTGGAATCAGCTCACCCTCAGCATCCCAATGAGGTGCAAATTGATGATCAATTTTATATTTTAAAGAGACGAAGCAAACAACATCACACAAATTAGGCAGTGCGAAAATTGACCGTGCCTCACTGCAATCAAGGACGATCGATTGAAGTGAAGAGGAAGGCTACTGCGTCAACAGCAAACTTATTATTCGGATGCTGCCGGGAGCTCCGATCGTGTTCGTGTGAAAGCGTACCGTGCAAGGATAATTGTGCTACGTACGTTACAGCCGTGGACACTTAAATAAGCGCAGTTCATAGGGTCAGAGTCACGGTAGCCTTGATTGCAGCGCTAGACAGTGAAATAGGAAGGAAGAAAAGTGTGTGGCTGATGCGGAACAGCGCAGCTAACAGTTTGGACAAATAGTCATAAATCATTACTGCGGTACGGCTTGTCGGCAATTAGGCGTTTCAAGGCCAGATGTAATAAATAGTACCACAAACAAAGTGTATCCTAGCGCTGCGCGATGTTCAAACCCACCCAATGCGTCAACCACTCAGTCAAATTATCGATCCTTCACTAACCAACTCCACCGGAGGGCTCACCAGTTTCCGCGTGGTACCTACTACAGGCAACGGCGTCTCGTCTGGGGTTTCCTAAAACGGGGTGCGCGATTGGAACGGTTGCATCACGGCTGTGCTGGGGAAAAACAGGCTCCGAACGAATTTTCGGACAGGTTCAGCACGGTCCCAATTTCAATGTCAATGGCAAAAACGGTACAGGTTTGAGCCACAATGGGTTGCTTTCGGTGTGTGTGTGTGTGTGTATGTGTGTGTTTTTTCCCCGTCTTCTTCTTGCTGTTGCTTCAAGTTTGAGGTTTTTACGCGTCTACGTGACTCTAACGCAACGTGGTAGTCCGGATCGTGCGTCGGAAGATCATCAGAGATCGGTGAAAGATCGGGCGTTTTTTTTATTTTCGGCAACGGTGCAGATGGCAATGGTGGAGATGATTGTTGCTGGTTGAATAGTAAGTACCATCGGTGCCGTCAAGGTTGCCGACGGTTTGTGTGCACACTAGAACGTCACGTGTTTTGCGTTGTCGACGATAGCCTTCAAGACGAGAAAAAGAATAATAATAAAGGAGCAAACAAACCAGTACTCAGCGCGAAGTATCTGGAAGTACTCATTTACACCGTGCGTTACACCGTAAGGGTTACTAAGCACGTTTAAAGTCTGTAGTTAGCGGGTGCGGTACTCTTAAATGCAAATCTTAATTAAACAGTGGCGATACTTCGCTGACCCTACCCAGAACCCAGCATTCCCGTTTCTTTTTATGCACGTGGCGAGCAGCTTCTCACGATAATTGATAATTCCGGACGGTTTAGTTTAGCATCCTGGTTGGTGCGAAATTTCACGCCTCGCGTTCCAAGTACTCACGCCCACAAACAGGTAACATTTGCTTAGAGTACGGCTCGAGCTTCTTGATCGAAAAATTGATCTGTAGCTGTATCAATTTGAAAGCGCAAGCGAAAGGATGCTTGCGTAACCAGCACGATCCTGCACAAGAACCTGCTCCAGAAGGTCGTCTAACAGCCGGCGCTGCTTCTGATGTGGAAACGGAGCCGGTGATGCAATTGCAACACTTATCAGTGCGCGCAAGCAACCGATCGAGCCGAACCGATTAACCAATTAGCCAAGAGCAAGATTTGCCATCAAGGAAAGCGGTGCGCGACAAGTTTTGCATGCCAATTTCCACCGGCTTCTAGGCGTGACCTTTGGATCGGTGAGTTTGATAGCCCCTTCGGTTGGCCACCTGAAGGACGCGCCGGGGTGAGTCAATCTCCGCTGCGCGTACACATTCGATTCGATCGTGGTGCTTGGGCGGATGATGTCGAAATGTTCGCTAGGATCTTAATGGAGAACGCTTCGACCGCTGCAGTGCAGGCGGTAATTGACTTAGTGGTCATGAATTATTTGAATCAATATGGGTGTGAGGCTTGGCACGTGGGAGCAGCACATGTCGCGCGGTCGCTGGTTTGCAATCAAAACTCCTCGATAGTGAGGTGATAAATGCTTTGCAATATTGAAACAGCTCCCAGCCAAGATGCGATTGTGCAAAATCAATATCCGGTATTAGTAGCTTCTCTGGACACTTACCAATTCCTGGTCGAAACATTCCCACGGGCATTCCGCGACTGTTTTTGCGCACCACATCTTCCGCGATGGCCTTGGTGAACGTGTACGTATTTGGCCATTTGTCGAGCAGTCTAGAGAGAGAGAGGGTTAAAGGAAGTTTAAGAAGATGCATATTATATCCCTGTCTGGAGTACACATCTCGTCCGCTACTTACACCGGGGTAATCTTTTCGATCATACCGTCCGTCACACAGTCGGTCAGGTGTATCATCTTCTCCGACTCGATCGGTGGATCGTAGAACCGTTCGTCGACCGTGTTCTGGGGGCACTGTGTGTAGGCGGTCGATACGTAGATCACCGACTTGAGGTGCTTCATGTCGTGGCAGAGGTCCAGCATATCCCGGCACGCCTTCACGTTGATCTGCATGGCCGTCTTCATCTTCTCATCAAATCGCACCGTGGCGGCTAGATGAAACACAATGTTGACCTGCGAACAGTTTTTGCAGGTTGGTTAGCTTTTCGTGGTGCGAACGCACAGAACTCCACCACCCCGCCAAGCGATACATACATTTTCCGTCAACACTTCGCGATCGGACGAACTGATGCCCAGGCCCGGCTGCATGCAGTCGCCCGCGACGGCGCGAATTTTGTGATCGTACTTCGGACAGGCTTGCTTCATTTTGTCAAACATCTGTGAATGGGGGGGGAGAAAGTACAGGCGGAACCGAAGAGATGAGTGTGTGATGTTTGCTTAAACGGCACAGGAAGTTTGGGCCCGAAACTTACAGCATCGTCGAAGATTTCCTCCACGCGAGAGAATATGTCTTTGCCGCGCTTGCTTCGCACCAGCAAGAAGATGTTTTCGATTCCCGGGCAGCTGGTCAGCAGTTTGTAGATGAGGGCTGGAATGGTAAGAGTTGGGATTGAGTTTGATTATGAATGACCACTGGTACTTCCTGGTAACTTTAAGTAAAATTTATGAAAGGGGGATCTTACTACTTAATGCTTTCATTTACCCTTTACACGACCAAGGTCTGTACTTTTTGCCTTTTTTTCCCTCTTTTCGTATAGAATTTGGAAAAGGCGAAAGTATGAAGCAAATAATGAGGCAGAAATCGTCAGTTTATTAAAATTTATTATTCAGCAAGCTTAACACTTTTCCCTGACTTTTTCCCCCAGCCCAAAGGATGGTTGTTTTTTTTATTTTTCCTCAAAATTTCTCCTGTAAATCGATCGAACGACAACGGTTTTTGTAAAACACGTTTAACCGGTGGATCGGCAATCATAAGCTTCACCGTACTGTTCATAAAAGAAAAGCCATAAATTAGCTTCACGGTGCGAAACTTCATGTTGCCTCTTCTGCACCGTTCGACGAATTTTTGGCCAGCCTTACGGTTCCTCCTGTTTTAAGCGGGAAACCGGACGCCCGGATTGCGTTTCCTGTTGCTAAGGGACACCAGGAACGTATTGTGAAATACTTGTCCCCGGGTAGCAAAAAAAAAAACCCAACTCCAAACAGGTTTCTTTCTTTTTCCCTTTCCATGCCCATCGGTGGACATCTTTCGCCGGGTTCGAGATTAATAGAGGAGAAGCTGAGAGTTTCAGCTATCGACCGTACCGTGCGCTAAAATTGGCCCGAACAGGTGACTGTATAGCGAGCGATAAAAACAGCCAATGGCGCACGACCACTATCAATCGAATGTCAGACGAGATGGAGCCGACACTTGGATGGATCCCGGCGTGTCCATCGGGATGACCCTGAACTCGAAATTTGGAAGAAAGATACCCGCGCCCGTCTGGAATCGTCCGTAACATGTAACGATGGAGGCAGGTGTGGGATTTTAGCATTTTCTCATGATCGAACGAACTAGTCGAATATCATTAAAATCTGGATTCAAAATCTTCCGGCGAGCATCTTCCCGCTGAGACGGCTACAAGCCCTTCAACTTGTGTGTTTTTTTTTGTTGCTGGCAAATCTACTTTCCTCATTTAAATAACAGGTTTAACGTTTGCGTGGTTGATTATGATTATCTTTTCTGTGTGCGTGTGTGTTTTTTTGTCTTTCAGTTTGCACAAAACGATATCATGTGTCACACTGGCAGCCGGAACTGCTGGGGATGTACAGTTGGTCGAGACGCTTCTTGCTGGTTCTGGTTCGAATCGAACTCCAAATTCCAGCTAAAGCAAGCAATACTTTTGCATGGGTGGAGTGTGTCTGTGTGTGTGTGATTTTTTTTTGTAAATTGGAAAGCTTTATGATTCACGATCGACAGCGGCCATTAACTTAGCTGATATTGTTGTAAGCTTCTTTCCAGGAAAAAAAGTAGGGAGAAGCAGAGTTACAAGCATGATGGTGCTATGGCGGGGCAATAAAATCAGAAAAGGACGTCTGAAAGAAAGAATTTTCAAAGAAGTCTTTGAGAATAATCAGCTAAGAAGCGAAAAGTTAATAGTGCTATCCGCAGGGTTATTCACCCGCTAAGCCTTTATGGTATTGATTAGCAACTTTTTAGAGTAAAATCACACTCGGCTAGAAGAACGTTAATTTCGGTGCGCTTCATTATCTTTAGCGAGGAAACAGCATCGAACAAACTCCGCCCCTGTGCATTATGTGTTGCCCTTAAAAAGCATCTTCCACAACAACAGCAATTTCCTCCGCTTAACAAACTATGTTTGCGCCGGGTGGAACGCTTTCATTTTGTAACGAACATTATCTAATAAACGCAACCGTTCGGCACCCTTGGTGCAATCGGACCCTTTTGGAGGACAATATAAAAATCGATCCACCGGCACCCGGTCTGCGCTTGGGCCGACCAAGTGAACGTTACCGATAGGTAAGGGTTCGTTCGGTGCGCTTCATTGAAGTCTTTCGATTTTTATTGTATTTATTTACTTATGTACGGGTGTTGGGTGTAACAACACGGTTTGTTCAACTATTAAGATGGTTTGCTGTCTCACTCGCCCTTTACTTGTGTGAAAGTGCCGACACACTGGCACACTGGACACACTCGCTCGCTCTCTCTCTCTCTCTCTCTCTCTCTCACATACGTGCAAGCGTGGTCCTGTCGCCAATCTTCCGTGGTTGCAGCATGCCACCTACCGTAACCATGGAGCTGCACAAATTATGTAACCTGATACCGTAGTAGCAGCAATGGCAGCTAGCTACCACGTCCCTCGGCTTACTTGGATGAACTTTAGCTCATTGCGGTGAAAGCTATGAAGGCTCTCGTAGGCCCAGGCGAGCTGTGTGAAGTGTACCACCGGGTAACCGAGGGTGGAAGAATAAACAGCTGATTGAAGTTGAGAGCAGCCCACTTAAGCCTCCGTCGTCCCGACGTAATCTCGTCCCGGACAGACCACAACACGGTTCTGAAACGCAATTGGCGCAATTGTTGGCCGGTCGGAGGTGGTCGGAGAGAAAAGCTGATCGTGTCGCAACCAGAAACGAAAACCGGGTTTTTACAATTTTCCACACCACGTTTCGGTTTCGTTCCAGGTTTTCACGTGCTCGGGCCTACCGCACAAGGGAACGGCGGCACACAGGACACACAGCGGCGCAAAAAGCTGTCGTGTTCAAGGGGTGACTAGCGTGTGTATGCATCGAAGGAATTGCAACATGATCCCCTGCTTTCAGCACTGACCACTCGATTAGTATCGATAGAGTGTCCAAATGGTAAGGGAGAGAGAGAGAGAGAGCAGCGATGCATACTAAGTAGCTCGATTTGTTTTATCCACAGCACCGAAAAAAGCTTTCCTTCCATACAGATGGACGTGTGGCCCATGACGTCATGCAACTCTATGCATATTTAATTCGTAAAGTCTCCAAACATATTCCTCAGTACTATGTGGAGAAAAATAAAATCATACGAACGGTACAGATCAGCTGTTGCTAAACCATGAATGACACACAATTAGAGCTCATTCACAAGAACAGTCCAGATGTGCTACGTTCGGTGGCACCATGACTCGGCCAGCATGCCAGAACGGAGCAAAAAACGGATGAAAAAACGGAGAACGAGACTGCGTGCGAATAGTTTGCGAAATACACCTGGACGAACGAAAGCCGTCTTGTGGCCTTTGGTCGGTTTGGATTGAGCAAAAAAAGTATGTGCACGCGGTGGAAAGGCATTTGCATACAGTGACGTGTTCTGCGTGTTGGGGGTTAACTGGCTAACCGGCTCTTTGCGCTTTGGGACTTTTATCTTCGAGAAAAACCATTTCAACCATGATAAATGGAAATTTCGGAAAGTGAAACTAAGTCCCAAACGTGGGACGACGGGATTTTTGGAAGCACAAAAATTTGCCTAAACGTGCGTCACTCACTTACAGGCTAATGATGTATTACCGCTGATGTGCGCAAACCCGGCTTTGGCATACATTTAAATTCTTCTTTCTTCGGGTTAGTAATAAAACTTATGGTTTGCTTAACGACACGGAAGAAATAAAAACCCCCCTCGGCATGGGAAAGCCTTCTCGGGGAGTGCTGACGACATTTGAATCGTGCAGAAACAAATGGGTAAGCATTAGCTTATTGTTTTCTGATTGTTGGAATCGTTTGTGAGGGAAGTGATAGAAGAGAATAATTTATCACTTATCCTTTAATCGTGTTGTTTTGACGCGGGGAAATCATCCTGCTTCTTTTTTTTCCTGCAGACAGGTTTTTTGTCCTGGTGTGTGTTTATGGGTTGGTCAATGTACAACTCAATTCGCACAAACACAGATCGGTATGGGTTCAAATTTCGATTGGCTTTGCTTTCGATGCACAGTTTGCGAAAGACTTAGCAAAGGATGTAGGGAATTTATCCCGCAAACCGTATCAGCTTTATGTGTGGATTTTCCACTTTAAAGATTGCTAAAGGTGTAAGTTATCGCTTTAATATGGTGTTGGTATTCTTCTTCTTTTCTTCTTCTTCTTCTTTGGCACTACAACCTCGAGAGGTCTCGGCCTGCCATTTCTGGCTTTCTGTGACTTAATTTTACCCGTAGAAAAGTAGTCAGCCTTAAGTATGGGGAGGCGGTCTGGATGGGATTTGAACCCCGGTCCTGCCGTGTGAAGACCGGCGCCGCTGTCGCCTCGGCCACCGGACCGCCCTACCGGACGTGTTGGTATTAGACGGAAGATAATGATATCAGTTTGTCGTGTTGAGGTCATTAACTGGAAGGCTATACTGTGCGAAAATCGTACAGCCATCAACTTAATATTGACTCAACTTTGAGGACAATCTTCTTAACTGAAAATGGAAAAAAGGATGAAGCGAGGGAGTGTAGATTATTTAGTCTAAAGTCGCCATACATTCCAAATTTCTTTTTGACTTTGTTTGAGTTTGAGTTTGTTGGGGTACTTCTTAAATCGGAAACCCCAGTACATTTAAGAGATTGAATGATTGAGCTTATCATAAAGATTGTGATAAAAACAGTTTCTCGATAAAATGTATTAACTAACGAGGTACGGATTACCTAACCTAAAATGGATTTTTGGTTAATAATAGAGGTTTACTTGCAAGTTTAACCTTTTCATCTAGCTGATTTTAAGTTATAGCATACCTGATAATGAATCGGACCTTCGCAAAGAGGTGCCTTGAAAAAGTAGGTTGTATTATTTGCCACATTTAATACAAAATTTAAATATAAACGATTATTAATACAATATTTAGAATAATTTGAATAAAACAAGTCTCACTATGTTAAACTAAACGATAGGAAAAACGAGTCACTCTTACAAGGCCCTCTTCTTTTTTCGGCGTAACGACCTCTTAGGTCATTCCTGCCATTACTAGCCTACTAGACTTGTTGGATAGTCAGAGAGGACCACGTAGTTGGATAGTCAGTCCTCTCTGCGGGGGAACGGTCCAGATGGGATTCGAACGCTGGTCCTGCCGTGCATCACCGGGCTGTCCCAGATAATACACTCATCAACTGAGCAGGGCTTTTCAGTTGATAAGGCAATAGCATCCATTTTTATGGCAGGCTCCTTAGATGGAATGGCAAAAAAAGCTAGTTGATATGGAAACGGTCTCGTATGACAGGGAAATCAAATGCTTATTATTGTAATGTCCTCAAATGATATTCTCATAGTAGCCGTTGACATTGTACACGTCCTTTCAGCGCTTGGGTAAGTGCGTGCAATATCAACGTCTACTATGGCTAAAAATGGATGCTATTGGCTTATCAACTGAACAACCTTGTAAAACAAGTGTCTTAATATTTAAACCAAAACGAAAGACTTCAATGCAGCACACTGCACGAACCCTTACTATCGCTCTCAACTGCAGATTGGTTTAAACATGAAGCCATTTGCTTTAAAATCTTAGATGACCTTTTTATATTTTTATTATACAAAGCGATTTGGAATGTGTGTAAAGAGAAGGCAAAAATCTCATAACAACGAGCTAAGCATTCGTTATACCTTGATCGTCAATTTCTTCCATTTTATAAAATTTACCAACAGCTGTTTTTAAAATACATTAACTGCCTCTTAATCTTAACAGCATCCACATTTATTTATTAACCTACTAATTGATGACTGCTTTGGAAGTAAATCGATACAATCACACCAAAATCACCTTCATCTTTCGATCAATCAATCAATAAGCTAACATGCTGCGTCAATCGCGATACATAAAATTTACAATCCAAAGTCAGAGTTTAGATATCGCCTCGATAGCTATGCTACCGCACTCGGGGGACTTGAATTTCCACATTAAGTGGTTCATATCACCGAGAGTGTGTCATTAACGCGAAACGGACAGCCGTTGTCTGTAACGCCGAAATCGCAGAAGAAAGCCTGTACTTCGCCCCAAAAAAGGCTGATAAGGTTAATCACCTTATAAAATAGTTCACCAAAAAATGAAGTGATAAAATTTCCGCGCATTGTTACAACAATTATGATTCCAGTTGTGGCTCACATTACGCGCCAGAAAAAAACACGAATTTATATTTAAGTGCATGCAAAACAGCCACAACCGATCATAACATTTCAAGCTGTTCGTTCCCTGTAGCTAGCGATGTAGCTCGACGCCCCAAAACTCAACATTCATGCTTTCAACACTCACAAGCTCGTTTTTTTTGCAGCATGCGACAACCACCGGTGAAAGGTTGTGAAAAAAAGCAGTCAAAAGGGGATAAGTAAATGGCAAAATAAACAGCAAACAAAAAAAAAAAACGCCTACCCCCGGGTACGGTAATGGTACGGGAAAAGTGATAGTTGCAGCGTCCATTTCCTACGCGCCGCAGTGGGAACCACTGTTTGTCGGTCAAGGTGAAGATGAAACGAAATCATCTGGGGGGGGAGGCATGTTTGGGCAGGGTTTTGCTTTACATAATGTCTCCAACAGTGAGAGTCTGGAGTATTGAAGAGTGTTGATAAAGGGATTTTATCGTCTCTCCTAGAATATTGCTTCAAGTCTCACCAAGTGCGCTAGCTCATAGCCAGAGCCTTTGGGTGCTCATCAACCGTGATGTTGTGTGTGTGTGTCTCGCAAACAATTATCGAGCTTCACGGTAAAACCCACCCAGATGATCCCGAATGGGCCCCATCTCGCCACACGATCGTGTACGGTAAAAAGGCGGTGAAATGTAAACACCACCGTTCACTGACACATAATTTCAAGGTTTCGGTGGATGTTGAACGATCCGGAGGGGCCACCAATTTTTCGGGCGAAATTGGGCGACAAGCATTTCAAGGCCCATTAGCGTGCGGTGCGGTATGTTTGGTGTTTTATGCGCAATTGCACGATGCAAGCCGAGGCTTGATATGGAGCTCGCCCCCTTATTACGTGTTGATGGTGGTCTGCAATTGTCGGTGAGCCCTTTTCACTTGCAGCAAACTTGCAACAGGGAGTTTGCAGTGGACAATAAATAAAACATTGCAACAAGCATCGGCGAGAGAGAGTGAGAGAGAGTTTTGTAGAGCACCTCAGTTCGGAGGTTACATTTTTTCCACCACCAAGTACCTACAGGAAAGCGATATCACACATCCATAGGTCGCGCTGGTCATGATGCAACTGTTAAGCAAACAAATAATAAATGACGGCCGAAATGAAACGGAAATGTAGGGTTTTTTTCCGTCTCTCTCTCTCTCTTTGTTGGTGCCCTCCGCACCACACGTACGGCGCTAGGTACCCGCACCCCCCCCCCCCCCCCCCATTCCACCACCTGTTTGTGTACGGAGTTATTAAAGCGGGCCACAGACAACAATTGAGGTCAGCCGGAATCGTTGTAACAGAAACAAAAATGTGCTGCGCTTTTCCTTTGCTGTTGGATGGCCCCCCATCGGACCATCGTAGCTTCCACTACGCACTTCAACAAAACTCACATCCTTAAAGATTCGTACGTCGATTTGCGCCGGGAATCGGCGAATACTCACTCTTGCCCAGAAATCCGGTTCCGCCCGTTATGAAGACGTTACATTTGTCGTAAAACTGCTGTATTTCGGTGAGCTGCTCCTCGATCTTGCCGGTCGTCATCGGGGTTAGCGGTGGGTCCGATTGGCCGCCGCCCGTTTGTGCCAGCAGCTCATCGTCGTAGATGGACACCGTCATCGTTGCGTTCGGTTCGTTGAAGCTGTCGTTCACACGGAAACTTTTCACGCAAAACTCACGCACCACTCACTAGCACTTAGAACACTGTTAAGCTTTCGATACTGGTTTTTATAAGGCTCGCTCTGTACGGGATGGGAGAAAATTGTTCACTTGCTGTTTTTTTTAAATTTAATTTTACCTATTCTTCCCTCTACTGGTGCTGCTGGACCTATCGTTATAGCGGCTGCTTCTATTTGATAACCAACTCAACCGTCACCCGTTATTAAATTATTAATTTCATCTGGACTACCGTCCGTTTAATGTGTTGTTTCTCGATATGTTTTCACAAAACAAAAAAAAAAAACTCGAAACGGTTCATAATGAATTCCACACCCGTAACTGGCCTGCGCAGCTACTCGAAAGGAAAAGTCTCCGAACGATCATCGGGTGTGTGTGAGAGTAGTATTATTTTTTTACATAACACATGCATTTTGCACGGACCGTGCCGTGTCCGTCTGAGATGACTCAAGCATTTTGGGAAGCATGCCGCCCAACTTCTTGCCCGCTCGAACGAAAGCGAGCTGAGGGATGAATGGTTGGATGGATAGATAGCGCAGATGATCAAGGGTAACAGCAGGCGTAAGGAGACAACACGGAGTCAAACTTAATGGGATGGATTTTTGCGTGTAAATCTAACCACCTAAGCTAGGCTACCGTGCAATCAACCCTGCACTATAGCGGAAGCAGTCGATCGTTTCGTACGCTCTTGGCGTGAGCGTGCGCCCGCGAGGGTATACCGATTATATGACACCGCGTCTTGTTATTGGTCATTATCGCTTTATTTGAAGGGTGAAATATGGGTTGCCCCCTTTTTTTCTATTGAGACGGTGGCCAGGAAACGGGCAACTTGGTGGAACAATTACCGATCACTATCATTAGGATAAGATCTGCATAGTGTGCACGGTTAGGAAAGATAGCTAATTAATATGTTCACTTCCTCGTCTCGTAAGGCTTTCTGGTTTACAACAATGTCTCTGAAGGATTGCCTTCAAACCTGTAAAGCACTTGTTTCATTTTTTGTAATTTAAATAAATTATAACACAAAAGTTCCTTTCGTTTAAGAATTCAAATTGGAGAAACTTCCACATCACACTTCCTTTTTTCTAGCCAAATAAAACTGCTATCGCGCATTATATTACTGTAGCACCCATAAAGGGGAAGCCTTTCCAATGCGCTTTCAACCGAATATGTCCATCGAGCGTCAATCACAGCAGCCACTCATTACACTTTCCACACACGTAAAACTGCAGCACGGCTTCTGATTAGAACACCGGGAGCAAACGTCCACGACTCGTGCTGCGACTATCAGCCACCTACCAAGCAAAAGGGGGCACAATTGCTGATCCTCCGTCGGTGACGATCGGCTGCAAACTGACACGGCTTCACTACGGTCAGCCGCACGAGACACAACACCGCACACTCGGTACAGTCCAGCTGCTGCTGTTAGTAATCGGGCAATGCGACGAGAGAAAAGAAAAACGAGAGCGCGAACGAACGAGCGAGCGAGCGAACGATCGAAAGCTCGTTCGGCCGGTGGTTTCGGGGTTCGTCGCCTGCCGCGTGCAAATCTTTTGAATCGTGACCGTTGCGCCCGCTGGTCAGTGCAAAACTGTCCAACTGGGTAGGTGTGGTGTCGGAACGCTGCCGGGGCAATCTGCAACGTCGCGCGACACAGTTCGGGCACTGATTGTTAGCTTTTGGGCAGTGTGTGAAGAGCCCCGTCGGTCTGGATGCGGTCATCTTTTTCTTTTTGGAGAAGCTATTATTCGGACGGGATGGGGTAGGACGGGAGGGAAAGAAAGAGAGAGAGAGAGAGTAAGGCTGGCTTTCGAGTGAGCAGCAGCAGGATGTTAAGCTGGTTTACTAAAGCGAGTGGAGTAATGACCACACAAGGCGTAGTGGCTTAGTGGCTCTCTCGCCCGCGAGTGTACCGATCATCCGATCTTCCGATGAAGGATCCACCAAATGATCGGAGGATCGGACGGGGAAGGATGGGCGAGGGTCATCTTTAATGGATGGATTCGTCTGCGCGAAACATATGTTGCTCGCAACCGTCTGGCGAAGCATTGATGCTGATCGGTCTTATGTTTCGTTCGGTGGACGAAAAAACCCCCCCGCGAGCGATGGAAACCGGTGGCAGCTGGGGTGGAATTCGGTTGAATTTTAAATGGCCAAAAGTTACAGATTTAATGTTTATACTTTCATACATGCGTGGGGCGTCGTTTTCTTCCTTTTCCTACCGGTTGATAACGAAATCGACCGCTCGTTGTTTTCGTTTTTCTCTGTCAGCTTTAGAAAACGAAAGACTTGTACGCTTTTTTTTTTGCACAAGCGACGAACCTTTCGTTGATGGGTGGCTGCGGGTTGATAATAGTGATGTGCATTAGATGGGTTTTACTCTCACTTTCTGGCGGATCTGGCGGTGTATGTGTGTGTGTGTTTTGTTTTCCGGAGCTTTCCGATTCGATGCTGTTGCAGCTTTTCCTGGCCTGTTCGCTGGCGACGCCGGGGGAACGCAAATGTTGTGACGAACTTCTCGAGGTCGGAATTGGGTCAATATTTGCGGCCGCGGGACACGAGTACTCACTAACGCACTGCCTATTTGGTGTTGAGTGTGCGTGCAACCAGCCAGCGAGCGAGCGAGAGAGTGACATTGTCCACCAGCAAGTGTGGACAAACATGGACGGTTTCCTCCGTGGATTGAGTGGGAATAGATGGAGAGTGTAAGTGAAGTGTAATTGTCGTACGGTGAAGAAGGTGCGGTACGGATATTATGCTGACTGTCGTATGGAGGAAACAGGGGGGAGGTGGTGCGTACCGTATCGCAAGCACATGCAATGGCTCTTTAAATGAGCTTGGCGTTGGCACAAGAGGGATGGAACTGGATGAAGCTATTGCACATTGAGCATTTTGGGGGCCAAAATTTATTAAGCAATATTTGCATCTTAAATTAAACTAATCTTCCTTCTCGGCCTAACGACCTCTTATTGCCTCTTACTAGATTTATAGATACCGCATAGTGGGATAGTCAGTCCTCACTGCGGGGGAACGGCTCAGATGGGATTTTAACCCCGGTCCTGCCGGCGAGGCGATCGGTGCCGCTGTCGCCACTGCTACTGGTCCGCCTTTTAAACTAAACTAGTATTAACATCTGAATCTAGTGAATCTAGGCACTAGAAAGAGGTAATTTTTTGCAAAATATAATCGTAAAAAATGATGTTAGTGAGCTAATATAAACATCATAATAATATCATTTTGTACTAAATTATTAATGTGGACACGCTTGGTCCAAAACAGTCCAGGAACTGCAGTTGAGGATTTCGGTGATCGTAATGTGAGTTTTATCCCTGAGTGAAGTAGTTATAAGCAGTGAGATGCATCCTTACAACCGGTTACAATTTCATTGCGTTTTACAACATCTTCTCACTTCTGGACACTGACATTGAGGCCTAATATTTCGTATTGGGGACTGAATAAACTGTGATCGTGTGATCGGACCGGGGCGGTCCGGTGGCCGAGGGGTTCAAATCCCATCCAGACCGCCTCCCCGTACGCAGGGCTGACTACTTTGCTTACGGGTAAAATCAAGTCACAGAAAGCGAGAAATGGCAGGCCGAGACCTCTCGAGGTTGTAGTGCCAGGAAAGAACGAAGAAGAAGACACTGTGATCGTAGAAAGTAGTAGAAATTGATGAAGAAATCCACCTTGCGACTACATCGTTTTGATAATTGGATATTTTTGGTACGAGTGACATTGATATTTCTTGCTTCTTGGTGAAGAATTCATATGATATATCGCCTAATAACTTAATCATATTGAATGTTAAGCATTCGCAGCAAGAACGACATTGATGCTTCTATCTACGCAAAAGGTTATGATCATCCCCAGGACCAATAGACTTGTGTTTGAGCAGTACCCTATCGGAGGACTTTATACTATAATTCAGAACCAATGGTGTAGTAACTGACCTTTAAGACCCATACACCACCACCAGTTATTTTTAAGACAGTTCCTAAGACTTTTCGGTAAGCTAGGGAATGCTTGGTAGCAGGTATTTAGAAAATATTGCATTAAGTTACTTAGTGTAGTTTTTCTCTCATTAATTTCTCGATTCACCGATTTAATTTCACCCGTATCAGGAGAGTCAGCCCTACGTACGGGATATTGTACTAACTTAATATGTACTAATCTTGTACTAAAACTATCAATAAACAGTAAACTTTTGTTATTTATTTTACAAAATTAATAAAATTGCGTTCTTTCACGACCCATCTAAAAATAGTTTCATCCCGACAATTACTCACGAAACTGCCCACTGTGCGTTTCTTCGTTCGTGTGGAGCACTTGCGCCAAGCACGTGCATTATATAATGGGTGAACTCTGCTAATGCGCGAACTGGAATCACTTGCCGAAGATGAGATGGCCAGATACCGTGCAGCAGGGTCTGGTTGGTTGGTCGGTTGGCAAAAGAGAAAACTCGTTTTTCTTTGCATAATTCGATGCAGCGAGACGAGACGAGACGAGCGGGCAAAAGATTGCAACTATCCTCCAAGAATCATTTATCCTGTTGGCGGTGTAGTGTAGTGTCGTATGCGGGCGACTTCCGCAATAATGGCGGCCAACGAAACGAAGTAGGGCTGGTTGCGGGAGTTTACTTTTACTCGTGCCGCGTATACGATTTCCAGCAGCTGTCCCTGGTCGATTCATAGGTTCCCATACACCGTTCCCTGTTCTTCGCCATCCCGTCCCATCTCGATGAGCGGTGGTGCGTGGTTGTGTTGGTGGTGGTGATCGAAAAAATTGAAAGTAAGGTCGCGATTCGGGTTGGCCGGCTGCTGCTGGACGACACAATTCCGAGTTGTGTTAGGGTGGGTTGGCCGGGACAGAAAATAGTCAACGCGAGAAAATCATCGGCGACAGGTGTCGGCTGGTTCTGGATGAGACTCATAAAGGGACCCCGGCTCTATTGGCTCTTTATGAAGATTGTACGTTTGTGCGAGCGTCTGATGCTGTCAGAACGAACCGGTGAATGGTGAACAAATGTTTGGCACAAACAATGAACTTCGTATTTCGTTCTGCCCGAATCGCTTAACTAACCAAATATCGGTCATGAGAAACAGCGTTCTCTGAGCGTTTGCGTTCTGACTGTTTATCCCATTAACTGTTGCCGTGTTCTGTTGGGTCAACAACAGCAAGCACGTAAAATACACACCAAATGAAGTGTGTGCTCGTGGACTGCCACACTGGCGGAAGATAAAGTTCATCTTCGCTTCCGCACGCAACAGCCACCTGTCAAAGTGGGATCGTTCGGCCCTTCGCGTAGTGTGATTAATCGGGCGAACTGATTGATTCGTTCGAGGCACGAAAAAGGGGTCACGCATCACGTTTTACTGTCAGGTTTCCGGTGTTAATTTGTAATGAAATTAAAAACACAAGTTTGCGATCAATATCACTAGGGCAACGTGGCAATGGGCGCACGCACTCGATCTATTTGCCGGAACATTTACTTAACGGCCGTTGGCTGGATATCATAATTGCCAGGTCGCACCAGTGATTTGAACCAGTGAGAACGATCAACGGATCAATTTTCATTGTTCGTTACATGAAGTTCTGGAATGTATTGTTAGTTTCGCGAATTGGTTCGCGAGGTTGTGCGCATTTTGTTGTTGTATGGCACGCAGTTAGCTGGAGCTGTAGTGTTGAATCTGATGTTAATTTTATTTCAGATGATAGCGTGGATTCAGAGATAGGCGGATGTTCACAGTGGATGGAAGTTTGAGTTTATTAAATTGAGTTTTAATAATGAGCTCAAAGATAAAATAGGCACAGATCTATCTTTTTATTTGATTAGCACTTCATACCATAAATATACTTACAGGGGCTTTCAGTTGCCATTTTTATTGTACATAGAGTCCTTAGATTGATATTATACGCACTTTCCAGTGTGCTGGGAGAACGCGTGCAATACCACCGGCTACTATGAGAATATCATCTCAGGACATCACATTAAAAGGTATTTGATTTCCCTATCACCAGAAGCCGTTTCCATATCAACTAGCTTTGTTTGCCATTCCATCTAAGAAGCCTGCCATAAAAATGGACGCTATTGCCTTATCAACTTAAAAGCCCTGTAATAGTAGCAGTGTTAATAGCAGCAGAAAAGGCTTCCTTAGCAGAAGCACTACGTCAAAGGGAATGGGCGTATATCATATAAAAGAGCAATTGTTCTATTTTTTACACAATAATAGCCATACTAGCGAACAAAATTTGTTCCAATTTCAATTGGAAGGTGTTTGCTATAAAATCTAAAGATCTATTCAAATACTTGTCGGTTTGAATTGAAGTCTCGTGTCTGTACTATATCTTTAATGTTACTACCTTCAAGCTCAAAACACTTCGAAAAAACCTCACTGAAGTAATTATAGAAATTAAATCAGTTCTTGTGTGCTTATCCTTACCAAGCGTTCGAAGCATTTGATAATGTAAATCTCGAGTCATTATTACGCTTCTTTTTACAAATATTTCATATCTTCAGTTCATGTTATCTTAAGAACACTAATGGATGCTATTGCAGGTTGTTAGTAACCATTCTGGCAAACTATACAATTAAGCAAGCAAGCAGTCTCAAACAGCTCTAGACAGCCCAACCCAAGACCCCTACGTTGTACTGCTTAGAATTTTAATCATAGAAACATTTATCTTGTTCGGGAAGAATACCTTTCATAGAAACATTTATCTTGTTCGGGAAACATCTTTGACACAGCGATTCGCACAAATGATGCACGTTGGCCAACAGCCTCATAGAACGTTTCATCTGGTGTGCACCTTGCTTCATGGGCGCATTACTTTTGCCGCTCTGCAGGCGGAGTAATTTTCGGTGTGTGTTTAAAGATTGTTCGAGAAGAGCATAAGCGGGGCGCACACACAGTCACAAACGGACAAACGCATGCACACATACACGAACGCGTATGTGCGCGGAGAGTGTACATCCCCGAAGTGTATTGAGTAACGTTCAAGTACCGGGTCGCGAGATTGGCGCGAGTGTCGGGAAAAGTGTTTCTCGGGCGTTCCTCCACTGCATGTGTGCTTGTGTGTGGCTTTCGGTTTCACTACCAATGGAACAATACGGTACTGCCGAAAAACGCAGATATACACCGCCGACCGACCGTCACCGTCGGGTCGGGTGTTGCTGGTCGGCTGTTCGCTTTGGGTGACTGGGTCGGCAACGAGCCGAAAGAAGGTCGCCAGTAATTAAAACATTACGGGATAAAGTCATACGCGTTCGTCTGTGAGCTGTGAGCCGCGTGGTGATAACACTGATCGTCATTTTTATAACATTTTATAAATCTCCTATTGGGTATTTAAAATAATTCGATTCTTCTTAAGATGAGAAGTCGCTCAAACCGGCTAGATCGATGGCTCTTCAGCATACACATAATTGCCGCCGTATGAAGTCCACGCATACCTCCGATCCCCATCCTTTCCTCATCCAAATCTTGCTGCATCAGCATCGCCAAAACGAACCGCTGAGAGAGAGTGAAATGATCTATCTGAATGAATGTACACTCTCGAATGATGTTTCGGTGAGTGTTGCCTGTGGTTCGCTTATTGATGGTCACTGACAATGAGATCGGGCCTTCGTGCAGTTGCTCCCCGAAGACAATAAAGGCACCCGCGAATGTTCAGGAAGGTTTTCAATGTCTTCGGCGCGTTGTTGGTGGCTGAGCAACAGCAGGGGAAAGACGCGAAATAATGCACATCTTGCGGTGTGAGGAGTAGTGCAGCTTGCAACCGTGGTTGTATGCACGTGTTTTGCCGCTGTAAGTTCTGTAAACCGAACACGGATGGGGTTGTTTGCTACATTTCCTGCTTTGGCTTTTTTTTTAAATTTGTTTTGAAGTGTTTTGTACCGAATCGGGTGCTAATGAAAATTTATTAGACCGATCGAGTGATAGGGATGCGAATAGGAGAATGCCACAAACAGGGAGAGATGTTATTGGCTGTTTTTTAATTGATGATTTGTGTTTTGGTGTTTTTGGGTAAATCCTGAAAAAGGCGGGGAATCCTGGGGACGAATTTAAGTTCTGGGGATTTCTTGCCGTCACTTTCTTAATCAAGATGAGGAGACATGATTGCGTGAGCTGAAGTAACTAATCAGCTGTTTGGAGACCAGTAAAAGGAAATCAAATACTTGAAGAGGAGTAATAAAAATCCAACCTGCAGCAGATCTGTTTCTGCTGAGATTGTGTTGTCAAAGAAGAAAATGAAAAAGATTTTTTAATGTACTTGTTTGCAAGCAAGTGGTTTGAATAACCTTGATGTTATCTTATCTTGGTATTTCCAATGACACCGGAAACTGGAACATTTTAAATGGGTGCAGAAGGCGAAGGTTTGTCTTGGGGTTGCTCGTGCTGGTTGCGAATGGTTTACCAGACTGCGATACGAAATTATAGCAAAGCCTGCAGCGCGTAACTTATGCAAACCGCATTGCTTGTAATGCGCGAAAGGTATGCAATCTGATGTTGTTGATGGCGAGTGCTTAAAACCATAAGCTGATTCACGGTCTTTCTTGAAAAACTGACAGCAACTTGGTTAAGGCTGGAAACTTTGATAATTAACGATGAAATAAGCTTTTTATCTTGAGCTTCCTATTGAACTATGCAAGAAACAAATGAATGAAATTAGCAAATTTTGATTTAACGTTGGAGAGTACTTTAAGTTTGTGCAATACAATAACATATAGTTTGCTGCCCAATGGCACAGTAAACAATGAGTTTTCTTTAATTTTTTTGTATTGGATTGATTGTTCAAATTTGTTGGTGGCACAAATGTTCATCAACTTCGATTTTGTTTTATAAATTTTAAGCATTCGGTTGAGAAAATCGTGTACTAAATATAATGCCCCTACTGCTATGCAATCCGCATCACCGTTGGCTTTGGAGCACGTTCGCAGAGCAGCTTCACATATTTCGTACTGTTTAATTTTAATATCGCTTTTTGTAAAAGTAATGTGTTTCAAATTGGATTATTCTAGTTTATTATAGGCTTAAAATTTTAGCAATAAAAATATTTTATATTTTAAAAAAAAAATATTACAGCGTATAACGAAGCGTAGACGAAGGTGTGGGGTTGCGGTGACGGATTTCACGATGTGGATCACCTTCTGTGGTCCTGCGTGGAGTTTGAAACTGCAAGACCCTCCTTGTTGAGCGCAGTCGAGAGCATCGGCAGACGACCGGGTGTAGAAATTGGAGAAGTGTTGGTGACTAGGGACCTCGCCACCATGAGGCTCATCTTCCGATTCGCCAGAGACAACGGGTTTACCCATTGATTCCGCATCCCCATTATCCTTCCAATCCATATCCGCCATTCCCCTTTTTTGTTATTCGTTTTGTTGTCTTTGTTTTAAGTGTTTTTTGTAGTGCCACGGGTGATCCGTTGACGAAGCATCCGGGTTCAAAGACGACACTGTCGTAAGAAGAGGGGCATTTCTGTAACATTTCTGTCGTAAGAAGAGGGGCATTTCTGTTTTATTTTTAATTGTTTATTTGTTTGTTTAATTGTTTAATGCAAACCATGAGTCAGTTATACAATATATAAACTGTTTACATTTTTTTGCATTTTTCCTATTTAATGTACTCAAACGGGGAGGACCGTTGGCAGAGGCGATAGCAGCACCGGTAGTCATACGACAGGACCGGGATTCCAATCTCATCAAAACCGCCTCCCCGTACGCAGGTAATTTCAAGTAGAATAGAAAGCCAAAACTGACAGGCCGAGACACTTCGAGGTTGTAGTGTTGTGATAAACAAGAAGAAGAATGTACACAAACTGTCTGACTACCAATGTTATTTATTATCGACTAAATAGAAAAAATATGATTTAGAATTGTTTATAACTGTTATTATCCACGCTGAGAAGCCTAATTAAGTTTTCACAAAGCCCTTTTTCATAATGAATAACAACAACCTGGAGTTAAGCCAAATGTAATAATCTCAAATGCAATTCATCGATCATGCGATTTTTTGAATATTAAACAAAGCTTAATGTAAAAAAAATCTTTATTTTGTGAAAGCACACTAAATTATTTTGGTTTATCAAATAAAATTAATTTACTGTCCATTTTATTTACCCACTAATATTTCTTCAAACTGTGAAACACCATGCGCCTCCATTAAGCTCCGCAAACGAATATTTCAGTTCTCTAATAACAATAAATTTTGTTGCACCGAATGCACCGAACGGATACGGCGAAGCTTCATGCGAAGAAAAAGAAGTATATGTTCTTCGTTTTTTCTCACGTTAAAGAGAACCCATAATCTAAATAAATAAATATGAGTAAAACCCATACCAGAGCTTTACCGAAGAGCTTTACAGTGAATAGCACCCACACTCGTTTCGAATTTATATATTTTTTTCTCTTTATTTAGATACTCACTTTACAAAATACATAAACGAAATACAATCATCCGCTTCGTCCACTGTAAACTGTTCACCAGTTAACGAATATCTCACCTCGAACGCCTTCTATCGCGTACACTATTATGATCCTGCACAAACGAAACTATAACTTCGCACCGCGTGCCGTGCACGCGTACGCCATTTTTCGCAGCTATTGTATCATCTTAACAAAAAAAAAACTCTAACATCTAGTACCTAACTCGTGTTTACTTGTAGCTCATTCGAACGATCAATGTAGCCCGAGCGCACGATCGAATCAACGGTGTGCGCCTGACGGGTATAATCGGATCTCTGACACAACACGGTAGAAAACATCCTTCCTGTGTGAGCCACAAAAATCGACACCCTTTTCCACAAAACACATACACAACACGAGAAGAGAAGGGGACAGAAGAAGTGGAAAGGAGAGAGTAACTATCGCATAACTTAAATCCAATAAATTAAAACACTACATAATGGTGACGCGGCCAAACGCGTCTCCGGTCTAGATATCATCTTGTTTTTTACGCTCTTCTCCCTCGGGTGGTCTGCTTTCGTTTAGCAATATCAATTGCATTGTTTTATCCACCTGATAGCTTGCTACAAATTCCAAAAAAAATGTACTACTAGGTCTGCTACTGCTACTGATATCTGATTTGTCTTATCCGTTCGTTGTTTGCACTTTACACGTTAGAAAACCGATATTCGTGACATCGTTTTCCGCTTGCCCATATAAGACGCAAGAACCTAAACATATGCAATAAACAGACACTAACGCACTAACTATTTACATTGAACAGAGCATAAGCAAGCAGCCTATCTAGCTTAGAAAAAAAAGGGTTTGGGATGGTTGAAGACTGTGTGGATGTGTAGGTTTAGGGGTGTGTGTGCGAGTGTTTTCATTCACACAGCTTAATGATGGACAACCAGGTGCAATGAAAAGTCCTACCGCAGGACACAAAACACGAGACTTTAACCTAAGTACACCTTACTAAGGATCGCTAGAGCAAACAAGAGGGTGGCAGTTGGTTTTTTTTTGTGTACATGCTTTGCATTATATCTCGCTCTCTCGATATCTCTATCTTCCTTCTCTTTTTTTCTCTTCCTTTTCGGCTCACAGACAGTGTAGTATGAACAATTTGCAGTGAAAGATTTTCTTCAAAAACAAGAAATGCACGTCAAAACAGTGGTGTCAGTGGAGCAGTAGATTTGTTTGGTTTGAAGTATTTGTCCAAAAACAACAGAAAGGAGTTGCGTTTCCTATTTGCAATAGCATTCGTGAGCATTTCCTTGGCTTTCTAAACTCTCCTGACGGACGACGAATTTTGAACACAGATTTGGACCATCCCATTCACACACACACGAGAGCACACAGCTACTCGCCCCACTACTGATGGTTGCTGACGAGCTCGGGCTGTTGTTGCAGCTGCTGCAACTGCAGCTGCTCCTTCAGATGCTGTAATCGCTTCCGCTTGATGGCATTCATAAAGTTTTTGTATCGCTTATCCTCATCATCCAAAGCTGCAAACCGGTGGTCGCGTCGGTGGTCAGGAAGTGCATGCAAAACATGGAGAGAAGGAAAAACGTTAGCAATGGCGGGCTCCGGTACGGTTGCGGTTGCTACGCGTGAAGTTTAGCTTGTGATGTGATGATGAATGCTACTGTAATTGCTCGGAAAGCAAAATGGGGATGGAGAGAGAAACATAAACATACAATACAATGCGATACTATCTACGTGTGGAGAAGTGTTGAGCTGTGTTTGTGTGTGTGTATGTGTTTAAGGGAGGCTTAAGGATGTGTTGGGATGAACGTGTATAACACTCTAAAATGAACAAAGTGGAAAGGATAATTGTTGTATATTAATTACATGCATAGTATTGGGTATATGCACACTGGGAGGAAGTAGACGGTTTCTGGTTGTGTGGGTACAATACAGTGTTGTTTTTAGGGTGTCACGTGCAGTAATAGGCCCGCTGTCTATTTTTTAACACGGAGCATAGCTCTAGCCGGAAACCAAACCTTTTTTATAGGGAGCTTTATAGTAAACTATCATTATGGCTAATATTTAAAGCTAAGTATATACGAGTGCTGCTATTTTATAGCATCTACAGAATACTGAAATTTGTACACTAATTTGTTACTTAAACTATCGCTAATTTGTTACACTCTACCTTTGCTTGCTTTAAGTAGCTCAATGAGGGTTTTTCTTTTTTGTTTATATCCGCCAATTTTGTATTAATTATTTATATTAAGGATTTTATAATTTTTTTTTTATTTTTGCATATTGATTCATGCATCCAATAGGTTTTAATTAAAATCAGCAATTTTCAAAATATTCAAAAAACTGGAAATTTTGAATAGTGAAATTATGATTGTGCGAGGTGGGTGAGTGTGCCATCCTAGCGTGTGCAACAGTTGCAGGAAACCGATCATGTTGTGCGGGCACAATAATTCGGTGCGTGCAGTAAACGAAGCGCGTTTACCTTTCGAGTGGCAGTGAGAAGCCATTTGGGGAATCCATTCGTTGCACCATTTAGCGTTTGTTTTTTTTTCTTTTGTTGTTGTACCGTATAAATATTGTACGTTTCTCTATACATAGCGTTTACCATAAGTCCTCTCTGTACATAGCGATAGCGTATAAGGGGCTTGTTGTGAAATTAGCGAGCAGAGTTATTGGTAGTAGAGCGGTTCAATATTGTTACGTCCAACCATCAGATATAGCGACGGTTCCAGATGGACTTTGTGGAATGAGGACTTAGGGAATCCGATAGTATCTGAAAGTAGGAATCGAACGAGAGAGAGAGAGAGAGATAGTACCGTCAGGGCACGCATTTATATACAACCGGTGCCTGATGATGAATGTGTTTGTGTGTGCTAAGGGATCTTAATTTCGAGTTGGATGCGTTGAAAGATGTAAAGGATGAAGCACACTCTTATACGGATATACACGTTCGGGTTCTCGGTAATACACTAGCCTAATTAAAAACTATCTACTTATCCTTCTAGTAAGCGATACATTTGTACAGTTTCACTAACTATAATTTTTTATAGCATGCTAAAACAATTTCCATTTTATAGTAAATATATCACATGCAGAACGGTGTCCGATTTCAATCTCGTTGGCATTGTCGCATCGTCCACAGATTGCTTTACATGCAATTATTGTACGAGGGAGTGGGGATCGTATACTAGTGGCTTAAGCTAATGCTATAATTTATTGACCTAAAAAAAGGAGGGAACGGGGGTGCAATTAAAGAGTAGCGCAAGCACACAGCCATAATTCATTCGCAATCCCTAGCAGGGTAGTATTAGATCGGCCAAGGGAAGGTGGACCGCTACAATAATTTATAGAGACCAAGGCTTAAGCAAGGCATTTATCATAATCCAGCAGAAGCTTGCTACGTATCGATGAGGAATGAGTATGAGGGCATGAGGTTTAGGTAATGGGTTTCCAATTGTACGGCAGTGTTCAGAGTAAGTCGGAAAGGTACAGATAATCGAGTAGGAGAGATCTAGTAATACAAGGTCCAGTACAGTATGGGTATAGTAGTAGTGGTGGTAGAGTAAGAGTAGAGTAGGTAAGGTAGAAAGTAAAGGTAGACGAGTCTGCGAGAAGTCAGATAAAAGTAGAAGAGGTAGAGGAGGTAGCTATCATGCACTATTGGTGTTAACTCGACAGGAGTTCCAATTCTCGATGCTGTTAGGGAGGAGTGCGATCGTTCGTGGCTGGAGCACTGCAAAATACTGACAGAAAATACAGAAGATCACGATCGTTCTCTTAGGAGATTGAAACAGAAGATCTCAGAGAGGTACAGAAAAAAAAGGAGTAACAGAGTGAAATATACAGATACACATCGGGGTAGAATCCAAAACCGGTGAATGTTGAATATACAGTGACGATACGAGCTGATCGGGCCAGTATCGGGTGACCGAGCGTGTTGGTGTGGTAATCCAAGAATTGTACAGTGGAAATAGCCCTTCTCCATATTCCTAACAGAACAGTTCCCGAGACGGAAAGGTGAAGTTCCGCCGATCGGATCAGCGAAGGCGGGGCTACTCATGCACTCAATGAGAAGCGACAGTGAAAGTTCTCGATGGTTTGTGGGATCGGCTGACTTGATAGAGTTTAGGGAGGGCCGGTCCGCCGACTAAGTAGAAGTAGTGGTGCGGAGAAGAGTGGTTGATAAGGGGAGGTTTTGTTTGTTACGAAAATACATTCTTACCGATCGAAATGGCGTGCGATCACTGATGTGCGTGTGCTGTCGCACGAAACGTGTTCTCTCCTCTTCTCCAAGCTTTTTGTGTGCATTTAGGAAGAAACTTCTGTTCTTTTGCAAAGGAAGTGATGACTGTGAACCCATTAATTCTTGTGAGCTTTTGGGTCAATCGTGAAGCGTGGAACCATTTTCGAAATCCAGCGAAAATGTTGCTTCAAAATGTTGCTTTCCTTCCCTAGCTTACCATTGCTAACGTTAACTTTATATCGATTAGGTGTAGCCTAAGTTGAATTCTACACAAATTAAAGTACAAAACCACAAAAAAGGCAATAAATGGTAAATGTCGTTGATTGAAATGAAAGGGCGGGGGTTTCGTTTTATCGATGTTCCGCGAGCAATGAATCTTAAAATGGACCACAGTCTAATTTTTCGTTGTTGCAAATGGGCAGACTTTTGAGTTTACAACCTTACGCACTAAAGTGATGCCATCCACACGAACTTATCTTGCTTTAGTACATGTTTTACGCTTATCATATGCAACGTTTTGGGAGTGTTGCGTGTGAATTTTCACAGAATTGTATAAAAGGAAAACAAAAGTGAGCTGTGCAGTAAAATAAAATAGAAACAAAATACTCAAAAAAGTGCACAAAACAAGTGAGGTAAAAAGTGTAAGCCAAAGAACGGAAAGCAATGGAAAAAAGTGAAGAAAAATAAACCAGCAGAAAAGCAAAAGGAACAGCTTTTGAAAAAAAAGTCCCCCTCCTCCCGATCGACTACCGGCACACGCACACAAGCCCGCAAACGACACATTCCTAAAACGGATGTTAACGTTCGGTAACGCAGTAAAGGTAGTCGATGGAGGAAGAAACAAAAAAACAAAAAAACTGGTGAAAAGCACACCATCGCAGGATATCAAACAATCACACACACACATCCACACGAGCGTGTTCAGATAATGAAATCAAGACATTACTGGCACTGATGTGCTGCATGCGCGTGTCCTGTGACGGCGTAACGCCGCACCGCGTAACGCTCAGTAGTAACGCCCGGTACGTGCCGATGTGCTACCGCTACCTCCATTCCCACTGCTGGCAACACTGGCCACACTGAGCTGGCTGTTTGCACCGAGATAGTTGCTGTTGAGTGCATAGTTCGGTGCGCTTTTGGTGGTGGTGCGTTTGGCAAAGTAGGAAAAGTTGTACGGATTGCGTGTGGTCGTTTGTGCGATCCGGTTGAAGTACACGTCGAACACCGGATGGTAGGTGGCTTTCGGTTTGCGTGTCGTGGTGGTGGTGGCGGCGGCGGGGAAGGGACCGCCATCATGTCCACCCTGATCGTATCCACCATCCCCACCGTACGGCTGTTGTTGGTGTTGGTAGTGCTGTTGTTGGTGGTGCGGTTGTTGGCTGTTGTAGTGCGGTAGTGCGTTACTATTGTCATCCTCACGGTTGCCATTGTTCCAGGACGGTCGATGCGTTGTGGTGGTGGTTGTTGGAGCTTTGGTCGAGCTGAAGGTGTATTTACTGAACACGTACGGTGTCTTGGTCGTCGGTTTCGTACTGTACGGTGTCGGCTTGGTCGTCGGGTTGTAGTGAGCGTAATTGTTGTTGCCGTAGTTGTTGTTGTGGTTGTTGTTGTTGTTGTTGTGATATTGGTTGTTGCCATTACCACCGTTACCATTATCACTAGGGCTAGGGCTTTTAGCTGAATGGTAATCATTGGGATAGGTACTCGTGGACTTGTGATGGAAATACTGGTAATAGTTCCTCGTCGATGTCGCTGGCGGCGGTGGAGGTGTTGTGGTGGTGGTTGTTGTTGTGGTGGTGGTGGTGGTGGTGGTGGTGCTGGTTGTCGTTGATGTCGTTGGCGTGCTAGACGGTTCATAATATTCTTCCTGCTGATCTGACTTGTCGTCGTAGTTATATCTAGAGAACGTTGATCCGTTAGATTTGTTTTTTTGCGCGTTAAACTCGGTTTGCTTGAGGTTGGTTTTGTTTACTATTTGTTTTGGTTTAGGTTTGCTTTTTTGTGTGTTTTGGTTTGAAGATTATCGTTTATCGGTTCTAGTGAGCTGAAGATGGCAGGCAAGATTGGTGGTTTGTTTGGTGCAAATAGGATTAGAGACATACAGAGAGAGAGACAGAGAGAGTGACGAGTTCCTGGTGGTGTTTGTTGAGATGGGTGAGATCACTATTTACAAATAGATGGTGTGTTTCGCTGGTTGATGGTATGTGTGTGTGTGTGTGCGCGTGTATGTGATACATGACTCGCTGGCACGCCTCGAATCTGTGTTGCTTCCACTGGCCCGTGAGCACTGGTTTTGAGATGGATGGTTTACTGTTTACCCTATCGCAGGTTGGCCGTGAAGCAACCTGAAGGTTCTCCGTTCCGGGCGCGGCATCTTTACGTATCTAACGGTGCTAACGGCTTCAAGATGAGATTTGTGAGGTGGGAGGCAGATGTAGTAGATGTAGTAGTAGTGGTGGGTGGGTGTGTGTGTGTTATCGAGTTGAAATAGGAAAAAGGGAGCAAAAGGGATTCCGGAGGGGGGACCAAAAGGGTTGTGCAACGTCTAAAGTGGGTGTAATGTTCTCGACGATTTGTTGCAATCGGAGTCTTCCATCCTTATCGCGATCGCGATTTAAATTTTCTTCTCAATGTGTGCGTGTGAGTTTCATGTTAGGTGAAAGAGAATGGAAAAGGATCGTGCAAACTCTTATGGACTCTGGGGACCGTGTCAATCTCATACGTACTTCACAGACTGCTGATTGTAGCGCGTGTACGATGGAGTATGTTGCGAATAGTCCGGTATAATGTTTTCATGCTCCGCAACACATCGCCCATCGAGACAGTGCTACAGTGAGTCGAAATCGCATTACGGTTGGCGATATGGAAAAGGGTTTTGGGGATTGTGTGTTGTTGGGATTTCGGTTGGACAACATGCAAGGCAAGCAGATCAACCGCAAGCAACGAGTAACGCGTAACGCGTAAAAAGTAGTAACAGTCGGCAGGAAAATGTAACGCAACAGATCATTTTGCAGGTGGGGAAGATAAAAGAAAAGGGAAACAAGAAAAGAGAGAGAAAAAACGATCATTAGTACTGCATCGAACTTCACGGTTGTCGCTCGAGAAGGGCGTCGAAGTGCGTTATTAATACTTGTCCATCTCCACAGGAGGATCCTTCGGCGGCGGGCCGGTACGCGACACAGTAACCGCTGGCCGAATCGAAACAGAACAGCTGGGCGCACACCCGTTCATCCTTGAAGCAGGCGGACGTTCCACGGTCCCGCCGACATTGGGCATCGAGCGAGAGCAGTGTGCCCGGTAACGCCCGTCCGAGCGCTTCATCTTCGTGGGGTGGATTGTGCAGGCAGCTGGCAGTGTCACCACTAAAAATGATGAAGAGATATTGATCAGCATGGTTGGCGATATTAGTGAGATGATTTTAGCGATTGGGACCTACTTGAGGAAATGGTGGAAGCTTTGCACACTGCACGGCGACCAGCGGAATCCTCGCTCGGTGTGCCGCAGATCGGACATGATGTACCCATCCTCCCAGCGACACTTCTCCGCACCCGGTCCTCCAAGATAGCTGGGCGGCGGGGAACCATCATGAACGGCACCAAGACTAGAAAAAAGAAACACGACCAAACACGATGACACTTGTTAATATCTCTGCGGGAGTTTTTGGCGTCCACAGTTCGACGACCCGTTGCCGAAGTCGTGTATACGTACAGATGACCAACTTCATGGGCGGCAACGATAATGCCACTGAAACCACCGGTATCCTCAATGATGGCAACACTGTTGACCTTTTCAAGGCGCTTGTTTACCACGCACGCTCCACCGACATAGGCGAATCCTGTACCACGGTGTGCGGTGTTGCATGGAGAAGGAAAAGAGAAACATCAGTAAAGGCGCTCGGCCGCTTAATCGGATGCACCTGCAGGTGTGCATGTGTGTGGGTGTGTGCTTTCTGTTGGGACGGCTGAGATCCGCTCAGTTCAGCCCAACCAAACCAAAACCAGTTTTGGGTGTGAGAAATGGGATGCATCTAAACCACCTTTGGTGACATTTACACGCGTTGTAGCTGACCGTATGGACAGTGTGATGATGATGATGATGATGATGCATCTCCCCACCAAGAAGCATGTTAGTAGACTGTTCATTATTAGCATGGTTCTACGTGTTGAAGGGGTTGCAGTAGAAGTAGTATATAAGTGCATGCATGTTAGAGAAGCGTTACCACTATGTACACTAAGGTTATGTAGTTCGTCCTACGATGTGTAAACGGTCATCAAATCTACGAAGTTTTAAAAGGGAAAAAATAAGGTAAAGTTGTCTAGTAAGAGAGATAAAGAGTCATCACTCTGGAACAGAGAAGTACATGAAAAGTATGTAGAGTCGAAACAGCGAAATGTACAGGATGGTGTGTCACAAGAGACGTAGTAGTAAAAAGATTCCCAAAAAAATGCACAATGAATGTATAGAACAATATTCACAAGTTTTTGGAGGTGGATGCCATCAATATAGCTCTATGTACATAGAAACATGGCTTCATGTCACCTGCAACTGAATCCTACAAATAAGTGATTGGACTTTAGACATTTATCGACGAGTTAAGAAGCTTGGACTTTTTTTCAGCCCAGGATGGGGGGTTCAAAATTGAACCTGATTCAAGTAGGTGCAGAGCTCTCAGTAGGTACTATTAGTCCATCAAACTTTAAAGGATTCCGACCACCAGGTACAGCGATTTTGGTAGGAGTTGGGAATTTGGTAGGAGTTGAATTGACTCTCAAACTTGCTGTATCTGAGGTCATAGTTGCATAAAGCATGATGAACAGATTAAACCTAATGAAGTCCATGAAGTCGATTGGAGGTCCCGACAATGCTTCGAACTTCCTAAGCCTCACAAACATAGAAGCATATAAAAGGTGCGTACCACAGTTTTGCGTGAGCTTTCCGATGGCTTTTCTCAATTATTTACACTCATCATCAAAAACAAAACAATAAATCCACTGTCTAGTAAGAGATGGCAACATTGAATATACAGCATGTGACAGCAACAGAGATGTCATAGTACAGATGAAACAGGTAAAAGTTCGAAACCAAACACAAAGTGCAGTGAGCGATGGCGAATGAAAGGCAGCAGTATAGAAAATAAAGATCAACAAACAGTGTCCGTTTGCGGAGGAAATTGCGAACAAGTTTACAGATGCAAAGTGAAAAGTGAGGTAAACGCCCAAAATAGATCACAAACAGATTTACAAACAGATCACTCAAGAAGTGACAGTGAAAATAGTACATACAGAGAGAGAGAGAGATAGTGAGCGAAACGCAGAATGTGAATATGCGTAGTAAATGCGTTTAGTGTGAGGGAAGGAAAACACAACAGTGAGCAATTGAACAGTGAACAGTGTAGAAGATAGCGTGATGGAAATCCTCTACGTTGAGACACAAAAAAAAACAGGCGAGAGTGAAAGAGAGCGTACACAGAGAGAGAGAGGGAGAGAAAAAACCGACTAGCAAATGGAAATTTATGTTCAAAGATGCAGTTCTGAAGGTTTTGTTTGTTTGTTTGGATGGTCAAACGGCAGCAAAACGCACCCAGCAACCACCCAGCAACGGCAAACGTGTGCCGTGTGTGCGTGGTGGCCTATAATTACCTGCGGTACCGCGATTACACGCGTCATTTGCATATTGCCTTCTACACATATCTAGTCTGCAATGGTAATAATTAATTGTTGTGGTTAGACGATACGGTTAATGGTTGGCCGGAATGGGACGATCCACCCTTCATAAACTGACCACCCTCTTCGATCGGAAAGGTGGCACACGTGGAGGACGACTTTTGTAAGCGATCGCCGTGAGAACGCGCTCTGTGTGTTTGTTGGTTTAACATTATTCGTCTTGAGTCCGGGTGTCGTTTGTAAGTGTTAGTATGTTTGCTGGATTTTCGAGGAGTAGACGTCTTTCTTCCGTAACATGGACGCCTTCGTCCTTTTGTTAAGATTAATCCTTACACCAATTCCAGTATGATTTTGAATAGAACTTAGACAATCAATAGTAGCAAAGATTAATTGCAATTAGAATATTAAAGTAAACGAATAAAACATAAGAAGAAAAAAAAAAGGAGTAAAAGTAAAAGTTGTTAGAAGTTCAGCAACCAGATCAAACGAAAAGAGAAACAAAGGAACTAAAGTTTGTCAGTAAGGAGTTGTAAATAAAAAACTAAAAACAAGATAACACTATTAGCAAAGAACATAAAAAAACGTAACTAATGAGCATATAAAAGTAGTAGTAAGGAAAGCACATAAAAATAAGTGTGAGAGAGAAAGGGAGAGAGCGAGAGAGCGCGAAAGAAAGGGATAGAAGAAGGAAAATTTACCGGCTGTGCCCTTCGTACAGCGGCCACCTTTTCTTCTTCGGCACATATCATACCTGCGAAAGAGCTCGATTAGTGCGCATAGTAATAGAGTTGTGTCATTTGAATGTTTACGGGCTTGTTTTTTTTTTTGTTTTTGAAAAGTCAGAAAAAGAAAATAGGGAAATTAGAAAGAAAGGATAAAAAGGTACTAAACTCAACAATAAAGTCAAGAAAATAGAAAAGAAAGAAAAAAAGATAAGTTTTAACGAAAACCAAAATCATCACAAACTTCCGAGGAAAGTGTAGGAGAGTTGATAACTCAACGGATTTTACAAGTTCGTTTTGAAGTCCTTCGCTGCCAGGAAACCCTCGCATGGGTTGAACCATTGTACACTAATCACATTTAAGGACGAAATTCTCACGTTCAACTGTATGTGTGAGTGTTTTTCTCTGCCTGGCCAAGCTTGTCACTACAGATATGCTCCGGACTAGTATCACAGTCCTCACTCGCTCCACGTCACGTGCTCAGTCGGTTCGGTAGGTGTGGCTGTCGGTGATGTGCGCCGTCCGCATTGAGGACGGGCGAACGGTTATACTTACTTCGTGATGGCAACGGCAATATCGTACACCGGGAGCCTTCGTTCCCGGAACAGGTACTTCCCCATATCGGTGAGGGCGGCCGCCGAATCGATCGCATCCCGCCCGACACGGTTCCGTTCCAGGTATGGGGTTGCATCACGGCCCTGGCAAAAAGACGCAGAAGATTTTGTTAATGTTGATATTGTAAATTAGTTTAAATAAAATAAAATTGTTTACTAAGCAGTAGAGATGCCTATCGCACACTACGAAGTATAAGAGCCCAGGAGCTCCTCAGCACTGGACAAGAACTGCGTGATCTCTCAGCTCTGAGCCATTTTTTTTATTGATTTTTCTTGATGAATTAAGCATCTTTCAGTAGATGTGATGCATCTGATATGCTTCCACTTCTCCCAATCTTTGCTGGTTAGACCAGAACATAAGTATGTTTTCTGGGTAATCTTTTATTTGATGCCGGCTAGATTTGCGACTAGAATCGGCTAGAAAGCTTGAAGTCTTGTCCCCTCTCAGTGGACTTAGAAATCTTAGTTATCGTTTGTTTCCATTGAACGTCGTGCAGACCTCATCTGAGGTCTTGTCATTCTTTCTGGTAGGTAGTTACTACGTTTGACATGGAAATATTCGTTTGCAACGGTGTCTATATTGTCCAAACTAGACTGTTTATCTAACGTCCGACGTTTGGACCGTTGAAGTCAATAGGCTCCAGGTTTTCCCAATGCCTATTCTCAATTTTTACTTGCAGTTCCACAATTTAATCCTCACTAGAAAGAAAAGAGTTTCTGAATAGCTGGACAGGCTTTGATCGAAGCGTACGAAGTACCTTACGCTAGATCTAGCTAATGAGCAAAACTTCCAAAGCCTGAGTTTCCTTAATCCACTTTCTTAAGCCGAATGGCAACAACTTAGCTCAGTCTCTTGAGTCCATCATCAACCACTACCACCCGTACTGATGTAATATCGTCACGGGAAGTTCTCCGTTGCATAAAACATCACCTACGTTACCTCATCTGCACACAGAGGAAGCACATTGAAGGCCATCCTACCGAGACCGACCGAGCGTACTCGTGACGACAATTGGCAATTACCAATACCTTAGCCACAATTCCTCCACCTTTCTTTCTTTCTTTCATTGCTTATGCCATCCACGAACGGAGCTCCACTCTTGTCAAAAACCGCAATGCAAAAAGGGTGCACATTTCGGTTTGTCATCGTGGACAGTAGTTGCGGTGAAAGTAAATGCTAGTCGCCGTGCACATTATTGAACCGATAAACATATGCTCCGCCCGGGGGTTGTGTCATTTCCCGGACCAACTCCAATCACGGTGCGACCCGAGGTCTTCTCCACAGTCATCAGTCGAGCGGGATCGTTGTCGGAAGCACAAGCAACATTGGACCTAATGAAGCAATGAATGATGATTTCTCTGGGGCTCTGGGAAACACGAAGGTCGTCCGCAAATGGGGAAAAGCTCAGCTTGCATCAGTTCCGTGTGGCATTAAGTGCAGTGCAGGGAGTTTCAAAGACACTAACCACACGGGAGGAAACTATTTCCGATGGCATTTGGTCCCGATGGCAGCCCAGCTCGCTCATCTGGGTGGCTACTTATCGACAAGCTTGCCGTCTCGCTCGCCACTACGCGTGTCCACAAGCTGCTTCATCGGACGACGCTGGTTGTGTTTTATGAATGGACTCATTAGCATACGAAACACCTTCTTGTGTGCTTGCCAGATGGCAGAGGTGGGTGGAATGGTGCCACGGTGGAGGCTACCCGGCTGCTCCTTAAACCTTTAAACACATTGGTTTTCGGTGTGTGGAACAGGTGTGCACATGCATGACAGTTTTTGGGCGAGAGATATTTTTGGCGTTCTCACACGCACACCACCACCGGACCGACAGTCAAACATACACGAATCGGTACGAATATGACGTGTTTCTACCATGATGCCCAGTTGACCTTCAGCCGACACGGTTTCCGATAGATGGTAATTTTTTATCTAACCCAAACGCAAACAAATTTAGATGTCTTTTCCTCCTTTTCCGGCCGGAGAGGTGAATGAAACGAAAAGTCGGCAACCCGGCTTGAAGCAACCGAAGCAAAAGGGCAATAAAAGTTCTTGGAGGCAACACCACGCATTAAAAAAGTTGGTTCCTGCGTTCCAGTGCGGAGGTGGTGTAGTACCGATATGGGAAAATACAGATTTTATTTTGGGGCTTATGTGAGTGAGAAGGTGTACAGTTAAAAAATATGTTTTGAGGGATATCATTCAAAAGTGACTCAAGCTTGATAATTTTTTATTCGACCGTTGTTGGATTTAAATGCTCCAAAAGCGGCCAACAGTTCCATTTTAATGAGGAAAAGGTCATAGTTGGCCTTTGTAAAATCTTTAGATCAGTTCAATATTATAAGTAAATATTGGGTGAAGTTTTATGATAGTTTGAAATACAGTGAAACCTCTAGAGATGTGTTGACAAGCAATGCTCGTAAAAACCTCCGTAAAAATAGTCTGGAGGATCAAAAGTCGTTAAAGGTGGATCAGTTTCTCTCAGACTCCGAGTCTCTCCCAAGCATAAATAACGATCGCAACAGTGTTGTGTACTTGGGAGGACTCTTTTTGGTCATGGCTATTATGACTGCAATCTTCAAGACTAAGTTCATTATCATGCCTCACACACAAACACACGCAAGCGGTGATTAAAATACGACTCCCTTAAGACCTCACCACGGGAGGTCTTTACGCAGCAAATGAAGAACTTCACCCAAGCGACTTGCAGTTAAAGCTAACACAACCGATTGCTACAGGAATGAACAAATTGATTCCTGCGGAAAACAACCTTTTACTTCCAACATTTGTTCACCGGTTTCTAATAGTTCGTTTTTTTAAAGAGTTGTCACCAATGTTTGGTTAATTTCGTACATCGCAAATGCAAAGCAAGTTTTAGTTTGACTTTTTTTGCTTTTGCTCTTGCTGCCGTGCCCCGTTTCACAGTCTTCCAGCTGTGTGGATAATAAATTTGATCGCAAAAGAGCAAAGAAAAAAAAACCATTCAACCAACCAACCCGAAAAAGAAAGCATCGAGGGATATGCCAGCTTCCTTTCGAGTATCGGTGCGTCGTCTCAACACCGAGCATGAGTCGTCTCGTTCGTCGTACGAAAAAAAAACCTTCCCGCCACCAACCATCACCTTGTCACTACCGCACCGATCTCAGTTCCTCAGAACGATCAACGCCAGACGAATGGGCGGGCCCTGCAGACTACGAACGATGTTGAGGACCGTACCAGCCACAAAAATTTACGACCTATTCTCACGACATTTAGCGCTTATTGATAATTTATAGTTATCCGCTTATTTTGCCGTCCGAATCGATTCGTACGCGGGTACGCGGGTGAGGTGAGTGAGCGAGGTGTTGACTGGATAGGTTGCTGGTTCCCTGGATGCTATCCAGGGTCCAGGTGGTCATTGTCGATGTCGACAAAAAGACAACCATCTTTTTTTCCGGGGCCGTATTTAAACTCTTACTATTTCGATTCAAAATTAGTGATGTTTTATTGTGCCCGTTTATTTTTTCTTTGGAGGAATTTTGCTGAAGAGCTAGTACATCCAGAACATTCTTACGTTATTTTTTAAATATGACGTGATCCTTAATAGCTCACACCTACTTTAAGGGACAGCAGGTAAAGGGATTTTAACTTTAGAAAAATAAAAACGCCTAAAGCCCCAATAACATGCTTCCATCGGCCGAAGCCATTGACATCTTATCTGTGTGTGAACTGTCCGATAGGCAAGAGCTCACAACCACAAAGGCAACGCACCCCAAAACTGACATCATCGCCAGCCGCGTTTGTCTTGTTTGGTATTTGCACGTCGTAGACATCAGATTAGGCTACACTATCACCAGAACACCTGAGCGAAGCACCTGGTGAGCAGAAAATGGTGCGAGCGCGAGTCTTCCGCGGTTCTACCAACCCAATGTAGTGGGATGGTCAGCCAGTCAGCCCAGTGTTATCGCACACTATCGTTGTCGGAGGACTGTATGCTGCTGACGGGTCTGCTGTCAGCGCAAATCATTTAGCCGATGGTGATGCTCGGCTTGATCTTAAGATCTCGAAGAAATTTAAATAGCGTAGGACCAAAACCACCCGTTGCCACCTGTTTGGAAAATCTCAACTCGCCGAACCGATACGAAACGGTACAATTCTGTCCCGTATGCGTTTTGATGCGGGCGAACTGATTGTTTTGCGGATCAGTTTCTATCGAGAGACGCTCTTAGCCCGCCCATGACAAAGTAGCAGCCAGCAAAAACTGCGCCAGCAAAGCGAGGTTCCCCCAAACGAGGAAGGGAAAAAAACTGAGGAAAAAAGAGGGGGTGAATGATGGGGTGAATCAATTTGCATATTCACATTAATTATACGGCTTGAAATCGATTAATGAAGCAGGATCATAAAAACGGCAATATTGTTTCGGAAATTGTTGTTGCAAAACGAAAAGAAACAAATCCACCCCATCAAACACGAAGAATTTCTGCGAACTAGTTGCGTGCTACAGATTAACGGACTTCTTTCCGCTCAAGCAGCTCAAGAACGCTGGTGCATTCTTGGCATGCTGGCCCATAAATTCGGCAGCATAATTTCGAACGGAAATGGCAGGAATTTCACTGCCTCCAGCTGGAATGCTCAAGCAGACCGATCAAAACGCAAAAATGTGCGATGAGAACGTAATAAATTCTACCAGACAAAGATTAACCTTAACAAGTCCAGCTAATGTGAAAGGTGTTGAATGAGGGTTCGGGTGCTAAGGGGGTGAGAAGAATTAACTTCCGTCCCGCAAAAAAAAAGTGACTCTTTGCCACCCGTTCAATCGATGAGCACAATGAACTTACCCGGCGCGATCAATTAGCAAAAATAAACTTTACAATCGGTCTAGCGTGGCGTTGCGAGTGCTTAGAATAAAAAAAAAAACAGGTGTGAAGAGAAGGATTCCAATGAGGTTGAAGGAGGTGCTTTTATTCCCCGTTTTGCAATGTTCATTTGTTTCCTTTAAAACAAAAAAAGACTTCTCCTTTTTCGCACCGAAAGATGAACCGAAAGACCTCACCTCTTGACGGGTACTTCCGTGCTGTCTGGCTAAGAAGATTCACAGCCAGGTCCATTGTTCGGTGGAGTTGGTGGATGAATCGCACAAGAATGACAATCTTCTCGACCTCTCAGCGCGTCCGTGTCTGTGTGCGTCGCATTGTTTCTGCATTATTCAGCCCCACTCTGTGGATAAGTGTTTATGGTGCGCTTTAAACAATCACCAGATTTGAAGAGACGTCTGGACGGCTCCGGGGAATAGAGGTAGATGGCGCGTTCACTTTATTTGTACTTGCGCCGGTTGGCTGACTGACCCTGCGAGAATGAAAAATCTCACCAAAAATTGTCAAACGATAAAGACACGCACAGCGCGCAGCTGCGAGATCAAAGCTTCTATTGTGCTGCTGTAGGTAGTTTTCGGGTGGTCGACTTAAGCACGCAACCGTGGGCTACGGCTCTTTACCATAATGCGGATGGTCTTTCGTAACAATTGACTGCACTAATTCAATTGTTGTAAGAACGAAAAGAAAAAAAAACAAGGCAGAGACAGCAACAACTCAATCTTTTCCGAATGGTCCCGATTGTAACACAAACTGTTGAGTGTCGAGAAAAATAGATTCGCGCGGGTTTTTTAATGAGGACATTGCTACCGAAGGGCAGCCCAGCAGTCGGAAAATTAATTCATCATTTTGTTTAGAAAAATACATCTTCATTCCGACGAATTAACCAACGCCAAACTAAATCGTTCACTTGTCACGTTTGGCGAACGAAACAAAAGACTTGAGCCGAACATGTACGGAAGCGACGAACCTCCGAGGTTGCCCGATTGGGAAGTGAATTTCCACTAACGAACCCGCGTTCTTTCTCTCTCTCTCTCGAACCGTTTGCTTATTGTTGTAAGGCGCTAACAGGTCGTTGGAAACAATCGCGGATCGAGCGGATGGTGTTTGTGTTTTTATAATCTTCCCCATGAACATAACATTTCCTTTACACCAAAATTCCTCCTCTAATGGGTTGCCTTCATTTTGTTATGAATTATACGTAATAGGGTCGGAGGAACAAAAGCTGGTGTATTCTTTCGAACGTTTTTTTTTTTTTCGGTGGAATACAAACAAATTAGAACTGCCGGTGGTTGTTTCCCAAACTCTTTACATCTCTAGTTTACGAGCAACGGAAGTTCGAAAGCTTCTTCCGTGTTGTACCGATTTTGATTCTGCGTTCGGCTCCTTTTATCAGACGCGGTAGCTCCCGTAAGAGCGTTTATGCTGCACGGTGCTACTGTGGTCAAACGGTGATAAAGAATTCCCACACACCTACCACGGCGAAGCCTATTATCGGGAAGGATTTGATTTAAATATTTATTAATTAATGTGCAACGATTTTACCCGGTCTGTTGGACTGTTATCGTTTCGCGTGGTTGACTGACACCACTGCGCGACTGCAGCTGCCACGAATGCCACTAACCTAATCAAACGGTTCGAGACGGTCGGTCGCGATCATCGGTATGCGATCTCAGCTAATCCGCGGTTGTATGCTAATCGGTTTGCTTTAGGGGCCGCTCATAAAAATGTATCCTGCTTTACGATCGCCCCGCGATAAAGCCAATCCACAAAACCGTTTGCGGTGCATAATTGGTTCCACCATCACACACTCGGCTCGGCAAACAAAAAAAGCAGGGCCCAAAAACCGATCGATTTGATTTGCGATTCTATCGATCGATTTGTAGCGAGTGTCTTTGTGATGTGGCGCTAACGGCCAACTAAATCACACATCCGTAATGGGCCGTTTGTCACGCGAAAGAGTAAAGTTTGCTGCTGATCTCTTTCGCCAATTAAAGGCCTGCAGTTGGCTGCTTACGTTCTTATTACTTTCGTTCTACAAGATGCAGCTAATTATCGTCTCTGTTAAACATTTTTACTCATTTACGATCGCAAATGGCAAATGCACGTTCGAGGATTGTTCTCAAATCTGGCTGACCTTTTCAAAATCTTTTTTCCCCTTTGTTCAAACGATCAATCCGTGTTCCAGCCGTGGTAGGGTACCATCATATTTTACAACTGTAAAAATGTCAAATCAGACCCAGCTCAACTGTACAGGAGAAGGTAATATAAAAAGGCAACTCCCAGCTGTCCTTTTTAGGCAACCAATAAAATGATATCAGTGATCGGTCAAGTCCTCCTATGCATGATGTTGCACCCTTGCTCGCTTTACCAACGCGTGCAATAAATATGCGATTTTCTGTGACCAAAGGCCAAATTGCACAACCTTTGCCGAACGGTGGTCCAACGCTACGTTGCATCAGCACCGTCAGCATTCGGTTCGCGAAAAAAGGGACCAACCGGAACTACCATTTCCCGCCATTAACGGTGCACATTTCACACTTTCGATAATGTTGCTATCGGTGTCGAGCACCGGTTATGATATTGTCTCAAGCAACAGCAAACACTTCACTCAAGGGGCGAGATCGTGTGGCCCGGAGTGTGCGGCCGGACTTTTCCCGCTCCGGGACTCAAGGGCATGACGAAGCACACTTTTCGCTTCGCCTCAATACGCTAATCATCGTATCGATTTGTTTCTTGTAGCTTTCGCGTAACATTACTTGGCCGTTTTTCGAGAGATAGGTGCAGGTTAATGGAAAGGGATCGACAATTTTCCTTTGAGTGAGGATCAAAAACTAGGAGCTTAGAAAACAAAAGAAAAACCTTTGGGTTGCATCACTGTCGTGCCATTAAGAGCAGCAACCTGTTACACCTACAGCCACATGTCTCTTCGGCGGAACAACAAAAAAATCGCTTAATTGAATCAACAATCGATACCGTTGTGTCCTATGTAGGTCGTCGTGGGCACCTTTTTCCATCCGACCGCGCTGGTTGGTACACCTCACTAATTAGTGAGCATTAAAGGTCAATATGGGTAATCGGAGGTACGATTTCGAGCGTCCGTCACGATGCTCTCGCATTGCGACATTGAGTGCTGCTGGCGGTTGAGCGTCCAAGCTGTTGTGTGTCCCTAACCAAACGTACACACCAAATGGGCTGCGGCGCGATTCGTGTGCCCTTTTACGAAATCCGATGGACAGTGGTCGGGTTTGTTGTTTTGGATTGGGGTTTCCCATTGGTTGGCGGAATCTCGATATAGAATTGGGTCAGTTTTGAAGGTAACTCGTTCAATGGACTTACTGAGGAGCTCTTAGAATTTCGTTTTGAGCTGAATCTGTGATATTGGTAATAATGTTCTAAAATTGGCTTCTGATATTCTGTAATAGTTCTGAGCAAAGCATTTAGATCAGAGTTGGGGAAAAAATCGTGGATTATCTTAAGAATTTCCTTCCAAGTTAATTAAATTTTCAGAAAATATTAGCCAGTGAGTTAAAACTGTTGGTGATGCGAAACAAACGAGCCTGAGGCTTAGTACACCGGAATTGCATGTTACACCGATATCTCTCACTTCATCATTCCGATTTGTCAACACAGCCGTCTCAAGCTAGCTGACTGCACCAGCACACGCGCAAGGAGTGTCCAGTCTGTTGCAGCAAATAATTGTTGATAATTTCAGGCAATTACCGTCCTTAAACGTTTCGACAGGTTTTCTGCAATTAAGATGTTGTTAGCAACGCGTGATTGGTACAGGATGTAGAATAAATCGCATCAGACGTACCACAACTCCTCGCCTCACTCTATCTCGTCTGGTTCGGGTGCTGACTGACGAGAGCAGTATTCTCCACGGCCGGAAGTGTAATTAGTAATTCGCGTGTCAAATCAATGAGTGTGAGATCTTGGTTAGCGGGCTATTGAATTGTTTTAACTATTCAAATAGATTCTGGAGATGTAACGCAGGCGTGAGGAGGTTCATCGGAAGAGACATCGACAAGAATTCATTCTTGAGTACGAAAATCCATTCCGGGGGATCAAACTCTGAATAAGATTTTTAATTTGGGAACTAGACAGCCACTTCGAAGCAGATGTTTTAAATTGGTGTTTCATCAAACAATTTGCGAACTTCACACTGTAGAGCTGTATCGCGAATTCTTCTGAGGTTTTGGGTTGTAGAACTGTGATTTTCAACAAGGATAAAAACACTCGGTTAAGAGTGACTTTCTCAGTATAATACATCCATTTTATTTTCTTGAAATCAATTCATTCCTGCACTATGTCAAGTTTAATAAAATGAATTCATTTCTTTGCAAGCCTAAACGCCATTGAGCTTAATGGATCTAAATCATCATCATGCAGCCACTTGAACGATCCTAAGCGTCCTAACGACCACTCCGAGGATAGCGTTCGGTGTTGCAATTTGCAAACCGATTACAACATTTCAATCGTCCAGCCGACCGGGCAGCGGCGTCTGCACGCAATCATCTCAATTCAATGCCACTCGATCCCATTAGCGGGATGCCGAACCTTGCCAACTTAAACGATCCAATCTTGGATCGTCCATCGGACGCATCGCGGGTACAAGTTTCGGGCCTTCTTTAACCGCTGGACGGACGCGAACCATCAATCAAGTTTCGCTGTCCTGAAAAGTCGTCACTCTTGTCACCGTCGTCGTCGTCGCATGTGAAGTCGTGTAGTGCACATTGTAGATCACACATCACGACATCACCCGGCCAGAAGCCTCTCGTGTTGATTTTAGTGACCGATGGTTTCCGCTGCAGGTATTCCTGCAGCGGTGCACCTTTTGCTGCAGTAGCTTTGCGCCATGCCAGTTTCGGAATTCAATGTGCGCTGAGTGACCAGCCGAGAGGATGGAGATACTGTGCAAACACGTGTGCTTGCGAGAAGATGTGCTGCTAGGGTTTTGTATGAGACGCATTTGACTCTTGCTGCGACTGTACGGTACGGTATCTGTTTGCTCATTATTGACGAGTTTTGTTTGACAAGTTTTGAAGGTTGTGGGATGTATGGGTATGGGGAACCCTCTGTAAGTCAGGTATCGAACGTTCGGAAACATTGTGTTGACCTTGTGTATGTGCAAGTAGCTAGCATTGAGGAGGATTTCTTACCCAAGAGTCTCAATTATTTTATTGAAACGCATCGAAATACCTTTACCGACTTGCGGCTTAAGATTGTGAAACTCTATTTTTGCCATTCTAAATCATCTGCGGTCCGAGTGACAACCGCACCCGATTACCTAAACCCCCTTCTACCATATCTACCATCTGGAATGATGCCCATAATGACGACATTCTAAGTCATCCGACCAGATGACACGTTCTCCCCGTGTCCAGTGCGGAACCACCATGGTAGCTTCTTTTTTTGCTTTCGTAATTTTAACCCCAAAACTTCGGCCGACAATCACACACACACACACTCTTATACACCTGCACAGAAAACCCTGCGGAGATAAAACCCCCTTGTACAACCGGTCGGTTTTCAGTCCGATTAAGATAAAAGCACGTACACAGCGACACCGGAGGCTGCCGTCCGCAACGCGGGAAGAACTAGACAAACGGGTATGCTAATTTGCACTTGGAACCCAAACCGACCAAGCCAGCCAACCGGTCGTCAGCCGTCCCGGGACCGTCTTCGGCGGGCACATCCTCCGAACGCACCAGTCAACCGAACGCCGACGGTAAGCAGGCAAGCAACAGCCAAGAAGAAGATCGAAAGCCATAAAACTGTAGTTTATGTCCACGCCGTCCACCATCGCACCGCGAGCATGTCACCAGATATCGCCGATTTCGCATTCGCGTGAAACTTCCAGCAGATAGGGCGGCAGCACAGGGTGGAGTTTTTGGTGAATGTTTGTGGATCAGGTGGATCAGTACCGGCTGATTTGTTGGACGGTTGCGCCTGTTGCTGACTGACTCAAAAGCTCACCCCGAAAAGACCCATTTTCTGATTCACTACATCCGAAGACGGTTTCTTGAAGTTGCGTGAGAGTGAACTTATGGGACACCGAAACTGACCTTGAAAATCCCCGTTGAGCGAAAGCAGATCACGCGTTCAGTAGTATCACGAGTGACCATGCTGTGGACAGGATGCGATCTAGATATCCCGAGGAGGGAGTTGATGCAGAAGATCACGTGAAAGGCACCGGGACGGATGATGGACGGAAAGGTTACCCACCGATTGGTGTCCCTCGTTGATGCTGACGTTGACGAAATTTCATCTCCGAAGTGACATTTCGCCTTTTTGGAAAGGAGGTTCGCTTGGTCGAGATCGCGCTTGTCCTCTTCGACCCTGCGTATAGTGCATATAAGTGTTGAGCTTCAGAGGAGGTCAAAGGCGAATAAAATTGCAACAGAAATGTTTCATTACATTGAAGGGCCAGAATGCTTCAAGAAGGAACTTCAGCGACAAAAATACGCGAGTTCTTCATCCATCTTGAGCAACTCTACTGCAATGTACTCGATGACTCACGTTTTTGACGTTTGACAGGTTCCTCAACTTGAAACTTGTCGGTTTGGTCTGGACAAAAAAGCAAAACCCTTCGCATTAATTTCCATTTTCAAACGTCGGAAAACCGACTCATATTGCACTGGGTAAAAACAATACACAAGCGGCCTGTCTGTGTGTGTGTGTGGTCTCTGCGACCCGCAACCTTGACATGAACCTCATCTGCGGTTCCGAGCCTTCACGGAGCTCTGCGACTGTCATACGCATGTCATCGCGGGTGCTGCAGGTGTTGATTAATTGCGAATGGTTGTCATTAGTGTCCGATCAGCACCGGACCGGTGCCAATGACACAGATACGGTACCGCTTCGTGTCCGGGACACGCATGTGTGGGCATTCTTAAAGTAGAGCGAGTGCTAATAAAATACTAAATAAATAAAACTTACTAAATAGAAATACACACACACACACACTTCTGTGATGTTTCCCGGTGGGGTACCGTCCTTCGCTCGGTGCAGACACAGTTGGTGGTGACAGGGCATTAATATATCGTAAGAGCCACTAGAGCTAGATTCATTCATCACCAAACACTTTGCGGGGTGAATTGTGCAAAGGCTTGCCCCTGAAATGGATGAGTTTATAACCGATTCCGATCAATCGTAATTCATTTGAGACGGTTGGTGTTTTTGCACAAAAAAAGATTAAGAGATCTGTCACGTTGAAAAAGACCTCCCGAATGGAGGATTTATTTTAGCAAACAGTCGATCGACGTTACCATCAATCAATGCGCGATCGCAAAGTCCCAGCTGATGATTGCACTCAATCTTCAGTGATCAGCTCAATCGGAAATCCGATAAATATCATCACACGAGCAAGAACACACGCGGTTTCCTTTCACTGTTGGGTAAGGTTAAGCCGTATACTAATTTAAATTGAAAAGGTGAAGGACGCCGAGATGAACTTCTGCAGTTGTACAAAATGGATCATATTTTTCGGCAATTTCTTTCGCTTCTTCACCTCGCAGCTGAAAGCCGTTAGACAGTTCATGACAGATTTCCTCCACTTAAAAATTCACGCGATTAGCTGCGAGTCCATCAAATCTACATCCAGGGCTAGCTTGGACAAGCTTCACAAAGCCTTTCGTTCAGGTGGTGGACCACAATTGGTTACGCTCACATCGGCGATCGCATCGTGGACACCGGTCTGCTGCAGTTCTAGCGCACACAAAAGCGCGTTTGACCCAGTGCCGGTGGCGACGAATTTAGCGCTTTTGACGGATAGATTAATCGTTCAAGATGGCTTGACCACCAGCACCAACAATCACCACACCGCTTCCAGCGATCGTCCGGCGCCTTAGGCTAGAGACTCATCAACCGCTGCAACAAATGCAAGCGTGTGCGTTGGAAGACACTGATTTCGTTGCGGCGGTTGACCACAGACCTCGTCTGTGGCATTGGACGAGTACAAGAGTGCGAGAGAGGATTTAGCTTTGATGGATGTATCAAGCTGATCTACCAACCGGCCCGGCTGTCTCGTCTTACCCCTGCCTTCCCAGCCCGGTTTGAAATTGACAACCTGTCTCCGTGGCTCATCTTCTCCACGATTGCGCAAGCCCGTCTGTCTAAATGGTTTATTTTTGGTAACTGCCGTCGGACGCTATTTTGGGAAAGGATATTATAACCGACGATAATGCCACGCGAAACGTGTACCCATATACCCGGCGGCGGGTTCGCCACGTTCGTGTAGGGTTTAAATTGGACGTTTGGGTTTGCATGTATTCCGCAAGCGGCTGGCGAAGGGGTCACACGTAGACTTTCCTTTGTTAATTTGACGTGTGATTTGTTGTACACGTTCGTGTCATCGGCGGACTTGCAGCGTTCGTTAATTGGCGGTTCCGATGGACATTTAAGCGAGTGTGAGAGGCTTTTAATTTTAACGGTGAATCCTTAAAGAATGAATTTGACTTCATTTGAAAATTTCGCAAAGACATCTTGAAAGAGAGTTTGAAAAAAAAAGCTCTTCGTGTAACATAAAAATGGTAAAATCGATCAAACTCAATTTAATGACCCTCGCGACCTAAAGAATACCACCGAACGACTGGCCGTGTGATCTTTTGCAGCTCATAAAACGTAATACTCGAACATTTGGTTCCATTTTGGCACATTTAGCCCAATAAAATTGACACTTAAATTCCAGTGTTCCAAACAGAGAGTATCTGCTGTCTGTACTTACCCGTGAGATAATGATGCCCGCGATGCTGATGCGAATTTTCGGTCCCTTTAGCAACCGGTACCGCAGATCGACACCGTTCCAGAAGGAGACGAAGTAGCGCTTGACCTGCACGTTATCGCCACCGTGCAGCCGGTAGCCGTCGTAGTCGACGATCACCAGAATTTCGGGATAGATGGTCCGATCGATGGCTCGCGAGCTTTTGTAGTACGCTTGCGGGCTGCGTTTAGACCGAAACCGTTTCTGTAGCCGGTCCGGTTCCATGAATGCTGCAGGAGTGCGAGAAGGGTTTAATATTAGTATGAGATACTCCAAGATGTCCGAGGATACGTACCGTAATCACTGAACTGATCGTTGTGCTCCTCCGGAGTTTTGCGCTTATAAATAACGTGATGAACACTTCCATCCTCCTCCTGGGAGATGTCGGTTGGCACTGGCTTTATCACTAGTTCATGACCTATACTACCCTCCTGTGAAAGAAAAGAGAGAGAAAAACCAAGAGATCCACAATGAAACATTTGGTCCTTATTTTTTCAACGGTAACCTCGCGCAGCAAGCAATACGGCCAGGCCGTTCTTTATGAATAAAAAAAAAAAAAAAAACCTCGCGCAGCATTAGAAAGTAAACATTTTTAACACTTGTGTAAACATTATTATTTTTTTGCCCACCCCCTTAACAGCCTTGACTCCAGCGCATATGTTCAGTGGTTTCCCAATTTTAGATTACATCTCCACTTACATTTGCCTCCCCCGCAGCTGGGGGATTTGATCTTCACTCGAACATGAAAACCCATAAAACGGTGTGTAATGCTTTTGGCCGTTGTGTGTGTGTGTTTTTTTTTTGGGAACCGAACAACGCACAAAGGTTAATGGACGCAAGGGCAACATCTCCAAATGTGCGTCGTGCTACTCCGGTAAACGGTAAAGATGCACTCAAGTGGCATTTGGCCTTTTCGGGGGTGCCTCAGACATTCAGACCCACTGCCAGCGGGACATTGAAGATGTGGTTGGAAGGGGCTTGTTCGGCGGAAAGCGAGTGCTAAGGGTGCGTGTAACTTAAAACAAAGCGTACAACCAGCGTCATAAAACTGTCAAGCTGTCGCAATGTCGTGGCATGGCCATTTTGTTGTGCCCAGTGGCATTAAAACACGTGAACTAACGAAAATGCCCAACAAGAGCCACAAAGATGGGTGATATATTCATTGAAATTTGATAGAATTGGATGCAAATTTTTATGTAACTTTATGAGCGGGTTTAAGAAAACACTTGGTTGAATATTTTAATTCGCTTCAAGAAAAGCTCCAATTCCAATTTTTTCCCCGCTTTTTTCCCCCGTTAACCTTGAGCGATCGTTCCAGTTGCATCTTCAATCCGCTCACGTAATCCCTGTTTTGACCTGAGCGTGGTGTCATCTGGTTAGCATCCATTACGATATCGGTAGCCGGTGTAAATCGTCCATCCGCTCGCCTTGACCGCATTAGCCCAAAATCGAACTCATCCCGGGGAGGGGTGACCTTCGGGCTGCCAGTTACCGACAGGAACACCACTCCAATAATAATTCCGATCACCCTCATCCAGATCTCTATCAAACGGCCACCGCTCAACACTTGGCATAAAATCCACTCTTTAGCAGCTTTTAACGGACGCTAGTGCCAACAACAACCTGTGGGCGAGTGTGGAAACACAGCCATTTGTTGTTTCGTGGGGGGGAAAAAAGAGGCTTGAAAATTAATAAATCGTGCAACAAAACAAGCTCATCCAGAAACTTATATAACATCCCGTTGCTCGGAGTATTGGGTCGATCGGTGGGTCGATTGTTACTTCCATTCGGGTGCTGTCGACACCATCAGCTGACCGGCCTTGCCGGACCCATCTGGGCGACCTGAATCATGGACACGGCTTCTAACTCCCGGCCGTGTGTGTCTGGCCGGGTGTACGGGGCAGAAGGTGTGAAAATGTGTGCGCGCCTGTCAACGGTTGCACCCTGCTAATGTGCTTTGATCGCAACTTATGGAGCCCGTCAGGAAATCGTCCGCTGGGATTATCTAATGCGGTCAACAGATGGTTGGTTGGAGCATTAGAGGCTAAAGGCACGTGCACCATTGCAACTTGCCACAGCGATGCAGTGGGATGAATTTTAATGCCATTTTAAAACGGTCTCCGGAGTATAAGATTGTATTTGGTTTGTAGCATACATATTTCAAAGTTAAAGTTACTTCACATGGCTTAAATCGATGCAAGAGACTCACGAGCAAGTCCCAATTTTCTAAACAAATACCGACAAGTATCACGAATTTCTTAAACAAATCTCTAAAATGGCATCATGATAACATGAATTGGACAGATACGAGCTTCTGAGTGTTCTATAGACAACGACCGAACTCGGTTCTATCCAGAAATTCGACAACAAGGAGGTTCTTGCGGTGTTGCATTACACTTGTTTGGGAACATTGCTCCACAAGAGTTTCACTTGCAAGGAAATCCATAATTGGACAGATATTTTGAGGCAAACTATTAAAATTTATGGAGAGCTTTAGACAACTCTACTACATATTCCACACTTTCTCATCAAAACCATTATAATTGAAGATTTAATACTATGACGTTAATCTTGACCTTATTTGGACACTAAAAAAGCCTTCCCAAAAGAAGTTAAACTCATCCTGTAAGCTCATGTGTGCCTGAGTCGTCGCGGCACTCACTTCAATCAACGATGCATTTTAGCTGGCTCAATAACTCATGACACAATTACCTCGGAGAGCTTTATCGCAAAAACCCCCCCAGTCAGTGTTGCAATTATTCGTACACTTCGACGCTAAGCATCCCAAGGGATGGCTGCTACTTTCAATACCACCTCCAATCTTTCTACGAGAAATTGCGCAAAAAGTGTCTACTCGTCACCGCAAGAGCATTGTGTAAGAGTGTTGATCGATGATGTCCAACCGGCGTCCACCTTGTTGATCAACGCGACGTATCATTATTACCATGAAATTCGACGCCTTTTTTTTGCAAAAAGATTTTATTCCCTTGGGTGAACAGGATACGATCGTCCGTACAGTGGTCAAGAGAAGACCCTTCTTCACCCCGGATCACCTATCATGCGCGATCTGCTGCGAAGGTGATGATGGATCGCCAATCGTTCGATTAGTTCGATACGAGAACGATGTCGAAAGGTCGTAGTGATGTGAGGCGACGATAACCCAGCCCGAGCCGCTTTTATGACCGATCATTTGCTAAACTGATGTCCGGCTGGACATCGGCGGGTTGGATTGCTTTACCGAAGAAGGCAAAAACTGTCTTCCAAACATCACTTTAGCACGTAAACCCCAACCTCCCACTGTGTTTCAGTGTACGAAACACTAAATGAACCATAAAAATAAAGCTTTCAAGCATGTGCAAGGGATTGGTTTTTTGGTACAAAAGCAATTAAACGGCGTTCTTTTGCGGTTTGAAAAATGTATCTCTCGCATGCATGTGACGGCACACCTGATTAGCAATCAAGTATCAAGGAAGATGCTTAATGATGATTAAATTTGCTATAATTCCTGATTAAATCAGTGGATCAAATCTACGGAATGTTTCTTACGGAGAACACTCCTAGCGTATTCTACGCGTAAGGAAACATTGTCCATCGCGGTTGGATTCATCTTAAACTTTAAGTTCACAGGACGATGTTACTTTGCTGTCGTAAAGTGCACAAGCCCAACAAAGACACTTCCTGGCTACGTCACCCAGCGCCTTTCGATGCCAGATGTGCACACCGGTAGGCAATCGTAAAAGATTGCCAATCAACAGTTGATTAGTGACTTCATCTGCTTTTCTCAGCTTTGTGTCGGTCAGTCCGTGCGCTATTGGCAGCTTCCTAGAATTGTCTAGTTTCCCACCATCGATTGTTCTGAGCATAATGGTTTTGATTCAGCGATCATTGATTACCGGTGGTCCGGTCACGATGGTGCAGCCTTGTTTGGAGCCTTTTACATCTGTAATAAGATGTCTTTAGTGTGTACCTCATGATGAAGTGCTTTCGCAAATGAAGATGCTTTTATGGAATGGAGCTGATTAGCAAAACGCTGTTCATACGCTAGAATGAGCTAGAATGTTGATTTATGCGTCAAAAAGCAGCATTTACCGTGGCACACGACAAAAATCGGATCGTCGAAAAGGTTAACACGCATATTTTGCAACGTAATTCCTTCGTAATCAGCCGCAGTGCCACATCACTCTCGTCTCATGTGGCAGACGATCGGACGGTGCGTCAGTAAATGTGCATCGTGACCATCTTTCAAATTAACCGTCCAGCACACAGCCAAGCCGTTCGCCGACGAAAGTGAAACCAATACGTGAAACTACCGGCTGAAACATCGTCACGGCAAGGGCCCGGCGAATCTCCGTGGTAAATCACGAGCAGCACGGCAAAAGAAAAAAAGAGAAAGGCCATCAGGTTTGTGTCCCATCTTCACGATCGCCACGGTTCGAGAGAAGGGAAAGTGTGTGTGTGTATCCGTTGCGGTTGCGAGAAACGTAGCCCAGCACGCCATCCCCCGGAGACCTTGAACCCTGGCGCGATATTAACTCATAAAGGTTGGAGAAGCGCTGGGTGCTTACTGGAGACCGGGGTTGTCCAGGATGACTGCAACGAATCCGTAAGCGACGAAACGGCCGAGCTGGACGAGATAACGAGTTGGTTGAGCATGAGTTTTTTTTTAAAATGGTAGTATCGTCGTCGTCCGGCATATGGACCCATGGCGCTATTCAAAATTGGACCACTCGACTACGGTAGGTGAATAACTCGCGTGGAATTCAAAACATCATGCGCCACATGTCTCGTATCTGCCGCAATGCCTGCAGGCTATCGTTAATGATACAGGTCACTATCACCGATCAGCATTCGGAACCATGGGGGTCCGTCTCCCCAATTTTGACGGTTTCCAAAAATGTTATGTAAGCTCAAGTCACACACAACGACCTCCGTCACCGTCATCGTTGCATATTCTCCAAGAAAGACTCGCTTGGGGTTTTACGTTGACCGGCCAAAGCCACCCAGACATAGGCTCTAGACAGTGAGGTAGATATGGGATTGTGCCAACGTTAGGCTAGCGGTAGCAACTGCTGGTTTTTGGCACGTCCCACAGATCCAGATCACTATCATCGATCGGTTCGTCAACCGATAGATTGTCGCGCGATTCCGAAAGTCTACGGTTTTGACGAAACGTTCAAAATGATTATGTATCATTTTTTCCCCCCTCATCACAAAACTGGGTCGGTTGGAGCAGCTTTATCACTGGTGGGCTTTCTGGGAATGCAGCTGCTCCTGGTACGGGACTGGGTCAGGTTTAACCGGACCGGGGCGGGCAGTTTCAACCTTCCGTGGAATCTCGAAAACGGTCACCAAATTCGACCCGTCACGCGAGCTTGCATACGCGTTACGCAAAATCCCGTTGATACGGTACCGAAGCCAACATAACGCTCGTGTGGCATCGCATTATTATTTTATCATGCCTTGAATCCCCCGAATCGGATTTTTAACGAGTATCAAAACGGCGATATCACATAAATAAAGTCTTAAGCTTTAAGATAGATTAATCCCGGGGTGTATAAGTTGAGAAGGTCGATTATCACACCATTGGGAGGTGGGTGAACTGAAACGATAATCCATCTGTTATCAAATGACATGGTTCGATGGTTTAAGAGCATTTTAACGAGATAATCAGGCTTTATTGTGATAGGCGTGACAGTGTGATCAACATACAGCATATTATGAAATGCTTGCAACGTTGAAGTGTCAGATAGATGATCCAGTAGTTTTGTCAAATCAAATCTAAAGCGTCCTTGTGTCGTTATTGAAGCATAAAGTATTTTTTGACTGCATTTCAATTTTATTATTTTATTTGTTTTTATAAAAAGTCTACACCTAATGAAAGAGTTACCAAATAGTAGAATATGGCAGAAGAACAACTGTCAGTCCACTCTCCTATAAAAATCTCCCATAAAATCTCTATTTACTATAAAAAATGACATAGCTGACAGCATGAATCTACTTAGCGAAAGCTGTCAGTGTTTTAACGCAGAGTGTATTGTGCTTTCATTGTTCAAACAAGTAAATGTCTTTTGTTGTTGATATTTTTATAATTTTCAATTATCAACTGTAAATAAACCAATTGCCACAGCACCTATTCCATAAGCCGTAATAATCATCACAATTCAGACCGTCCGTTTTGTGATGTGATTAGTCACAATAATATCGATGCTTGCAGCAATATCTCATCATTAACATGTTAATCAAACAGTGTGCTTTTCTTCGACGAGTACAATTGCAGTGCAATGGCGTTCGACAGTAGCAAAACGGAAGCCCGGCAAGGGTTTGCAATCGATTAATCATCAAACACAATTGAGGTGAGGAATACTTGAAGAACGGCTAGCAACCGATAACGATCTCGCTCGAGAGCTTGAGCACATTCTTGCATTGTGTTCTGAGTATTCACCTGCGCACATGTTGTTTAATCTTTCATCGGACGCTTCCTTTTTGCCTTTTGAACATGTCAAACGTACCACGGCACGTTGCGTTGCATGATGCTGATGCCACAGTACGTACTCTTTGAATGGCAGGCGAGGCGTTGAAAACGTCGTCCCCTGTGCGATAGTCAGTCGGTTTAAGATGCCGGTGCAGGAATGCAAGCAAGTTGCGCAAACAGTACTCGCCTGAACTCGCTCAAGCGTACGAAGGATCCTCCGGAAACTGACGGCTTAGAGGAGGCGGCAAACCACAGCGGTACCGGAATGCAATCGAGTTGCATCGATGAATGGGTAATTAATTAAACATTAGTTCGAAGCGACGAGCATAATCATCATCATGCTGCCACAGTGACGCAGTGAGGTGCAGGTATGCATCGACTCGAGGACAACCGGTGTCTGGTGTGGAATTAGTCATGCTGGTCGTGTAAGAAAAGGGTGATAAGTGTAGCCTGACCACAATGAGTAGCTGGACACACCGTATCAAACAGTAATGCCATTAGAATTACCATTTATAGCATGTACTTAAAACTTTATAGCATGGATTGTGAGAATTTAGAGCGGAGAATAATGGCGATTGAACTGAGCTAATCTGTGCAAGGTTGCTGGGCGCCATCAGTAGGTGCACTTACACTGTAGTGAATTTGAGAATTTATTTCGGTGACAATGAACACGCTGCTACCCAGCCGATTGCACCCATCATCGCTTTATTGCCCACCCATATATACAGCTCGCTGGGTACTCACTTGACTTCTGGTGTTTAGCAGCCACCTCCATAGCAACTCTATCCATCCCGTCCCGTAATTCATCCGCTTGCATCGTAGGAGGTTTTGACCTTTCCCACGCTGAGCAGGCAAATCACTAGCTCAGGTAGCTCGGCGCGAACACGCGATCAAGTGCGTGAGAATCACTTTCGAACCGATCCTGGCGCCTTCACCTGGCGGGAAACCACTCCACACGAGCCGTCGTCTCGAATCGTCGGCAAATGCGCATATATGCACAGATCGGTCTGTTTGTGGGTATGGTTTCAACACTCGCCCGATGAAATATGAAGACACGGACCATCTTTGCTGTCTCAAATCCCAAAAACCCGATCGTCCAATGTGCAAATCGAATCCTGGGCCCATCCGCAAGATCTGACACACGGGAGCGAGCTCGTGACATGATTCATTAGCCCCGTGATTGACTTCAACGGCGTGAGTGGAATATTATAATTGGCCGTCCCGGGGCGCTCGATGGGCAGAATAATTTGCACAAGGATGCACGCATATGTGTTGGGTTGACGTGGGGAGCGCAAACATGTTAGCTCAATCAGCAAAGGGGCAAACAAATGTGATCCATAATCGATGTACTAGATTGTGATCAAAGGAATAAATTCACATCATCCGTACGATCGATCGATCGATCGTGATCAGGACATTGCAATCGGATTTGCTGACGTTCCTTTTACTTTGCAGACGGCAGAGCAACGAGAAAATTGCTCCCCTTAAGTGTGCTCCCATCAACTCCGTTTAATGCTGATCGAATATTCTATTGCATATCCTGCACTCCAAGGAATTGCAACAAAGTAGTCGCTGGTAATGCGCCTTACGTAAACACAAGAATCGTTCGACTCCATGGCATCGCACCGTAAGTGGACCATTTCTTTTTTCACTCGTTTTAACCGATGAAGTCACCCGGTGCAAGTGTGGCGTAATGATGCTTTTGCTTTCACCTCGACGTCTCCTACACATTGTTGAAGAAGTTTTTGTGAAGGGTAAGACGCTTTCGATTTGCTTACGTGGAAAGCGCAAGATCTGCTGCAAGATTTTTAATCTTCCTGTACTGCTTCCAGGGACTGATCGTTGCTGGGGGAGATGCAATTTGCCTTGCAGACATATTTCCTGACAACTGGACATCGTGCAGCGTCCCGAAAGCTTACTTTGCCAATAGTAGAAAGTAAGGGGACAGTTCCGGACACAGCATCCAACGAACGTGTGTCCAATTAAAACGATGTAAAGAACCACCATATAAAGAGGTAATGTGACACTTGCTCGGGAGCATTTCTACTGCCGTCCGCCATTGCGCAATTGACGTCAGTAAGAGTCTGCCAATGCCGGGGCCGATGTTGGACATTTGCAAACTTCCCTTCCAAGCAGAGATCAGTTACCAAATTTGTTTGTCGTGTTCTTGAACCGATCTTGCAGCCGATCCGATGAAGATGATTGACAGACGTCCGTAAACGGGCATGAGACAGTTGTTCGCGATCAACCGTCCGACACAATTAACCTTTAAAATGTAGCTAATTATGCATGTAGAACATCTCGGGTCAAAAAGCGATCCGTATTGGAGTTGATGTTTTGTTGTTGTCTATTTGTAACACTTGCACGTCGCGTCTAGAGTGGTTAGGATGGGGTCAATGTTGTTGGGTCAGTAACAAAGTGTTTTGTGCAAAAATCTAACCACTTCACTCCAACGAATTAGGAAACGCACTAGCTGGGCATTGTTCTCTGGACACCTATTGCTTGGAAAAAAAAACCCACGGATGTTAGCTCGGACGATTCGATCTACTGGTCGGACGCATCTTACGTCAGTCTCGGCTCACGGGGTTAAGGCCAAACGGTGCGAGGTCGAACGGGCTCGCGATCGCCACCGCTATGGGAGCCGATCATTAGCTGTGATCTGAACCACCGCACAAAGTAATCGACAGCTTATCCCGGGTGTTGCTAACGGAGGCTCCGATAGCTGTGGGAACTAAGCTGCAACCTGTAGCACTGATGACTGACTAGAATTAGCATGCTGTTGCTCTGGATGCGTTTGAGTTGATTAAATAGGAATATACGGTAGGGAAAGGGTTTAAGACTACTCACGTCAATGAGCCTGTTTTTTTTGGATGAGTTCCAAGCTGTTCAAATTAAGCTGTAAGTACCACTTACAAATCGTTTCTGGAGTAAACCGAAGCTTCGTTCTTTCTGCACCATATACTCAGCTCGGTTGGATAACATCACTTCAAGATAAATGGTTGCACTTTCCCCCATACAATCGTAAACAGGTACTTTGTTTTGTATTATTTTTCATCGATTAATTCTGGTCGATTTAATCAACGTCGATACGTGTTGTGTAGAGCACAACCGCCCGGCAAGACCCTTCCGTACAAGCGTTCGCGAAGATAGTGAGATGATAGTAATCGATCGTGTTCAATGTTGAAGATTGAAAAAAGAAAAAAAAAACGCCAAGCAATAAATCTCACCGGCTCGTAAAAACCTTACGAAATCAATCATTACAGCCAATTACGGCTCAATCGATCGTCTATCTTCCTGGTTCCGTCCGACAGGCCGATGCTGGCGCAACAGGTGAATTATGTTGTCGATCGTTCCAACAGACACTGTGCTCTCACGTTCACCAAATGGCTCTGTTGCCACGAACGTGCCGAACGTTTGGGAAGAAATTGGAGCAAATGCCTAGACCAAACCAAAGGTGCCTCGTAAGATCTCGGGAAAACACCTTCCCAGAGGGTTACGTCACCGGATTGGTTCTACCTTCAACGACTTCATGCCTATCTGTCTAGATATCGATCGATTGGTACCCAAGCACCAATGTTGACCGATTTATCCCGTGTACTCCATCTCACTCTCTCTCTCTCTCTCTCTAGCTGTCTCGAAAAAACGAAACAAGTTCCAGTGCTCCAGTGTTCCAGTTTCGCTCCTGGACCAGTTTATTTTTGCGATAATGTCGCTGGGTTTCGACACACCGCGGCAGCAACACTCAAGGTGACTCCAGAACAGGCGTGCCGTGGCGTGTCGTCGCTAGATAAGCGACTACCTTCGAGGCCTACCCTTGGATGCCACCGCGCCAACCCTTGCAGCACGAAATGTATAACATTAAAACCGACATCCTTGTAGCGCAATTCGCGTGATCCAGTTCGACCACTGACGCGCTCACCGATAGTTGCACCTTTTATCCACCACAGCCCACACGCGCAATTCGCTCGAGCTCCATTTCTGGTTTTTTTTAACGCTGTCTTTTCTTTATGCCAACGGTGATGCGAAGAAAGTGCGACACGAAGAAAGCGAAATGCAGCTGCGAACCGCAACAAAACGGGTGTTAATTAGCCGCGACGCATTCGGCTAGGTGGACGACGGTCCCCACGCACCCCGATTCGTAACAAATGTCGGTCGGTCGGTGGACGAGACGAATTTTCACGCCAAACCCAAAAGGTGGCACCAACTGCAGCTGCTAGAGAGCTGTTATCTAATGCCGGTACCGAACTCGGTCACCACATGCTTGTGTTTGGGGTGGATTTTTGTTTTGTTTTATAACATGCCGTACTTTGTTTCGCTTCGATTGCGATTACTCTGCTGGACCACAAAGCTGCGGAGGGGTGTACGGATGGTTTTTGGTCGTCATCTTTATTCAACGATGTCTTTAGGTTGTATATCTTCAACAAATCCTGTTTAATGTGTGTGTTTTATTAACGTTGTGGGTTGTAAAAAAATAATGTTTTACAGTTCAACGCATTCAATGAATGCAAGCATAAGAGATGACTTCGACCATGAAGTAGAGATCAACTACTGCAAACTGAAAAATATACGAGGATCACCAATCTTGTCTAGTCTCGATCGATCCTGCCAGAGTCAAGGCTGATCTAATCGATATTGGAATCATTATAGTATAAGAATGAGTAAGAGTATAAGTGTACGACACCAAGGGTTCTTTTGGTCTATAGGCCAAGCTTTCCATGCTTAGAATCATCATGAGCAATGGCCATATGCTCAGTGAAAAATTATGGAAAGCTCTAAATGCTCTTTGCTATCCTCAAGGATATTCATCAAGAGAAAGGGTTTACCTAGCTTCTTTTTAAACTCGCATAAGACAGAGCCATCAGTAACATTTCGTTTGTAAATATCGTTTCTAAATATTGATATTTGCTGATGATATAGACTATATTAGTTTAAGATTTTATAAGTAAGAATGCTTTATCCAATAGGGATAGCCTTAATGCACCGATCTCATCCAGAGAAAAGAGTTCAGTAGGTTTTATGTTCCCATTTATCGACTATTTTCTACTCGACAGGACCGGATATCAAATTTTGTTCAGGCCGTCGCCCTATACACAGGACTGTCAGTCATCCAATAATGGAAATATTTAAGTAAAGAACCCAGAGATGGCCAGTCAAGACCATCCAAGGCTGCAGTGCTAATGTAGAGGAAGTAGGAGATATCTAATATTCATCTTAACTCTCCAATCTAAATATCTGCTGGTTTTGACCAGTTGGACGTATCTGTTGAAGGTTTTAAAGGATTAGTCGCCAAAGCCCACAAAGTCCCTTAAGATAACTCAAAAAGATAGTATTATGTCATTGATGTATTGAACACGAAAGCCAGGATAAACGATTGCCTAACAAAGGCGATAGATTACGAGTCATTTAACGAACCCTTGCATCTGTTACTGAAATATCTGTTTAGCAGAAGTTAAATTACTTCTAGAGACTTGATGCTGCAGAACGCCAACTATCTACACCCATCCAGACATCGAACGATCTATGCACCTCAAACTATCAGCCTCTCCTGCTTATCGTGCCATTTTGCATTCCAAAGTGACAAAAACTGAGTAATAACGCTCAGTTAGCATACCGATGTGAGATATACGGTGGCATAACACGCGAGTGCTAGATTACGATCAGCTGGCCCAGGGAAAACCCCGTACCGGTCAGTTTGGTTTACATTTTACATCTGTCATTTTGCACTGCGTAAATGCGCACAGGCTAAACGATTCGTATGTCGGTGGCAAATGGTTGAGGGAGACGACGCAAACGGGCAGGACGCACTAAGTCTCCCGAATCCGTTTGTACCCGTTGACGGTCGATTAGCACCTCTTGGGTCGTCGATGTAATTGAGCCGCGAGTTCGTGACACCGAGACCAGCGGGGAGTGAACTTGAACTACTTTGGTGCAGAAAACGGGTGGTTTTTAGGCGCTGTTTTCCACCCCACCGGGTAAGCTGATTGTGGTCAGATGCTGGAGTGTGCCGGTCGAGGGTTGAACCGATTGCCAGCAGCTCTAGAACAGTGCGATAGATAAATATGTAAATCTGCTGCTGCTGCTGCTGGTGCTTGGTGTTGGACCAGTTGTCCAGGTCAGCATCGACATCAGTATCGCGATTCTAGCATCTTCGACCAGGCTCCATGCCAGGTCCACTTGGAACAGTGTGTGAGGACAACAACGGGTTCAAGGATCAAGGATTAATTACGAAACTTACTGCCCTATCAATACACTAGGATCAACCAATGGCTCGCAGGTCTCACGAGGAAACCACTCTTAGCACAATTGTGCAACACGCTCTCGACGCTTCGACTTCGAATTTACTAGCGTCAGCTTAATGTCGAACGGGGTGCAAGTAATGATTCAACTCCCAGGGTGCAACTGGACCTTCCATCGGTGATGATGCAACAATAAGAAGGGTGTATCACCGCAAATCCTGCTCCTTATAAGCAGCATTAAATTAAAACAAATAAAACCGTAAACCTGTTTCAGGCTCATCATTTCACCTCTTCGGTCGGCGGGTCTGCCTCCCTCTCATGGTGGAGATACAGATGGTGCGATTTGATTAGCAGAAGAATGGAGCCCGCAAAGTACGCCCTCCGTGTTGCTGTTGGTCATTAGGAGTCATTTCAATTTTATTACCGATGCTTATAAATATGTATTTCAAGACTGCTTCCCAGTGAGGGAAGTTGAGTTGAGTGTGACAATGTTTTGTTGGAAAACAGAATGACAGATGTACCATAAAATAAGTTAAGTATTAAATCTTGTACTCAAATGAGCTCTGTTATGACCAGCCGCCATTCCTAGCAGCGTAATTTGCCACAACTTTCAACATACTCGAGTTACGATTACTCACAACTTGCTGATTCAACACGCAAAGGTTGCACTGTGGCGGTTCAGCGTAAGGGACGGGCTGAGAAATCATTCCAGTAAATCACACTCGACGCACCTTTTTTTCCTTGCTCTGCCACTCTCCAGCAGCACATGCAGTAAAACGAAAACTTACAAAATCTCATCAACCGAACCCATCGGTTGCACCCGATAAGTGCAAAATCAACACGAACCTCCCATGCTGGCGCCTGCTCTCATAGGTGAGGGTGTCCGGTGATGGTCACTTCTCCTCACTGCACTGCCCAACCGCTGCCTAATTAGAAAAGGCAACATTGGTGCATAAATATTCATTCACTCGCTCGTAAGGCCACCGCGAGCACATGTGGGCACGCGATCTCGCGATTGCCATTTAGGAGGGTCCATTTTACTTTCGTTTTCGCTTTCAAGTTCAGCCCATGGTCAGCTTACGGCGCGGCGGTACTTTTCCAACGCACCATCAGCTCACTGTGAGCTCACACTGGGGGGGGAAGATTTAACGCGAAAATGTTTTATTGTTTCTGTGTTTTGCGTACGAGTTGTGATCAATAAGATCGATGAAGATCGATGAATTTTCGGCCCGCACTATGTTCAACGAACTTTGTCGCGCTCAAGGTTCAAAATGGGGCTTAAAGTGGTGGGTTATTTTTATTTATTTTTTTGCGAGATCCCAAACAATCACACACCAAATCATTAGCATAATGCCACACCTTACACCATCCCGATAAAATAGGTACGCCGAGCGGTAATCGTGTCGTATTGTGTGAAGAAGCGATTCCGCTTAAATTCAAATCCATCAGCGTAAGCATCGATCTAACGTTCTTGGCCGTTCGTCGCGGGCACTGTTCGAACCAGGATGTCGCATCGATGGTGGAATGATCTGAATAAATCACCGACCATACGTGACAATCTCATATGCATAAGAAAGAAACCCCGAACGCAGGACACAAAAAGTTAAAAGATGGCGATCGACGAGGTATGCATTTGCTCACGGGTCACGTCGAGCCGATCGTACGTGCCATCGATCAGAATGGGCATTTATCTTTAAATAACGTCTTTTGGTCCCTACGAGATGCAGGATGCAATTTCTTCACCATTTCTAAGAACTCACATCGCAAAACCGATATAAATAATCAGTCAAAATTTGTACGCTGCTTGATCCGAGAACGATCAAGTGGGTCGTTATGGATGCGTGAAGGAATTTCGTCGCAAATTAACACGACCCGTAACATGATCGCGCTGCATCTCGTTACGAAGCTCACGTTACAGTGATTGGCATATTTTTCCAACTCGATTCCACCGTACAAAATGTATAACCGATACACCGAACCAAAACCACGTGCTAATGAAGTGTTTCAATGTTTGAAGTTCGTTAGATTATAGCGGCATGAAGCTAGGTGAGGAGCTAGCGCGTGTCAGCATCTTATGCTGGAACAGAACCTGCTGCTGGCTTTGGTTTGTTCTGTGGTGAGTGATCTATTTAGTAGCGTAAGGTCGTAGCTGTTTGGTTTATCTGTCTGTAGACAAAAAGGCATGCAATTAACACACGACAAGTTGGCTGGAGACAAGTGTGAAAGACAAAGTGGGAAAGAAGAAATAGACATTGGCAAGACATCTAAAATCCAAGGTTTAAATAACACTAAACGTTTTTAAAAGTCGTTTTAAGTTTTAAGCTCTTAGAAAATATTTACTTGATAGTTGATATTTTAAACGTTTTTTTATATTTTTTCAAGTCTTCATTAGTTCTAGTTTGATCAAAATACTTGCATAAATTTCATGGCTCTTATTACTGCTATAATAAATTTATAGCACTGACAGCATCGCACTGGTCAAGAGACAGAAAAAGCTGTCGGTTAACTGTTTAGTATGCTGGGTTGACTTCCTGTCTTTTTAAACATTAGCTCTGAAAATTTGAAGACAATCACTTCGAAACTTTAAAATGTAATAAACATTACAAGCTTCAAAATGCTATAATATAGTAGCTTTTTAATCCACAATTCTTTTCCTTCTTCCTTGGCACTACAACCTCGAGAGGTCCCGGGGCCTGCCATTTCAGGCTTTCTGTGACTTGATTTTACCCGTAGCAAAGTAGACAGTTCTGCGTACAGGGAGGCGCGGTCTGGATGGGATTTGAGACCCGGTCCTGCCGTGTGAAGACCGGTGCCGTTATCGCCTCGGCCACCAGACCGCCCTTCCACGATGGTAGATGAAAATATCAAAAGCATCCTCTATTAATCAGCACATTTTCATGAAACATTGTTTAGCGTCTAGACAATGTTTTTTTGAACGATGGCATTTGAAGCATCTCATGATAATCTTCACCAGGGGAAAAAACAAACAGATGCTAGAACAATAATATAATGATTTCATTTAGAGCAGCGCTTGTTCCCGTACCGTGCGTGTACCGTATGGAATTTTGATGAGCTGTTTATTGCTGATGCTAGGCGATTCCTGCACAATGCATTAGCTCCGATAGGGATCTCCATGATTTCTCTACCTTCCAGCGTATTTTCAAGTTCAAGCAGTAGCGAACAAAGCTACCTAGTCACGTAGCGTTCAGAATGATATTGACTTATCACTAATAAGATCAGACTACTCGTTGACTCAGACATTGGTTGCTGTTTTTTTAAATGTGTAAGTCATATCTAATATGTCTCGCTCCTCCTACATTAACCATCCATTTTCGAACCTCCCATTAGCGATACGTTTCAATGTCGTGTAGTCTTACGAAAGTGGATTCGTGTTTCACACACACACACGCACACACACACACACACACACACACACACTCGGAGTGCGTCAACTCATCCGAATATGATTGATAGGCTTTCGATAGCGAAAGAAGAACGAAGAAAATGGAAAACAATAACACCATGGGCGGGTGTATCCCAAAATAAAAAGAAAACCAAGCATCCCCACAACAAAAAGCCAACGAAACCCGCCCGACATTGACCTCTATTCGGCGTACGCTTTTGAGCTGGCCCGTGCTTATGGGCACCCCTATCGGAACGGGGAATCGATTTCACTTTCATTTCGACATCAATGCCGGAGGGAGGAACCCACGACGCAACGTCTCTCCTTCCCGTCACATCCTCCCCGTACTCTACCCCTTCATGGTCCAACTTCAAGTGGAAGCCACTCTAGGAAACCACGTTCGGTTTGCAAAACCAGGGGGAAGAAAGCGGATAAAAATATCCCCGAACCGGTTCCGATAGTGTCTATATGTGTTGTAAAGTGCTTGCAGGAAGGATTGAAGGATATCCTCCATTGTGAGCTTCGGTCGAGCTAAGCGAATGATTATTATTTTTAGCTGCAGTTAGTCCACTGCAGTGTACCGACTCCTCTTGCCGGCCATTTTAACTTTAATGATTTATTAATATGCTCCCTCACGAACGGAACAGCCCGCTTTGGCATTGAACATCGGAAGGAAGGAAGCGCACCATTAAAGGATCCGATAGCACTTTATCCGCGATTGCTTTTGATTGCATCGATGCATCTTTTCGCAGTGTACCGGGTTCTGAAGGTTCTTGTGCCGGAGCTATCCTTGAAGATCGATTATCGTACCGCGACGAAAGAGCAACCCGGGCACTAGGAGCAGAAGACCTTGCACAGAGCTTAATCTCCGCTATCCCCGAGCATACGCTAAGGATAGGGGCGTAATGGTGCCGCAACTATCAACATCCATTACCCTGGCGAGTAGGGGCTTCCACAGGAGCTTCCCACGTGAGCGCTGTTGGGTTCGTTTCCATCGGCCTAAACGAACGTTGGTTGATAGGCCACCACAACAATTGATCATAATTGGCACGTCAAAAAACCGTCCAGTGAAGGTGAACTTGCTTGTGGAGATGATCGTCGAGAACGGCAATAATACGCAGACCCCGATAAACCTCACTAAGCCATCTGACAACCGCAAAGAATCGACCGCAAGGAGCATCCGAAAGGGAGTTCACTTGTTGCCCACTTTTTGCATTGAGCAACCGAACGCTTCAACGCTCCAATGTCAGAAGCGGCGAAGAAGCGGCTGCTCTTGAAATGGGGTTAGCCGTGGTCGCTATCGTGCGGGGAGTCACCAGGTCACGGAAGTCGAACTTGTCGAACTTCCGCGTTGCGTCTTCCTTTTTGTTTCCTCCTGCTGCTGACGGCACGGGCTCTTTGCATGCTAATACGTATGCCCTATTGCGATTCTTTCAAAAAGGGCCCTTCCTTTTGATGCGTACCGCCCGGTAAGACAGTTGCGCCGTTAAGGGTGTACTTGAACTTATGAGGAATTATTTTTCCCTCAATTTGATTTCCATTATTATAATATGAGCTGAGGACAACGGAAGGCTGCCAACAATTAGCACCAACAATCCGCAACAACAATAACCACAACGCGAGCTGCGCGTGCGGCTAGTCACTTCCGGACTGTTGGATTAGCTTTTCGGGGCTGCCGTTTTTGTGTGGTGCGGCTGTCAATAATTGTTTATGCAGCAGCCGGAGCACCAAGTAAGTTCCCTGCGTTGCGCAATTGCGTATGGTCACATAATAGCCAAGAGTCCTTCAGAAAGGGTAATTTGATTCAGGTCTGTTTTTGTTCTTCAAGAAGGTTATCTTACGGCAATTTTTGTTGGGTGGTTAAGAAGATTGATTGATCCTATTGACACGTGTGAGAAGTAGCCGGTTGGCGCAACAAACAAAAGCTACGCAGAAGGATGCTTTGTTTGGAGCTTGGAGTTGTTTTGTTTAACAACAAAGTCAAGTTGAACTTCAAGATTTTCCCGCACAATCACCTCCAGCATTTCAACCAGTTCAACGTTCGATTGTGTAGTGAAAATTGGGGTCAAAGTCACCACCTTCCAAGGGGTGGTAAAAACCAACCCACCCCGAAATCGCCAATATTGGACATGGGTGGTACCACCCGGGCGATTGGTCAAATTTGTTGCTAAATCCAGGCATAGGGTGCGACGACTCAAATTGGCCACCGGTTAACGTTGCATATCTGCCTAATGGAACTCTCGTTAGCGTTAACATTCGCTTCACTCTCTTCTTTCACGGCGCGTGACCTTGACCACACCTTTCGGCTCGGTTTGGTGTGGCCCGCGCACGGCCCGCGTCCACCACATTTCGGGCGTCGATAATTGCGCACCGGTAGGTGTACAAATTTGATGCCCAATTAGCATACTGCGCCGGCGCTATGGTGCACCGCGTCATGACAACATATGGACATGTTTGGTGAGGAAAATAATGTCAGGGACCATCTCCTCAACTGCAGCCTATGAGCTCTAGTGCTCTGTACTCTGTAGGTGAAGCAACGCGCTTACCAAACTCTCTATAAACGGAGATTGGGTACCGCCGTTTCGATTGCAACGCTTCCTCATCTTTCACCACGCTTATCTGAAGCAATACCGCTTTCATCAAACTGCTTATTATTTTTCACCTTAAATGCAATCCTCGCCGGCTGCACCTCTCGCCGGATGAAGATGTTTTGCAGTCCTTGAGCGAAAAAAAAATAGTGCCAAGAAATAGTGAACCAGCCAGCCAGCGTATCGACACGACGATCTTTGCATATTCATCACGCGTTTTCCCGCATCACGCGTCCAATCTAAGCGCGCACAATTTATAAACATTCCCTATCGACAGCTCAGGTATGCCGGCGTGAACGGGTCACCTGCAACTGTGCATAAATGTGAATGTGTTTAACGGGGCTCATTTCCTGTTTGTGCACATGTACCGACAGGACAGTGAGCAGGTCTGATAGGCGATCGAAGTAACAAAAAATGAAATTAAAATAAACGATTTTTAATTTAAAACTGAAATGACGGTTAGAGCTGTCATTTTTGACAGTATTATAGCACGTAAATTACCTTTCGATTGTTTTTATAGCAAAGAGACATTGTTTTACTAACGATATTATAGCAATTTCGATACACGATCTATATTATAGCAACTTTTGTTTAAAATCTCGCGTTAAATACGTTACAAATTATTTCAATGAAAAAACACGGAGAAAGTCTCTTGAGGCCACGCGTCAGCCTAATAAATAATTCAATACGATTTACAATTACGTGACCAAATCTCCGTAGCTCCAACCGGCGTAATCGTTGCACGTGAGTGATTTTAAATCTATTTGTTTCATACTGAAATACTTCGCATCATCCGTCTGCCCTTATCGCTCCGTACACTTCGTACCCATCCGACGACCGTTCCAGGTACTGTCCTGCCCGCGAAAAGACATCGTTTATCATCATTTTGCGCTTAACGATCGTAACCGTCCCACTAAGTGAGAGAAATATTTATATGAATTTATTCACTGACACGCAACAACCACACCACGGCGTGTGGCGATTGCGGCCCATTAATCAGCGTATGCGAACGAAAGGGAAATGAGACAGTCGGTTTACCGGGGGTCGGTTACGTGACCTTGAGGTCATCTCCCCCAATGTCAACCTTCGGCATCGGAGGAAAGAAAAAGAAAGGTTGCCCCGGCAATTGGCAAACGGGCATCGGGTGGATGCTATTAATCATCGGCACCATCATCGGTGCACGGTGACATCTCCTTTTTTTCCCCGCTTGCTGCGGCCTGTTTCGCTGCACCACAAAGGCGAAAGAAATGTGAATCCCGCGTAAAGGATTCTCGGTGCCCCGAGGTCGAAGGTCTGCGAGGGTTTGCAGCGTTAATCTGACCTGCCGTGTCCTACCGCATAAACGATTCACCTTTCGGGCACGATTAATTGCTTCATCAGAAGGTATTACATCCTGACCGACGGGGGAAGGAAAAAAAAAACCTGAAGAAGCGTAATCACCGGCACGAACAGACGGTGCGCCCTTGAGACCATCCGAGACCCATTATCGCTTCGGCCAAAGATCGGAAGATTCTAGAGAAGATCGATATCGGACCAGTTCCGGGGCGGTCTGTAGTATAATTTGTAGTTCCACGGGTCGGTAATTGCCCGCAAAAGGTGGACCTAAGTGAAATAATGGAAAGGCCGCGCACGGTGGTGTCGATTAAGAGCTTTATTTTCCTGTCTTTCCGGAAAGACCATCTCGGTGCACCGGAGAATCGGCATTAGGTCAAGGATGTTGGTATGGATCTCTTAAGAGGCGGCTCGTGAGAACCGGCTCACGAAAGCACGACCGGAACCGTTTTAAGTTTCACACCCCAAAAGGGTCGGCAAAAGGTGATGGGCGAGCGTGGTGAGTCACTGCTTTGGTGCTCTGGTTTGATTATGATCTACGCCGACATCGAAATGCTTCGAAACGGAGGTTGTTTGGGGATAATGTTTCACGACACACAAATCAACCCGACCGAAACATGAGGAGCAGGGATATAACGTATTATGAGGTTAGGCTGAGGCATTGAGATGCTTTTTCGTTTGAAGTAGAGCAATCTAGCCGCTCGGTTAACGATGGCAACACAAACGCTAGTTCCACCAAACAAATGGGCCCATTCACAGCAGTCTTTACTGCTGAGGAAACGCAAAAGTTGACGCAACACTTACCATCATTAGATCTCCACTTTCCAGGTGCTTTCGCATCAGCACTGCCGCCACATTTTCCTCATCCTGGTAGATGTCACCGAAGGAGTCGGCTGGTTCTGGATCCTGCAATAAACCGGCACAAGAATAAACAAGTGATTAGCTAACAGTCGGCAACGGGTGAGCGAGTTGCATGAAATATGATCGGTTAGTTGATCTTTGATCCCCTTTCCGTGCACAAAACCCAATTCCAATCAATCAACCAACACGAAAGGTTTCCTCCGCCAGGGTGCACTTTCCGATCGAAGACGATTCCATCGGACACATGTCATGGTGCTGCGCATACTGACGTAATGTATGAACTCCCCAGGAACCCATCAACCCTTTTTTCCCAGCGAAAGCATCCCGAGCGCACCAACCCTTTGGCGTTCTTTCGGATGGTCTCAACTTCAGTTCTCAGCCGCGGTGGATTGCGCATTGCGTAACTTGCCGTGATGTATTGAAACTTCGATTCGATTTCATCTCGGGTCTGTCTGTCACATTTACGATGCCCTCTGCCCCATAAAGCAAACACAAAACTCGGCCAGGACGGGCAGTTTTTCCTGGGCAGCTCAATGACAGCTGGAAAATAATTCGTACCGTGCGTAATTTGAAACGGTCGGCTGAGTAGGTAAGTAACTGAAGAGTTGACTGAGGCTCGGGCTGTCACAGACGCGGAGACGGATGGTTCATCTGTCACTTGGTCAATGTGACTTTGGGAAGCTAGACTTTGCTGTTCGTTTGACGTCAGTGGCCTTTGCGTGTACGGATGAGCAGTTTATATCGAGCATTTCGGTGCACAGCAATGCAGACATCAAATGATCTTTCTTGTAGGTAATTTTATGATTTATTTTAATTAGACGAGATATACTGTGTTTTGGAGGACATTACCCTTCGTGACGTAAGAAACATTCGCTTGCCTTTGTGGTTCGTTGCACGTGCGTCACGGAAGTTAATGTAGCAGATCAGAATTATCTGATGCAAATGGTTCTTTTTGTTGATTTTGATAAAAATCAGCTAAACATTCGACTGGAACTAAGAAGGTTTGTTTACAATAGTTTTCAAATTTCTAACCCAAAAGATTAACCAGGCGATGCCAGGTTCCTCCAGTATCACGATTGGTAGTCTGGATGATCGACAGTACAGACGCATCTTCGTGATCTGTAAACTCGGGAGAAATTCCCTTAATTGCTATCAAACTTTGAAAGAAACACTCAATGGTTAAACTTCTTCAGTCCATCACTCCCCACAGAAACCTCTGGCACTCTCCACAACAATGTGTCATTCAAAGGCAACATTTCACTTCGTCCAATTTTCAATCGTCCATCCGGTATCCGTCTGTCTGTCTGTCAATTCTTTCCTTTACTCCGCATCCCTTTCGCCACACAAAATCGTGCTGCACGAAATAGCGGCTGCTACAACAATTGAACCGACCAAACTTTGTCCGGTAACATCTAACAGCGCGCGGTGCAACCTCATCATAGCTCAACACTTCTTCTGTGTGGTTTGACAACCCGCGCAACAAAGAGCTCTATGTCCACATCCGGGCGCTCACGTCAAAGTTACAAAGCCACACAGCTGTGAACTTGACATTTCTCGTCTCGTGCCCTCGGCGAGTGCAAGTGAACCATTTTTGCTCCGACGAGTTGACGGCGGCAAATTGTTTTGCTGCCGGGTCGTGCCACGTCCCGGATGAACGGAACTCTCTATCTCGTGCGCAGACAAAACGGCCACGGTACCTTCATGCCGCAGCACGTAACATTTGTATCAACAATTGCGCTTTGAATGCTGCGTTTCACTGTATGCTGGTAAGGCGGTGGAAATCGTGACCATAGTAGTGAATTCCGGAACCACTGTCCGTGCGGTTCGAGCCAATTAGATTCAAACTTCAAAGTTCACATTTTGGCAGATAGTTAGCGTGTTGCCCTGATGCCATAACAGTTATCCCAGCGCCACAACCGTCCCCATTTGACCGACTCCAGATGCAGATCGCGACCGTGCCTGTCTAAAAGTCTAACCTCACCGACGCCATGAGAAACAACGGTGTGTGTCGGCTTCCCCATCCGAGCACCTGCCAGCCGAGCTGGCACGAGCTTTTACTTTCTTCCCGCTTGCGAAACCAGTACCTTCCACCCGGTTCCAGCTTCCATTACTTCCGCACGACGGGCATTGCAGAATGGTTATGGTTATGGTACACTTTCGTTTTCGTTTTCGTCTCGCACCCTCTTGCTTGCTGGCTGATGATGGCGGGCGAATGTGGCGAATGCTGCCATACCGGGCAGCTCATCAGTGCGGGTTTCTTCCGGTTTGGCCGAGGGTAAGAGATACCGATATGGCTCCGGTTTTTTGTTTTCTTCTGCCTTGCTTTCCACTTCAAAGGCTACGGGAGAAGGAAGCGATGGTAGGCATCGTTGTTACCGCATCGTGAGAGTTCCCACCTGTCTATCTACCCTACTGCCTGTTGTGTAAAGCGAGCCCGGGGCCTAATTTGCTGGGAGTTTAGCACAAACCGAAAAAAAAATTGTCAATCCGTTCCCAAAGCCCCAAGCTGGAAGTACGCACAGTACGTTCTGCATTGTTTTGTCAGCCCGGTGGTGCTTTATCGCTTGATTTGTGGTGGTTGGCGAAAACGGAATCGGCTCACGCAATCTGACACATTAGCAGCGAGCTCAATGTGAGTTGATAAGTAACCTGAATGCTACAATTGTGTTGATCATATGTTGGCGATCGGTGGAGATGCTTATCAGCGAACATTACCGATACTGATCGCGTGACAATTAACACATTCTTATCAGAGTGTCCCATCAGGAATGGGCTTATTGGGCGCGTTTGTGTCATTGCAAGGTGTTCGCGTGTAATGTGTCCAGGTTCAATTTTGCATACCTCATTGTTGTGGTGTGTCCTGTTTGCGTGTGTGTTTTAAACATCGGTTAGCAGACTGTCAACAGCTGTTTTTCCCCGAGCATCGGCCAAGCGTGGGAGCACAGTAATTAACCACCGTATTACGTGCCATAAGAACAAGGAAACGGTTTCCCCCAACGGTGCTCACAGCTACACAGCTGGAACGCACACACCAGCTTGGCTTAGATCTGCGTGCTTCGCTAGCAACAAACTGATACGGGCGAAGGTTGGCTTTCGTGTGGGCAGCAATCACCAGCATTGACCGGTGCTGTGGTCTGTGCGGTGGGATAATAACATGCAGCACAAACCATTTCAACCAGCTCAATGTCGGCCATTTTTAAGTAGCGCGTGTCACTTTGATGTTTTACAGCGAGGAAACTACCGGACCGCTTGAGGCATGTCCAGCAGGGCTGGTTTCTAGAACCCGAGCTTATGTAACAGCCCCCCTGAGGCCATTCCCATTCTAATCCATTCTCATCTCCCTCGGGGGAGGAAGCATTAAGATTGTGCTTTGTCTGTCGCCTGCCGGTTTCCATCAATCATCGGGCGCGTTTGGTTTGGGGCACTAATTTTAGCCTTTTGCATCCCCTCAGAAGGCTTTGCAGAGAATTATCGCTCCAATAAGACACCGAAAAGAGTGTTACGTGTGCCCACGCACGCACCTTACTGGCAGTGGTTTTAGCTATGCGCAAGTCACTCTCGGACCGGATGAGTTGTATTGTTCCGATTAAGAGGATTACGCACCAAACGTGTGGATACTTCGGTAGTAAACCTTGGCCGAGAGAGTTCGGCCAAAGGTAGTTGTCGTTGTGTCCTTCAAGGTCTTATTGGGATACATCGACCACCCGCCCGTTCCTACCACCGTGGCGGTTCCACGGTCCAACCATACCCCAACTTCAAGTTATCCTTAGGCACCTGTCCCAGAGACTTTGGCGCGAAGTGGAGCCTCGACCAGCAACTCTCCAGCGATTGATTTATGAGCAATTCTATTCAATTCTCCCGGTCGGCAGCTTAATGCAAAACCTCCCCATTCAAATGGGCAAGAAAAATGGCAAACCTGTTCTATCGGGCGTTTCCTCACCGTCCCCGGGCTGTGCTCGACTCACACATTCTAGTGTGTGGTGTGGTTTTCAAGTGTTAAGGTCAGCACAACATCAAAACCAGCTTCGGGCTGGAGGGTGCTTTAACAATTGTGCTGGTGACGGTGAAGTCGGCCAGAGTACTTTGTAGCACCACCACCGTTAAGACATTGGACACCGGCTCGCAAGGACGTGTATGTGGGAATCGTGCATTATTTATGGATGCACGCCGGATCTCCATGTGGGTCTGCACCAAGCAGCAGGCCAGCCAGTTGGAGGAATGTTGTCCCCAAGCTTCGGCCGACCGGACCCGGTACATTTAACACCTTTCAATAAACTTCCCACTGTGCTTGGTGCGGATACCGCGCCGCGCTCGGAACTACTGTTTAAGCGATGCCTTTATTGCAGCACTTTGTCAGACAATGCTTGCACCAATTTCTTGTGTGGAAATAGTCCACCGATGCATGTCGCTGTCATCAGGGCAGAAACAAACGAAACGGAACCGATTTCGGAACCAACTCAATCATGCGTGAATCGGTTCGATTGCTGCGAGGGCCTTGGAAGGCAAGCCGCCGGACCCGTCGGAAAACGCGAAACCCTTCGAAAGCCTTCGCATAAGTCAGCTAGCGCATGTCATTAGGTCCGGTTGTACGGGGCTACATTACCGTCAGGTAGAGTATTTATTAGCAATGCACAGCTGCCTACTGAGAAGAAGTTAATGTATGTTTTTGGCGCCCTGTTAATAGTGTTTACTGTGAAAAGGCTCATGGTTTGTTTGGAGTCGGAATTGGAAAGTAGCTGGATGTCTCCGTTCGAAGGAGTTATTGAAGTTGGGGAGCTTAATCGATTGGAGTCACGGTCTATTTTACCTAAGTAAAGTCATCTGATCACGTTGAAACAATGATCTCTTTGGAACTAAAGGACTTATGAGGTCATGTCTGCTCTTTGATGTACTCCATTTTATGAGTCCACTTTGAATCACTCCCAGCCGAAAGGTTAAGGAAATTGCTCCCGTTTTTAGGACGCAATAAGTTATTGGAGATATTCTTCCATCGTTTTCTACAAAAAAGCAATCAACGAAGATTACTTTTGTTAACCTCTCGGAACACGTCCTTGGGTGCCTCGAAATTAATCACAGCCATCAAACCCAGCCCCATAATATAGACATTCCAAACAATAGTCATCTCCTCACATTGATGACAGCTCTTCCAACACCTTGGACATCATCCAATCAAAAAACCCCGAATGTCATCAAAAACGGAAGACAAGGTCTTTTGCGACTCATAATTTCATCTTCACAATGGAAAAATCTGTCCACCAGCATAGGCATGCTGTTAAGCTGACACGCGTGCGCCAGAAGGTTACAATCAATCATGATGGCGTGGCGTGTGCGTACGCCACCTAGAACTCGCCGATCCCATCCATTTTCGTTAAACCACAGCTCGATCGGTGTTTGGACTGGATTCGATTTCGATTTTTTAATCACTGCACATCCATCAAACCACATCACAAAAGTTCCGCGGACGCACATCTTCACGAGTCCTTGGCATTAATTCGGACGGCATTCTTCACTCTACATTTCCACCACGGCTGATGAAGATTGATGCGAAGCATCGAGTTTAGCAAACAGCAAAACCCCGGAAAAAGAAAATTGGAACCAGCGGATGAGAACTAGTTTACTAAAGGGGTATGCAATTTCCAGCAGGACCGACCAAACCGACAAACACCAAAAACCGGAATCAGCCAGGCCACACGCTCACACAGCGCTCTTCAACCGGACCGTTCGGTGTCCGGCAGCTAAAATTGAACCGTATCGTCAGCGGTGCGTGAGATGGTGATGGCGATTTAGCTCCGTCCGTCCGGCGACGACCGGTGCACACACATTTCGGAGCTTTCCAAGATGAAACAACGAGACGCGCGCATTACGAAAGCGTGCTGGTCCGGCTTGATGGTAGTCGATTATGACATCGAGCTAGTGAAGGTTTAGTTGCTTTTTTTCCATTGCTTCCTTCTTCCGTCCATCCGTAATAGGGACTCCCGGTGTGGAATTCGTTTCCTCACTGGCTTACTGGCATACAGGGCTGGCTTCCTCGACGTGTACTTGGTGGCCCTTTGCCGAGGTATATCGTGTTTCATGGTGAGTGAGAAAGAAGGAGAGCGATTCAGTGGCCCATTGACATATTCGATGACAGGCAATAGGGAAACGTGTACCCGGCGAGACACACATTTTTTTCCACATCTTTAGCGATCAGTTGGAATCTGGAATTATGTCATATGCACCTCGGCAGTTTTTTTGTTTAATTACGGGACACTATACATGGTCACGAGTAATGTTCGAGCTTTAATCTCTGCTGACCACCAACGGCATCAACTTTTTGCAGCTCTCAACATATCTCTTTTTGTATATTTCGCTCCAACATATCAAATGTCACAAGGGAAACAATCGGAGTTATAGACAAGAGAAGAAAAAATCCCCACGGAGTCTGGCTCTTACAAATGAAGACTATTATCTCGCATTATTGAAGCCCACCAAAAGGCTACAAGCCGATCGTGAGCTTCATCAAACCGATCTCAAAAAATTACCGTTGCATAATGTCGGAAAAATCGCCACCACATCCACCGATCGGAACTGGAAACCCTCCGAAAACAAAAGCCCAACTCACTTCCCTTCGCGTCACAGTTTTTCCTCTTTCCGCTGTCGAATTCAATCGGCCATAAAACTGCCATAAAAAAACCCCCAACGTAACAACCAAAACCCGACCCGCTGCTCATCGTGCCAAACGGACTGGAAACTGTGAAACGATGTATCAATAGGATTGCTTCCGAGCAAGCATCCCTACCGCGAGCGGCCAGGGAAGTCAGACAAAAAAAATGAACGGAAAATATAGCAAAAGGGAGGCGACATAACAGTGGCTTTATTAACGAGCCCTCAGTAACCACTTTATGGGCCATACGGCTAAGTACGAGGGAAAAACGCAAACGAGATACATACTTTGCGGCGGAAGTATGTTACTGGGGAGGCATAATAAATTGCTTCCATCCAGCACATCCGAGAAAGAAAACTGAGAGTAAAATGGCTCGACTCGCTAGTCAAGCTAGACTTCCACTGTGCGAGCACAGCTTAACCACACTGTAACGCATAAAACCATTCCTTAACTCACTTTCAACCACCGAGCTCTTGTACGAGCGGCTTCAATCACACTCTATGATCTGATAAATTTATGACAAATCTCCATCCACCCGTTCATCATCTCCTTGTCAAGATGGCGCAAATTGATAAGCCCCGTTGTGCCCGGTGAGTGCCAAATATGGGCTTACCAAGGCGTAAGTGAATGTAATCGATCCGACACTGCCGAACCGAGGCGAGTTATCGATTCGACGAGTGCGTTTCCGGGGAGGCAACTCATAAATGTTGCATGCTGGGTCGGGTGCTGGCTGTTTCAATTTGAGGTCCAATTTTGTGACCTACTGGGGTGTGTTTGTGTGTGTGTGTGTGTAAGTGATATGCTGCTGGAAGACAGTTCCCGCTGAGACGTTGTTCCGAAATTGGGTGGTTGTTGGTAGGTCGGACGATTATTACTCTTGTTTGCTTTATGGTATTCAGGAAGCTGCAGAAACCAGTTGGACTTATTTTCAAGTATGTAAAGAATCAGGTTTCAAATAATTAAACTTTGTACTAATGGAGGCACAGTTCCAAATCACTTCCCAAGTAAATTTAATGTCTTTCGTTGTTTTTTTTTATTTAATTGAGAAATTATTACTATTCTGCGATGAACTTTTAAGCTTTTTCGAACGATTAATTCACCAAAGTGAGCATCTTTGTTACAACTATTCAACTGATCGAGGTGATAGAGGTGCCGATCGTCACACGACAAGACCAGAGTTCAAATCCCATCCAGACCGCCTTCCCGTGCGCAGAGCTGACTACCTTGCAACGGGCAAATTCAAGTCAAAAAATCAAGGCCAAGACCTTTCGAGGTTGTAGTTCTAAAGAAGAAGAAAGTACAATTGATCTTCCAGTAAAGTTGTACAGAAGTAGAGTAGAAATGTCCAACTCTATCTCTAAGGGATCTCTTAAAGATTTGAATTAGTAATGAGATCTCGAGAAATTATTTTGGTGTCCAAAGCTCTGTTAAGTATTCAAATGTTTGAAGCGACTTGTAGCTCTGTTATGTACTTATTTGTTCAGGATTTTATTCTGTGACAACTAAAAATGTATTTTGTGTGCTTTAAACCACATAGGAATAAATAGAATGATCTGTGACGATGGGATGGTCCGGTGGTTAAGGCTATAGCGGCGCCAATCTTCAAGCAGTAGGACTGGGATTTAAATCTAATCCTTACCGCTTCCTCGTACGCAACTATGAGTAAAATCAAGTCACAGAAAGCTAAAAATGGCAGGTCAAGACCTTCGAATTTAACAAAGAGTACGAGGGTAAATTCAATTTATACATCAGTGAGACTCATCGTATGCACTTCTTATTGCTCAACACTAACATCATTTCATTAGATTGGTTGCTTGATAGAGCTAGAACTCGCTGGAGTTTATGAACTATTTTCCGAGAAATAAATGTGAGCTGAATTAAGATAATCTTTAAATAATGCATTAAGGCGATCATTGAGACAGTTCATACCTTGTCTTTATTAACTGTTGCAAATTTTTGATAAAAAAAGGTTTGAAAAAAGTCAAATTTTATTTTAATTAATTTCGTATTTGCGTTATTTATAATAACTTGGACTAAATTAGTATAAGCTAGAAAATAAAATACAAACAAAACCTAAGCGTAGAGCTCTTAAGGTTGCTCGTCGATAGCTCGTGAGACCTTAAGACGGCCAGCTAGTCAAATATGGAAAAATAAACTGAAGACGTTCAAGTAAGCGCTCAGTCTATAAGCATTAAATACAACACCAGCTTTTGTTTGCACATTTAAAAAAAGATTTAATTTAATTAATTCACAAAATTTACTTTTCTTGTTAAATAATTACAATTTACGAGCTCGTTGTTTTACACTCCACTAAATTCGGTCATCGGGTACCTTGGGTGATTAAACTCATTTGTGTCGTGTATAATTTATTTGTTTATCATTCATTAGAAACACTTAATTGTTTTAACATTTACCATCCACGTACCACTCCTTCGCTCCAGTGATCTCATCTGTTTCCGAAAGGAGTAGCTTTTTACATAAAATAATCAGATCAGATTTTGCACCCCCCCAACACCATAACATACGAACGCTTTAAATTCCAAGCGCCGTCAGCTTGAGGATCGTCAACCTGCCAGCCAACCTTCGACCGACAGCGATGGCGAAAGAAATAGAAAAAGTGTTCGTGTGTGTCTGTGTGTGTCCGTGTGTGTGTGCTAAACCTTCTGTCGGTAATAAATCTTATCGTAGTAAAATGTTTCACTGGTACTACTTCTCACCGAACTCGACCCAACGCGTCGCAATAAATATTGCCGGCCGGAGCAAACAACACAAAGCCATCCACAAAGCCTTTCCCATCTGGGACGAAACCTCGAAATCTGCATTCATATTTTTAATTTCATCCCCAATTTTTTTGTTTGTTTGTTGTTTGCTGTGGGATGGAACGAGCTGGCGGGTTGTCGGGGATATAAGCCGATACCGCCTGGACTTCCGTGTGCATTAGTTTTAGTTTCCCAGCTCTTGTTGTTTTTTTATTCTTCAGCTTCTTCTCGTATCGCGAATCGATCGATACCGCTGCCGATAAGCTAAACGGTGGGTCAGTCCCGCGCAAGGTCATTGCGACCATAAAACAAATATGTTTGGACACATATTGCTCGGCACCCGGGGGTGCGCGTCATCAATCGAACCGAGAGGGCCACAGTTTGTGATTCATTCGACAGCTTTTTTTTCGAAGTTTTTTTGGACAGAAAATCGATCAACCGCAAAGTAGCGGTTATTTGCATAAAAGGCATCCGAAACATTCGTACAAGGAACGCCCAGCGGTTCAAAGCGGCTCAAGGTTCTAGCCGGAGTTCAGATTTGACGCATCACAATCTCTGTTCACCCTCCAAACGAAAAAAGGGCTAGGCTGGACAGGCGTGATGGTTTGTAATCAAAACATGTTATTTATTCCTTCCTTTCCGTTCGCAGGATGGGTTGCCATTGTTCTGCGTTACAGTTCTAACCGCTGCTCGAAGGGAATTCAACCGAAAGCATTAAATCTTCCTCATGCTAACACACATCAGCATCGCCCGAGGCACTAAACAATGCGATCTTATGCTTTGAATTACCATTTTTCTTTACGCCCGTCACAGCTCCTTCTTGGGGGGGTGAGACCACCTTTAATCAACACCTCACCACCCGTACAAACCTTGCCGTAGGGCGAGTGTATGATTACCAAATGGGCTGTAAATAGCGGCACGAGGAATTCCAACCCGGCTGCCATCATTCACTGCCCTTGTCTACGACCTTACAGCACCCAACAAGCGCAGATAGTAGATAAATTGGAGCGCTGGACGGCATGAGCTAGCCATCGTTTGGCTCGGAGCCCTGAAACACTTGCTGCCCATTCTTCACCGCTATCCATCACACCTGGCGCAACATCGACAGCACACGGGACAACATGAGCCTTAAGCTACGATTAGGATCTCCAATCATGTCAGCTGGCCAGAACTCTGCAAGAGCTCTTACCTCACGCTTTGGTCGTTTAGACGTTCTCGGACGTAAGAGTTGGACCTCCTGTAATTCTACATCGAACCTAGTGCAAACAGGTGTTGAAAATTGAAAATAGGCTCTGACGGTATACATAGGTCCCGAAGTATGTCACCTTTGTAACGCGTGTCGACCTATTAGGGATCGATAATTTACACGCAAAAACATTTGGACGAGAGTTTTAAACCGTGACGGCTATTAGTATGACACGGTTGTAAATTTTTTCACTCTTCGAGTTGTCCGACCTCATGATCTCTCTGCATGATCCTATCAATAAGTGATCCTTCGACCAACCGATTGCTCCTAGTTAATTAAGTGTAGGGCCCTCGGTGCGCTAAGAACTATCATTACTACCAGGGCCATTAAACAACGGACCAGTTTTACATTGGCCGTTGGTAAAAAACAGTGCACGCCGATATCCACACGTACTTGACTGCAGACATTCCAAAGACCATCTGAAGGTACGGGTAAATGGAAGGTAGCTCCATTTAGGTACGTTTTTTCTTCTCTTCTGTGCTGCAGCTCCATTTCCCAGAAGACTGATGTGAATCCAGCATTGGATTCACAATTTAGAGCACGTACGCGCAGCACGTCGGTCGCGAGAGGTGAATTGAATTATTTAAATTATAAATTAAATCAAACCACCTTGCTGCTGCAGCAGCCAGCGACAACTAACTGTCAAAGTAGCGCGACTCGGAGCGCAACAGGTTGAGGTTTGCATCGTGTGAAACGATCGTTCCGGTCGGCAAACGGGTCGATATTTAGAGCAATGTCGCAAAGTGGAGCGACTTGACGAGTCAGCCGGTGGTGACCTTCAGTCTAATTACATACACCGGTACGGTTTGTGTATCTGCACCGTGTTTTGATACGTACGGACGAACGTACTGCTACTGAGCGGCAAATGTGCAATCGATCTTCGGGTTCGGGCAGCGTTGTTAGCGCGAGACGGATCAAAATGGTATATACACCTTCGCACGAAGAACGGCGCTACGCGCAATCCACCTGCCAGCAGGTGTTGTTGATACTGTCGAAATGCATCTAATTAGTAGGCAACGGTAGCCGTAGACGATTGAACAAATTGTGGGAATTCTGGGCGGCTGTGCTTGTGGGCGTTCGGGAGAACAATTCACCCGTATCGCCGGCCACGCTCGAAACTCACGGCCGGAAATCGTTTGCAAGATCTTCTCCACGGTCTTGGTGAAGTCTTTGTCCGGGGAGCATATTGTGCAAGTGAACTTCAAGAAAGCAACCCATTCTTTGCTGGCAAAAATTTCATCACCACTTACCTCATCGTGAATCTCCTCGTAAACCAGTCCCTGCGTCGAGTTGGGATCCGACCGGACGTTCCACATCCGCAGCGAGTGTGCCCCGCCCCGCAGCAGTCCTTCCGTTTTCCGGAGCGTGAGGTTCACATTCTCCCCGAACGCACCGAACGACACCCGGTGCTCGTTAATGTCCGCTATACTGACACCATCCTCCATCGGTTCCAGCGTGGTCGCGTCATCAACCTGCTGCTGCTGCTGCTGTTGATCGCTGCTCACCATAGGACCCGCCTCCAGTGGGATCTCTTGTCGACCGTCAAAACTGGTCCTCGGGACGGCTTTCTTCTGCTGGCTCGGTTTCACTCCCAGCTCGCTCACTTTCTCGGTGAACCGTACCTTGCTGAGGTCCTTTTTGACGTGGTGATTGGGACCGTTGGTACCGGCCGTGCTGGCGAACAGACCGTTCGTTTTCGCCACCGGCCCATCGATGCTTCGTTTTCGCCGGGAGCTGGCAAGGACCGGCCTGTTTGTGTGGTGTGTTAGCTTGACGAGCTCGTAGTGAGGTACCAGATCGACGTGATCTACGTGGAACACTTCCTGTAGCTGGGCGGAGGACATGTGATGATGGATCTGTGAACGGGACGAGAAGGACGAACGAAAGGACGATAAATTGGTTTGCTGGTGGTGTTGAGTGAAGTGTGCAATCGCTCAAATTCATATTCCGTGTGCTCGGTGTGCTCCGATTAGATCTGGATCAGATAGGCCTAGCGCTCGACTGACGTAAGCCTCGGGGCAGTATAGATTTAAATTCTATCCGTACGTAGTGGAATAGTTATTTGTTGTCACTGCCTCCTCCTCCCCCTCCTTTCAACCCGTTGTCCAGCATGTTGTACCTTGCATAAATTATGCCCACAAACCTGATCCAGATTCGCGGCTTCTAACGGGAGGCTTAAACGGCACCGAACACCTTCGGTGAGTGTACACAACAGTGATCTAGCACAAAAAATCTATAAATCGTTATGCGATTTTGCTCCCTTTTACGCTTGCACGATAAAGCGAGTGTTAATGGGCCCATTTGTTACCCAGGCCGACGATTCCATCTGACAGTGGGCTACCTCTGCCAAACCACCTTCGGCTATCTAGCCCACTCGCACGTATGTGTGTGTTTGATTCGGTAACTTAGTACAATTGTTTTGCCGATTGCCCGAGGGACAGGTTAAGCTGCTCGCTCCCTCGCCTATGCACCCTGTCTACTTCTGTTCGACCTTGCCGGCTACACTATCGCAACCCTCGTGGTACCTTACCACGGACCCTTGTCTATAGACGCGTGTTTGCACGCCAAGTGATAGACATGCGGCCGAAAGACAAAGCACCGATGCGAACTATGTGTTTGAAAAACATGTCCACCAAAAGGCAATTCCGTTTCTGATACTCGCTACCACGTGCTAGATTAAGACACAGAGCTCCTTCTATCGAGCGGAGGTTTTGTGTGTAAGACTGATTTTAGGACCCTTAATCACTTCCTCAGGCAGCTAAAATCGAAGCCCCGGCTAATGAAATGGACAGCATTATTCTCTTTTTATCCGAACCGAGTGACTCTCGCCATTACTATACTCGCTCTTATTTATTATTATCCCGGAAGAAAACGAATGGCGGATGCTTTTTTTGTGTGTATGGTGAACAAACAAAACCACACACACACACACAAATGCACGCGGCCCAGCATTCCCAGGCAACCCAGGGAGCAACCGGTGAGCTGCTATTTGTCTTTATCAGCGTTGCGTGCACGTAACCTTCGGAATCCCATTATACATCTTACTAGCTTTGTGTGTGTGTGTGTGTGTGTGTATTGGCCGCAACTAACGCCTGGCACGGTGTGGAAAACTGCACTGTGCAACAACAGCTGCTCCGGAATTCAGGCACGAGTAGAGTGTTATCGATGCAAATTTTGCACATTGCACATTGCGCGGTGCGGAACAAAACTTTTGCGCGAACAAAAATGCTACGAAACAAAAACATCTCCGGAGTTGGTGGGTGGTGGTGGTGGTGGCTGTGAGCCATCGAGGTCAATTAGCGTTCGAGCTGGCCGGATTATGTAAACACGAGAAATGCGCGATTCACTGTTATGGTGAGAGGAAATGAGTTCACGAGTACCATGCACCGGGTGGAGCCATGGAAAGAGTTACAGTGGGAAGAGGGGGAAGGGGGTGGGGGGTATTGTGGGAGATAGGGTGAGGCGGGGTGGATTCCGCTTCGGATTTGTTGATTTGCGCATTGAACCGCGTAAGGTGGCATAGATTGATTCGGGCTATTGCGGGATAACAAAACGAACGACTTCAACCAGACGTCAAGCGACGAACCTCAACAAAAATCTTTTTTTTTTTAATTTTATTTAATTTTGCAGTAACGAAAGTCATAAAATTCCAATGCAACTTTTCGGTTTCTCTCATTGAAAAACATCAAAAAGACATGGAAAGTTTTTAATTACAGAATTATGTTTAAACAATTTCAAGCTTAAAGATGCCATAATTATAGCAGCTTCCTACTAAGCACCAAAGTTGCCACAAAGTTATCTTGAACCCCCTGAAATTTTGCTACTATTTAACAAGCTTGTTTATAAAACGGCCTGTTGCAAACCAGGCAGCCAAGTGAACTGATAAAATGACCCACAGCTCGACGTGCACCGTGACATAACATTCCTGTTGTGCTTATGCTTCGAACACACGTGGAACACACAGCATGGGGACGCTTGCCAGCTGCGGAAAAACAATCTGCCAGACCCTTAACAGTTTTGATCCACATTCGCAACGCAAGCAGCTTACTTTAAGGATAAAAGTAATCTTCTTCTTGCATGGCGCAAACGGTTCCGCTTATGTCCAGTCCAGTAACAAGCTGTGAACCGCCTGGTGCAGCGCTTGTCACACAATAAGGAGCTCATTAAATCGTTCCACTAAGGCAAGAGCAAGCGTGTGGTATTTTGAACGGTATGCAGCTCGTTAGATTACGTGACGGCGGTATTTGGGTGATTTGATTCGATCTCGAACAAAAAGCCGATAACGAAAAACAAATTAATTGGAGCATTCTGTGCCTTGTATTTTTAAAAGGGATGCTTCAAGAAGAACCTGTATTTTTAAACATTAATGGCAAGGTTAAGTACACGTTTTCTTGTTTCGTAAATTATCCCCGAAATTAAAAGCATGTGTCCGGTACCGCTAGCAAAAAAACGCAGCGTCAATGATGCTTCTCCCGACTTCGATTTCGAGAGTCGACAAGCCTTCGAACCTTTCCGTCTCGGTTCGTGTCGTAGTAACCTAGACCCAGACCTAGCCAAGCCTCGACTGAAGCCAACCTACCGAACGGACGTACCGGTTTCTGGATGTCCTTCTCGCGCAGCTCAAGCTTGTTGCTATCCTTCAAGTGGATCTAAATTTGGGTACAATCTCCTCGCAAGTACACGCGAAGTACACACGCACCGTGTGCACTCACAAATAAGTTGTCTATAAGCTATAAATAAGATGTCTTGTTTTTTTTTTTTAGACGTCCATTACGAGGCATGTGGCAATATCCATAGCGAGCAGAATAATGATCCCCCAACCGCTACATCTTCGTCAGCACAATCCAATTCTACCGAAACGTTCTCGATAGCAACACAAATCAGACTTTGCGTCTCCCGAAATCTCTCAGCTAGCCGCTAATCTGACTCGAAATGTTTCCATCTTGTCACCAAACAGTTATCCGAGCCGAACCGAACATCAGTAAACCGAACGTTGAACCGTCTTCGCCCCGGTGTCGTGACTGACGCATCATCGTTCGCTTGCTTCCTGACGTAAGACTTCCGTTGCGGGGTTTTTTTGTGTGTTTGTTTGTTGAGAGAGGGCACACAGAAGACCGTGAAAAGCTCACGCGAGGTAGCAATCAATTACAGAGCTCGCCTGTGCTATGTGGACATAATCCGCCTGACGACCATTTTTTCGAATGAAGGTGTCTGTGTCAGGTGTGTCGCGCTGATAACAACCCTCCACCATGTGACAAATCTGGCGAGACACTGTGTGACATCTTAATTCAATCGCAGGGCCACACAACTAACGCCGATAACATCTAGCGCGAGTGCACAAGATTGGGACAACGCTCTCGCTTGTAACATGAAACCTACCACGGCTGCCCGTGGAAAGGGAAAAAGCCCCTTTTCCGATTGCAATGGGTGTATAATTGTGGGAAAAAAATGGAAACTCAATCAACCCCGCCGGAGTCCGTTTTTGGAGCTCGAACGACGATTGGATTACTCAATCAAACAGAAGGAACAGAATAGGTTGTGCATGGGTAAAACAGTTCCAACTAGCTGGGGAGAAAATGCGAAGCACAGTTTGTCACGGTATGGTATTTATCGTCGGTGTAGAATCATTAATTGGTCACCGTTACGCGATCGTTATGCCGTGGTTTGTCGGTACGGTTTTGGTGAACCATCCGAAAAAGGGTGATGACGAACATCGAATAAATATGTCACCGGAACTGCGACGCAAAAGATTAACTCCCCGGGGAGAAAAAGGAATTAAACAAAAATCTTTTACAACAGTTTGCATTTAATCACGTAAACAAATAACATAACCAAACACAAAAGCTGTGTCCCATTTGTTCATGTAACCGTGCAAAACAAATAAGGTACTGTTTTTTTTTTTCGCTTTTTAACATTTGGCTCGCTTGTTGTCTTTTTTTTTTGCATCGTTGGCCTTAAATTATGTCTGACCATGATAAGAAAGTAACAAATGAAACCTCGAAATAATCGAGCAACAAAAAAAAAACCTTGCCTCCGTTCCTTACATGGCTGTGCAAAAACCACCCGAAAGTAATTCGTTTTCTTGTCCCACTTGCCTTGCTTGCCTGCCTGCTTTCATCTAAAGAGAATTCAATTTCCGATTTTTTTTTCAATTATGGTCCTGTTCGCTTCACCGCCACTACTAGGTCAGACTGAGCGGGATCAGACAGCCGAGGGAGAGACAGAAAAAAATCATTCCCAATTTTTGCAAGCGAATTATGCAAGATTCGATTTTTTTGTTTTGGTTTTCCTTTCTTACTGGGTTGTGTGGTCGTGCAAAACTGTTCGGGCAGATTCGTCGTTTGTGGTAAGTTGCTGTTTTTCCTTAACTCTTGCTGCTTTTATCCATGATTATGTGGTACGTTTTTAAAGAAACCGTTTGACTTTAATCTTTCCAATGAGGCTATTTGTGCTGTGTTTCCTATTTTTTTAAGGGAAACAAATTATTGTTTATATAAGCAGTTCCTACAACTTCTTGCTCAAGAACACAAAAAAACCCTCCTTGTAAGATATATCAAACAAAAACAATGTGTTTTATAATCAATATCTCATTGAAAAAATCTTTTGGGCATTTTTGTTAACTTAAATTATCATTGGCTAACGATTTTGAGGTTTTATTTAAACATTTTTGCAACATAAATATTCCATTTTTATCCACAACTGGACATTTGCTGGTAAGGAGTTCAAATAATGAAACACGTCTTGAAGACTGCTTCGTGGTTTAGAAAACCCGTGTACGGGGTGACAGAATATGTACTTACTCAATTGTAGGAGCAACAAATGAGGAAAACAGAGGCTTTATCATTAAGTAGTTTTAATTCAAATGTTAGAGCATCAAATTTTTAAGCCTGGCGTGCCTGGCAACACCCCTCGGAAATATCTTCTGAATATAGAAGAGACTCCCAGAAAGTCAAAAGAATGTTTTTGGGTAAACATCTGTTGGGGGACCTTATCCAATCCTTTGGCGTTCAAGATGGACTTGCAACACAAAAACAACAAACCTAAATTTTGAAGACAACATTGGTCAAAGTGCCAGCTAATGGCAACAAGGGTCTATTTTGGGGAACAAGGGGTATTTTTGTGGAATGCATCTAGAGTGTAATATTAGAGCCAAATTCAATTCCTAATGTTTTCTGTTCTAATTTAATTTTCGCCATCACTGTTGCTTTTTCTCGCTTAAAAATGAGCATTATTTGGCCATTATTGCAAAAGTTTTGAATGTAAAGTATACAAATAAAACTCTATTGTTTGATCTCTCAAAGGACGCACTTTTTGAATATTTTTTTCTTATTTTTTTGTTCATTATGAATGCAAGAAATTTTAAATTTTATTAAAAGTATTGCAAAGTGTTTTTCAAGAGAATAAAATATAATCCCTAGGCCTTGTTTCAAGACCATCCAATTTTCAACTAACGATTTTTGAAGAATTATATTTATTTTGTCGGTTTTAAAGAATAGAAGAGTCTAACTTCCAACGAAAGATGCTTTAAGAGCTAGAATTTCGTATTCAAAACATGCTCTATACCAAAATTGTCGGCAATGGTAGTTTGAGGCGCCATATTTATTTTACAAAATACCCTAAACTATTACAAATCTTCATTTCCTATGAGTCACCCCACAGCAATTCGGAGAAACAGTTTAACAACATCGATAGCGAACCGTGTACCGCTTCTTTCATCAATCAAATTACCATTTACGTAGAGCTGCGCGTTAAAATTGTCTCCCCCCCAGAATGCCATAAAACGCTAATCATCATAGTACCGAAAACAAAAGGTGGCACGTCACGTCTCGCACCCATTTAGCTTTATCTCCCTTTGTAACACCCTGCCTTAGAACATCGGATCCAATTTCAACCGTTTAAGCAAACTCGTTCCCTCCTGCAGGCAGAACCTAGTGAAGCTAGTGAGCCATCTTCCCGGCCCGCAAACACAGCAAAACAGCCAGTGAAAAACTTCAAACAACCTGTCCCGTGCGGATGCGCCGACGATTGTGCTTCCCCAACCGGTATTATGTGCGATTGGGTGATAAAAAATTCATCGATGACATTTGATCTTTTCGCACTCCGCACTACCAAAACTGGCGGGAATGGCGGGTTTGGTTGTTGTTGTGGTAGTTCTTACGGCCGGCGACATGCGCCCGGCAATGCTGGCAAGCGGTTCGATGTAAGATAATACGTTACCGATGATGACAATTATCATAAAGTTTAGCATTAGTAGTATTGATCAGCTAAATGGCTTCCAAATTGGGAAGTGTGCTGGACGCACGGCGAGACGATGGTGAGACGCGGCTTTTCGCCCGGCCCGCCTGTCAACCCGTTGACAGCTGTCAACGATGGAGCGAATCATGTTCATGTTCTGGGCGAGTGTCGGTCAGTTATGGTTTGAAATGTATTCCAAACAATTCGAAGCTGATCAATGCGATTGTATTCATAGTCGATACGAAATCTCAAGCCTATCGTATTTGCGTTCATGAGCTCTCTTTATGCTCACGCTAAGTGGTAGGTTTAGTAATCGCCGAGTGGTAGTGAAAAGCGCCGCAATCGGAAGGTACCATGTTTCCATGGCTATGGTTTCCGCTAGAGCGGATGTGAAAGGAAACGTTACGATCGTAACTCCCTTCCAGTATCCACTACCCCGATTTGTTGTAGGAAGTATAGCAACGCGAATGAAACGGCAAACAATGGCAACGAAGCAAGTGGTACCGTGGGCCTCAGCCAGTGTGACGTAGACGAGAGCCAATAGCCGTTGAATGAGTTGAAACAAAATCACACCTCTGCTGGGTCTTGGGTAGCAGCCACTGTTTTTGTTTCTTTTGCCATAACCTTCAATGTTGCTGACGGTTGCAGCAACAGCAAAAAAATCAGCCCTGCTGCTGGTAACACAATTGCCAATTTCTCGGTATGCTGCAAAACGTGGTAACTTTACACAACCGAGCTCAGAACTGTGTCACAACACAGTCACATAAGAACTTCTACGATTTCCTGCCTCACAACGGTTCTCTACCACCGAAAAACAACACGTACACGGCCGTTCGATCGTGACTAATGTCTAATATGATTGCAAAAAACCCAGTGGACTTCCGACTCGGCGTGTGTGTGTGTATACTTACGTCTGGCATTGCGGCACTGTAGGTACATAGTAACGTCCATGACGCTGCAAGGTATAGCCCAAGCCGCATCATTTTGTGAACGGCAATTCTGAAACAGAAGGAGAAGAAAAAGTAGAATGTTAGATGTTATGTAAAAGAAAAAACGCTGCGATAAAAAGTCCTCAATTTGTGCTCTCCAATGTCGGCAAATTTCATCCCGCGTCACATAACTTAACCGGCAGAAATGTTAATGAATGAAAATGGACCGGGCAGCACAGTTTCGTTGCGGAACGATTCTATATTTAACATTCAGATCAACCCGTTATGATAAGACAGATCAGTGAAATATAGGCGTTATGGTCGCGTTGCGATTTCGCAGAAAGATCCAAGAATAAACCAACAACTCTCGAACTAAGCTTCCCAGAGATCCAGATGTCCACAACTAGCTCAAGATATAAATGGTCAGTTTGTTATTTTAATTGATACACTGTAAGGGACTGGACGGCTGCTTGGCGAGACCCTACTGCGCCAGCAGATGACTCATCCGCTTCTATCAAGCCCTGGAGAACCGCCGGACAAGCTAAAACATTATCGATGCTTGTAGCATAACCGGTTACTTTGACCGGTCACCGCGACAGCCGTGAACATCCCGAGTCCAACCAACTCGTCCAAGTGAAATGGATGTCTCGATCTGATCATCCCAAACACGCGTGAATCTTCGGCGCGGTTTTTTTTTTTTTTTTTTTTTTTTTGTTTGGTTTGTTGTTGAAGATCGCCATCAACTCATTAGAGCGTTTTGGTCGCCTCGGCATGCTCGGTCTCTGTCTCTCTACACCCCCTTCCAACCCCCAACAGAGCAGCAAAACATCGATCCCGAAAATAAACCAATACACACACACGCGCGCAGCGGTGGAACCATAAAGGAACTATAAAATTTTGCATATTCTTTCCACCATTCCGTGTGTGCTTTTGGTCTAACCCTCGCGGCAAGTTGATCGACCGATCCAGTGCTATTGATCCGTTTTTGCATACATGCGATCCTCTCCATCCAGTCTGGAGAGTCAGAGTCTCTGCCCTGCTACACCTGCTCTCGGCAAGCCGTCACATTTCTGGAGGATGTCGGCAGTTCCTCCAAAAAATCTGCAACGATCCAGTGTGCCAGCTGTGAGGCTGTGCGAAGATTCTTCACCGCCGTGCCTGCTGGAGATCGACTCAAAACTCGTTTTAATTTATCCCCTTTTTGTAGAATTTTGTATGCAAACTGTCGTGCGACTTTTTGTTGTTGTTGCTGCTCCGCGTTGGTCGCTGGTAACCTCTTCTGCCACCGCAAGCATTTTGTCATGCCGCTCTTGCTCTCGGACATCAGTCGACCGGCAACACTGCCAACACCGGTATCGGGCTTTTGCTTAATTTCATTCATCGCTCGTCTTCTGGGCGGGATCGGGACCGGGAACAAGTTTTTCGGTACGGGTTGTCGAGACACTGATTCCGATTATGAGCAACCTGTCCCTAACAACACCCCCCGGGGAAGGGTGTTTATATGTGCGTGTGTGTGTGGCAGCTGGTTTCGGAAACACACAAACAGAACGCGGGTCAGAAGTTATGATATTTCAAGTGCCAATTGACACTCGTGAAACATTTTTAGGATCTCCCGGCCCGTCGTGTTGCGCGATGCGTCGTGGTTAGAAGCATCGGGGCCAATTAAAAGGGTACCGATGGAAGAAAGACACCTGTTCCTGAGAATGGAACCATTTCCAAGAGCACGAACACGGTGAAGTATAAAGTAATGCAATTTATGAGCATGATTGGAATTTATGACAAAAATATCTCCCCCTCCTCGAGACCTTGCAGCTTATTTGAGCTGATGGCAGCTTTTTCCATGGAAATGAGCATCAAAAGATGACATTCACTGGATATGATTCATTTGTTCATCCGGAATTCGTCAAAATTGAAGTCCATTATCCCAAAGCCACGACGTCGAGGTAGTAAGAACTCAACCGAACGCTCTAAACTCACACTAAGCTCTACCCTATCTGACAATGTACCAGCATGCTGTCAGTGTGCTGTCAGTTTTTAATATCACAACAACCTACCGTTTACCACCCAATAATGCGTCTCACACACCATTTACCCGCTCGATATCAATCAACCCCCGAAATTATCAACCACCGAATAGCTGGAGGCCACCACATCACACGAAAGCGGGTCATCTTTGTGCCAGTCTTTCATTATCCACGTCCTCGGCCGGTTAGGCAAAAGATGACAGATGCTGAAACCCATTAATTATCCGTTTTCGGTGCGAATTAAACGATGTTACACAGAGTCTCATCACCACCAATTATGCTCATCACTACTCTTTCCTTACAAACGAACGCAGAACAGAAGGAGGGAAAAAACCACCACCTGACAAGTCATCACAAAAGCACAGAACCCTTCCCGCCGGCCATCACCGAGACTTGCGCGGCGAAAAACCCCCAGCAAAACCGTACCGTACGTGCTATCCTAAAATATGATGTGCCAGTTTGTTGGACAGGTTAAGAGTGAGCACGGAACATGTTAACTACACGCTACTTGTGCTGCTCTTGTCTACCGGTAGACAACAGCGGCCGGCAAACGGCCCAATTATGGACGAGTTTGGGTTGATTTGCATTTAGCTTGCGGGGGTAGGACATAAATTTGACAACGACATTTAATTAAGCCCCCGAGGCAGGCTGTGCCGAATGCTCTCTAAATCGATTCCCGATCGAAGCCAAATCAGATCGACACCACACCAAGCTAAGCAAGCTCCCGGCCGGAACGGGCTACCGGCCGGGCAATATCTTTGCCGACGAAGTTAATTAATAGTGAGTGATTTTACGACACACCTTTATTCGAGCTGGGCTTCGGTTGTTTCGGCAACTATCCGTCACATTTATCGTGATTTATGATCGTTTGGCGATCACTGAGAGGGTCGGCAAAACAAAAGGAAACTCCCGCAAACGCTCGTTGTGGATGCCATGCGGGCAAGAAATTCTTTACGCTTAGAAGTGAGCTTCGACTAAAATATCCCAACTTCAGACTTCAATGCCTCGTTGGACGTTGGACGTCCAACTAGCGACGCCCAGCCACCCCAACGACATCGACCCGACACTGACTTTCCCTTTCGAAATAACTGTAGATCTCGTTCGAAGATCTTGCCTGGGCGACGGCCGAGCTCCACACCCATTTCGATCTTCTAGACCAGCGTTCGTCGGAACCGGGCGTCACGTCAGAAAGTGAAGTTGCTCTAGTTTATTGACTCTCGTTTCTACTTTGTTTCTTGCCCGTGTTCTATCTTCCACTCTGCTTCGCTGCCGGTACAGCAATGAGGCCACCGAGCAAACGGTCACGCGGAGGCTCGTTACTTCGTTTTCGCTCCTATTCCGGCTTTACTGGCACGTTCCGAGCCACACAGACATCACACCTTGAAATTGGCCGCTTAATGTGCTCTCCCTGGTCCGGCGAAGACAGAAAGGGGAAACAAAATACAGGGAGAGAAAAAAAAAACTGCTTTGAAAGGAAGAACCTTGACGTCTGCCGGTCTGACGTTGGGAATTCGAGTCGTCGGACACGATCACGGAAGGGAAAAGTCGAGCGCGCGCGCCTCTCGTGTGCTGTTACGTCAAGCAATCAGCATCGGTGAGTAATTGCTGTAAAATTCCTGTTTACATGGCAAGCCTCCGTTGGGTGACCGTGCCGGGCGCAACCTAGAAATTGCAGTACCGTTTACGACTCCTCGGAAAGCGTTCTATAGCTTCGGAGAACCGTAGCTCTTCGGAGACCTAGCGCGCTGCCGCTGTGCTCCGAGAGCCCACAAAAGCCCACTAATCCCACAAGCCCGGTGTTTGGACTTGGGCAGCGGTACAACAACGACGAGAAACAAACATTCTCACAGCAATCTTCTCTGAGCTGGGTACGGTCATGCTGGCGGTTGATAAAGACTAATGTACCTTCTAAGCGGATTAGCGTTCTTTTATGGCCATTTCGGTGAAACTGCTACACATCACGGGTGCGTTGAACGATCGCGCTCTGGGGGCCATAGTTCTCGCAGGCGTAAGAGAATCAAAAGAACCTAAGCTGACTTCAAGCAAGCTAGAGGTGAATTATGGTTTATAACTTCTTTACGGGACATCAGAAGTAGACTTGTTTGCTTTGTTTTATTTGCTATACTTTTTAAGTTTATAGCTTTTAATATACACGCGTTCGTCCGGTGGGAAACGCCCCAAACAAAGATGGACACTAAACGCTTCTCGATACAGCCAATCTTATGTGGCCCTGGAAGCAGACTGGGAGAAATAGGTGTGGTGCTATCATATCGCGATAAGTATTTGCAAAGCAGTTGGGCACCTGCTATAAAGAACTGCCGATCGCGTCGATCTCGCCAACGTGTGCAGGGTCGAGACAAGTGTTCTCATAAAAATCCGACGCCGTCGCGGTGGATCCGATTTACTACCGGATCTGATTCACATTCTTGTGTATGGTGGCTCGTAAAGCTGTTCTAGATTTTTATTACACCACTTGGTTTTACATACCAATCGGCCGGCTTTTTGCCGATAAGCCATCCGTGGCAAAAGGGGGTGTACTATAATTTTGTTCGCCTTTAGACGACCGATCGCTTCAGATGATTTATGAAATGAATTTGAAAAAGAAACACTTCACTAGGTGTAAAAATGTCTGGCGCTAGCCGAGCATAAGCTACAGCGGCTCCAATATTTATGTGATAATAAATTTCGATCCATGAAGTTGCGTTTTTTCTTCCAGATTCACCCTTTCGTAAAAAGCGATCCATTGCGCCATGTTGTGATCAAGTTGTCGTGGTTAACCTGGTGGCCAACACACCGGTTCGCACTGGTCGCAACACCCCCCACGTTAATTCTGGTTATCTATTGCGGCACGACCCGCACCACGCCAATGAATGAACTGAATCGAACCAGTCCCAGAAACAGATGGGACTCTCATTTCCCTATCACCGCTGACGGCGCCAAATCGAAACCAATTGCCAATATTTTCCCGCGCGTTTTCGATTGCGTGCCAGATCTGATGGTCCTCTCCTGCTGGGCGTCGCCATGCGAGCCTCGGATTGGGTGCACCGAAAAATTAGGTTAGGCAAAATTTATGGTCCTGCGATCCAGCGCACGGTAGCACCGGCTGGCGCAATAGAAAGGCGAATCGTACGCCATGTGTCAACGAGCGGCCGGCCGTGTGATGCAGGTCGCGCTGAGGACCACTTTTTTTTTTTGGTGGAAGACTTACGCAACATCGTGCGATCTCGTCTTTGGTGGTGGGGTTGGTGATATCGCTCGGTGAAGGTATTTGGGGTGGTCCAAACGCAAAAGCGATATCGATGAAATAGACTTTTTTCCATTAATAAAGTCTTCAAGATTTATCTAGAAAGGTTTCAACTTCATTGGAGTGCTTTATCTTTTCTAGAGTAAATTCGTTACAAATTAAGGAAGTTCAACTCTCCGGAACTTCAACTTTAATTTTAACGGAAGATGATCTTCCATCTCATAATCGCACAAGGAACTGCTTAATTTGCTTGATCTACATAACACAAGTCAGAGCCTAATTTCCCTGCTGCTGCAAACATTATCATCATTATAGCACAATTGTACACTTCATTAAGGGTGGCACCAGCAAGGCAGTAGTAAGTAAGTGGTGGTAGTAGGCCTTCAAGTAAGCAGTGCAAAACAAATTCATCACCACGGAAAGCGAGAGTGATTTCACCTTCGGAGCGGCTGTGATGCACGCGACAAACCGAAAAAACCGGCTTGGAAAGATGCGAACCTGCGCGTCTTTGGCCGGATGCGATATTACAACAGAGCAGAGTAGTGACGCTGACTGTGGTACCCGTCTGAACCGTCCAGCGTTTGATTACATTTTGCCGTTGGTACAGGATAGCTTCAAATGACAGGTCCGTCACAATTTGTCACGTCGTCTTTGACGAGAGTTTAATCACTTTCTTTTCGTATTGAGTTGATAGCCGGTGTGTTTACACGGGGCCGCAAATGAAAAGGAGCATTAATTTGATGGCATTGAGAAACTATAAATCATAGCAAATATTTAATGCTACTGCTGTCTCATGAAACACTAGGCTAGCTTGAGCTCCTGAAGGCTGCTTGAATTAAACCTGAAGACTAAGGTGAAAAGATGGCAAATTTACTAGCCTAAGTGGTACCTTTTACGAAAATGAAAATTGATAGGACCCTAAGGCTGATTAAACCCAGAATTAAGGAAAGTTTCCGTATGTGTGACAGAGAGGAAAAAGATTGAAATAACTAGAGCTCATCTATCCCGTAGCAGCTTTGTAACAATTCACTCACTAAATTCATTTGGAGCCTTTAGAATGCATAGAGCCAATTAGAATACATTTCTGATCATAGCTTGTCCTTACCCCGTCGACAATTCTGCCTCGGATTTTCCCGGATTTTATGTTCTTTTTTGAGGACACCTTTGCCAGTTACACTTTCTACACTCTGCACACAAACCAAACACTGGACTACTGACAACAGGTGACAGTGAAAACATATCAACGGTTACTATGATGGGAATAGACATGTTTATTTCAGCCGTGTTGCTCAACAACAGCCAACGCACACTACAACCAAAAATCATGCATTCGAGTATTTTGAGACCAAAATTTGGCAAAAAATCATCCACAAATGAACGCTTTGTCGAGGAGGTGGTAACGATTCACTAAGCTAGTTCATTTTTTTACAGATGAATGCATGAATTAGCTGGTAGTTCACGCACACTTTAACTAAGATGAGAACCCTTACCCCATCAATATTCCAAATTAGCTACAGATCACCGTAACTGTTAATATTAATATGCATTTTTTTATTTACTCCACTAAACTTGCTGGACCACACAGATACAACCCACCTTAGCTGGATCTTTAACTCCAGCATTCGGTATAGCATCATCTATTGATAAACAAAAACATCACCAACTCAACCAGTTCAGCACATTGAACTGAATTTTCCACGCAAAACTATTCATAACCAGAGCCAATAACAGTTGCTGCTGCTGCTGCTCTAGAGACACCTCCCCGAGAACTCGTTTGCTTTAATCGCTTCCAAGGCAAATATGGGGTTGGGGAATTAGAATGAATAAATCAAAAGCCTGCCACAATCAGACCCTCATTCTTCATCACCCTCAGGGCCATTCCCATCTGCCACCGAAAGCTCGCATCGAATCGAGAGCACATCTGACCACCACCACTTGAGCTGACCACCTAATTTGAAGCACAACAAAAAATCGGCAAACCTTACCGATTAGTTTCAAGACCAGGCTTATCTACTGGTAAGCTTTTCTCGTGGTACGGAGCAGCAAGTAACAAAAACAGCATCTCCCCTATCACAACCTCCGGCGAAGATCACAACAAATAGGTGTTCTCACACATCGAAAGGCCGGAGCCGAGCATCGGCTATCGACCATCGATTTATGGACTGTTCGCATGCCTAATGACAAATCGTACCGGCTAATGAGTAGGGAAAACGTTTTGTGAAATTGATTTCCGTTTAGTTTCCGCTTATCGCCGACTGTGCGAACTGATTAGAGGAAGGTAAATTTAGCCTTTCGGTGTTCATGAATTATTGAAACCCGTATTACGGCCCGGACCGACCTCAACGACGACGACGACGATTAGTCTTTCGGCAAATGATGCTTGAAGAACACTTCTAAGGACCGACCGAAAGATTGAGAGGTGATTTTCATTTTAAGCTTATTGTTTTTAATCACCACCCATACTCAGGGTGTCTATTATTTATAGAAGAGCATTATCATCTTCATCCTGGAAGCAAAAAAACAAGTCTTAAGCTCCTCAGTATCACAAACAATCTTCAAGAAATTAGGTCTTTTCACTTTCCTAACGCGTACGATCATCTGATTTGCCACCCAACTGACTAGGTGCTTCACCAGCACCAGACATCCCAAAAGTGCCTAGCGACACAGCCAGACACGTTTGCCAAATGGGCTGGCATGGACCCGGTTCCAGCCCGTCCCATCGCGTCCCGACCGCACACTTCACCGAAATCAATAAGTTGAAAACTTTATTCGATTTTTATTCATATTTATTCTATCGGTTTCTTCTCACATTTAAATATTTGTCCCGTGCGACTGGTTTTCCCTGCCCACCCTGTCAGTGGGTCTTGCCAAACGCGTCCAGCGTTTTTTTCTTCGTCCTCCCTTCTTTGTCTTCTTTCTGCAAATCGACCACCACAACTCGGAGCGCGAGATACCAACCCTTCCCTGAATGCCTGTCCCGACGGTGGCTGTGGTGTCCGATTCCAGAGTTCTTCCTTAAGACTTTTTTTCCCCGGTGTCTGTGACTGCGAACACTTCAGGTCTTCAAGAGGGCGAGAGACAGAGAGAGAGAGAGAAGAAGCTCTCGGTTCGCGTTTTATGACACCGTCAACATTCTTCAATTTTGTCGCACGCCTTCTCCCAGGTCTGAGAGATCTCCTGGCTGGCTGGCTGGCTGGCTGGTTGCTCGTGGGTCATCCCCAAAGTGGATCCGATCAAACATAAGGCACCAGGGAAGAGGAGGCTAAAGTCGGGACGCATCTTCACCGACCGGCATCGCACCGCGGGACGCATATCGCGCCCGGCCTAAAACCAACCTGTTTCGCGGATGGGCTTGAGGATCTTGTTTGTTGTCCATTCGCTCTGATCCCCCGGCCCGAAACGAGCCTCTCGCGAGCTCAGCTCGTTTAATCATTTACTTAAATATTCAAACATATGGTTCTTTATTCTCGGTGCGCCGCAGAGTAGGCCACCACGCCGAGCAACACCGGCGACACCGAACTTTGGAGCTTCTTCATGTCGCTTTGATAGAGATGATTTGTGAATTTAATTTTATTTGATTTGTTGGAAGTGTTTTCTTCTTTTTTTTTCGTTTATTATAGCTCCCTCAACCCCAACCAACCCCGATATCTCGCCCACCGTACAGGGAAGAAGGAAGCTCGGGATACAGCACAGAATCATTTCCTGCGTCCCAAGCAGGAGGACTTCCCCAACGGAAAAAGTGTGGCTTCTGGCAAATATCAGCGTGCAGCGTTTCGAGTATAAGCTATTAAGGCTGGTATAATTCGTTCACGAGTTTTCTACACATCTCAACCGTTTTGTGTGTGTGTTTGTGTGTGAGCTAAGAATTGATTCTGCGACATAATTTAACATTTTTTATCACCGTGGTCAAATGAGTTTGTGTTTGAGTGTGTTTGATGATCAACGCTGGTGGTTGGGCTAATCGATTTGAAAACAGCAGAAAAAAATACATACCCGCCGTAGCATCAAAACAGGTGTTGTTTTCCAATCAATCGATTGCTGCTGTATGCCAAAGAACAAATAGGCAGATGCTTTCATACTTCGTGTTCGTGATAGCATGTCTAAGTGCTATGGTAGAGATTCACTCAGATTTCTGTGCTTACCATAGTTAGATCTGTCACATAATATGTCCATTTGTCAAACATGACACCCATCAAACTTGTCATAATATACTGATGTGTTCTGCAGTATTTGTTAGATGAGTTGCAGGAAACAAGTGATGATTTCCATTCAATTGAAAGGAAATTGTTTGACCAGAATCGATTAATGTGCTTTGTCTACTAAGGTTTTTGTTAACCAGTTGCTGATTTGTCAAATCGTATGTCAATCTGTCAAACATGACAGCTGTCAGATTTGTTAGTGATTCTGGAAAAAATGCTATTATGTGAGCAAGTTGTGATATACGACAATCAATATTTTCACTAGACAATTATGGAAGGAAATAAATATTGAAAAGAGGATCAAAATATTATTTTAAATTAATGAACAACGTTAATATATCCTATTGAACTTCTAGGTCTTTATTACATTCTGTTATCTCATTTTAAATTGCGTGCAGAAATTGGGTTTTCGGGAATGATGCAGCTATTCAATTTGAAACCAAAAGATTAAACGAGATCAAGCAGTAACGAAAAAGCTCAGTCGATCACTAACTTTGCTATAAAAATAAACAAATAGTTGAGCTGTCAAATGACGATCTGTCAAACAGTTGACAGTTGACAAATTTGGTAGTGATCCGTAGAGATCCAAGGTACAAAAGTACCTTTAAATAAGCTTTATCAACATCATATTCTAAATTTAGACGAATTCTAACCAAACCAATATTCTTCAAACACCAAGTGGCGTAAAAATTTCCCCTTACACTTCTCAAACGATTCTTCCCTTTACGGGTTCATCAAAGCACTTTCGCACCAACCTAGCTCAGCTCACGGTAAATATTCGTTTATAAATATTCAATGAATTGCAAATTTTTCCACACTCACACACAGCCTTACAACACTTCCATCAGCACTTGGACGGGCACCTAGGAAACTTCGGACTCGGAACCGCCGGTCGTTGCCGGCCTTGCTTGCATTTTAAACTGCCTGTCAGCGTTAAACGCTCGAAATACGTGTCTTGGCCGGGGACAAAGGAAGACGACGGACCAAATGCTTATGCTCACACCTATGAAGCGCGTGGAACCGCGGGTTCCAGTGACAGCTCCGTAGCCCGTTGACAAATGAACAGCGCGCCTTTAATCGATCAGTCAGCTGCGAACAAAACCAATCCAATCGTAGCTATTCACCGGGGCGAAAAACCTACACGGACATCAATTTTCCCCCGAAAACACACATTCCAGTGGATGGAAGCGAAGGGACATAATAGCAGCACATCACAACCATACCTCCCGATTTCGTATGCGTGGTTCAGAAGCAAAAATGCCTTTCATTACGCCTTCTAAAACCCTACTTCTTGGACACACAGTGTACGTGCGAACGGTCAATCATCATGATCATTTTTCTCGCCCGAACGCTATCCAACGCGCCCGGATCTATTAATTTCCCACCGGACAGAAGACGATTGGCGCCCCTTTCGTTCGCTGTCAAAACGTACCCATTTCATCAGATGTCCATCAGCTTCTACTGTTCGAGCTGTTCCTCGATTCTCCCGTTGGGCCTACCACACGCTTGGGACCAAAGAGAGTGCGAGGGCTAAAAATATCTAACGCGATTGCGAGACACACCCCTCCGTCGTTGCTGGGAACAATGAGTTTCGCCAGCATGAAGACGAAACTCTATTCAGGTGTTGTATGTAGCTGTGATGTGTGTGATTGTTAAGCTGTTTATGTACGGCAAACAACACCTTGCCTGGATGGGCCAACCAAAACGGGCTGGTCCCGCTCCATTGATATTGCCTACCTGCCTGCACTGCACTGCTGCTTGGTTCAATAAATCAAGACGTTTTGCTGCTTGAAACCCCCCGTCCATTGGTGCAAAGCTCAATTATCCAAGAACTTCAGGCATGTACACACGATCGTTTCACGCCAGTTGCCGTGATGATCGTGAAGCAATCGTGTAGGAATAGAAGGAAAAAAAACACTGACATAGAAATTGTAGTTGCAGCTAACCAAAAATCAACTCAAGAACTAGTCTTCGTTTCACCCAAAAACTTGTGCAAAAATCCAAATCCCGACACGTGCGCTGGTGGGTGGATTATTGCGATTGCTATTATTTTTATTAATGGACGGATTATTGCCCCATATCATGTTGGGTCGGCGATTTGCACAAGCGACCGGTGGTAACGTACACGCTACACGAAAATGGATTTGCTTCACTCGCCGCCTGACACGGCGGCACGGCACTCACACAGAGACGTTCAAAAAGCAAAACAAACAAAAAGATTGATTCCACCCTCCGGTTTTTTTCTTCAGAAGACATATGAAGCTCGTACGCTAGCCGTACCATTTTCGATTATTTCGTCAGCCGTCGTCTTTAAAGGCCGATTAAATCCCGCCCAAGGCTCGTTTTCGGATCAGCGCTCCTCGGACTCTTAATCTTAATCCAGCATCTTAGCTCGCAAGTCGGAAGGATACGACGGTACGGTTGCCACCAAATCACTGATTGAGTTGTAAGAACATGATATTTTCATGTTGATCTCTTCACATCTGGGGAGGTTTTTTTACAAATTTTTACACCTTCTTCTTCGCGTGCGATCTCATATGCAGATCCCCTAACGGGATGCTGTGAGGATCTTCGCCAATATCTCCTCCCGGAGGCTGTTTAGGGTACCATTCGAGGTGCGATAAATATGTTATCTTACTTTACGATCGTAATCCGCTTCTTTTTTCGTTTGTTTCAGCCTTATTATAGCACCCTGCTGCAGCTTATTTCTAGCGTGAATGTTCTCCTAATTGCCCCCATCTTCTAGCGGTGTACGGTATCGATCTGTGCTGTGCATCCGCCGAACGTATGAATCATTCTTTTCGCAATCGGGGAAAAATAGAACAGACAGCAAATCGGGGGGGAAAAGAAAACCGAAACCGAAACAGTTTATTGGCACGCGAGTGACCTGCAGGGAAGAAGAAAGAAATCCACGCGTGGAAGAATTTATGCCGGTGGCCCTCAGGTAGTAAGAGAAAGAGCGCTTAGCTAGCGAGCCGGAGACTTAACGGGTGTAAAGAGCGCATTTTATGGCGGGGAAAGGTACACAACTCATCGGCTTAGGTTTTTTTTTGTTTGCGTAGAAGGAAAGCGTGGTGGAAAGCGTTTTACTGCCGTGTGCGATAATACTGCATAAAACTGCGTCCATATTGGGGATGAAGTTGTAAAGCGGTAATTAAGAGAATGTTCTTTAATTCCCCCTTTTTGCTGCTACGGGCAAATTTTATGATTAATAGCTCGTTGGTTGATTGTAAATCTGACGCGACATCTTAATTTATCTTTTTTGTTGTGTTTTTTAATTCATAGGCAAAAAAGAATTTTAGACCCATTTTAATATAGGAAACCGGATCACAAAAAACAAAATTTTCACGCCGGATGTTTAGGAAAGAATCCGAATTGCTTGCTTTTCAATTATTTTTTTTCTCTGGTCAAAGCTCTAGAAGGCAAAAAGTAAGAATTCAATCCGGCCTTCCAAACTGCAATCTTAATGCTGTCAGTTTTTTGTACTAACTTCATCTTTTTGATATATTGCATGCTGTCAGTACCATCAATGGTTTATTGCTAATCAAAACACCCAAAAAACAACCTTTTTTATTTTGATCCTTGATATGCAGTAATTGACAATATTGGTTATAGGAACAGGCCGTTTCTTTTAAACAGAAAATAGATAATAGCGATTGAAGGCAGTCAGTTTTCTTCATAGCTAATACCTCTTGAAACATTTACTTTAGTGCTTTCCAAACCAGAAATACTTCTGTTCTGTCATTATTAAAATTAATAACTTTTTTTTATTCATAAAGAACGGCCTGGCCGTATTGCTTAAAGCTAAATTACAAAAATAAGTACAATTCACAATGCTTTGGAAACATAAATTAATAACTTCAAATTAAAAAAAAAATTAATTTTTCTCCCTCAGCTCTCTAAGTCCCTACGCGAAAGTGCCTATGCTCAAAAATGATTTTTCGCTTTTAGGTTTCAGGGAATCAATGTCTTAAGAGCTTGGGGAAGCTGAATGCTGTCACTTTTTGACGAATGAATTCATGCTTTTAGTATCACATTATGATGTGTTTAAGTTCATTTCAAGTAACCGTATACAGAAATTGCAGTCGATTTATTATAGCAAAGCCGTGAGCGCATGCTGTCAATTTCTAAATAGACCTGTCAACTTAATGTTGTTGTGCTGGCAGTGCTGTCAGATTCGTACGGTGAGACTTTTAATTCGTTTCTAAATTGTCATTTAAACTGTACTGTCAGTTTCATCTCTTTCGATTAACCCACATCCCATCAAATCCCACTAAACTAAACACTCGTTAGTGCGATGCGCAATATAGGCCAATCTGCAGTATTGTCTTTGCTGTGCCAAAAACAAAAGCACAAAAGACAACGTTGCAAAAAAAACCAACCCAAAACATTGAAACAAAACAAATGACAATATGTTGCAAAGATAGAGAGAGAAAGAAAAAAAACAATAAATCCCATGCTTAAACCTAACCCACCACTTAATGTACTGCACCTACGACGTGCACGTCGAACGTGAAGCCGAAACGCTCGAACTAGAGCGAAAGAAATTTAAACAACCAAACGGCATAAACCACCATCCCATCCACCAGCATTATTCCGAACCATTCAGAAATTTAAAACCACCATGCTTATGGGTGTATTATTTGTTTGCCCTGGCAGCCACCGACCGTTCCACCATGAAAAGTGGCTTCGCGCCTGCCCCGAAACACGAGCCGAAACGGTTCCAAATGCGCGAAAACTGTCTAGCGCAACAAACCACGCGCGGTTGCGCGATTTCGTTTGATGCTGACGAAAGCAGAATTTGGCGTTGCATCTCGCTCTCGTAACCACCCCCCAAATACACACACACACTCAGAAACACAAATATAAGTCTGTTTTTTTTTTTGTTTGGAGTTGTTCTATGCGCTCTGCCACCAGCCAGCGCAACACCACGGCATGGGACGCAATGAATGCAATTGTCTTCATGTAAATAGCGAACCATATTCCGGCCGTGTTCGCCGTTGTGACCATGGCGGTGCATTATTGTTTTGCTTGGTTCACCCCCCTCCCCTTCCACCCTTCTTCCTACCCCTTTTTCTTCTCCACGCGCGGTCTAAAGGTTCTTGCATGCAAAATGTACAACAACAGCGGCCGGCCTAAAGCACTACACGCGCCCACACCGACACCGTCACGAACGCCGAACGATCGGTTCACAGCGAAACAGCGACCCCGTGCTCGTGCGGTCGGGTTTTGGGTTGCCTAAATTATAATTGTAATGTTTTATTTGCGAAAACTCGTTCACTCGATCGTAGTACAGTCCGTTTGTGGTTTGTGGCTTTTCCCAGTGGGGTGAGGGTGGGGGGGGGGGAGCTTTGTTTGCTTTTACCTCATCTGCCGAGGTGGTTGTAACACAAAATTTGTTACTTCAAGACCCTGCCGAACCGAAGGAAGTGTAGGTAATGTGCGAATGATTGCGATTTGTCGAAAAACAACCGGCTTAATATGCTGCATGTCGAAGTTTTAAAAGAGCCACATTGCACATCGTGGCAGAATTAGGGTGAAGGTGCGTACACTATTCGCAACAGTGATGTTGATGACGGTTTAATGTACCTTTCGGTGGGTTTTGTGAGCTATTTGTTTGAAGGAAAGGAAGCAAACTGACAAACCGGCTGAGTAGGGCAATAAATAACAGCAACGATAATTTTGGGTTCATTTGTATGAGTTCATTTCATAGCAGCTTAGTTACACTACTGATAAGAAATAACATGAGCATTCATTTTGAGTTCATTTAACTGGGTTCATTCTACAGCAGCTTAGTTCTACTAAGCTTTTAAGGCGTGCTATAATTCACTTTGGGCCATAACAATAGTAATTGATTCATCGTATAATCAATAAGGCTCAGTCCGGTGGCCGAGGCGACAGCGGTGGGGGTTCAAATCCTAGCCAGACCACCGCCTCCCCGTACGCAGGGCTTGACTACCTTGCTGCGGGTGAAATGAAGTCACAGAAAGCAAGAAATGGCAGGCCGAGACCGCTCGAAGTCGTAGTGCCAAGAAAGAAGAAGAAGAAGAATCAAATAAAGTATTCTGTTTTTATTGTAAAAATCATTAAATTCGATTCATCATTTAATTGCTATTAATCATCCATCTCAAAATACAGCTTGCTGCAGGCTCGTTACACGCTGTACAACACGTTTTCCGCCGATCGTTTAATCATGCCTAAATTGCATTAAAAACGCATCCACCGGCGACCATCTGTGTGTCGTTTGCAAACCGATTACGTCTCAATACGGGTTCGTCCATCTTATCGGCCGCCGCCACCGTCCCGACCCAGGTTCGCCCAGCACCGTAAATGTCACGCCGAGCGACTTCTGAGTTGAATATTATTAAGTCGCTTGTTTCGCGCATCGGTGAACATTATCGTTTGCAGAAGTTGAGAGTGAAGAAAAAAAACCACGCACACACACACCGTTCGTCTCGGCGCTGGATAAACATTTATCCAGTCTCGCACTTGACCTATCGGGTCTATAGGACTAACGTTTGCGCAAAACTTCAAAAGAACACTTGGCAAAGGATGAGCTTGCAGTACGAGTTTTGTACACTGGTTAACACTGGCTTCTCTTGGAGGATTCCCATTCCAGAAGCGCTGGGGTTCACACGGAAAGTATCGTCAGGCAGGCAGGTCCCTCCACGGTCTGTACCGCATGATTTGCGGCACTTGTTAGCGTGTCCATAAATAGAATTTCCTCATCATTAGGATGCAAACAAATCAAACAAGCGCAACACTTCTCACCGATCTGACGTGCGAAAAACTGAATGTCCAGGAAGTGATCCTTACCGGCGATCCAAACGCAATTCTACACTCCATCTTCGTCGCGTGTTATTGGTTAGACAAAAGCTATACAGCGATAAGAACTTGGAAGCGTTTTCAAATTCGCATGTACGAAAACTCGATACCCACTGGCAAAAAGGTTACCAAAGTTCACCCCAAACACCACCAACACTGCTTCATGGCTAGATGTACGCAGCAGCAGCAGCAGCAGTAGCAAGAGAAGCAAAAGAACTCCACTGAAACCGGTGATCAGGGTACTACATAAAACTACCAAAAGCCACCCCCTAGCAGCGTACCGTGCCCGGCTCACGAGAAGGATCACAATTTATTTGCCCGAACCAAACCTCGGCCCGAATGGTTCGGTTTGATGTCATGCCTTCCCTTCGCTCTCTGGCGTTTCCTCGTTCCTTGGTCGTTCCTGATCGTTGTCGTCGTCGTCGAAATGCCACCAAAACGAGAGCCGACTCGAACGAGAACGACTTACCCATATACCACACCTTTAATTTTAAAATCTCGTTAACTTTGCACCCGGTTGGGAACAGTGGGAAGAGCGGTTTGAAGTTCCTTTTTCTCTTGTGCGAAGTTCTTTTCGGTCGAAGAACGAACCGTCAGTTGTGCAGACTATGCAAATACACAGCACTATGGTGGGCACTATTTCGCTGGAGTACGTTGCTGCGAGATATGTTTACTTTTTAATCAAGCCAAGCGAGTCAGATCGATGTCTTGTACACCGAAAACCTAACAGTGGGGCGGATACTTGTTCGAAGTTAAAAATAGTTCCCATCCTACGCTTGCCTGAAGTTGGAGTAGATTACTTTTGGCTGTAGTGTATTAAGTATTGAACCTTAGCAGAAAGGAAAGAAAATAAATTACCCACACACACACAGACACTATTTACCCATCGTCTACCACTTATCAAACAATCGCCCGCTTTATATCCACTTAAAACCAAAATAATATGCTGCGTCTGGGTAATGCCTAATTGTTGGGCTACGCGAATCAGCTGAGCCTTTGTTTCTCTCCCCCTTCCCTTCGTTTGCAGTCAATCAATTTACCCATTGGATGGGTTTTCGATTGAGCAAAGAAAAAAAAACAAGCCCGTCCGATCTACACACCATGCACTTAGCTGCATGCAGTCCGCGGGTTGTCCGTGGGTGCGAGAGAGAGAAAAGCGGCCGTTTGCAAACTGCACAATACTACTCACGAACAGAGTTGCACAAATTGTACTGCCGGTGCGACTGTGTAAGGGCGGTAACGCATCGGCGCTTTGGGGATTGAGGTGGCTGGGTGGAAAGCACACGAAATGTACAAAATGCAGCTAGGCAGTATAAACAAAAAGTGCAGCAGCTTTGCAGTGCGCGATGTGGGGTTTTTTTTTATTACTGGGAAGTCTTAAAGTCACGCTAGGGATCGTTGGCTGGAATGGCTTTGTTGCGCGTAGCGCTTGGGAATATTCAATTACTACAGAAGTACGCCAAGAAATAAGGGTGTTTTCAACCACGACTCTACTAACATTTTAATCCCCAAGAATAATATAAATTTTGAAACTAAGTTTTGTTGTTCTATTACTGACAATACTTTCAAACAATTGTTAATCAGCATTGAAGATCCTGAACCCTTTAAACAGATTTTAAGCAGCATCCTTACTACAAAGTACCCGATAATTACCGCCTAATGTTTTAAATAAACAATAAACTCCTTCACACAACCATTATGCTTAAACCATTTAAATATCATAGATGTTTTGATCACTCAGTTAGTGTCCTCTATAATACTTGGTTATTCTTAATATTGGAGATATCTACACTTGGCTCAAGAACGCATCTTTTAATGATTTTGAGGTGGTCGAATACTTCAATATTTGCTTATCTACTGGAATTCTTCCATCCTATCATGTTTTCAACTTTACTTATGATTTCTGACGCTGTATTTACAAGTAGACAGTTATATGGGTCATCTGACAATGCTATACAAAATTTGCTCAGCTAGTCACATACGACTGACCAATGACTCCAGAGTTAGGAGCCGTTGACTAACAAACTCCTAGTACTAAGAATTATAAAAATGATTTGAGTTTTTCTTTCTGCATAACAGTTTGAAGATTCAAGCATTGTTCTCTATCTCCTTAAACAGCAGCAATCCAGCGACAGAGTTTTATTGCTTTATTGCTGGCAATTTCAGGTTCAAACTGCATTCCCATGAGGTGGGCTGGTTCCATAGACTGTGCGACTAGGATCTAATTCCATTCCGGCTGTACCGTACGCAGAACGAGCTAAACAGCTATCTATCGAAGGCTAACTAGCTAGCTAATACCTCTCGAAGTTGTACTCCCAAAGAAGAGTGATATTGATTATACTTAAAATGAATTGGTAGACTCTTGCAGTTTCAGATACTAAAATACCCAGCGATATCGATAGATTCATAGTAGAATACACCCTCGAAGCACTCGTCGACTAGCTTCACGCAAACCAGCCGATCACGAAAACGATCGCCTCCATCCAGCCATCGTCGTTGTTTTGCGAATTTCAATTTCATTCACGCTCGAACAGATCGGAACGGTACCGTCCTGCATTTCCACGCCGTTTTTCCACCTACTCGATCACCGCCAGCACGACGCCATGGCAAACCGGGAGTGGCCTGGCGTCCCTTGCGATGGTCAGCTGGGCCAAAGGTAGAAAGTGTAATTGGTTGGCCAGGAACACACGGCGAGCGCTAACGGCACGGCATCGAAACGAGCCAGCCCAAGCTTGCCAGCCCAAACCCGTTGATTGAGTTTGGTCTGTTGTGTGTCTAGGAGGTTTTTCGTTTTCTTCACTTATTCACTCGCACCTTCACTGCTCTTTCGCGTCCATCACGAAGATGAGCTCTCGGTGGAGATTTTTTCAACCGGCCTCTGGACTAATTGGAAATGAATTACTTCCACCGTTCTCTCTCTCTCTCGTTCCCTCCCGTCCAGCCCTCCGTCAGCCTCCCACTAGCTCACTTACTCGCCAAGGCGAATTGTAAAGCGAAGGCCAATCTCCTACAGCAAGTCAGCTTCAGCAGCTGTTGCTGCAGGAAATCCATGAAATCGAAAAGCGAGGCACCAGCGTGCCATCGGCGCCACCATTCAAACGGTCGATTGGGGGGGATTTGGTGAGCATGAAAAAATCGTGATCATCGTTGCCGTGAGGTGGATGTGACGTCACGATCGAAACCGTTACACACCAGCACCATGCCACTACTACCACTTGGAAGCCGACCGTACTTTCGTTTTCACTTCAGCAAAGCTCGATGCAATCGTATGTATTGGCGTTTTCGTTTTCCTTTCCGTACAAGCAAAAAGTGAAACACATGTAGCTTTTTCGAGGGGGAAGGAGTACATACGCGCGTGCATTGGTATTTGTGGCAGGGCGCAGGCAAAGCCGATCTGGTGGATGCTGTGCCGATCCGATGTTACCGCATTGATTTGGTCACACTTACACAGTGCCGTTTTGTGGCGCCTCCTTCACGCCCAACCACCCCCCAATGCCTGAGCCCATGTCGCGACAAACTGGCGGCCAACCCGTCTGACATTTCCAAAGCTGCGAAAGGCTTGTCCCACCGGGGGTAGGTTCGTTGTTTCGCTCCGATTGAAGTCTCGAGTGCAAAAATTGAAGCAAACCAGCCGAGCAGTGGTACGCTAGCTTACCCTCACTTTCACGGTCGAGTTCCGGTTACTCAGCACTCCTGACAGCTGTCAGTTGCAACAAATCAATACAAAACAGGCTGACGCTGAGCAACACTTCCAGCCCGGGGTAAAGAACGTTCCGCGGCGTTCAAATAGCGCTCAAAACTTTGCCCGATAACCAGATTCCGGTTCTGCCCGAATCTTCGCAACCCAATCCGTTTGCATAACATTAGCACGTTGCGATCGTTGCTCGAGAGCGCACCGTGGAAAGGAAAATAAAGGCAGCGTCTCGTTTCTTCACCGTGATTTCGTGGCACTGCTTTTTCTTCGTCGTCTTCTTTTCGGCCGCTTTATTTTAGTGGGCTTGCCATTTCGACCCCAGCTCGGCGAACCGGTCAGAATCCGGACCGATTGTGCCAGATCGTGCCACGGGACGGGTTTTGGGTGGCGTGAAAGAAAAAGCGCAACACTGATCCCACGGTTATCGGATGAAGGAAATTTACCGCCGATCGAAGATCGAGTGACCAGCAGTGACTGGTGCGCGATCGCCCGCGACTACGGCTACACTTTTGATTTGATCTTCTTCGTTGGTGAGGAGTTTGCTTTTCCCACCACCTGTTTCGGAATTTCAAACGATTTGAACCGTCTTGGTGATTGTGGGTGCTGTACTCTTGAAGTTGACCGTTTTGGAGTTGTTCTGCCGAAGCCTTAAAATAGCTTAACGACCCAAACACTGTGATAGTGATAGTGATCGGTGAACCCTTAAATCATTCGTATAATCGTAATAGTTTGCTTTCCAGATCACACCTACAAACAAACAATGCTGATTGTTCCGTTCCCTACGACACTTTCAATTTCTTCTCCGTCCGTGATCCGAAGAAAAGCGAACCCCTTTCGACAGCAATATCGTGTACGTGTTGATAAGCCCTTTTTTCGAGGGAAAGGAACCTAAACCTAACCGCTGCTCTCATGCTCTCATAATGATAATACCATGATTAACGTTGTACCACGGTCCACGGGCCGTTGCTTTATCGAGACACTCATTTCCCGTTTCTCCGCTCCACGAGATCGAGATCTGATGATTTATGGCTTCGGTTTCGGTTCGAGTTTGGTCTTTCAGTCACGGCCAGACACGTCCTCGTTTGGAAGGAGCACACCCATTAATGGGTGTTAATCCGGAAAGAAAGATGGATTGCTACGTTAAGGTCTCTCGCTTCTAACGGATCTGGCCACGCTGGGAGTGGTTTAAACGTAACGATTATCGCTCCACAGATTGATCTATCATGGAAAACTAGATGGGCTTGAGAGAGAACGCATTCCAGCACAGCGGTTGACGTAAAAATGTTCTCACCTTAAAATGAGGCGGGAAAACGACCATGCTTTGAAGATTATTCGTTATTCGGTTATTAAATAATTAGAAGAAATACTGCAACACTTTTTTCCTTCTCGATTTGATTTTCTGGGGAGTCTATTAATGATGTTGGAATGTTGAGCTCACTCAAGTACACTTTTTAAGAAGACATAAACTTAAAAGTTGCTTCATTCAAGTTTCATTTTAAGCTTTTCTCAAACGATACTGATGCATCACCTTTTTACCAAAAAAATATTGGAAAATATTGGAAATATATTGGATATCAACATCAACACTTGGTACTTTAGGTATTATACTTCGTTAGTTCGTAAAAAAATGTCTAGAACCTACAGAACCCTTCGAGAGGTCTCTAAAAGATAGATAAAACCGAATAAACACTCAATCCCACCCGAAAATAGTTGAAGTATTTTCACACCATCTAAAAAACTATAAAAACATTTAAAGGAGCTAAGATTTAGCTTGAAAAATAAACAATCTAGTTTAATTAATAGTTTTAAGTATTTGATACAACAAGAATTTATAGTTTTTCATACAAAATCTAAATCTTTAATAATTTCTGGTCGAGGCTTTACAGCCCAGCTTTGCAAATAATTTTCCTCATCTCAAAAATAATCTTAAAAGTAAGGAAAATATATAATTAAATGAAAAAGTTAAATACCTTTACCATAAAAAGGGTATAAAGTGGTTCAAACTTTTTAACTCCGTATAATATTTGATGTAGAGCATATATTCCTCTTTGAGAAGAGAAGTTTCAGCGGCCTAGTTTGTTTACTTAACATTTTTCCTGAATCTTTAACATTAAGTTATTATCGTTGTAATTATTTAATTTATATTCAACGTCACAATTATGAATATTGTATAACTAAAACTTCCATAAAATCCTCATAATCTGAGAAAGAGTTCAATTTGCAGTCAAGCGACGAACCCATTCCCTACAACGATTTCATCTTGCCTGCTTATTGGGTATATCCTCTATATGCACAAAAAGCTGCACTTCTGCGAGGTTCATTCCGAAGTGCTCTCAATCCTTTTCAATTGATGCATCATCCAATCGATTACTATTCATATGTTACCCCCCTCAAACACATACAAACACACACGTAACAATACATCATGCTCGAGGAACTGCATCCAAACGGTTTTATTTCTCATAATTGAAAATAAAAAAGCGATTTTTAAAAAAACACTACCCATCGCCACAATGCTGCCGCGCTGTATTCATCTTGCTGGGCTGCATCTTTCACCTTCCCCTTTTAGGTAACAGCAGCCGGACCCCGGTGGTGTGCGTTACTCAACCGCGTTCGTCGAACGGTGGCGACCTCCGTTTAGTGCGCCCAAAAATTCAAGTTTACGAACTTTCACCTTGTTACTTAAGCGCTCATCAAGCGCCTCCCGGGCCCGCGGTCACCAAAAACGAGCAGGCAGGCTCACCTGGAGTTTCATAATACTTCTCGACATAATTAAATCATAAAGTCAAAACAACGCGCGCACCGGTCCGATGATAAATGTGAAATCAAACACAAACGAAACGCTTGTCACCCCCACTGGCGCATGTTGGATAGTGGACTTATTTGTTTTGCTGGTGACCAGTAACGTGGGTACGTCACCCCGCCAGAAGATGCAACTCCCGGTTGTAAAACGATTCATCACCGGGTGGAGCATTTATTTGTTCGCCGAAAAAGCATATCTTCACACCACTTGTACAACAGCACCAATGCGAGACGATGCGTGGAAGAAACATACGAAAAAAGGTAACAATCATGCTCGTGGCGCATATTGAATACAACTTTCACTCTCATCCGAAACCGCAACCAACACACGAACGCTCTCTTGGAGGTCGACCGTCGATTGATCGAGATCCAAGAGCAAGCCCCTTAATAGCCGACACAAGATTCCTTCTGCTCTTGAAGCTTTCTTCTGCTTCTTCTGCCCCATCTCATATTGCTAGATTTTTGCCTCGTCATCAAATAGTACGCTTCGCATTCTTTGCAGATACTGTAAGAGCGCTCATCTCGAACGATGAAGAGCACTGGGCAGAAAACGGATTCAAACTAGCGGGTTCATTGGCATCGAAATGTAGTTTGCCCCCAAACATCCAAACGACTGTATGTAATGCATCGGCCAGCAGCACAAATAAACATAAACTTACATTTATCTCCTTGTTAATTGCTCAATAAACTACACATCGGCCAAGCGCGCACACCGGGCATGAAGAGTCGCGACCGCAAAAGAACAATCAAAGACCAGCCCGCCGTTCTCGAAGCGGGCCCTCGTCTCCGGTGTCTCCTTCTGGTACGGGTTGTGGTCTCCGTTCCACGGCGAGCAGGACACTCACAGCACTGGACTTCCTGAAGCCACACTATCACCGGGACACACACACGGGATACACACGCACACACATTGGGTTATCGGGATCAGGAAGAAACGACCAAAAAGACACACCAAACACCAAACTGCAACCACGCAACACACGGAGGCGGGTTTTATCAGAATTCACTTCGGGGGCACTTTTTTTTATTTGGTCGTCACTCGCTGGCCGTACACGGCTGCCCTTATTTCGCACGATCGTTTGCGCCGCAGCAACAGCAATTGGACCGTTGGCCAAAAGCCAAACACACACACGCCGCAGAACACGTTTGCGACACTTTTTTTTTCACCGATGCCGTTTGATGCGCTGTCGTTTCACACTTCACTTTATGTTGATATTCACACGAAACGGATTCGTTTTGGAGGGAGAAAGGGAGAGAGAGAGAGATGGTGAGAAAGATCATTAAAGAAAGGCTGAACGAATGTGTCGATTGATCTTGCCTATCGCGAGAAAGATGGGATAAAAAAGCCCTTCGGGTTCGTCGCTTGTGCCATCGACTGGCAGGTATTTGTGCGGTGTTCGCGATCGCGCGATGATTATTTCGAGTGTCCACTTTTGGGCCGATGGGAATGTTCTGCGATCGTGTCGTTTTGTCAAGTGGTTTCGTTTACCTACTCGTCAGAGCAATTTCTGTCCGGCTTAAGAATGATTTTTTTTTTCGAGACGAAGTACTCGAGGATCACTTTCAAGAAGAGGCTTACAGAGCACAGCTTCTTGAGAGCTCTGCCTCACCGTGTAATTTCTGCTCACACAATTACATTACGTGATATTTAATTTAGTAAAGAAGGAGCAAAACAAAAGCTTACACCGATAATTGTAAGGGTGAGAGTGCAATTACAATTTACACTGCTAATGGAGCGTGTGACGCACGCTTGGTGAGGAAATTTTTGTTTTTGCTTCCTGTCAGTCTTTCGTTTTTTTTTTTCTATTTTTACTATCAATTCTTACTTCTACTTCAATTTAATAATTATAATACATTTTAATCGAAACTGTAAGGTTCCTTGCCTTATCCACTGTCCAACTCTCTTCCATCATTTGGTTTAGTTTTTTCACTGGGCTTACTAGCTCTTCCTTGTGTTGTATTTAACAGCATTCAAATCCTCAATCAAAGAAGGCGAGACTTTTCCTAACGCTGAATAAATTCATCTTTTAGTTTTTCCCTCTATTCAGTCAACTTGCACTTTTGTTTAACGGGGTTTTTCTCTGCGACTTGTTTTTCCTTCTATTTTCTTTTCTCCTTCGCTATGCATTTTTACGCTCTTCAAAGCTAGTTTTTTTGTTTTTTTTTTGCTTCACCATCCTACCACCATCATTTCCCGTCAATAGCACGATTCAGTGTGCAGTGTTTTATTTTTCCTTCTTCTTCACTTTTCATCTTCACCGCGGCGCATCTTCACACTGTCCATCACATGCAACTGGCGCTACCGGCCAGCCAAACGAAAGTAAACTTTACGATTTACCCAACCGGCCCACCGGGGTACCATCTCTGGCGGTGGTCTTAAGCGTGGGTGAAATTTTTCGCCCAGAGATTTTAAACCTCCTACTGTTGCTGTTGTTGCTACTCTTCATGGGAAGGTTCCGTTCGTTCGTTCGCTGGCACGTCTGTTGGCATAAGTACGGTTTGGTAATAGTGTTTGTTTTTACTTTCATGCAGCAAACAGACGCTGATGGTCTGGACCATCACTGCCTTTTCGGAGTCTGTTTTGCGCAAAATTATCCGCCGCTTTTCACCTTCACTAAAATTAGCCAATAAACCCTTCGGCAGATATTGTTACTACAACCGAACACCACTGCACACATTGATAATGTTTAAGGCGTGCTGTAAGCGTTATGTTTGCTGGTGAGTTTTCATTACTTCTCCAACAAAACTAATTTTACTCAAATTAAATCACATTTTAACACATCTGGAATGGGTAGTGTGGCTCGTGCTATTTTTCTGCACAAATTGGTGCGCGTGTTACCACACCCTCCCACCGGATAACCGGATAGCGGTCCGAAAACGGGTCCGCAAAACGGACGCCAGGAAAAACCGTCACGAAAACAACATAAAACCAGTGAGTGAGGGGCCCCTAACTAACAGCGCCACCAGTTCCAAGGAAAAGAAACGTGCACCAAACCCCGGGTAGGTCCTCCACACAAACACACGGACACATGGGCACACACCACCAGCAGCAAAAGGAAAACGTACGATGAAAAACCGAAAAAAAAACACAACCTTTTGCTGCCATAAAACGGAAAAGCAAAGCAGCAAAAATTTACACACGCACGGTGAACTACGTACAAGGTGCGAGTGCCTGCCGCCTTTTTTTTTTTGGTTTGGTGTTTGCTTTAAGGCTGCGAAATGTTTGTCGCTGTTTGGAGGATCGCTGCTGGTATAAGGTTTTGCACTAGCCAGCACATTCATGGGCGTTGTTTGCGTTCGATATTCATTTTACTGCACGTACACGAACATTGTTAAGTGGCTTAAAATGATGGCCCTTCGAGCGAACGTTCGAAAATAGGGACGCCCAATTGTTACGTCGATTCAGTTTTCAATTTGAAAACAAGGCTTTAAGTTTTTTTAAATTCTCAATATCACCGCAAAGTGTAAGAAAACATCACTTGATTTTAAACTTCACGAAAAGCACTATTTGATCGTGCCTAGTGATAACCATTCCAACATGCAAGTTCGTATGCGCTAGAATAATATTTTCCAACCAAGTCCTTCTAGTTAAAGCAGTCAAACACTCACAAGGCTCTACTCAAGAACGGAACACAGCTCACTGTACCACGCTTTAGAACGAAACGGTTCGCGGCGAGCCAAACGACACGACGGCTAAACAAAAACTGATCTGCGAAGATCTTGCTGCCAGCACAGCGAACGGGGGCACGCTCCGAGAACTATGTCTGACCGAGCAAGTGCTTAACCAGCGTGAAAGAGTGAGGGAGAGAGAGCGAGAGAGAGAGAGAGATCACTGAGACGTGAACGAGTAAGATAGAGAGAGAGAGCGATAGGAGGGGTTGACAAGATCGTGAGTAAGATCAACGAGCGGTTGAGAGAGCGTGCTGTGATGCTGTGTGGAACGTTCTCTTTTTAACACTCACTCGAGCTCTTCGTCTACTAAGCAGTTCGAGCAGTTCTTCTAAGACACAAAACTGCTCGAAATGTGAGACGAAACACGATCATCACCCGTTCTGTGAAGGCTTTTTCCTTCGCTGGTCACTCAAACCACTTGTCTGTTACATTCGAGCGAACAAATTTCACGCACACTAAAACACTGCGTTACATTTACTGCCCAGCACGTACACATTTCTGGCGTGGCGTGCAGATTTTACGTTTTTCGATCACAAACAGGTTGAGCTCGATGCGGCTCGTTCCGCTTATTATAAAACACTTTAAGATTGGTGATTTTAATTTTCTTCGACCTAAGCTTGATCGTAGGGTACTGTAGTTTGCTTTACACCTTTAAAACGTAAATATATACACTGCAATAAAAAAACGAACACCAACCCCTTTCCTTACACGCACGACTTCACGACGTATGGCGGCAGCGACGGATGGCGAGTGGCCGGTTGCGCCTGGAGCGTGTCTACTCGGAGACTAACAGCCCTCGCACGGTTGGGTTTTGCAACAACACCTTACCACGATGGTCGCGATCGCGATCGTACCCCCGTGCTGTTCAACCCTCTCCTGCTGCTCTTTCACCCTCCACGAAACTGTTGAGCGGGAGAGAGAGAGAGACCGAAAAGAAAAGACAAAAAAAACATAATCAAAGCTCACCAAAGACTCAACAAGCACTATACACACTTCCATACAAACGAAAGGAAAAGGGTGGCCGCTTAATAGGGTGCACACGCAAGAGGGTGTACAGAAAGCCCCGGCCCATCAACCCACGAGAGAGAGAGAGAAAGAGGCTGAGAAAGAGCTTTATACGCTAGCCAAAAACGCGGCGACCAACAGGGACACACGCACGCGTATCGAAACGCGAGAAAGACGGAGAGTGAGAGTGAGTGATAAAAGCTGGAGAGAAAGATACTGCTTTGGATAGCTTCCCCGCGAAAAGGAGGGTTGAAGAAAAAAAGCTTCAAGCTCACCCCCAAAACACTCACCACGCATCGAAAGATTTCGGTGATCATGGCGATGTTGGTGCACACCAACGCATTCGTTCGGTGCGGTATTACGACAGCGATGTCCGTGCAATTTTTTTCCTTTGCTTTTGCTTTTATGTCTGTGTGTGTGTGTGTGTGAGTGGTTTTTTGCAACTCTTTTCTTTTCCCCGCAGGTTGTCTCCCGTTTTGTTTAATGTTGCTGTTTTTTCATGCCTTTTGTTTTGTTTTCTTTTGTGACAGAAGCTACCGAACGAGCTCCAATTATATCTTCCTAGAGGGTAAGGAAGGCTCTTTTTATATAAATAATTGTAAAGAATACAATAAGGTTAAACTGTATAATACATACAGTGTGACAAACATTAAGAGCAGTTGAAGGAAAGAACATAAGGAAAATAAAGAGCTGTTTCATGAACAAAAAAAACCTAAAATAAAATAAAAGCTAAAAAATCATGAAAAAAAATCAAAAATAGAGAAGATAATGAAAATATGCAATAACAATAAACCTAATGCAAATATAGAAAGGCAAAATGATTTTTTTTTATTATTTTGTAAAATACTTCAAATGGTATACATTCAAGCGTACGTTCCAATACATGCTTCCAAACGAAGCGATAACCTCCGATGCACTTGCACTGAAAAAAATTCGGACCGTTCCGGCGCGCGCTAGAGAAAGTAAAAGCAGCACCGACGCACGCCTAAGAAAACGTAACGAAACGGAATAGCATAACGGATAGCCTAGTAGCACATTTCAGTGCACACGGCGCTCCCGTTCGTAGAGATCCCCACCTTGGCAGGCCTCAACCACCAAAGCCTCCCTTTAAGCGTATGCAGCGCATGAAACTGCAAGTTATCCTGTGCAGGCGGGGTGCAGCAGCTAGACGCGCTCTAGTCGCAGCAGTTGAGAGCGAAAGGGTTTGTTTTTTCATCTGTGCCTTGCCTACCTCTACCACCGTCAAGGGCTTCGTGGCAGTAAACTCACCACACGCGGGAGAGTAACATTTTAAGGTGGAGTGGGCAGCAAAACAAACTCACCACTGTTTGAGAGGCTTTAACCGTGAGAGCTAGAGTTGGGTTGTACGTATGTGGAAGGAAAACCCAAGCTAGCGATCGTTCCGAGGGGTCCATCGAAGGCTTTTTTGATCACGAGATAAACGTAGTGAATGGTGAACTATACGAGGGAGTTAAAAAAACAAATTCTTTCCTTTATAACATTCAATAGAATAAATTAAAAAAAAAATCGTATTTTTATCGTTCATATTCATTATCATATCATATTCATTTTATCGTTCATAAGATCATATTTTTACTAGAAATTGAAGCAATGCTAGCAGAATATTTTTGTTATTTTGGATAATCAACTACATTCTATACACCTGGTTCCAATCTTTTGGAATGTTTTGATTTATTTTTTATTGAATTTTAAATTCACCTCAACTGATCTTCATTGTTTCTCTAACAGATTCCTTTATATGATAATGGCTTTATTATTTACGACTTTATTTTATTACTATATTACTTACTTGAACCATTCTCCTCGTTGATTCTTTTTAAATTGATTCAATTTTGATTGGTTTTGATTTTTGATAAGATGTCAAAAAGAATTCAATCCAGCGGTCTAACCTGCAAACGGTTAGGCTGTCCGTTACTATCAGAAACAAAGATGCTGTCAGTGCTATCAAAATGTTTCACAAGCTTTTCGAATCAAACATGAAATGTAGTTTGAGAATTTCTCTACTGCTTACATTGTATTTTTTACCTCTTCAGTATTGATAATTAAACGGGTAATGGAGCTGGTATAATTGGGGATTCATTGGCCTTTTAACAACCTATAAATGTGTAAACATACAATCTTCCTCTTTGGCTTACAAAAATTTCCTGGCAATAACGGTGTCGATTTTCACATGGCAGGTAGGACCGGGGTTCTAATCCCATCCGAGACGCTCTTCCGTAGTTAGGAGTGACTATCCAACTACGCGGTATCATTAAGTCTCGTAAGTTAGGAATGGCAGGTATGACCATGCTCTAAGAGGTCGTTAGGCCAAAAACGAAGAAGAAGAAGAAGAAGAAGAAGAAGAAGAAAAGCGTGTACTTCTCCAAAAAAGAGGAAAATATCATTGAAATAAATTATGCATTAATGTTTGAAACATCAATCATTGAGCTATCTTATTGTACACTTCCTAGTTCCTGAATCTTTCTAGGCGTCAGGAAGACTTTGTTTGTTGATTATGTTTTATGACAATTTGCTTTATCGTTATCTTCTAAATCTTTTCTAATTTTTTCCTCTATTGTAAAATCTTCATTTTTCCCCACAATTTTACATTATCGTTATAAGACTGCAGGAAGAATTCTACCCATCGCAACATCCTGCTATGAATACGCTGTCAGCTACTGTCCAGAACTTAAAATTCTGTCCATAATATCAATATTCTTATTTTAATTTGTTCTTCGCCAGCATCTCAATTCTACTTTAATCTTTATTTATTTATTAAATATGACGGTCCAAAGCCGTATTGTCGTCTCTTCTTTAATCTTCTTTTTAAATAATATACGATACAGGCATACAGTTGGAACAGGCAATAGTGAAATTCTTATTCTATTTAACAGCCTATAATTTTGCACAACTAAGTACTGTCTCCTTGGTTTTATAAACTACCAACACATATAATCTGTTAGACAAGAGGGCCCATAAATTACATAAAAGAAAGAGATACTTATATTTTGGGGTGGCAGTCCGCGAAGTCTTATGCGGTATCATCTAGACCACCCCAAAGAACTAATTAGAAAGATAAAAAAATGAGACTGACAAGAAAATGAACATCATTTATGAATTATCATTCAATTATTATGAATTATCATTTAAATATTTAAAACAATTCATGCTTAAATTATGAGTCAAACCATCACCGAAACGGGTAGAGAAGCCACCACCGGATTATATGGAGGATAATACAAATCATGTACTTTAAAATTATCTCCGCATCGAAACTCGTGGTTTGGTAATAGTCTTTCGGTAGTCAGACACAAATTTGGCATGCATAAGGTCAGAATTAATTCGGCCAGGCCATCCTACATGAATATACAAAAAACAAGGTCTTCTGATACATGCATTCAGGACAAGAAGTACTAAAGTGCCTGACTGAGATGGCTTTAAATGCAACTTTTTTTATTCCGCACCTTCTTAAATTCACAAACTTTTTTCTTGAGGATTAATATTCTGAAGTAAAATCCTGTTGTATACTTCCGAGCTCACCATACTTGCTGAGGGTCTTATTAACCTCATTAACCCTTGATACTATGTATTAACTGACTGGAGCTACAGACATGTCCACCCAAGCATAACTAGTGATTATCTGCTAATATCCTGTCAATCACTGTGAGCGATTACTTCAAGCGTTTTACACGTTGATCGAGGACTTCAATTCTTTAAGACTATAGGAATTTACTTTTGAACGAACGACTCTTGAGAGCTCCAAATCCTATAGCTGTGATCAATGCTGCGGTAGACAATATAGTTAACTAAAATGTAATAAAGGACTCCATTCGATATAAAGGATTCATTCGAAAGATTCACCAGTCAAGGAGGTTTACAAAAGGTTGAGGTAAGAAACCTCACCAACCCAAACAGCATCCGACACACCATTAGCGTGTGGCATTTGCAACTTCTCAGCGCTGTATGCAACTATTTGTTTAGCACACGAAACGGCTCGCCTCACCAGCTCATCCACATTGCAATTATGAACGCCAATCATATTAAGATCGTTCGGGGCTGGCAAGAAAAAACCCCATCACCATCACTCCAGCGCCCATTACCAGATGAGAGATACTTCCTGCTTTTCTTCGTACGATTTCGCACGATGAATGACGATGAACACGACGGCATTACAAATCTCTGCTCAGCTGTTTGCCGCGCTAACCTTTTTCCTTATTGAATTCTTCTTTCTTCATTTCTCCACCCTCCCGCGCAGCTTCCGACGGTGAAAAGGCTCGTCCATCTTGGCAGTGCAATATGCGGCAATTATTGCATTGCAAACCAATGATGAATGCAACTGTCGACAGATTCACCAGGCACGCAAAGTCGAAACAAAAAACAAACCAAGCGAACATTACCTCACAACTTCATTCTTGACCTCTTCTTGAAGCTGTTTGCGAAAGTCATCGTGGCGTCACCCAACCCCTCATTTTCACCCCTTCCTTCAGAAGCTTAGACAACTAACCGATCAATGTCGAACGATTTATCACCTTACGGAATGGGGCGCCTCTTCTTCACTCGGCTGCGCCCAGGTCATGACCGTTCGATTCGCGCTGCGATGGGGTCGTGTGCTGGTTGCATGCGAGTCAATAGTCATAATTAAATGGCATCCGTAGCGTTCGGACGCGAGTTCGCGATGCATTTCCGTGGGTGCAAAATAGAGATGTTTTTGCATGTGACCTCGAGCGCACCAACGATCGCGATAAACTGATAGCGGTGGTGTGCAATCACCACCGATCGGCAACGTTCGTGCTTGATGCGTTTGATCAACCCCGACTTGCGACGGGGTTGAACACCGTCATTCCCGGACACGACGCGACGACGGGTGTACTGCTTTGTTTTATCGCTAACCATTCGGCTCATCCGCGATCGATTGATTGATGCGACTTTGATGGGTGGTTTCGGGTTCATCCTTCGATCGATCGCACGGATCACTAAACGGATTGGACATTAGCGTAATGTTTTATCCTCCTGGTGACATTCTCCCCTAGCAACGGTTCGTTGTCTTCCTGGTTCGGAGGTTCAGGATGTGGCGCTTGTTTTATTGCCTGTCGGCCCTTGTACAAGAATTAGCGAGCAAAAGCACTTTTATGTGCGTTTAATTCTTAGAAACTTCACACTCACATTACTTTTATGGTTCACATCTTCCGTCAGGCTGGGTAGGACGGTGCTTTAAAGTATGATTTATTGCAATAAGTATGATTTATATTGCATTGTTGTTGTTGTGCTTTGCGGGGGAAATTAATTGCATCCAGCCGAGACAAAGAACTGTTTGAATAAGCGTTTGACGTTAATGCAGCATTAAACGGGGATGTGCTAAGAGAGCTAGCGAATAAACAATAACAGTATTTGAGTTTTGAATTTGAGCTTTCGATTTATTACATCGTTTTTATAAATCTTACAATGCAAATTTCCTTTGATAGCCTGCTCACTTAATTATCCGGCGCTTCAACCGCTTCGCGGTCTTGGGCTGCGGCAACAATCCTCGATACCACTCACGGTCCAGCGCCGGCGTCTGCCAATCGATTAGTTCGGCAATGCTGGATTGGTAACGCATGAACACCATAACTCCACCTCAAATTGGACATACCACGCCTCCTCTGTTCGTGTGACCTAAAAGAGCTTTACGGGTTGGGTCGTCCGGTGTCATTCTCATGACGTGACCAGCCCACCGGAGTCTGGCGAGTCTTATTCGCTGCATGATGGTAAGTTCATCGTACAGCTCGTAGAGCTCGTTCTTCTTGAACGCGACTAAGAGGATTTCATTTTCGGGTTCGGGTTTTAGACAGAGTCCATGGCTCAGAGGTGAATGCGAGTTCTGAGAGTATAAATGTTCTATGTTCTGTGATTTCCTTTTTGAGGTCTTCTTTTTTTTTTGTTACTCCTGACCTGACCGTATTGATTTGTCCTATTTTTAAGAGGTTAGTCAAAAATTGATAACTATGACATTGGGTTAATAATATAGAATAGATTCTTTTACTCCACAATAAATCAAAACAATGCGATTTTCTATTTTTTTTATTTTAATTAAACTAAAAGATGCATTTCAGCAGACCTCGCTTACATGAGGCTCATTTTTCGATTGGCCTGAGACAACGCTCTTTATCCTTTGATTCCACATCCTCATTATCCTTCCAATCCATATTCGCCATTTTGTTATTCATTGTGTTGTGTTGTGTCTTTGTCTTGTGTTTGTTTTCTTTTTTTTTGTAGTGCCACGGGTGATCCGTTAACGGAGCAACAGCATCCGGGGTCAAAGTTGACACTGGCGTTAGAAGAGAGGCAGACTTTTCTGTAACAGTGTTAGGTTCGAAGGTGGTCGGTGGGAACAACCCCATGTTTAGCAGACACCCTGCTATTACGGTATGGAACTCGCCGATAGCTTCTGAGTTCGGTGCTGGCTTGGTCAAGCTGGGCTATCACTGCTGGGCAGTTTGAGGTCCACTGTTCACAGGCAAATGTTTGTGCTGTCACTGTCATAGACAGCAATAGACCCTCGGACCAACAATAGAACTGGACACCGCAATCTCCACTCATCCACAACCGAGCACGCCCGGGATTAGGCAAAGTATCAGGGAGGAAAGGCCTTTGGTTTTTTGTGAATTTTGCGTATTTTTGGACATTTGTATTTCGTCAGCACATGCGGTGCTGACAATACGGCTTCAAGCCGTCAAAGTTAAAAATATATAAATATAAGGTCTATTCAACAACAACTTCCCCAGTCTATTGCATTGCATAACTTAGTTTATTACATAGCTAAGTGTTCCATCGCAAGAGTTTGCCAGTACACTTTACACTTATATTTAAACCCTCCGAGGGGAACCTCATTCTTAATCCTAGTACTGTTACGCGAGAGGCTCTACTTAAAGAAAGGATGATCGTATGCTGTTTCGTTAAGCTGTTTCCTGTCAGGGTTGTCAAGCGCTACGAGATTTTCCAAATAAATCCACAAACCCGTAAAGACTTACTGTGTAACTGGTGTGACAGTATTAAACTTATGTTATAGATGCTCATGTTTTATATATGTTTGATAAGCTCTAATTTGTTGCATGTTTCTTTTTTTACAAATACTTTTTCAGTGTACACGACGATGAAATGGCACATTATAAATTTGTTTTATTTTAAACAATCTTTGCTATATTTAACAAAAATATTTGACAGCGAGCACATAAACTTTGTTGAATCTTTTGTTTAATTATTCTAACATTTATTTTCTAGTAGAAGTGATTTTTTTTTTAATTTTTATTACAAAATAAATATATACAAACAGTTATTGAATGAGAAGAAGTTTAGAAACAAGTACACTACGTAAACTTTCTGGATTATTTTACACAATTTTGTACTTATCCTTAACGTGACTTGACCTTGTTCGATAGGTATTTTATACCTTAATAATTAAGTTTAATTTCAATGTAAAGCAATTCTTTTTTTATAAAGGACGACTTGACCGTTTTACTTTAACTATTTTTAAATTATTTTAATTATTTTAAATAAAGATTTAAAAAATGATGCAAATTAAAGCTTGACGACCTGGTTGAACTATGACACCCACCCTCCCAAATAGAGATAAATACGATCTAAATCATTACGTGAAGCACATCACGCACATCAATCACATCGGACCAGCATTCCCCCCAGCGAACCGAACCACGAAAGGAAATAAAATTTATTTTTCACCGCATCCAATTTTAGCCCGACCCGCTGACATAGTGACCTTTGCCGGTCGCTTGAAAGTAATCGCGCAGAGAAAAAGAAGGGAACACAGCAGAAAAACTAAAAAACATCCAAAATTCCATGAAATAATCATCATCGGGACATTCGCATCACAACGGTTCACGCGTCCGTCCGGAAAGTTGCATCATTTCGATTTGATGGAAAATAAAACGATCAAAAATCTTTGTTTGGTCCATCCACTAAACCTAGCTTTTGGAGTGTTCTTTCGAGTGTCGTTACGGGTGTGGATGCTCGTAATGTTGCCGGTAATTACGGGAATGGAATGGCGTGACCTTTGCTGCTGCTGAAGCAGTATTCCAGGGCGGATGGAAGTAATCGGTGGTACGCTAAATGTCATCCTAAAGAAGCAGCTTACGGGAGCTGGGAATAAGCTTGTTGCAGGGATAATGTCTTCATTTATATGGTCATTCTATCGCAAGCGACGCCTTATATAGATTGTATTGGTAAATTTTTTTCTCCAAAATGATTAGCTGATTTCCATCAATCAAGCGAACGCCATATAGAAAGCTCGCTCGGGATTTAGCGCGTTGCGCAGTTTTACATTCAAACTATGAATGAAGCTTAAACGAAGTTTCATTGACCTTTTCCGATTCCTTCTTCTACCGCTGTGCTAATTTTTGCCAATAGCGATAGATTCGCAAATTAACCCCTCATGAAATTCGCATAAACAAATAAAGGATTTTAGAGTGCATCTTCTAACCAGCAGCAAAACCGTCACGCGGTCTAGGACGTTTCATTCTTGGGTTCTTAACCGCGTCTTGCAAGCACAAAGAAAAGCTTAAAAATAATTTAAAAAAAATGGAAAAGCCGAGAATGATCCAGATCTGATTAGATGAGCGTGATCGCTTCCAACCAGCACACACTGGAATTGGTTGACGAAAGAACGTTTCGGAAGCGTACCAAGTAGGTAGACTTGGTGTCTGGCGAGAGATTTATGGCACCGCAACAGCAGGACTGCTTTTGTAAGCTTTTGAGCCGTGAAGCGCAAAACATGTTAATTTTTTGAAGAACCTTACTTTGCCGGGTGAGATTTATCTCCTTTTACATTAGTTCTCCTTCCAGAACGGGGTTTTGCGCCAATCCATCATCATCGCAAAAGAAACTGCTTCCCGATACCGGTCCATAGCGCACTCCTCCCAAAATGCTGTGTGTTCTGGTACGGTGAGACACCGATATGGGAGGCACTCGATCACGCCATCGGATCAGCTACAAATCAGGGAACCGCATTAGCGAAAGCACGTTCGCTCGTACCTCATTTGAGCGGATGTATTTTTCATTCAATCAAAAGACTTCAATGCACGCCCCGGACAGGGAAGCGACGAACCCGCGCTATCTCGTTACTTTCCGCCACGCGGGTTTGTTCCTCGGCTTCCCATGCTCACTTCACGACACTCGCTCACATTCAATCATCGTATTGATGGCACGCGCTAATTGGCAGCTTCCTATCACACCTTTACGGTGTGCTGCAGTTAGGGAGGGGGGTTGGGCCATTTTTTTTTCTATTTGCTGTTTTTCGTTCGATTCTTATCCAGTTTTCCGCTGACCAGTGTTCATTTGCTTCCCCTCTCGCCGATCGACCGTACTTAGAGCGAGTGAGTGATTAGCGATGATTATCGCAAAGCGCTCATAAGTTGAATGATTTATGAACGCTTCATGTCACCGGCCAAGGCTACCCGAAATCGATCACATCCCGGGGCTCCTGTGCACCGTTGATGATGGCGATGATTGCGAACTTTAACGTCCGTCATCCGACTCACGTAAGAATTAGAAGCGATGCGCGAATTAAATGATAGCTGCATCTTGGAGCTTTTGTAAATCGGAAGGGGTAAAAACTGTGTCAAAAGAATTGGTTCTAAATTTATGAATCATGAATTTTGGATTATTTTTTCCAACTTCCGGAATTTTATGATGAATACACATTTACAACTCTGTTTGTTCGGTTTAACATCTCAAACAAGCAACCCTGTCATTCATTCATGGAACATTTCATCGAATTTTGGTTGGAAAATCCCACTACGACGTATCATCCGGAGGCGCTATTTTGTGCGAAATGTTCCAAGAATTCTAGCCTCTCTATTCGATCGCAGGTAGCATGGTCATAATATTTATTTTCTTCGCTCTCCAAGATCACACGAAACCACCCTTCACCGGACAATAAAACACACAACAATCATACTCACTTTAGGAAGCGACGCGAAATTTCTCAAGAAATGTTTTTGTTTTGTACGAACCGGGCTCTCGGTCAAATTTTGCGTCACACAATCCGTCTCTGTTGATCACCGACCATGCACGGGACACAGTTTTGACCATGCCGAAATCTTCCCGCTTGCTTACACACCAAATGCGTCACCGGCGCATGTACATAAAGTGAAGCGGCACATCGAGCCACCGATCGATTCTCCGAGTTCAATTGCGGTTCAGCGGGCGGTTGCGCATCGAAACAATTCAAATGCGCAGTCGCAGAAACAACAAACGGTAGAAGCCATCCTTTCTTGACCTACCAACAACATCGAAGGTACTTCCGCCCGTACTACGGCACCGATGGTCGTTGATTGAGTGGACGCACCGGCGATCGGCTGGGGAGCGTGCGAAGGTTCGGCGTAAAAGCGTATTTTATTGACAAATGTGGGTAATATACATCTGTTTGTTATTTTCTGCCTGGTGGCTTCGGGACGGGTTCGATGAGTTCGGTACGGAAGCGTGTGATGGATGGCCGCTGGATGTTGGGCCGGGACGTGGGATGTGTAAGAGTTGTGGGAGTTTTGTGGGCAGCTTTGAAGATTGTTTTCAATGCTTTTTTCCTTTGGTGCGAGGTTTTAATGCGTGGCGTCTTTTGAAAAAACGTATATTTGAATCAATAAGAGAGATAAGCTGATTAAAACAGCTGACTTCGTCTACTGATAAGTGAATATTACCTTACTTATTTCCCTAACTTGTTCTATAATTTGATTCAAAACTGAAAGGCTAAGCATTTTAGTGGTTCAACATTCATTCCTAGTTGATTGAGAACGGTTATTCAATGTCAGGTGCTATTAGAATTATAGCAAAGCAAGGATTTTTTTGATGAAAAATCTAAAATTGTTTGAAAATTTCGTTTATTTAATTACGGAGCAATATCTGCCTGCATAACATAGAGCAGGTACATATGATGATGGTTAATGTGAAATCTGGTAGGAATAATTGTCAAGGTCTCAATTGTCTACCTGTAGCAAGCAGGTTAATTTTTCCGAACCTAAATGGCTTGTGTAGGAAAATGCTTCTAAAGGAATAAAGATTATAGCTCAAATAGCAATCATCTTGGCCAGTACTAAGGGCAAGTGATTCTTACTGATCTTACTATACTCTATCTTGTTGACGCGGCGACTGAACTGTATTAGTAAAATTAATCATGGGGCGAACTAGTGAACAAAATAACGATTTTAAACAAAAAGTATATTTAAATTCTTCACACACACACGACGACGAACGACAAGACCTAATAAACGTAGAGCTTTGTCAAGTCGAAGTGATTCTGAAGAGTTTAGCCAGCTATCAAGAAGCACTCCAGGATCACGAACTTCATTACAACGAGTAACCGTTAAATCTGCTATTTTGAACATCATACGCTGAATTCCATAAAACAATTTTGTAAAGCTTGGCAATCGACTAATACATTTGCAAATATGTAGATTTCAACGAAGAAAAACACCGGTGCTGATCTTCACTCGTTAGGACTGGGGTTCAGAACCCATTCAGACTGTCTCCCCGTATGCAGGGCTGACTACCTTGCTGTGGGTATAATCAAGTCACAGAAAGCCAGAAATGTTAGGGCGAGACCTCTTGAGGTTGTTCTGCCAAGGAACAAGAAGAGCAAATTCAGAAGCCTTCTTACTTACCTACCTTAACACCAATCCTCAATATCGCTCACGGTCCAGCGCCGTCGTCTGCCAATCGATTATGCCGGTCGTTCTGGCGGACACAACAACGCCATCACTTCATCTCAGTTTCGGTCTACCACGTCTCCTCTGTCCGTGTGGACGGCCTCAAAGGACTTTACGGGCTGGGTCGTCCGGTGTCATTCCCATGACGTGACCAGCCCATCGAAGCCTGGCGGGTCTTATTCGCTGCACGATGGTGAGATCATCGTACAGCTCGTACAGTTCGTCATTGTAGCAACTCTTTCACTGTCCTTCCACACATACGGAGCCAAAAATCCTTCTGAGCGTCTTCCTCTCAAACGCGGCTAAGAGGGCGTCGTCAGTTTTGGACAGAGTCTATGTCTCAGAGGCGTATGTGAGTACTGGGACTATAAAAGTACTGTACAAATGTAAGGTGTAAGGTGTAAGGTGTAAGGTGCGTAATAAATGTAAGGTGCGGTTACCTATCTGTACATCATCCCTGCGTAAATCAGTGTTTGTTAGCCACCATCATTTTGGTTTTCGCCTGGTTAATCTCCAACCCGAGGTTCTGTGCCGCTCGCTCGATCCTTTGGTAAGCTTCTGCTACATAGGAGAGCCTCAAACCAATGATGTCTATGTCATCAGCGTATAACAGGATCTGGATTGACTTATAGAAGATGGTCCCCGAAGATTCCACCTCCGAGTCGCGGATGGCTCTTTCTAGCGCCAGATTAAAATGAAGACAGGCAAGCACATCACCCTGGCGCAAGCCCTCCTGGAAGCAAAGTAGCAAAGGGTCCTGGAAGTTTTCCATCTACCTTCACCTGGCATGTGATGTTGGCCATTCTTACAAGCCTGGTAAGCTTGGCCGGGATTCCAAAAGAGCTCATTGCGTCGTACAGTTTCACCCTGGCTATGCTGTCATATGCGGCTTTAAAATCTATGAAGAGATGGTAGGAGTGGAGCTGCTGCTCCGCCATTTTCTCCAAGATTTGCCGCACCGTAAAGATCTGGTCAGTGGTTATACACAATTTTAATTACTTCATGTAAAAGTAAATTGATGTTGTTCTTATATGCCTTTTTCATCTTAAACCCCTTCCTGTTTTAGTAAAAATATGTCCCAACGGTATTATAACCATTACCATCGACATTTATTAAATCCCTAGCATCTCAATTAAAATTAACTTCACTGCTTTCAGACGTTAATATAACTAAACGACGGTATTCCCTAGTCGCGAGAGAGTGAGATCGCCAATGGGATCCGCCAGACCTATGAAGTACGGTACAAAACAGTCGAAGGACAGCGACCAGTTGTAACAGACGGAATGAAAAGGCCCAGCACGAAAGCGGAAGTATTCGACTGGGACAAGTGTCATTACGTTCAAGTGAATTATGACCCACTGCAGGGAAGAGTCTGTGCACTGCGAGAGGATACTGGTATTAACACAGCGGAGACAGTGGAGAGGATTGCAGCTCGATGACAAATTGAAAACAACGACATGAAAATTGTTTGTAATTGTTAATTCAGCCCAGAGCGTGGCGTAAGCAAGCGTAAACAATGACCAGATCGGAAGTTGGTTCGATGCAACAGGCTGTTTGAAGAGCTAAACCGGTTAGGGGCGGTAACTGTGCTAGAAGAAGTATGGCAGTGTGTTTCGCGTATTTCACTGCTTGATAGATTACCCTCAAGGTGCACCGAGTTTGCTCAGCGTTAAGGCGAAACATTTGACACCTCAGCAGAGTTGGGGTCCAAATCCCCCGACGTTCACCCATTTCTGTGTCACGGTATCATCAAACAATCCTCCCGTGCTTTCAAGGTTTGCCTATTAAGCAAACTATTATCTCCTTGTCACCCGTGGTACTCGAATCATTGCTTCGACATTTCGACTGAATACAGCTTTCATCGTTTTATTCACATTGGTATAGGCGGTTCAATAAATACCAAAAAAAATCACATCGTTGGGCATCAAATTCATCGCGAATTGCAATAAACCGCAATCTCATCGTTCGCATAATTGACCACATAAAAGAAGCGCTCATTCACCTCTAACTTACAGATTATGCAAAATAAAATGAAGGAAAGCAAACTTCAGACGAAATACCAACACGGTTGTCGTTGTAAGCAGCAAGTGATAGTAAGCATCAGCGCGAATCAAAAAGTACTTCTAGCCTGGATGTATGCAAAACCGACGGCTGAATAGGATCGTTACCTTATACTAGGACCCGTTTTGCGACAATCATCACCATAATCATGATGCCGCATGATCTGAATTCACCTTAATCAACCCATTTCTAATGGACCGAAGTAAAGCGATTTCCAAACCTCGCCATTCATTCCTGCATCATACTTTGTTGCACGCTTCGGTACGCGATTCTTAACGCTTCAAATTAACGGCAAATTCACCCATTCATTCTAGCTAGACCCATTGAGCCAACCATTCATTTATAACTTTTGCTCGACATTGAAGCTGGAGATCAAATTTCGGACATCGGACAAACGCGGCATGACGATCTCAAGTTTTTGTCCGATATGGTTGGATTTCACACTACGCTTCAAAGCCGCATGTCGGAGAAACGAGGTGGAGCCAAATGCTAAGGTCGCACCGGACATTATCGTTAATCGTACGCGATTAGATGTGGATAAACGATAGCGATAGACGGTCGGTTAGAAAAAGAATTTACGTGAAAAAAAACACACACACAGAATACGCACACCTAAACTGTCAACCGTTAGGCACCCGTTTGCATACTTCATTGTGCTGGGCAACGGCACCGTTAGCGGAACTGTTAACCGAAGTGACAAAGTGGCCGAACGGTTGCAAATGTCACGTCAAAAATTGTTCTTCCTGGGGCCGGGAAGGCTTAGAACGTACGGCCACGGCTTGTTCTTCACGGTTTAAAAGGATACTTTATTTTGGCAGTGCGATGAAATCCGGATTTAGCTCATATTACTGGAAAAGGAATCAAAATCAATTAGACACTAGAGGAATTGTTATTGTAGTTCTAGCAGGCATACAAATGAGACAGTTATTATGACCAACCTTATTGTTATTGTTTATCAAATTTGTGTTGCTTCCGCAGTACACTCAACGCATCGTTTACTTAGCTGTCATTCCACTGTCACCCTGATAAGTTGACAGTAATGACAGCATAAAAACCCCTTATACTCAGTTCACACGTAAACAACGTTTATACGCTTGGGTTGGTATCGTCAAACAGATCGATCTTTTCACAGAAAAATATATGCGCAATTTTGATTTCACGACCCGTCTAAAATGTCAAGAATTAGTAGTCAGTTAAGACGACAGCGCAGTAAGGAGTTAGCACAACCCGCAACACCGAGCATCAAGCGAGCGCAATATAACATAAATATCAACATCCGAGCCGAGAGCACATTTTCTGCAACGCAGCATAAAATGTGTCACCAACCATCGTCGATCGAATCATGCTCGAATCATGATCGCTGCCAGAAGTAAACATCGATCGCCATCGGATGACGCAGCTATAAAACATCGCAGCCCGCTCAATCATCGGTTCTTTCCTGCATTCTCCTGACACCGAGACGGACCGGCGTGAAACCCGTACCGAGTAGGATCGCATCCCGCGTTCACGAGTTTAAATAAGAGTTGTTAATAAAATAGAAATAACTTTTTAAAAACTCTAAACCCGTGAGTGCGTTATTAACTGGCGCCCGAATAGGGACCGCGCTATGTGAAAAATAAAGTTAAGGTGCAAGTGAAAAGTAACCACGTTAGAGTGAAAGTTACCACCAAATCCTAAACTAAAAAAGACTTCCTGATCGCCGAGTGCAGCCGTGTGAAAAGGATCCCGAGTCACCTGTGCAGTTAGCAGCTCACGCAGGACAAAAAGGAACCATCCATCACACTGAGAAGGAAGAATATCATAGCCGGTTTCCCAGCAAAAAAACAACACATCGCCCGTTAGAGGAGCGAAAAACAACATAAGGCCCGTTAGAGGAGCGAAAAACAACATAAGGCCCGCTAGAGGAGCTGATAAAGACAACATAAGACGTACATCCAACGCCCGAAACAGGATGCGTATGGTACCGTAAGTACAGTGAATTATAAAAAATCGTAAGTGAAAATTTCAAACAGTGAAAAAAAATCAAAAACGAGTATTAAAAACGATTGCAAATTAATATTACATATTACTAACTCAATCAAGTGAAGTTAAAAACGTGCTTAAACTAACGAAAAAATCCTGGAGGATCTAATTAATTCATTACAATCTCTAACATTGAAAATGTCGAGACCCGAACTTGATCAAATTATCAACCGCATTGCCGCACTCGAAGCGTGCAATATTGCCCCCACTTTTATCGATTATTCTGATCCACCGCTTTATTTCACAAAGCCAGATGGAACAAGTGTAAATCCTGAAACTTTTGAAAAAATTCCCGATTTGGTAAAAGATCTACCAACATTCACTGGGGATCCCAGCGAACTGAATAGCTGGTTAAATGATGTAGACAGTTTAGTGAAACTCTATCAAACTAAAGGTACAGATACCATCGAACGTCAAAATAAATACCACATGATCTGCAAATTCATTCGTAGAAAAATACGCGGTGAAGCGAATGACTCACTCGTCGCTTCAAACGTAGGCATAAATTGGAACCTGATCAAAAAAACATTGATCACCTATTACGGCGAAAAACGTGACTTGGAAACATTGGACTTCCAACTCATGAGCGTGCAACAGAAGAACCGCTCACTTGAAGTATATTACGACGAGGTGAACAGATTACTGTCCCTCATCGCAAATCAAATAAATACCGATGAAAGGTTTACACACCCCGAAGCTTCCAGAGCTTTAATTGAAATGTACAACAAAAAAGCAATTGATGCTTTCATGAGAGGACTCGATGGAGACGTTTACAAGTTCATAAGGAATTATGAGCCAACATCGCTTGCAGGAGCATACAGCTATTGTATCTCTTTCCAAAATATTGAATGCAGAAAAATGTTAACAAAACCGAGAACATACACTCCACCAACGGCACCAAGGAATATGATTCCCTTACCGCCACCAACACCAATAAGGTACACACAGGCCCAAACACCACCTAGGCCTCATTACCCAAAACCTCCAATGTATGGAAATCGAAATTTAAACAATTTCATTCCAAGGCACCAACAGCCCTTTCAAAAAATGCAATCTAATCAATTTCAACGTCAACCTCCACCAGAACCGATGGACGTTGATCAATCTATCAGAACTCGCCAAGTAAATTACGGAAATCGTCCAAATTCAAACAATGTGAGACCACCAAAACGACCTAGAGTCAATAATATCCAAACAAACGCCAGAAACATAAACAACATTAATCATATAGCAGATGCCAATCTTGCACAAACATTCGAAAACGTAAACAACAACGTGAATAACACAACGGTTGACAATGTGCAACAGTCATTCGAACGATATTTCAGAACAATTGAAAAACAAGAAGGTAATAACTTCAGAGAAACTTTTGAAGAAGCAGAGCTGAATTTTTTAGAATAAACTCAGCGTTGCCTTACTTCTTATTCTATGGTAACGCTTCAGAACCACTCAAAATGTTAATTGATACTGGATCTAATAAAAATTACATACATCCAAAATATGCAAAAATTTCACACAAGGTTGATAAACCATTTTTCGTATCATCCGTAGCAGGAGATATTAAAATCGACGCTTATTCTCAAGCACGATTATTCAAACCATATTCAGATAAAATGCTAAAATTTTATCATTTAGAAAATTTAAAATCGTTTGATGCCATAATTGGACACGATTCACTAAAGGAAATTAAAGCAGTAATTGACACAGCCAATGAAATATTAATCATTGATGGCACACATGTCATTCCATTACAACAATACCAACTACAGGAAGTAAATAAAATAAACATTCGTGATAATCATCTGAACCAAAACGAAAAAAGAAAGCTACATGACCTATTACAGGAATATCAAGATCTTTTCCAACCACCAGATTTGAAACTACCTTGTACATCGCGAGTAAAAGCGACAATAAGAACAAAAGATGAATCACCAGTTTATAGTAAAACGTATCCCTATCCCCAAGCACTTAAAGGTGAAGTTAACAAGCAAATTGAAAAACTCCTAAATGATGGAATCATCAGACCTTCGAAATCCCCATACAATGCACCAGTGTGGATTGTTCCAAAAAAACTGGATGCTGCCAATGAAAAAAAATATAGACTTGTCATAGACTACAGAAAATTGAACACTCAAACAATAAGCGATAAATATCCTATTCCGGATCCATCTACTGTTTTAGCCAATCTAGGTTCAAATAAATATTTCACAACTCTTGACTTAGCGTCAGGATTTCATCAAGTACCTATGTCGGAAAATGATATCGAAAAAATCGCATTTTCAATAAACAACGGAAAATATGAATTCGTACGCATGCCATTTGGTTTAAAAAATGCCCCTTCAATATTCCAACGCGTCATGGACGACACTTTAAGGGAACACATCGGAAAAATTTGTCACATATACATCGATGACATAATCATTTTTAGCAAAACAGTTGAAGAACATCTGCAAAATTTAAGAATTGTTCTAGAAACTCTGAGAGCCGCTAATTTCAAAATACAACCGGATAAATCTGAATTTCTTAAGACAGAAGTTGAATTCCTCGGATTCATAGTCTCAAGTGAAGGACTTAAACCAAATATAAAAAAGATTGAAGCCATAAAAAAATTCCCAGAACCACAAAACCTTAAAGAACTAAGAAGATTCTTAGGAATGTCAGGTTACTACCGCAGGTTTATTAAAAACTATGCACAACTGGCAAAACCCATCACAAAACTCCTAAGAGGGGAGGATGGCCATCGCCAAATTTCCAAACACGAATCAAAAAATTTCCCTATTAAATTTGATCAAACCGCAAAAAACGCATTTCAAACCCTTAAAGACATAATATCTTCTAATGATGTTTTAGCTTTTCCAGATTTCCAGAAGCCATTCGAACTAACAACAGACGCATCGGAAAAAGCACTAGGAGCTGTGCTTTCACAAAAATGTCACGACGGTGATAGACCGATAACCTTCATTTCTCGTACTCTTTCCAAAACAGAGGAAAATTATGCAACCAACGAAAAGGAAATGCTTGCCATCGTTTGGGCACTACAAACATTGAGAAATTTCATATACGGAGCTAAAATTAATATTCATACAGATCATCAACCATTAACATTTGCTTTATCTCCGCAGAACAACAACGCAAAACTGAAAAGATGGAAATCTTTCATGGAGGAACACGATTACCAATTATTCTACAAACCCGGAAGATCAAACGTTGTAGCAGATGCACTTTCCCGTATACAACTAAACTCATTAACGCCAACTCAGCACTCAGCTGACGAAGACGATCATTCTTATATACCTTCAACAGAAGCACCAATTAATGTATTCCACAACCAACTAGTATTTAAAATTGGAACTAATTCTTCATACCAATTAATTACCCCTTTCCCAAAATTCAGAAGACATATTTTTATTGAACCAACATTTACTTCTGATTTTATCAAGGATAAATTCAAAAAATTAATCAATCCAAATGTAATTAATGGAATTCACACAGATGAACAAACAATGGGAATTATCCAAGAAGTTTATAAAACTCTCTACAATCCAAAAACAATCAAAGCTAGATTTTCCCAAAGACAAGTACAAGACCTATGCGATGAAGAAACACAAATTGAAGAAATCAAGAATATTCATAATTTTGCTCACAGAAATGCTAAGGAAAACTCATTGCAATTTATAAAAAAATTCTACTTTCCCGGAATGAGAAAAAGTATTCAAAACATTGTAAAAAATTGTGAGATATGTAAAACAGAAAAATACGAGAGAAAACCCCAAGAATTTATACCAGTAAAAACACCAATACCGACATATCCTGGAGAAATTATCCATATTGACATATTTGCTTATAACGCAAACTTTTTATTTATCTCATCTATAGATAAATTTTCAAAATACGTTAAAATACGACCGATAAAATCGAAATCAATCGCTGATATAAAGGAAGTTTTACTACAACTCCTATATGACTGGGACTTACCAGCTCAAATTGTAATAGACAACGAATGTACGTTTGTCTCAAACGTTATCGAACAATCAATACTAAACCTAGGAACAAAAATATTTAAAACTCCAGTTAATCGTTCAGAAACGAATGGACAAATAGAACGTTGCCATTCAACAATTAGAGAAATCGCTAGATGCACAAAAAAACTCAATCCAGAGATGAGCATTATAACATTAGTACAACAAGCTGTTTATAAGTATAATCACAGCATACATTCATTCATAAAGGATACACCACGAAATGTGTATGTAGGAGAAATATCAAACGATCCGCTAGAGAGATCAAGAATAAGAGAAAAAACAAATGAAAGAATACTACAGATATTCAAAAAGAATGAAGAAAAAATCAAAGATGAAAAATATAAGGATTACGTAGAAAACGAATATGCATTCGAAAAGAAAAAGACGAATAACAAACGCGAAAGTCGTTTTAATGCAGTAAAAGTAAAGGAGAATCATCCAACATATATTATCGATTCAAACAATCGAAAAATACATAAAGTAAACTTAAGAAAGTAATGAAAAAATATTAATACTTTTTCAAAATTGTTTTAACTATCGTTACAGAATACTTACGATCCTGTTGATCAAACTAATTTTCGCAGACATAAACATATATGATTTAAATAACAATCCATTAGCCATAATACCGATAGGTAAAGCTAAGATTCAAATTGGATACGTAAGAACAATACATCCAATAGATTTAACTGATATAAACGAAACAATAGAGAAAACATTACAAGATAGTCCAAATGGAAATTCTACTGAATCTATCGAAAATTTGATCAGCATAAAAGCTAGCATGCTAAAGGACACTTTTGCGAAAATCAAACCATTTGTGAAAAGACAAAAACGATGGGACACGATAGGAAAAATTTGGAAATGGATCGCTGGAACTCCAGATGCAGACGACCTACATGTCATAAACTCCACAATGAACTCCCTGATAGCAGAAAGCAACAAACAAATAATAATCAACCAAGGCTTCAACGACAGGCTGAAACAAATAACTGATGTCGCTAACCAAGTCGTAAATATCGAAAACGAACGCTATGAGTCACACCAAGTGGAAATTCGGAAACTTATTCTACTTTCCAACATAAATATGCTACAAGAAAAATTGGATGTCATAGAAGACGCTATACTGTTAGCTAAAAACGGTATTCCGAGCAGTAAGCTACTATCCCTTGAGGATCTGACATCAATAGAACAGTTTCTTGAGAAGAATAACATTAAATACAACACACCGGAAGAATTGCTAAGGCAATCAACTGCCCAAGTAGCAGTAAATGAATCTCATATACTATACATGCTAAAGTTCCCCAAACTATCTTCAAAAATCTACGAGTACGAATACATTGACTCGATAATACAACACGATGCACGTATAATCGTCACACAAAACTTTATATTACAAAATCAAACCCACGTATATTCCATGACAGAGAAGTGCCAACAACAAGAAGATGTTTATATATGTCCGCAAATCGGCATACAACAACCCACAACATGCATTCAACAAATTGTGAGAAGAGAAGATTCACAATGTGACTACGAAAAGATTTATAGTCGAGGCTTCATAAAAAGAATCAAAGACGACACAATACTAATCAACGACGCAATAGCAGAAATCGCATCAAACTGCAGCAAAATGAACCAAGTACTGAACGGTTCCTACGTCATACAATTCGAAAATTGTAACATTATCATTAATGGAGAAATTTATTCAAACGACGAAGTCACCATTCCTGGTAAACCATTCAAATCAACAGCAGGAATCAACATCGATAAGGGTGAAATCGAACATAAACCGCCTCTCCAACTCGTACAAAAACTCACCATAGAACATAGAGAAAAACTAAAAAGTATTAACTTGCACAATGATTCTCTAAGATGGAAAATTAATGTATTCGGAGGAACTTTTGCATTCATATGCCTATGCGCATTTATAATCTGTTTATTCTTCCACTTCAAGAGAACGACGATAAAAGTAAACATGACTCAAGCGAAACGACCAGAAACGTTCGTTAGCAGACCAACTTCATTCCACGCAGCAACGAGACTTTGAGGGCAAAGTCATTTAAGAGGGGAGGAGTTAAGACGACAGCGCAGTAAGGAGTTAGCACAACCCGCAACACCGAGCATCAAGCGAGCGCAATATAACATAAATATCAACATCCGAGCCGAGAGCACATTTTCTGCAACGCAGCATAAAATGTGTCACCAACCATCGTCGATCGAATCATGCTCGAATCATGATCGCTGCCAGAAGTAAACATCGATCGCCATCGGATGACGCAGCTATAAAACATCGCAGCCCGCTCAATCATCGGTTCTTTCCTGCATTCTCCTGACACCGAGACGGACCGGCGTGAAACCCGTACCGAGTAGGATCGCATCCCGCGTTCACGAGTTTAAATAAGAGTTGTTAATAAAATAGAAATAACTTTTTAAAAACTCTAAACCCGTGAGTGCGTTATTAACTAGTCAATTAACTGTTACTCGTATAAGTTGTCAGTACTGACAGCATAAAAACCGCAAATGGTAGTCTTGTACAGTTTTGAATGCAGTCCAGAGCTAATATTTATACTAAATGCTTATTAAAATTAATCCGAACACCATTTTCAACGTATCGGAAAGCATTGCCAAGGCCACTAAGCAATCCGCAGACTTTTCTTGAGAATTAACGCTTAATTTTTTGCACAAGAAATTGAAAAGCTGCTTGTGTGATATTGTCTAGAAAATATGACTTATTTAAGATACCATAACCAATATTGAATTGCCGCAAACCTTCTCAATTTTTTATCCTTTTTGAATGGTTTGGCCATATTGCTATACCTTACCGGTTGAAGGATTCAATAAATCTTGTGTCCTCATCGTCCTCTTGCTTGACCTGCTCCTACCGAGAAGGTTTAAAAAACATGGCCTGGTGTCCAATCCGTTTTCAGGAACCACGGTCCATGGCTGCACTCCTCCACCCCAGGCTGCATCCGATCACCCTCAGGTCTGACTCCACTTGATCCAGCCAACGAACTTGCTGAGTTCTTCTACGCCTCGTGTCGCACGGGTTGCTGACGAGCATCTTTCTAGGGCATGAGTCCATCATCCTTATCACATGCACTAACCAGCATATCCTTCCGGCTTTTGCCAATCGTCAGGATGACTGCATCGCCAAACAGCTCGGCTAGCTCGTTGTTCATGCTCCTTCTCAACTCGCCCTTCATCTCCTTGTTTTTTGAGAACGACCATGAAATTTAATAGGAGAAAAGATTCCGGCCTCTCGACATTGTTATAGTATAATTGTAGGACCCATCAAAAGCAGCAGAAATGTATAAGGAAACCAGACTTTACTGACTAGTAGTTTAATCGTAGTAGAACTTGATCCTTGAGTTCGAAGTATCGTTCTAAACAGTATACTATATCGTGGTCCAGATGAACTTTATTATCAAAAACTCATCTACCATTCCGGAGACGAAGTCGTCCATATTACAATCACTTTATTAATCACTTTTTAATCACCATATGAAATTACTTAATTTATCTATCCTAAAATGCAAACATGAAAACATTAACTCACCGAAAAAAATTATAAAACATCAAATATTCTCCAAAAAGTTCATCCAAGTTCAACCCAAGCTCGACTTGCAAACGGTCATCGACCCACTCACGCGCGGGTTCCCCAGTCTTGAGGCCCATGTGACGAGCATTCATAAATTTGCAAACCCAACACAGTACCTGCCTCAAGACGTGACACAGAGCGCACACGTAAAAGTTTGGTGTCCCGCCTCATCCCAACCCATCGCCCACGGAACCATCAGTCCCTCGGTACAGTCATTCACCGATCTTCCACCGCTGATAGCGGGAGTAAGCAGGAGAACGATGCTTTAACCCGCCCAGCACCACAAACCCCTTCTGTTCTTCCTGCCCAGAATCCCAAATTATGCTTCAAACGAACCGGTACCGGCATCGGTAAATCAATTACACCGATCCCGTCGTCTTCGGCACAGCACAGCCAAAACGGCCGTGTTCCGGTGGACCGACGATCTGGAACAGCATCCCTTATCAAAGACGTGCGTGAAGAACATAAACGGTTCAACATTCGCAAAACATTGCTTCGCCGCCCTGTTTTTCACTTCATTTTGCTTTATTTTTATTGTAACCCCGAGATCAACATCGGACTGGCGGCGCACGATACAGCGGATACATAAATTACTCCGAGGGCGAGAATGAAATGAGTAAAACACCTATCAACCCTTTCGGAATCAGTGATGGGACAACCAGGGGGTTGGTTTTTCGTGGCTTATTTCCAGATAGGATTTATGAATTAAAGTCACGTAAGGAAACGTGTTCTCGTGTGGTGTATGTTGGGCGATTCTCAACATAAGACGGCTGATTGTTCTCATCCCTTGTTTGCCTGGTTTGCTTGTTCTTTCATTTATTTATCGTCTTTCTTTTCGTAAATTTTCACTTGTTATTTTAACAATAAACAATGTTGGCATTATAAAATAATTAGCGGACAAATTTATAGCGCCATAAAGCGAGGCTCGTTCAGGAATTCAATCGATGAAAATTAATTACAGCAAACCCCTTAACCGTGCCGCCCAAACGACCAGCCTTTTAATTAAATGGCTTCACAATTTAATAGTCGCGATATGAATCATGTTTTAATAATTTCTACCTTTTTTTTAAACCGATTTCATCACCGATTCGGTGCCAAAATTCTCATCGCCATTTAGTTGGTGGCCCCGTGCGCCCGTACGGTCCCGGGTGAAAACGGTACGCAAAAATTATTTATCTATTTTCTCTCCCCCCCCCCCCCCCCCCCCGATCCTTATTTATGCTCCACTCACCATGCCATTACCATAAATTGGGCTGTATTATTATTTAAATTAAAATGTCAAACCCCCCGACACACCACGCTGAACGAAATCACCCTGGTACAAATGTGACGATGAAGGAGAAAAAAAGCGAAACGAATGTCCCGACGCGTTAACAGTGACTCATCGATCGGGTTTGTAAAATCTTCTACCAAGTTTTTCTTCCGCAAGCGTCTCTGATCTGAGCTGTTCCTGATGCTGTTGTTGATTGCCTGATTCTTCCCATTGTTCCGTTTTGTTCCGCCCCATGTAAAACACAAAAGGGCGCACGCGACCTGGCCGGCGCGTTTGCGTTTGATCCGGAAACGATAGTAATGCAACCATCACGAGGCGTAAGTTCATGGCGATGCTGGGCGAGTGACCTCGCGCTGGCTACCAACAATTTCAAAAGGGCCAACACCGTAATGCGTCCCATCGCTCCCAGGCTTTGACTTTGGCCCAGGCACATCAAACGATTTTATACTTAAATCACGCATCACTGTACCTACCTATCGATCGTTTCGAATCGATCGGACCGTGCCGGTGTTGAACTCTGAGGTACCACGATGTGGCCATGACCGAATCTCGTACGCCTCCCTGCGTTCGGCGGCTAAATCGCTTCTCGAAAGGGCAGAGGCGGTCATTTCCGGTTGTCTCTTCTGCCTGCCATTTGTGACCATCAGCTGTCCGCCCGGACGGTCGGCTGCAAGATTCCAAGAAGATAAATCGATTAACTATCGAAGCAAGTGCCCCCGGGGAGGCGTTGATGCGACTCTCGGCCGGCGGCCTTCCGGTGCGGGCGGGTGCGGAGGACACCCGTTGCCGGATGATGGAGGTGGAAGCCGAGGGTCCCTATCATCGAATCGAAGTAAACGACCGAAAGGCATTGCATTGGCGTAATTGATCGTGATCGATGCAAATTGTTTTATCCAATCGATTGCTCTAATCAAACGAACGAACGCTTGCAAAAAAAAAAGTGTCGTAGACCTTCGTGTACTTAAATATCAACATCAACAAAAAATCAAATTTTGAAAACGAAACATAACACATCATTCGAAACTGGAATATAAATCGCGTTGCCACTGTACTAAGACTTTGATTTGACAGCTGCTATCTGTCAAACTAAGCTCACCATAATCGATTGCTTACCGCTACTACCCGCCAGAGGGCGTTCGGTTGAACGTTGACAGCAATAGTGTCTCAATTTAAAACATTGCAAAGCTGTTTCCGCCTCAAAACCCGCCTTCTTTAAACGATCACGACTTTGGCACATCGTTTGATTTATTTCAGTGTCAACCTTCATTCGCTCGCACATAAACTATGCCCGCGCGAAACAGTTGGCAGGAAACACTGGGCAGTGTGCGATTTTCTAAAATGAAGCCATCATAACTCGCTGCCATCGAGCCCGGCACTGTCATGTAAAGGACGCACAGGTTAGCACAAGGGGTCAAGTGTAACGTAGATCATCGATCGGACGGATGCAACGATCCACGGCAGACATGATCAGGGATATCACGATGACACACGCTGACACCAACAACTCCAACCATCATCATCGCCCGGCACCTACCGCAAAGGGCACACGCTTCCATCGCGCCCTGTTACCTTCAAAATACTTTTGCAAAACCGCTCATTAGCATCGCCAGCACCACAAGATCGTCTGGGCCACAATCTTTGCCCGGTTTGTCAATCGTTTTATTATGACTGGCCGGCGTCGATTTTATGCCGGTGTCTCATCCGAACGTCGTCCGCCTGGGTCATCAGGCACGAACGATTGGTTGGTTGGTTGGTTTGGTGTTAAATTTCCTGACCGGCCCCTTGTTCAGTCTCGTATCAATAGCCAACAAGTTATTTTTATCTCTGCCTTCCCTGTTCGCTCACCCGCATACGCGTTTGCTACAACGGGCATGACTCATCAAGTACATCACAGACCGGGCAGGTATACATTGGGGCGACCAAAAAAAAGAAACCTTACCAACGATCGTGCCGCTTAATTGGTGATCGTGGTGCCAAATGTGAAAATTGTGATTGCCTCTGCTTCACAGTGGGCAAGTTCGGAACAAATTTTGGGGAGAAAATAGTCACATTTAGTGGATTTATTTTTGAATTTTGGATTAAAATTCTTCTAACCGACTAACCGACATTTGCAGAAGCAACCACAAAGTGAAAATATTACATGTCCCTTCCAGATAATCATGCTTAAAAAAATCGGGATAGTGACTCCTTCTTACTCAGAACCTCAAGAGGTCTCAGCCTGCCATTTCTTGCTTTCTCTGACTTTATTTTACCCGTAGCAAAGTAGTCATCCCTACGTACGAGGGAGGCGGTCTGGATGGGATTTGAACCCCAGTCCTGCCGCATGATGACCGGCCCCATTATCGCCTCGGCCACCGGACCGCTTCAAAGTAATTCAAATTAGATGACACTCCTCCAAGGTTTCACAACTCCAATACGGGTGTGGAGAGGACCTAGGAGACTCCTTGTTTAGGATATTAAAATCGAAAATTTGTACTACAGTAGTTGCAACGAATTCTTCAAATATCTGGCCGTCTCGAGTTTATTAAATCCTTAGTGACATAAGCTCAAGAAAATAATTACAGGCCAAGATCTCTTGAAGTCTTAGTGCCAAAGCAGAAAACATATAACATACTTAGTATCAACTTCGAGTTTGTAAACTAATGCTGCGATCTACCGGTGTGTACTATTTTGACCCTCTGAATCTTCATTCCCTCAAACATCCCAATGTGCGGTGAGACCATGTTTATAGCACCGGGCACATACCACCGCTAGCATAAGCGATCCTGCGACACAAATCACCCATCCGGCGATCTTTATGAGCCGTGTTCGATCGTCTTCTCCACCATACGGAACCACGCATCAGATGCTGTTGACGGTGGTCCCGACCCGACAAACTGTCTCGCCCGAGAGTATCTCCCCGTTTTCAGCCTGGAGACCCCAAGTCTCGAACGTTCCAACCAGAAAGGGTGGGTGAATCATCCCGCTTGTTTGTTGTTCTGTTGAGGGTGTAAACAGCTGGACAAGCGGCTTCTTCACCACACTGACGATCGAGTGGCGATTTGTTGATCAGTTTGGTTTTTTTTCCTTCTTTCAAGCAAGAATTTATGAACCGATCGAGGGCATTAAAATACGGCTGTAGAAGGAGGCACCGCGGTGATCTAACAACCTTCCGCTTTTTTCGGAAGTTTTCAAAAACAAAGCGTAAACTTTAACTATATTGGTCGAAAGAAGAAAAAAAACCAAATCCGATGGGTGGTAAGAAATAAGATTCTTATGTTTATGCTCCGCTCAAGGAAGCAATCAACGGAACCGTCTCCCGTGTGGTATACATCTGGCAAACAAAAACAAGCCAAATTAAACCACATCCGATTAGAACGCATTTGGTTCAGTTTGTGATTGTTGCTTTAATCTGAAAGGATGCAGCGCGCACAATTAAAAGTTTGTTAACGAGGACTCAGCCCCTCGTCGGCTTAATGTGCCCGATAGATGGAACTTATGGTAATTTTATCTGCTTTTAATCAACTTCTTCCATTAACATGGACGCACAAACAACACAGCTAAGCGGATCAGCGAACGTTCTCAATGTCTTTCGTCACCTTTTCCCCCCAAAACGCTAGTTTGCCATTCAGCGCTGTTGATAAATTCACTTTCACTGGTACGAAATAGCTGTTTGCCATTATCTTTCACTCGGCACTGCACTACAACGAATGACCCCAAAAAGGCCATCCACTCAATCTATTTCGGGCTGCACTACGGTCAGATGCGGAAAGGGATACGGCAAACACGCAAGCACCCGCAAACAGGCCCGCATAAATGTGCTCGCCTCGAGTGGCGCTCGCTCGCTTCCGCATTGCAATGAAACCCGATCGCACCACCAGGCAAACGGGACAGGAAAGGAATCTTTCTGCACACCCCCCTCGTTCGTGACAAAGGAAATTTAGGTTCAATCTCGTCCGCCTGCACATTTAGATTACCTCCTCGTCGGCGTGCTTTCGCTTCCTGCAAGTTCTTAGGTCCGGTTGGTCCGGTGCACCTTACCGAATCTAGCCCTCCCCAAATGGTAAAGCCCAAGTCCAGGAACAGGAAGTGAAAAACAGAAGGCTCTGGCAACAGAAATCTCAAACCGCCAAGCCCAGGGCCCCCGGTGCCGGTCTTTATGCTCTATTTAGCCGCGCATAAAACCACCAAATGGTTGATGTTACCGGCGCTTTGCTGGCTAATGCAATGCAAGTTGATGACTAGCCGAATAGCGAGTTTTTTTTTTTGGTTTAGTTGTGTTAGCCGCTTAGACTTAGAGAATGTAGTTGAAAGAGTGATTTGCAACAAAAAGACGAGAGTGTAGCGGAATTTCTAACCCCAAGGGGAGTTTGCGATATTGCATGGTAATGATAGAAAAAAGCAAGGATCATAAAGTAATGCAGACAGGGTAATAAAATGATTTAAGAGAAAGGAAAGGAGTGGGCAATAAAGTGAGTCTAGCGACAAAAACAGGTTTTTGTTTAATAAAAAAGAACAACATATTGCTAATTAGTAAAAACAAATAAATAATCAAATAACTAAATAAAATTGAAATATTATAAAAAATAAAAATTACGAAAACTATATCGATAAATGAACCAGAAGCTTAAAGCGAAAATCAAAGTCAAATGAAAACACAAAAAACCGAAAAAATATCTACTGCAACAATAATCGAAATAGCTAAATAAATGTGCAAACATAGACATAAAATTAACGGAACACAAAACATTTAAAAAAAAACACCAAAAAATAATGGTATGAAAAGGAAATGAAAGAAACAAGCAATTAACTTCAAAACTGTATGAAAACATAAATCAATAAGATTTAAATAACAAATGACTAAATCCATTCGTGAAACATCTTTAAATACTTAAAAAAAGAAAAAAGTAAAGAAAGAAACGATCAAAAGCTAATAAGCTAAAATAATCTTAGTTTTACTAATAAATTACGAAAAAATAAGAATTCATAAGGAATAAGTTTATAATTAAAAATAATAAATGATATTTTTATACGAAAAACAATTTTTCAAACATTTTTCAAACAAACCCCTGTAAAGTGGGTATTTCAGTTGCTAAGGCAAAAGCATCCATTTTTATTTCACGCTCCTTCGATGAAATGCCAAACAAAGCTAGTTGATATGGAAACGGCTTCAGATGAAAGGGAAATCAAATACCTTTTATCGTGATGTCCTCAGATGATATTGTCATAGTAACCGTTGATATTGTACACGTCCTTTCAGCACTCGGGTGAGTGCGTTTCCATATCAACTAGCCTGCCATAAAAATGGATGCTTTTGCCTTATCAACTGAAAACCCCTGTAATGCTAAAAATATTTAAAACAAAATAAAAAACTCCGTTCAAACACACAAAAGAAACAACAAAAAAATAGACGGAATCAATAAAGAATTACGTTCCTAATATAAAATTATAATATGCGAAAAAAAAGTTTATGAAAAAGCTTCTATGAATAAATAAATTAGCTCAAAGCTGCTTTGTAAATTTTTTATTGTTAATAACAACACTAAGCAAATGAATAAAAACAAATACTTAAAGAAGGAGCAAAGAAAAAAGTGCTGATAATTAAGAAAAAAATTAAAACATTAGAAAAATTAAGATAAATTCGAACATAATAGTTTAAAATAATAGGCATAAAAATAAGAAAAAATAAAAAAAATATTATCAAATTAGCAATAAAAACCATAACAAACAAGTACAAACTACAACAAACTCCACATTCACATCAAATATCTGAAAGGGTAAATACCCAACTTTATGCTTACCGTACTTACACCCTGAAGACGCTACGGATAGAAAACCCGATTGATTCGATTCATTAAGTAAAAAAGAAATTATGCTCTTTCCCCCCCCCCCCCCCTAGGCCGCTTTCCCTCTTTCCCCAAACACCGGCCACATAAATTACGTCACCCGCGGAAACTGGGTTCATGAGGTAAAAATCATGGATTAACTATATCGTACACCCACCACAAGCCAGCCTTGTTCTCTCCATTCCGGACATTTCCCTTTCTACCACGAACGAAAAAAAAAACAAACCCCGCTGAGATTGTGCTCGATCTGCTTTGTGATCGCAGTTGTGGCCAGCAGGGCCGATTACTCTCGCTATTGATGCGATTGGGAGGGAGGGGTAAGAAACAAGGTGCCCGAGAAGTGCATTCGATCGGAACAAAGTGTGCGGTGTAAATTCCCCCCATAACACTGCTGCCGGGTGTGTTGTGCGAGCAGCGAAGAAGCGAACCGAAGGTGACAGATTTTGAAAATAGGAAACACACCCAAATGGATAATCAAATCAATGGCGCACTGGATGAAATTAATTTTCGGCTAGTCAATCAAAACACACCGCAGGTGCCGCAGTGTCCATCACCAGCTGACTGAAGTACTACGCTTCAGTGATCTTGGCAGAATGCGCCACAAGGTTTAAAACCCTGCCATTTTAACTTTCGAAGCCATATCCTTGATCTTCGCCTCACGCTTCTAGTGAGTGGAAGCCTTTAAAAATTCGCATCGAAAGGAAATCCATTACGAGACTCCTGAAGGGAAATGGAGTAGTTGCACACTAATCGAATTACAAGGAAGTTCACCCACAGTTCTGCCACTTTCGATCGTACCAGCCGGTGCAACGAAACCCGAAACCCGAAACCCCCAGCTTCGAGCGGTACCAATTAACTCGATCATACCGATCAAAACCCACATCCCGCCCGGATCCGGCCATGGATTAAGATGCTAGGGTGCTTATTTAACACGCTTCCTGGGCTTCTGAGGTGCAGCTAGCCACTCCTACGCCGGGCGATGGGCGCGCATTGCATCCACGCTTATCGCGAACAGCGGAATGGTGAAATGGTGATGTAACGAAAGTGGGTTCTTTATGGAAAGTGTGGCTGAGAGAAATATTGCCTTAAAGCGAGAAGCATTAATCCCTCCCAGATTCCAAAATGGCACTTCGAACTGTATCATGAGCTAATTAGCTAATCAGTGTACAGTTTAGCTAACCCCTATTAGGCTCACAATCCGGAGCTTAAGATGCTGTCATGCGATCGTCTATAATTTACCACACATTTCATCAGCTAAACACACACACGTATGCAAAAACGAGAAACCGAGACCACCGGTAATACCTTTCGCGCGATTTTAATGCACACACACACTCCCCGCACCAACACCGAAACTATTATTAATACCATGCCTCGTCATGTGTCACGGTTCGGCACGCGGAACTCGGACCACTGTGACCACAACAATCACGAACTCGCTGCAAAAGGATTATCGTTAACAGTTGCGGTCCAGAAACTGGGAGAACCCATTTGAACTCGGAGTGTGAAAATAATCGCCATTTCATTTGCTATTTATGCCGTTGACACTTACCCTCTTTTTTGCTCAGTTTCTGGGGCACAGAAAGCCCCAGTGGCGGTGGAAGCCGCGTTGACATTACCAATTTGAAGCCAAGAAGCTGAAACATGATGTAACAAGCTTGATACCAGCTTATAAGCGGCTTACAGCGGGGTTCCAGCCTGTTGTCTAGTCGATTGATAGTTTGTAGCGTTTTTTTACCGATTTGAGCTACATTGATTCCAAATTCTCGACTATCGGAGGTAGGTTTTGTGGCTCGCACGACTTATCCTGGTCACGGCACCTGGAAATCCACCACCCGGGGGCAGCTTAGCAACACTTCACTACACGAAACAACTCAAAGGATTAGGTGTGTAGTAACGCTTTTAGTACCTGTGAATTGGTTTGGATATTCAAGCAAACAGTCGGTAATCGGTTTGTCAGCCTAATGTTCCTACCTCTCGCTTTACGTCTCTTATTTATGCTCTTTAGCTCATAACACACAGCCAAGCTGTCACCGTTTTGAAGACCTCAACAATACCCTCCTTGCAAAACATATGTCTCGCATCGGTACAAACATCACACACGCGGAGAAAATCTAATCACAGTCTCATTACTGGTTCAATTTATGAGGTGACGGTTTAATGTACTTTTGAGCCTGCGTCTGGCCCAACCGAGCAATGCCTATGAAGCGAATATTTATGACCTACTTCAACCCCCGGCGGCGCGTTCCCCATTTGGGAGCAATTTTATTGTTACCCCGCATTTCCCGCAGCACAGTTCGAACCCCCTCGAATCGCTGATCGACACCGGGACCGATCTGGTGCAGCATGATAGCATCGTTCACCTATCTGGTACGGTGGTCCTATTCCTTCTGATCGGGTCGGGGTCTCTCTTCCGGATCCGTAAATTATCCGCTCGCTCATTCTTCGCACTGTCTGTTCCAAGCGTCAGGGAAAACATCAGGCAAACTGTTTTGATCGCCCGTAGCGACAAACAACGATCAAACGATTTCAATGCGCGCAGTGAAAGGAACCGCTCCGCGGTGCAATCTAATGTGGGTGGCCATTTTTACACCCTCGTGCTTGATTTCCTTGCTTTCTTGCGGTTTGTTTGCTTTTCGAAAAATTAACCTACTTTTTGCCTTTCTCGTATGTACTTGAACAAGAAGCAATTTTCATTAATTTCTTTCCATTTCCCAGTCTGGGGACGGTTGCGATTTGAAGCGCACAATTACTACACAAACGACACCCGGACCATTGGCAACGGTGCTCATTCCGAAACCATATCCCACAGCGCTACAACTCCGAAAGCATCACGCACCGTGGTTAGGAAATCCACCCACCGAAACACATCTTACGGATGCTGCCATCATTGATTTTTGCCTGCCTAATCTTATGAACGAAATACACACGCGCGCGCACGCAAATAAGTGAAGCTACCGGTTTCCTCACAAAACATGTTCCAATACCCAACCGGGCCGGTTTTTCCTCATCGCTCAAGCAGCTGTTTTGGACCCGAAATAGAAGACGCTAATTGGGCTTGCCACCGAAAAGCAAACAATAAAATAATGCACCCGCCGCAATTGCTGCTGCTCGAGTTGCACAGCGTTGGAAACGATGTGCCATTAAGTGTGTGGCAAAGATCACACGGCCAGTTGCATTGTGGTTTGGAGCGAGAGGCTTCCTTCTTCAGGGATGGGAATTCTAGGATGGGAATTCGGTGCTTTCGGTGCATCCGTTTGCAAATCCAGGAACAGTGAACAGCGAAACCAACGAAACAAGCTAGACCTCTTTCATCAGCCGGCTGTTCAAACCCACACGAGCCCACAGTGGGCGAGTTGGGCGGTATGAGAGATTTAGAGCGGGCACGCGATACGCACTGCAACACTCCGATGCGTTTGTAGCGTGATTTTGCTGTTCAGCTGAAACAAATGTTTGCAGCATTGTTGTTTAATTATGCTGCTATGGGTTCAAGAGCTGATGATAGGTGTGGCTTCTGCTACGATCACGGGGAAAATCTCATCGAGGAGATCTGTAACTTACCTACCTGTGTTTACCCTTGTTTCGACGCTTGGTAATCGCAAAACTAGATCTACCAAACACTCGCAGGAACTACGAGGAATGCTTCCGCAGAGTGATTTACGTGAGATTTGCTACAATATGACCAATGTGAGATTCGTGTTGCGCTATCTTGCACTACACAAACCCCTGATATAAGAAACTGTAATTTATTTTTTGTATATGTTTTGTATAATTTACAAACTGATTGAACTTTTTGATCCAAAGAGATAGTCACACAAAAACCACCAATCCTATCTTTCACGCGTTGAGAAAATATCCAACATGATCACTCAAGTCGTTATTCAATGCCTAAATGCACCTGAAGGTATGCAATTGCGTATCATTATTTCATTACATTCATTAAACTAATCAGTATTCTTCACGAATTTACTTATCTTCAAATTGTTACCCTCGAATTGACGGTGTTAATCTTCGAATCGAATCAAAAACCTTCAAAAAGATCTTTTACCACTATCGATCGGTCGATCCCATTACATTTACTTCCATTACGGAACAATTATCTAATACTACCGCACGCCGTCCCCTTACGTAACTCATTATGCACTTAGCGTAACGTCGCCGAGAAGCCTCCGAATGTTTCAGCCTCCCAACTGGTCACCCAACACCGACCAAAAGTCAACCCTCACGACTTTACAATTAATTTCGAATTTCCCAAATTCTCGCCCCTTTCTCCCCGCGAGGATATCGGATCGGCGTGTACGTGCAAAGGGGCACCCACACGGGGCACATATCGCACACGCGGGATCTTAAAAACATGCATAAATACATCTTAAAGTACACCCGCCTACACCACCCCGTTCCCACCGCGGAAACACACACACGCGGATGGGACGGCGTTCTCTGGTTTTTGCTCCACTGCACCGAAGAAATTCGATCACCTTCGGTACCGAAAGCAGCCGCGATTGCATACCGTTGGCGGGCGATTGACAGCCATTAACGAACGTGGGGCAAAGGAACGAAATCTTGCCTGTAGTCTTGCGGGACCAACTTGTCAAGTGAACTATGTACAGCGGTGTGTACGGGTTTGTTTGTGTGTCTACCTTTGTTCCATGTTGATGTCGGTTCGGAGAGAAAAGATTGTACTGCGATCGGGGGGGTGCGCGTTGGGGACCGGAGTTTGGGGAAATGAAGGCTCACAGCATTGAACTGATTTCAATATTTATGGTATGAAAAGAAAGAGAAAATGTAGGTGGTATTCATATATTATACAATGTTGCATCTGTTTTGGGCGATGAGAATTAAGCGAGAGAAAAGCGGACAATATGCTGCTTTAAGAATTTACAGAGCTACCTGATTTAGTAGACAAAATATAGGCGATTTGTTATTATTTTAAAAGAATGTTAGTGAACGATCTAGGAAATGTAAGGCGTTCTATACTGGTTGGAATGGACTGTAGAATCAACCCGAGAGCAGCCCCGTTGGTAGATGCGACAACGGTGCAGGACAGGACCTGGGCTTAAATCCCGTATAGATCGTTCCTTCATAGTAAAGTACTGATTATGCGGTATCAATGCCCTTGTGTTACGACCTCAGAAACAATGTAAGGATCTCATCAACTAGAGATGTTCATCTTGAATACTCAATTCATTTTGTTTTTATATTTTTTGCATGAGAGTTACTTACTTACTTATCAAGCGCTAAAACCGCTTCGCGGTCTGGGCCTTCAGCAACAATCCTCAAAACCGTTCACTGTCCAGCGCCTTCGTCTGCCAATCAATTATCCCAGCGAACGCATCAACTCCATCGCTCCATCTCAGTTTGGTCCTATTACGCCTCCTGTATCCGTTTGGACGGCCTAAAAGGACTTTACGAGCTTCTTCTTTATTCTTTCTTGGCCTGGTGTCCAATTCGTTTCCAGGTAAACCGGTCCATGGCTGCACACCTCCATCCGCGGCTGCAGCCAATCTCTCTCAGGTTTGACTCCATTTGATCCAGCCAACGAGCTTGAGGTGTTCCTCCTTTACTATACGGGCTGGATCGTCTGGTATCATTCTCATGACGTGACCAGCCCACCGGAGCCTTGCGAGGCTAGTTTGGTGCATGATGTTGAGATCATCGTATAGCTCATAGAGCTCATCGTACTAGCGGCTACTCCATAGTCTTTTCACAAGTATGGGGCCAAATATCCTTCCGAGCATCTTCCTATCGAACGCGATTTAGAGGTCCAGTTTTGCAGTTGAGTTTTGCATGTCTCAGAAGCGTATGAGAGTACTACGACAATAAGAGTTCTAGACACTCTCAAGTTCGTTCCTCGCGATAGGTATTTTGAGTGGAGAACTTTCTTTAAACTTTAGCCGGTTGGTTGCCAAAACCGTTGCCAGTAACTCAACATCAATGTTGTTGTCGGTGTTGACATTTCACCCCAGAAAGTTTGGGACGCCTAACCGACATGTACAGAAGCGACCACACAGCGAAAATAGCACAAGTCTACTAACTTAACTTAAAATGAACTCAAATAAATCTTGAGTGGATTTGAAGTTTGATAGTGTATGGAAAATTGTTAACTTTAGTTAACAATACGGGTTTGAATACGGTAATACTTGAATGTATGCATTAAGATTTCTTATTTGCTCTTATCTGAGCAACGATGTCTCTAAAACTTCAACTATTTTATCTAGAAAATTTGATTTTATTTATATATTTTATGAATCTTTTATATAAGTAAATGACGCTTATTTTTTATTAATTTCTTTAGCGTGTCTTTAACCACTTTCAAATCGAAAGACATCATTTTTTAAATTTATAAACCATCAACTTCTTCCATATCGTCGTCACTAGTCGCACCTTCACTGACACCGTCGTTGCATAATATCGATACACTGAACCAAATACACGTTCGAATTCCCGAGCGTCCAGCATAATTTCCGAAGTGAAATAAATGAGACTACCTCCGGTCATGAAGTGTCGCACAGTTGACACATTCTCCCCGCGTTCGCTTTCCTTCCAAAGCTTCCAAAAACAAAACATCGCTTAAACGCTAGCCTACATGTCACGGGGTCGAAAGTAAATAGGCTTATGCGAGTGTGTGTGTGTGTGTATGATACGTTTGTCGAACGTGACCCACCATTACGCATCCCGCATCCCGATCCCTGCTGCGCTGGGATGGAAGGTGAAAACTGGGAATTTCAACTTCTACCAACTCAGTGGCGCCACCCTCGGAAAGGTGATTTAACGGTAAGCACCCTTAAATGGACCATTAAAGTGATCACGAACGACGGAGACGGTTTGAGTTACAGCAGAAATCAATCAATGCCTAGTTACATTGGAGAAAATGCCACACATACGAGCTAACATCATTGATCTTGCTCTGCCACGAGGAGAACTGTATCCGCGCAATGTTTCGCAGGGTCTTTCCTCATCGGCACGCGTCATATCATTTCAAGTGATTGCAATTTAACCAATAAAAAAACTCGCACAATACGCAACCATCACCTCACTACCGTCAATGGTAAATTATAGGTTTTTATCACGCCGAGACGCAGAATGTGACCCTATTTGCAAAATCGTGCACACCCAGCACACCTGCAGAGTCAGCTTCAATTCTTGCCTCCCAAATTACACACTTATCGATTTTGAGCCACATCGTTCCAGACGTGGTTGGCTGCCTAAATTCTTGCCATTAGCGCTTTTCGTCGCCACGGATTCTTGCACCCAAATTACTGCCTCCTCCTTTTGACGCACTTCCAGCGGTATGGATGACGCACACTCAAGCCCCAACACTGGCATGTCAATTGAATTGGACGCACTATTAATTACGACAAATCATTCGCCAACGGGGGGTGTAGCACGAGTAAAGAGCAGTCCGGTAAAACCACAGGAAAAAAAAATCGACGTTGCATTCCATATCGGCAGTTTGGAGTAAATATCGACAAGATAAGTGAGATGGCCGCCCTCGAGAGATACCAATCATGTGTTGTGCAAGACGAGCCTAAAAGGGGGGGTTGTAGTAGCACAACTTGTCAACCCGGGATCTTGAAGAGTGGTTCACCCTTAGACACGCATATTAAAGTGGAATGTACGTTTTTTTGTGTCTCTTTAGGATGTAAAGTCCCACTGCATACCGAACGCACCGGGTGGCCTTCCACCCGGTATATTGTGTCCCTCGAAGGGTTCGGTTGCAATAGGTAGGCAAATTATTAAAAACCTAAAATCTATTACCATTCATGGGTTCGTGTCTTGTGCACCCGCCTGAGTCGTTTGTGTGTGTGTGTTTAAAAGGGCTGAAAAACCGATCGATCGTCGTCCGTAACCGTGCCATGATAAATGATTGATCATGCTAGAAAGTAATTTCAACAAGCGATGCTCTAATGGCATTATGCGGCCCCACCACTCCACCTGCAAATGGGGCTGCCATGGGTTTTTCTTTTCTTCGGCCTTCTGGACCACTCGGTCACCTTGCGTGCGTACAACCTTTAGGGGTGTCCGGTACGGCTTCGGTCGACATACCGCATAGCGATAGAAGTGCAAACTGCAGATGGTGAACTTTTCTACGTTGCATAAGCGCGGAGAGACAAAAGCCACGACCGATAAATCATTATAAATGAGGTGGCGATTTTTTCTTCTATCGCTGCGATAAGCTCATTAATTTCACTTCGACCCATTTGGTGTTTGAGGAGCGTACAGCTGGCAAAATTGCAAGACGAGCGACGAAATCCTGTTGCGAATTTTTAAGACGATAATTCGCTCAAACAATTTGGTTGTTTTTATCTCAGCCAAAATGGTAAAAAATTAACGACTGCTAAGTATTCTTTTAAGCAAATTATAGCAAAATTATTGAAAAATAATTATAGCAGAATTCCGGTGATGTAAAAATGTTTAAATGCATCTCAAAACAAGAAGTAAACAATTATAAATAAAATTATTACTTATTCGAGATGAGGCTCAGAAAACTGCTGGACATTTTACTGGGTTTTCAGTTGATAAGGCAATAGCATCCCTTTTTCCAAACGGCTTCATATGACAAAGAAATCAAATAACTTTTATTGTTATGTCCTCAGACGATATTGTCCTAGTAGCCGTTGATATTGTGCACGTCCTTTTAACGCTCGGGTGAGTGCGTGCAATATCAACGGCTGCTATGAAAATGTCATCTGAGGACATCACAATAAAAGTTATTTGATTTTCCTATGATCTGAGGCCGTTGTCATATCAACTAGCTTTGTTTGCCATTTCATCGAAGGAGCCTGCCATAAAAATGGATGCTATCAACTGAAAAACCCTGTACTATAACATATAGAGCCATTTAAATAGAATAATTATTTGTAGTAATATAGTTTTATCGTAAATTTCATAACTATCGTTTATTGTGTTATTTTTTTGCAAAAATATTGCAGATTTTTTTTTTCAGTTTATTTTATTGGTTTGGCTCAAATTTCGGTTTAAAAAAGTTAAACAATGTATAATAAAACATTTAGCTTCATATTCTGCTGATGTAATGTTTATTAAAAAAAACTAGCGGAACCAAACCAGTTATGTCTTAGTTATACTGTTTTTATCTTTTTTATAATTGAATATTACAGCTTGACGAAGTATTTTCAGCACCCTTGTTTATACTTTTATCGGGAATGGAATATTCGCAAGAAACATTTTTAAAGATGAAATACTTCTTCTATCTTGCACTAAAGGCCTCTTATTAGGTCATCCCTGCCATTTCTGGGGGAATAGGATTTGAACCCCACTAATGCCGTGTGAGGAACGGCGCCGTTGTCACATCCACTACCGGGCCACCCGACTGAAAACTGAAATACTACTTACCCTATATATAAACCTTTACATAGAATAGACTTACAATATGCGGACTGATTATTTAACAACGTGCTATCATTAAGTCTAGTACGCCAGAATTGACAAGCATGACCTAAGCGGGGTTCAAATCTCATCTGGGCCGTTCCCCCATAGTGAGGACTGACTATCCAACTATGCAGTTACAATAAGTCTAGTAAGCCAGAAATGGCAGGCATGAGCTAAGAGTTCGTTAGGCCAAGAAAGAAAAAGAAGAACTAAGAGGTCGTTAGGCTAAGCAGAGAGAGAGAGAGAGAGAGAGAGAGAGACTAACTGCAAATATTCTATAGATATAATTATAGGAATTTAAGTATATGACGCCCTTAAAACATAAACAGATAATACTTTCCTTATTTCATGAGCAATGATTAACCTGCATAAATTATCAATAAACATACTTTATGATTTTGTGATACAAATTTCAGGTGCTAGTTGAAAATTTACAACAAAAAAGCTAAGTATTACAGCAACAAAATTATAGCAACATTTACTGCGTTTTAGTTTAAATGTATTGCTTGAAAGCTTGATAATCTTATAAGAAAATTGAAATGATATAAAGATAGTTTTTTAATGTAATAAGCAACGCTGAGTACCGCTAGAATAAAAAAGTTTATAGCAATTAGATGAAAACAACGCTGAAAAATACAAAGCGTTGCCCCTTTTTCCAGTTTTCTAATCAACAACCACCCTTGCCATCGTTTTAGTTTTCACCTCCATACACCATCTTATCTAGCGGCCCCTGAACCGATAGAGATGTGTACCTTGCTATCGGATCGATTTATCTTGCCACCAGTACGCAGCATTGCAGCTTCAACCCACGCAACCCACTCTGTCCCCTCCCGGACCCCCAGTCCAGAGAGTGCAACCCGGGTGCAAACAAGATAGATTTGTTTCACAAAACCCAGGAAGCAGAAAGCAGCCTGACCGTTTGCTTACAAAAAAAACATGTCAGGACTGGTAAACGACAAGGGTCCCAGGTCTAAGGGTACAGCGTTCGGTGCGAGGCATTTGCACATCATTACGCAAATCTCTAGCCCCACCACAGCGGCTAGCACATGCCTGTGGCTCGATCGTAGTGCATCGTGCCCGGGGCGAGACGTTTGCTCGATCGGACGTCTGTCGATAGCGCGTTATCTTATCTTTGAACCGCTTTTGCTTCTCTCGCCCTTTCTCCCACTCGCGATATCGCGCTTGCGGAGAACTCCCGCCTCAAGAACATGATGCACAGTTCCCACACGCACCTCCTCAGTCCGCCTATGTCTCTAATGGAGCTAACCCACCGGTTAGGAGCAGGAAAAAAGTTATGATTAATTTGCGCTTATCACAACGAAACAGATTTATCAGCATTTTATTAATGAAGGTCGTTTCGCGGGCGGGCTCGAAGCACACACACACACACACAAGCGACCTAAGCTTGCGAGCCGATCCGTAGACCACCATGCACGCTCGACATTCAACCCCTTTCTGGTAATGCCAACGGAAGTACCCCCGGGGCGTGTTGCTTCCTTAACGACCACTACCATGAACTGCCGGATGAACCATAAGTCAACAATCGGTGTTGTGAATATTTCGAGCAGTCGGGGCCGTTTGTCGGCAAAACCGATCTTCCAAAGACCCGGCGCCTAAAGCCACCAACGCGCACCACCGACGACGACGACGTTTATCGGCCCATTAGCGAAAAGCGCTGATCGATGAGAATTAGCAGAAAATATATCATATATGCGCATAAATGCGGTCCCTCCGTCTAGAAAGGGGGAGGAGGTTCGTCGCTTATTACCATATGCGCGAATCGTTCTGTCTGAACGCGCTGGGCAGGTTGATCTATGATGCGCAACAGCATATTTAATCGAATCGAGTGTGGATAAACGATGCGGCTCTGTGGGAAGAATACCAGCCACAGATTGACAAATGTGGCAAAATGGCTACAGAACGGCAAAACCCGAATGATTGTGGCGCGTCAGCAATTAATCAGCATTAGGGCGCCCTGCACGAACAAGAAGACGAAAACAACTGTTGAGCAGCATTCGCTAGCACCAGCTTCACCAGGAACAACAGACGTCTATGCGGACAGACGCACAGCTGAGAAAATAAACACATCATGTGAGGTAAGCTTGTTAAAAATATCGGCATTACTGTACAATTCAATAGTGCGACGCATCCCACACACGGCAGACACCAAGTTGTCTGTCAAAGTTTGATCGATGATTGAACCGTGGCAAGGATTATTGATCCTGGGAAAGAGATAGTGTCAACATTGTGGATCTGGTTAATATGTCTAAGAGGCGCAGTTCGAGTGGATTATTTGTAAAAATGTTGCTGGAAGAATATTCTTTTAGGTTATTATCGTCACTCGCTAAACCCTATCGGTTAAGTACTATTGGCATGTCCAGCCAGCCGGCTAACTGGCGAAGTATCGCAGAAGCGACCAAGACCATGATGTCTCGTCTGCAGCAGCGACGCATTTACAGGTTGGTCAAGGCTCTCAGCAGTACCTTGTACTCCTCTGGTGTACTCCTACAGGCAGTACGTCACCTAAGCTGCTGAAGTCCCATTAGTTCATACGTATCTCATACGCATCCGGTGGTGAGCGTAACCAGACACGCCACACGCCCTAACCAGGTAATCATAGAGCGGCGCCAAGACGTGTCTTATGGACAAATACGTCTATACTGTTACTCTAAATGCAATACCCTATTTGATAGTCTTAGTGTGGCGGTGAAGGCCCGAGGTGGTTTTTACCGATAAGAATCCTGCAGTACCCCGGGGTGTGGTCTTGTTATTCTCAACGTATTACTGGATCCCTACGAAAGGTTTCCACGTCGATAAAATAAAATTAAATTACTATTGGCATTTTTGGTATGCCAGGGCTTCGCTGTTCACTTGAATGGCCTAATGATCAAATGTCCTCTCTTCCATACCTGAGAAATTATGCATATCTCTACCTCCTATCATGCGAAACGGACCCAAAGATGTCTAAAGCACAGAGTGAACCTCTTGATTTGAGTCTTTCGTCAACACTCCTATGACATGTTTAGCCCATTAAACCCTGACTAACGGCCTACTCTTATAGCTCAGATACAAATCCAAAAATATATCTAACGATTTTTTTCTCGATCGCAACCAATAGGTAGAGTTCATGCCTCTGAAGCGAATGAGAGTATAAGGACTAAGCATTCTTTATCTCAGCTTTTTTCATCACGACTGGATATTCTGATGGAGTATTTTCCTTAAATTAAAATATAACTATTAAGATGCCTTACAATTACGCAAATTTCAAGATCAAGAGAGCTGTTTGACCCCAGATAAGTTGAGAATATAAGGAAGGACTCATACCTCAAACTATGTCTCAACTAATATATCGTCACCGATGCCAATATCTACATTGATTTGTGCAACATAACAATCAACTTTTCTCGCCCGTCTCGCGAATGGCCTACATGACTCTTTTCTCTCTTCTTGGCCTAACGACCTCTATTAGTTCAAGCCTGCCATTACTGGCTTCTTCCTCTTCTTCTTTGGCACTTCAACCTCGAGAGTTTTCTCGGCCTGCCATTTCTGGCTTTCTGTGACTTGATTTTACCCGTAGCAAAGTAGTCAGCCCTGCGTACGGGGAGGCGGTCTGGATAGAATTTGGACCCCGGTCCTGCCGTGTGAAAACCGGCGCCGTAATCGCCTCGGCAATCCGACCGCCCCAATTGCTGGCTTGCTAGACGGAATGATACCACGTAGCTCGTAAGACAGGCCTCACTATGGGGAAACGGTCCGGATGGGGTTTGAACTCCTGTCTTCATACAGCAGAAGACTGGCGCCAGGCCGCACCAAACTCTTATGATATCTAGTTGGAGTTGGAGCATCTTTAAGTACTGTCATCTTCAAGATCCAACACAAGGTTAGTGGATGCCGATTCTGTACACAACTATCTCTTCTAAGAGCGGGACCATTTGATCAAGTCTATGCGATATATCATCATAGCCTCCTCTTCTTCTTTTTTCTTGGTCTGCTCCTGTGGCGCACGCCTGGTGTCGAATTCGTTTCCAGGAAACACGGTCCATGGCTGCACTCATCCACTTGATCCACCAAACCGACAGGATGTCTGTATTGCCAAACAGCTCAACTAGCCTAGCTCGTAGATAGTCCGTAGCACTCGTCGCTCGAAAATGGCCAGTGAATTGGTGTCCTTCACCAGCATAGTCCAGGACTCGTGCAGAGGGCTACCAGCCGTATCAGTGTTCTATCTATGGCGCATTTCATGGGTTCTAGGAGTCTTCTGGATCCCAGGAGTTTGTGGAGTCCGTAGGTGACACGATTGCCCTAAACAATGCGCCTTTGGATTTCGATCCTGACCGCTGCTTATCATACCATTCTAAAGGGTTTTACTTCATTATGACCCAACCCCATATTCGCTTTAATAAGAATTCAACCTCACGTTCTAAACGCACTAAGTAGAATAAATCTCCTTCCGTGCTGTCAGTTGCTTATCATCTGCAAGAAATATTTCCTACGACCAATCTTATTTCCCAGGAAATAAAGACTTTTTCGATTTCACCTCAAGAGAATACCACAAACTCCATCTAATCTGCACCATCAAAACACAAGAAACACATCTAGAAAAAAAAACCTCACGTACCCCTTCAAAGGTACGTCCCTTTTTGCGTATCGGTACTGTACCATCGCATCGTAGATCATTATGTAAAAACACTTCACCGCCTGCCGGTGACGCTGTGCGACACTTACAAGTCATGCGGAATCACACCGTCCCATCATTAACCGAATCAACCACCACGGCCACGGGTGAACTACTCGTCATGTTCCGCGCGCCGCACGGTAACATCACCTTTCACAAGAATTTCTCAGCTATTCACCTTTTTTCTTTTTGATTTCTGGCGACATTAGCCACAAGCCTGTAGAAAGGGAACGCGATCATACGCTTACGTAACGAGATCGTTATTTTACATCAAATTGAAAGGAGGAGGTTGCTCGTTTGTTTGTCACGATTTTCTCCGTACGAAAGCGCTTTGCGTGAAATGTTGCGAATTTAGTGACGTCGCATCATAAAAAAAACCGAGTGGATGGAGGAGTTTGCATGCGGTGACTAATTACGTTTGAGTTCGCAGACGAGGAAACTGTTTTTCCCCGAGAGGGGAGCATTAATCGGAATCGGACAGCCGTGATAGACATTTAATAGGTCCAGTAAACTCACGCGACCTTCCGAATGACATAAATTCCGATATGAATATTCGAGGATTACAAAATTCCATCATGCAGGTATGGTTAGTTTTATCACAACCCATTTTCGGAAATACGATTCGAACACTTTGGATGCGTTCCGTTGCATGCCATCTTCCGGTTTGAAGCTTAAATCATCTTTCAAGCTTGCTATTAGAGTGCTGTCAAAAAGGTGAAGGTCCGCGATCGCGATAGTGCAACGCGGCCGCGATTAGATGGTATTCGCCTACTTTTACGATGCAGCCCGGAGTTCATCAACCCGGCCAAACTACGGCGATAAGCGCCTACTTCCGCACAGAAAACACACCATACTAGCTAACAACAGCAGAAACCTTTTAAAGCGCAACCCAGATTTTTGTTTCGCTTGAGCCTCGGTTACCTCTTTGCTAAGGCCACTAAGCTTCCCGGAATGGCACATAACATTAGGATTATCCTGGCTGACCACCGCCATCAGGCTAGAGTTGAATGTGTGCCTCTTCCCCTTGAGCAATTGGGAAGGAGTAGCGCAGTGAATGCTTTATCATAATTGCATACTTCAGCTTGCGGCTAACGATCCTAAGCCAAGAGCTTCTCCCCCCGGTGTTTCGCTCACGTACTATCGTATAATCCACACTAACTTGAACGATTTTAGTACACTGTTTCCAGCTCGCTCCTGAGCATTATGCGTTCAGAACGTTCAATTTGCGATGGGTTTTTTTTTTCGCTTGCGAAACAATCTCCTCCCGGCCCGGATTTCCAACACCACCGGCACCGGGCCCAGATCGTCTCACTTTGTCCAAAAAAGCGGGCCAATATTAATTCAAAAAACCAAAAACCGCCCAAAAAGCGAGAAAGCCGTTTGGAAAAGAAAAGGAGAGTTTTTGGCGTGCTCGGATCGGCTGGCCTCCCAACACTAAGACCGCTCACACACACATACACACACGCACGGGGTGGTAAGAATTATGCAAATGAAGCTGATAAACATTTTATTGCTTTCGCATAAGCTTTCGCTCTGTTCCGTGCCCGTCTTTGTTCCACCACTGCTGGGCCCGATGTTTATCTTACACTCCCGCGCCTGTGTGTGTGCGTGTTTGTTGTGGCTGGTCTTTTTTTCTTTCCTTCATTCTGGCATGATGGGGAACATAATAAAAAAACAACCGCCCCATCTCAAATAAAAATGCCAAATGAAGAAGTCTGAGCAGAAAGCTGACACAGGCACCGATTTGGTCGGTGCCTCCCCCCCTTCCAGCATCATGACATCATGCTGTGTCCGGCCATCAGCATTCCTCCCTCCCGCTGCTGTTGTAGAGTTCTGCAACCCATTTTGCCGGAGTTGTACCACCGGGCGTGCATCGATCGTGTAAGATCAATTAAAGCAACATCCCCCACCAATCCCGACCAACCGTTTAATCTGCAAAGGAAAATCGCTCGTTTCCAGGAAAGCACAGCTGCTGGGGACGATTGATTGCTTTAAGGGGCATTTGACAGTTCTTGTTATCATGGGCCCGATGGGATGAAACAGAGAGCACCAGGAAGAGAAAAAAAAACCGCGAATCCCGTAGTTAAGGAAGGAACGATCGTTTCGGACATCGGGAGACAATTTGGCGACTGCCGTGGCATTGATGATGGTTTTCTCGGTTTTTTTGCGCTGTTTCTTCCCTTTCAATGTTCAACGAATGGGTTTTCTTCGTACCGGTCGATAAGCCAAAGATTCGTCAAGATATCCTGACGATGAGTCACACCTGTACGGAGCAGCGATTTCATTCGCTTATCTTTTGATTATACATTTCCTGCAATAATCCGAACCGTTTTCATTTGTTAATGTTCGGCCGAATCATGTTCGGGGTAAATTGAAAATATTTTTCATTGTACGGATTTTAAGTAAGGATTAATTCTTTTTTTCTTTGGAACTGCGGTCCAGGGGTGAGCAACCTTTGTGGAGAATCGCGCCACAATACTGTGGGACGTCTGCCGAAGCTTTAAGGCTTGCTCTTATGAAGCATTCAAAGCTTAAACCATCAAGAGGTCTAGTCACGTCATGAGAATGACGGGGGATGATCAGTTCTATCAGAGGGTTAATAGGTCATGTTCAGGGAATTCATTGTCAGAATGGTGCATTCGGTTAAGAGAGCTTCCCGTTGTGTATCTTTTGTGCATTTAGCAAGAGCGGATTTTTTTGTTTGGAAAATTAGCAACACAACAACCATTTATATATTGAATTGAATTAAACCCCAATCTCTGTAAAAGCTTTTAAATACATGCGGAGTGTAGAATCTAAATCATGAAGGTATTTTGGGATCATCACAAACTAATTTTAATATAGCTATTGCATAGGGGCGGTCCGGTGGCCGAGGCAACAGCGGCGCCGGTCTTCACACGGCAGGGCCGGGGTTCAAATCCCATCCAGACCGCCTCCCCGTACGAAAGGTTGACTACTTTTCTACGGGTAAAATTAAGTCGCAGAAAGCCTGAAATGGCAGGCCGAGACCTCTCGAGGTTGTAGTGCCACAGAAGAAGAAGAAGATTGCATAGGCTTCGGTCGTTATAAATGGATGAACTACGAAAAAAAGCTTATTACCCATATTAAATAATAATGGTATTCAATATTGGTGAGAATATTGGCCTAATGACCTAGTAGGTTTTGCCTGCCTTTACTAGCTCACTAGACAAGACTCACTACGGGGGAACGGCCCGGGATGCGAATGGAATTTGAACCCCTGTCCTGCCATGTGAAGGCCCACGCCATCGTCACCTCTACCATCGGGCTATATATCGGGATGTATTCAAAGGAAGTACACGTACGTACAGTAATTTAAATTCACCGGATTCAAGATACCTTTCTTGGCTTAACGTCCCCCTAGGTCATGCCTCCTAGGTCATGCCTGCCATTTCTGGCTTACTAGACTTGTTGATACCGCATAGTTAGAGAGTCAGTCCTCAATATGGGGGGAACGGCCAAGATGGGATTCGAGTTTCGGCTCTGTCATGTGAAGACCAATGCCGTTGTCGCAACCACCACGACTACGGCCGCCGCGAGATCTTCAAATGATATACGGTGACTTAAATTCACCGGATTGGCTAAAGTCTGAATAGATGCCTCCCACCCCCAATAAATAATAATCGTAAAAAGTCTGAAAAATATACACTTTTGGGTAACTCAGTAGCAAAAAGTGAGTGCCGTGAGTGGGGGGGGCATCTATTCAGACTTTAGCCCTTTATTCAGCATTTAGCCCTCTTGGAAAAAGATTTCTCACCACTGACCTCATCCAATCGCATCATCTGGATGGTTTTATTGGTTTGGAAGAGACTTCGAGCCTTTCTTCTCATCATATCATATCTTGTATTAAATTTTCTTCTTCCTTTTTTGTCTAACTTATAACTTGTCCACCCAATAACGTCATCTGAACCTCACCCAATAAAAAAATGCATTGTACTACCTTTAAATCATTACTGTTTTTTCCCCATTCTGTAGCATCCCAATAATAGTATCCCGTGTGAAACATTCCTTTGCCGGTCCCGATATTCCTGATTAAAATTTCACCTCTGGGAAAAAACAGGGTGATAAGAAGCTGTCAAACTGGCCTCTCAAACCGGCCGGAAGAAGCATAGGAGGTTTTTTGCACTGCCCAACATCCCAACCAACCTGACGCTGTTCTTATTTCGACGGAGAAAAGTCGGTTTGCTAACGATTGTTTCTTTTTTTTTCAATAAAACCTCTTCCAACGACCACAAACAAACGGAGACACGAAACGATAGGAATGGTATAGGTATCCAGTTCTTGCCAAACGGTGCTGAGGGATCGTTCCTGCGCCCCGCACGCACAACGGCGGAGCTGTGTGATGATGATTATTAGAATAAATTTGCATAAGATTCGCTTCAAAGCGAATCTTCAGCTTCTTTCTTATGAGCATCGGAGCATCGTGCTTTTTTCTTTACGAGATATTTTGGAACGTAAAACGAGCAAACAACCAAACAGTACGAAACGATGATATCTGGTTCCAACTGTGGAGGGCACTCGGTTCAGGCCTGAACCTGAACGTTGAGCTTTTTTGCCTCCTACCAATACAATTGGTGACATATTTCCCAGCCGCTAGGGCGGCAGATGTCTTCGCGTTGTAGTTTTTGTTTAACTTTTTCCCCTGCTTTGCCTACGTCATTCAGCGGTCCCGAGGCATACAGCTTACAGCTGGTGTTGGGTTGGGAGCACATTTGGGTCAACGCGCTTGATTTTGCTTGCAATCAGATAAGATTTGTGTAAGCGTGTGTGTGTGTGTGTGTGTGTTTCCGCATGCTTTCTCCAGCTAACCTTCAAAAATGAGTCAGTTCAATTTATCTAGTTTAATTTATCTACCAAATTTTTCATTCTCACGAATACATATTCCAACCCAACCGTCCCAGAGTAAAGCACGATCGATCGCGTTCGTACGAACAATCCGCGTCGTGTTGCATTGTTTTCATTATCGCGAAATGGTCACATTTGCGAAAGGCAATCACTTACCAATTCCCACAACGCCATTCTCGAAGGTGAAGGTATGCTTGCATTCAGCCCAAACACGCCCCGAAAAATAACAAAACCCACCCGAAAGCCCTTCGCCATGATTTCTGGTCAATCAGGCTGCACAATAACAGTTCTGCCCAAACTGGAGCACCCGTCTCCCGGAGCTTGTCCGTAAGAAAAACACCATGGAAAAGTGCACGGCATGCACGACGTCGATCGGTGGCGTCTGAATACGTAACGCCACCGAGTAAGCGAAAGCTGCCACTGTCAGGACCACAAGTACCAACTGCTGTGCAGAACGGAAAAACAACACAAGTAAACAAATATTAATCCAACCCGAGACAGGGTGTGTTTTTTGCGAGAGTTCGTCCACTTCAGCAAATGCACCCGACATCGACCCATGCACCCATGCATCTCGACCGGGGTGACTCCTTCTGCGGATGACATAATCACGGTTGTTTTGGTTGCTTTGCTAATTGGATGATTTCGTTTTATGATACAATCGGAAAATCAAAATTCCGCCAAACCTTCGGCACACACACACACACATTGACAACCTACGCAAAAATTATATTTTTTAACAATTTGACAACTTCAACGAAAAAAAAAAATCGCATCCGACCGATCGGCCGATAGGTCAAATGGATCTGGAATGGATCACATTATTTCCAACGGCTCTGCACTAATTGCTGCCACGGGCAACCTGCTGTACCGGCCGTTCGCAAAAAAAAAAAACACAAACTCCCAAGGAGACGAAAAACAAAAAGGCCTCGAATTGATTCATCACCATCGTCGATTCCCTTTTTATTTCCCCATCACCCCACGTACCAAACCATCATATCGTAGCGATCATCATCATAAACTTCGTCATCTTCATCATAATCTTGCGGGGAGCAGGGGGTGGGCGGGAAGCGGAGAATCCAGCGGAGTGGGGAGGGGGGGAAACAAATTAGCAAAAGCGGAATCGTTCCGAACCGACGGTCACTGATGCTAATTGGAATAGTAAAGACAACTTAGAAATGCCACCAACGTCGCTGGAAGGATGCAAAAGCTGCTCGTACTGGAAGGGAGACCCGAGATCCCTCCCCGCCAGAAAGTCCACGGGAGGGAGTTTTGCGATGGGCGGGAATCACAGGAGGATGCTGATCTTTGATCAAGCAGGAAAGGAAAAACCGAACCGTTTCGATCGATGACCCCCGCCAGCTTTAAGACTTTTTGATAGTATCAGGGCAGCGGGCACCAGGCTGCTGTTGGGAAGATCGCGTACGGATCGTTTTGGGCGAATGAACTTGCCCGGGGAGAAAAAAAAACGCTAAACCCCAGTACCATTTCTTCCATTTCACTCAAAGTTCGTGGTGTCTTAAGTGATACTGGCAAGAAATAATAAAAAAAACAGCTATCCACTGGTTTGTGAGCCTGCTGGGCCAGGTGTTGATCTTGTTTGATTAATTAATTGCTACGGACTGGAATTTTACTACCCATCCGAGTGTGAGAGAGAGAGAGAGAGGGATCATAAAAGTCACAAAAACGACGCAATAGATCCAGCAGCTAGACTGCCTAGAATCCGACACGATCGATCACCCGGTACAACGCCTCGTCGGAAGTGCTAATGGCTGACGGGAACAGGTTGACGTACTCGGGGAACGCGGGCTCGGCTCGCAACAGTCCCTCGAGACAGCGTGCCTCGAGTGACTTATCCATCCGGCCGAACTGCTCGAAAATCTTCGCCGCCAAACGTAGCTGCTCCATCAGCTGTTCCATCTGGACGGTATCGGCTTTGGCGGCTTCCTGTTGCTGGACGGCAGATGTCAGATAATAGTATCCTCGGCTTAGCGAATGTTCTGAGCATTTCGTCATGCGATCCACACGCCGAAGCATTGCGTCACACTTCACCAATTGACCAAGTCTAGTGAGTAAATGGTTGATGAATTACTGGGAAGCACAGTCCTGGATATATATAAACTAAGAACTTACTTGTGGTAACAAACTGCCTGAGCTAACCCAACCGAGCAGGCAAGATCCGGCATTCCTCCATCAAGTTCAGCCTGTTGCAATCCGTTCCGGAACATCATCAACGCCTCCTCATGGGATCCTTTTCGGACAAGAAAGTCCCCGTAAGCTTGATAGGACTCTGCCAAAATTGATGGCTTCAAGGCTACAAACAAACAAATAGTTAACTCTGAACAAAGTTCCAGGCATAGTGTACCAACTTTTTAAAGCGGCCTTGTGCGCGTCCCTTATGTACTGTTCCGCTATCCACGCCGGAGACTCTGCCGTTTCTTCCGCCAGCTTACGATTGCATTCAAACAGTAAAGTGTTAATGGCGATCGACAACGTTTCGCCATCTTCATCGAGCGTTTTGCAACTGTCTTCCTCACCCTCCAGCGTACCCAGATCTTCATCAGCCCGCTCCAGCATCTTCATCGGCACCAGATATCGCTGCTGTGCGATTTGAAACTTTGCAAAATAATATCTCACCAACGATTCGATCTTCACACGCGTCCCTGAACCACAATCGACACATCGGTCCAGCGCGATCAGGAAGAACTGCCGTGCTAACCAACGTTTCTCCTGATCCGGTTCCAATTGGCGGGCAATCGCCAGCAACTCGCTCACTTCCCTATCGTACTCCAGGTTACGCTTCCTACCTTCCGCACTGGCCAGCGCACCACCCAAATAGTTCAGCAGCTTTTCATTGTTCCGGAGCCGTCGGCCTTCCACCGACGCGTACGACGTGCGGCCAACATTTACATCTTCGTACTCGATCAGATGCAGCAGCAGGAAGGCCCCATTGACGAAGCCTTCCTCGTACAGTTCGCTGGCGATCGCTTCGTAGTAGAGTATTCGTGCCCGCCGGACATCGTTCGCGGTGAGTTTGGGAACTTTCTTGCGCAGGCGTAACTTGATTTCTGGCAGGCTGCCAACGTAGGGCGTCGTCAAGCCGGGACGTACTAAACTTTCCGTTGACATTTTACCGGCGTGCCGGGTTCTTGGCTTTGTGTGTGGTCAAACTGGTAAAAGAGCAATTTGTCGCATGCAAAGGTTACTGTGATGCATTGATTGTAGAGCCGATTGCTGGAAAGCACAGTCAACTATGATATTTACCGGTCATGTACCGGAACGAGGTGATTGTCAAGACTTGGGATGTAAAATTGAACTCACTCAACAAACTCACCCAACTCTGGACATGGTATTAAACAAAAATTTGTTCATCCAAGTCTGACGGTTTCTTGATAGATGAGACCTCTTTGTAGGTAATGTCTGCTTTTCCCCAACGAGTTCCCTTAGACAACGAATGTCCTGACGACCATCTGATCTGACCTCGGTTAATCCTACCATTCCTATTCCTATTCCTATTGATTTACTTGGTTGAATGATTGAGATAGAATATGCTAGTTAATGTTCTTTTGATTTGCTGACTGTTGATTTTAAAAGACTATAAAGACTTTGTCAGTAGAGTTTTAATAGTTGACACATACCCGAGAAATCAATCATCAGATATACAACCAACTTCAGTGAAAAACACGAGCCCTGTCCAGTAAGAGTTAGACGATCATGCTTCTTCATGATGACGATCAAGAGCCCATTAGGAACACTGTGAAGGACTTATTCTTCAGACCAAGCCGCTTCAGGATAACTCTCACTGTCGATCAACGTACCACAGCTGACCATAAACATCCATACCTCAGAATCCTGACAGAAATCCCCGAACGTTACAGCATTCCTTTCGATCATGACTTACCTTGCGTTAACCTTGCGTCATAATTAAATTGTCGAATTGTGCACGGCTACTTCAAATATTGTACTTGCTAAATTCTTGCTCAAACAATCTGCGACACGCATAGGGTCACGCACGAACATGACCGGTACGGCGTCCCTATAAGGATGCATTTAGCTCACGGCACCGCAAACCTTCGCCAGCGCACGCCGAAGAATGTAATCAAACAGCGCGCTCGGCACACACCGTAGTCTCTGTCACTGTCAAGGGCGCGTTTAAAGCCACCCGAATCGGTCCGGACAAGTGCAAAGGTGAAAATGACAAAACCTCTTCACCTTCTTCCGCCAAATGGTACGCGTATCGAATCGCGCATCGAATCGTGTCTGTCATCAAAACGGACCTGTTGCGGTGGCGGCTCGCTCGCAGCATGCATCCTATTAACACTCTCGCAACCCATTCTCGGTTGCCCATTTCCGTGGTACTGCGTTCGGTCCGCAAAGTCGCAACGTCTCTCGGTACGATCGCCTTCCAAAAAGCGACAGCTAATCATTTCCGCCAAGGTTTTGGCGTTTCGAAAAAGAGTGTTCTGAAGTTCAAGTTTAAAGCCGTGGCTGGCAAACCGATTCGAGCATTACACGTCCGTACGGAGGACAGTCCCCCAAAACTGCGTACCCCAGATCGCGCGGTACGAAAAAACCTTCCCCAATGCCAAAGTCAACTCTACTCTCGCGTGCACACTCTCGCCTGCTAACTCCACTCCAAGGACTCGCGAGGATCGCGTACGGTCCGCCTGAAATCGCTCACCGTGCGTCCGAATCATTAATCATAGATCGATACTACTGCCATCCATCGGACAGGCGATCCAGCGTCGCCGGATCACACCCTCTTTCGTTCGTAGGAGTAGCACCACGGCACGGCCAATCATTGCCGTGACATAATATGTTTTCAATTTAGAACAAATTAACCGAACCAATTTCCGACCGGCCGATGCCATATGTGAGCACGACGGTCTGTTTTGACGGTCATACAAGTGGCGGCCTTCGGTTCGGCGGCCGTACACCGTTCGAACGGCACAGCGTCAAGAGAGATTTCGCTAACTCTACACCACGCGCTCGGTTTCCTTGTACATTCCCACGGTTGGCACCAGGTTCCGGAGTTCAAGTGTTCAAAAACGTTCCTCACCCTCGTGCATAATTGATCGGTAAAATCATCGAATGACAAAATCAGCGCGCCTTTTTAAGCTAAATAGGCCACCGGCAAGTGCCCGCCACATGTCTGGTGTGTCCGTTTCGATGGAGATACCCATCTGATACGGGTGCATGGCAAATTGCGCGTGGTTAATTGATTGATTGTTTGCTTTGGCAAAACACGATACGGTTACGCAGAGTAGCAGAGAGGCTTGGGGAAGATCTAGTGCAATTGATAGCGTGTAACGTACCTGACAATAAGTAATTGCTGTTGCTGCAAGCTTTTTTTAATTAGAACAAATACCAACCGAAGGACTTATTCTAACTCTTTATCTGTTAGAACTCTAAACAGTTATGACATAATCATGATTCGCGTCATCGCAATTAATCAGCACCCAGAAGACGACGTGTCCTACCACACAGAAGGAAGATTCTCTTCTCCGCTTGATCGCATCAATAAATTGCCCGAAACAGGAAGAACCGCCTCGTGACGTGGCCGCTGCCGTGCAAGTAAATGCACCGAGAGACCTCCTATGATTTATGGTCCCATGGTAAACAACGATACAATCTTTCTCTCGCTCATTGGTGGAACTGCTGGAAGAAGAAGATTGGCTTCGGCTACCCAAGGACGAGACGATTTCCGGATGCGCACTAGCGTGTAGGGAAAGATTTATGCAAGATTATTTGGAGAAGGTGTGGTGTAGAAATTGTGCAACGTGGAAGGAAGAGTTTGTCGGAATTCAATAGTAATTCCTAATTTATCCTTGATGATGTAACCCCTCTAACTTGCAACTGTGATACTCATCATCGCTCTTCTTAGAATCATTAGTATTATTATAGATAGATAATAGAATGTTACAACATTTTAATAATTGATTAGGATCGGTTTAATAAAAAGGTATCATAAAGTTTCTTCAATTCTCCTTAAGAAATTATTAGTGAACCATGCAATCGGACCAATCGATCCTGATCAGAATCGAACCAGCATTGTCTCTGATGTGTTACACTGCTGAAGTGAAATCATTGGACAAGGTTAAACCTCAATACGAATCGAGCTAAAGTATTAATGAGGAACAATTGCTTTTTTTACTAATAATTACTCTCTCTTTCTCTCTCTATCTCTCTCTTTTCATTTCTCTTTCCTTTGTTGTAAGCTTCTTTCCCTAGTCTCAAGATTGTTCACTTGTTTTTTTTTTCTATTGGACTGATTTTAAACGCAGCTGATGAAACAGTTTTTTTTCGGTTTATTCGATTTAAGCTATTTTTTAAACCTAAAGAAAAGCTTGAAGCCCGAGTAAAAAAAATTAAAATACTTTAGTTGATTATACCGTTATTATTATTAAACAGTAAGCAAAAATTAAGCAGAAGTTTTAAAACTTTATACTAAAATAAATTAAATCACAAATTTATAAAATGTACGAAAAACATAAAAACATAAATAGAAAATAAATTAATAAATAATAAAAAATAGATAAATCAATGAGTAAACAATAAGTAAGTAACGACGCTTATCCTACCTCACAAGCACATGCGTGCCCCACAGCCCTGGTTTCATGACATCTCAGGAGATCGTGCATTCATTCGAATGATGTCCAAGCTTAGGTCCAACCATTTCGCATTAGGCGTTCATCTCCAGCGAAAAAAGGACGGGCCAACTCCAAAGCATGTGATTGCGCCCTCGTATACCACGACATAGATCATCTTCTATGGTCTTGTCTAGGGTACGAAGCTGCTCGATTCTCTTTATTGGACGCAGTTCGGGGCATCGACAGAATGCTTAACGTTCCTATTCGAAATCTGCTGGGGGGACGAGGATGATACCTACCTGAGGTCTATATTCGAGATCTACCAAGCGAATGGTATAGTAGTTTAGTACGTTTCCTTCCCTCCTTACACTCCTACTATTTGTCTGTTATATGTGTAGTATCTCGCTTGTATGTATAATGAACAAATGAATGAATGAATATATGAATGAGTGCGATGATAGAGGAGGCTCGGTATGACATAGACGAAATGTTCCAGTGCATCCAGAGCAAAGACAAAGCAGCAGACAGATAAGATAGAGTGCTGGAGGATCACTGGCTGTACTACCCTTGGAGGAACACATGAAGAACACGCTCCAAGAACGGACGGGATATATTGTCTACCTTTACAGACACTATTTTGATACAGACCCTCGCTATAATCAGGGCAGGACGGACTGGGGCAAGGTGATCTTTCACGGTTTGGAGAAGGAAATACCTTCAACACCAACGTCAATGGTTACTTAGTTTGCAAATCTTTATTGTAAACTAGTTTTAAGCAATACGATCAGGCCGTCCTTCACCAATTAAAAAAAAGTAATTAACAGCAAATAATTAAGCTAGTAATTGAATAAATAATTCAAAAAAAACATATAAAAACAAATAAATAATTAAATAAATAAATGAATACAGTGTTTTTCAGTTGATAAGGCAATATCATCCATTTATATGGAAGGCTCCTTAGATGGAATGGCAAACAAAGCTAGTTGATAAGGAAACGGCTTCGTATGATAGGGAATTCAGGAACCTTTTATTGAAATGTCCTCAGATGATATTGTTATAGTAGCCGTTGATATTGCACGGACTCACCCGAACGTTGAAAGGACGTGTAGAATATCAACGGCTACTATGACAATATAATCTGAGGACATCACAATAAAAGGTGTTTGATTTCCCTGCCATACGAAGCCGTTTCCATATCAACTAGCTTTGTGTGCCATTTCATCTAAGGAGCCGGCCATAAAAATGGATGCTATAAGATAATTAAAAAAACTCATAAATCCAGAACGGTTCCAAGCACACAAGAAGTTCTAATTAAAATAAAATAAAAATCGACAGCATTAATTGATGATTTTACTCTCTTTTGTGTTATTGTTTATAACATTTTTTCTGTTAAAGATTTAGAAAAATATACAATTTCTATAAACGAGTCCAAACACAATGCTGCGTTCCAGGTTCACATTTATTATATGCTACATTTGAAATATTGAAGCAGAATATTTTCGTTTATCAAGCAAAGTTCTTTAAATAACAATTGCCCTGGTTTATATAATTATGTATGTATTTTTAGGAAAAACGCCCACTTGCCTTGACCGTCTCATCATTCTCACTCACCAGCGTGCCTGTCCCAAATAGTCTCTACACATAAACTACAAGCAGCATTTTGTTCGCCACCTTCCGAACACAAATCACAGCAAATTGATCGACACGTGGCCCCCGACACGGCTGGCGGGCTATTTCATGCCCGGCTGATCGATTATTTAACATTCTTTATTGCTGCTTTACTCTCTTTTTTTTTCTTGCTTTATAAATTAAAACCATGCAAAACAAAAGCTACCGGTTCATGCAAAAAGGCCAGAATGTCCACGGTCCACGGATGACAATTTTCTGCTCCATTAGGGAAATTATCTAATATCGATACCCTTCCCCCCATTCACTGGCTCCATTCACGGCTCAATTACTTGCATACATTAAACCGATCCCGCACTGCTGGCATTTCTTTCGGGCGGTGCAAGTGCATGCGGGAGATCGTTTATCGTGACACAGATACCACCAACCCGTGTTCGATAATCATCACTTGCCTGGCCGGGCGCATTGGTTAGCCGTTTGGGTGGTTATGTTCTGTTGCTACGAATTCTGCAGTTTATGTCATACAAAGGTGCACGCGCGCGCAAAATGCAACAAAACAAACGCGAGCATAAGCTCATATTTAGTGGCCACGGCTTGGAGGAGTTGGAGGAGATAGCGCGAAGAAGAAGAAACACACCTGCAAGCGCACGCGTACGTTACGCCACACGGTAACGCCACACCCGCGAATGCACTGGCCGTACGGTGGCTCGGCGTAGCGTGTGGGCATGCGTTCAACCCTTCCAGCGAGTCCTGTTTCGGTGAAGGTGAGAAATATATCACTTACTCCCAAAACACGTCACCAACCAACATAAAATCTAGCTCGTGTGCAGTAAGTGCATCGTTGCACACGAGTTCTGTACAGTGCAAACCCACGTTTCTATTGTTTCTACTTATTTGGTGAACAAAATGAATAAGGTTGCAATTTGTCTTACGATGAATCCTTCCACTTTGATGAGTGAACTACATCAAAAGAAAGCCCTTCGTCACATGTTATATCACTCACGTCCATTAACCGATGGGGAAAAATCCATATCGCCGAGAACTCGCTTTCATTCATACTTTATGCGCATAAAGAGAACGACATCGACATTCAGCATTACCATGCACACAGACAGATAATCTATCCCTTTCCGATCCGTTGAAATCGGATCAATTCAAAACTGCTCGATATTGTTTGTCCCGACCGACGGCGAGGTGAGATGTACACGTCCGTAAAAGGACTACCGCTGGTGGGAGAAATGGGGTGAAACAGGGGGTATTCGATGGTCCAGGGAATTGGTCCCCGGAGGGCTGCCTTCACTTTTGCACGGTCATCCACGGTGGGAAAGTGACAACATTACGTTACATCACCGTCAGAATGTGTGTATCGAGTGTGGGAATCTAACCACCGAATATGAATCAGTGGTTTGTTTTTTTTCTATCGATCCCAAATTGAATCTCATTGAATTTAAAATTATTGGTTTGTCAATCGAAAGCGAAATCTGTATGAATTACAGCAAGAATGTGTTAGTTTTTCAGCTTCCTCTTCTTTGGCACTACAACCCCACCGAAAGGCCTGACATTGTTGGCTTTCCTTGACTTAATTTTATTCGTAGCTGGATTCGTAGTTACAGCCATGCGTACGGAATAGGCTGTCTGGATGGAATTTGAGCCATGGTCCTCCCGCTTTAAGACCGGCACCTCTTTCGTCTCCGACAACCGGACCGCCTCCTATTTCAACTAAGGACCTCTAAAGATAAAATGATAAGCTTCGCGAAGAGTTACTCGAAATATTGTGTTGCAATAAATCCTGGTGACAGGACCGAGGTTCAAATCCCATCCAGAGCCGCCTCCCCGTACGCAGGGATGACTACTTTACTACGGGCATAATAAAGTCATAAAAAGCCAGAAATGTTAGGGCGAGACCTCTCGAGGTTGTACTGCCAAGGAAGAAGAAGAGCAACCTTAGAAGTCTTCTTAATTACTTACCTTAACATCAACCCTCAATATCGCTCACGGTACAGCGCCGTCGTCTGGTAATCCATTATCCCGACAATTCTGGCGGACACATCAACGTGTCCGTGTGGACGGCCTAAAAGGACTTTACGAACTGGAACGTCCGGTGTCATTCTCATGACATGACTAGCCCACCGGAGCTTAGCGAGTCTGATTCGCTGCACGATGGTGAGATTACCGTTGCTTGTCTTTGTCGCGTCTCCTCCATTGTCCATCTCAGAAGTTCATCAAAGTATAAATTTCCAAAATTCCTGCAAATTCGTACCATAATACCATTCACAAATAAATTTAAATGATGAAGCATGATGAAAGTTGCCATATTATCCGAACCTCAAATAAATGATTTTACAAAAATGGTGCGACGAGACTGCTTGAGGATCTGCTATGGGCGATCGATTGAATGTTACAGGTTTTTGGAGTTGCGCGGTCCTACACGGGGGTTGGTGGCTTGACCAGAAGTGTACAAAACTCTGTGGGCTGCCCAGTGAGTCCACGAGGAGATCCTTTACAATCCTAATAGGATCATTATCCCCTGCGTAGCGTTGACTATTCAGGTATGGGTATTATCAAGCTAAAGAATTCAGAGAAGACCTCTCGAGGTAGTAGTTAAAAAGAAGAAGATGAGTACTTTTCTCATTACTTATCACTCATAGCAATTGAAGTATATCTTTACTATCTCCCAAAAAAAATAATGTCCCGTTTTATCAATATGTTCTGGTCTTCGTTTTGGATGAAGAATGATTGGATAAAAGGAATGTCTAAAACTAAATTAATTTTTGCTCATGAGATATCATTTAAGGATATTTTTGAGTACTTTCTGAGGATCTTTTGACGCATTCATCCTGTTATTTCGTCTGACAGTCATATGGACGACTTCATCGGATATTGACGGCGAGTTTTGAATGAGAAGGTCTATCTTATACAATGAATTTTCCACAAGATGGCACCAATGCTCTCACCACTGTATCAAAGGCTGCATAACGATATCCCGTCTCCCAGCAAAAAAGCATTTGAAGTATCCGAAACCCCCATTTTAGTCATTTTATTCTTTCTCTAGCATTGTTGAAGATGCAGATCCAGAAGTTCGATTTAAAATTCGAAGCGGTTGTAACCGGTGATCACCGTGTGCCTCATTACTTTCATGTTGGGTAGATCATCAGGACACGAAGTAATCGATCAGTCAATTTAATTGGAAGACTCAGTCAATTTGCTTAATACATTCGTTAATAACATCCTCCATCTGCTTCAAATGGCTCCCCCTCTCTCTCTCCCTTCTGGGCCTAACCACCTCTTAGACCACGTACTTAGATAGTCATTCCTTACGACGGGGGAACGCTCCGGATGAGAGTAGAACCCTGGTTCTGTTGTATGAATACTGAAAATCAGCTCCTGTACTAAATCGCAAACGCACCACACTTGATTTAACATCTCTGCGAGAAGGAAAACAAGATAGGATTATTTAGGTAAACTAAAATATGATATTTGTATTTGTAAGCAAATATACATCAAAATTGTTCCTTAAAAAAACAAAGAACAGGCCGCCTCTTTCACCATCTCCATCGCGCAAAACTAAGCAATTCTATCTCGTAATCATAGAGTTGGTTGCGTAAAAGATTTTTATTCATGTAGGACTCCCGTATTGCCGTAAAATATTTATTTATTGAATTAATTAAACCCTTTCTTTCAGTTCCGTAGTGAATGAATAAGTAAACTTGAACGAGATAAAAAAAATAATCCACTGCACACTATGCCTTTTCAATCTGGTCCCTCAATTCCGGAACACCCTCCTCCGGGGGACCCTTAATTGACCGTGGAAATAATTCAATCTCGTGCCCGGGCACCCTACTTATTGGACACTAATTAATGACCACACGCCCTCTATTGGCGGCGCCCATGATCGACCGCCAAAACGAATCTACCAGAGCCCTTCGTTCCCATCACGTCGTACTTTGAAAAGAAATTTCTTAATTACACCTTCCCTAGCCGCATGATCCTTCCGTTCGGTAGCGTTCGATGAGGCTACGTTAAAAATGAGGGGGGGGGGGGGGAGTAATACCGAAAGTCTTCGGTCGTGATGCGTTCATTAGCGGAACCAATAAATCTCACCGGCACTCTCCGTTCGACACAGAGAGCTACTGAGGCTGGTTGAAAGTGAAAGAAGAACGTTAGTGCGTGCGATAAACGAAATGGAAGGGTACGCTCGATAGATTATGTGTGTCGTTACGGGAAGATAATTAGACTCGAAACAAATTCATTCCACGAACGATGATCGATCGCACTAAAGGTTAGAGGGAATCTAGCGAAAGGTACTACCATCGTAACGCCGTAACGCTTCGAAGCGTTACAATGAACCTGTAGGCTCATAAAACATAGACTTGGGGACAGATATCGTTAAGAATCTGTAAACCCATGTTTCAATGTTTGTTATTCAACACATTCCCGCAATTGTGTCAAAATAACAATTTCAATTACCTTCATTGCAATTCCCCCGGGTTTTAAAAGCTCAACCTTTGCTCTCCTTAACGTACCTTTCGAATGCCTCACCACGCATGTCCCGGCTGTTACTTTCACGGCTTGATCGACGCGGTACATAAATTAGTCTACCAGCAGTGTGGTGCAAATTACATCATCACAATTTACACGACCGCACCGGTGCTACCGATATGTTTGCACCCCCAAAAAACCCGATTCCAGCCTCCAAAATCCCAAAAAAAACTGCATAACCTCAACCGTCAACCAGCTGATCACGGGGGGGAGAGCTGATTCTCTGTCTGCCCCTGCTCGATGGTCCTCTCGGGATGGTTTTATTTCTTGAGCTTTAACGGCACATAACTGAGAACCGGGAGAAAGGCCCCTTTCATCAATCATCGTGCATCACCGGGAATTACGTTTGCCAAGACAGATTGTCCACACTAAATTGTGCCCAACCAACAAGGATTGACCTACCGCGCGCCTGGCGAATGGGCGGCTATTTATTATGCCCCTCGCCCAACAGGAGAGAACCGTGAAAGGAGTTCAAATGTCAAAATACTTACCCGATTGAATGTAGGGCAGCCGGTGGCCAACCGCCCGAAACAAACGGAGCCTCGCAAATATGTTTGTACATGTTTTGTGGTTAGGAATGACCCAATAAAATGTGTTCGCACCTTTTGCACTATTATACTTCATTCGCTTCATTATGCTGATGCAGAGAGAGAGAGAGGGAAAGAGTGCGTGGTGGTGCGAATGGAAAAAAGGCGGTAAATTCAAACATGATTCACACGGATTATGCAACGTGATTTAACTGCAGATATGTCTGGAAGAAGAAGAAAAGTAGAATCAAACCATTATAAAAGTTTACCGACTGTTTGCTTCGTTTGCAAATAATCTTTTTTTCTACAGACTGCCCTCTTCGACTATAAAGTTAAAAATATATAGGTGTTTGAGATCGTAATTTTACCATGCAATAGCAGCTTACAATGGAAGGAGTGGACTACCACCAGGGGTATCTTCAGACTTGTCCTTCGGAGGCCTTGTCTTCCGAGAAGCATCGTTCAATGGATTTCTTGCAAAGCATATTAATGAAGGAGCCTCGTCGAAGGGTCCTCGCCGATGGAACCTTACGGAAGCAATCTATTCTATCCCAGATCCAAGAGAACAATTCCAATTTCTCATTGATTTTTCCCAGAATGTTTTCTAAAGGCAGTACAACCGTTCTATAGACTGAGGTTTGTATAGCCTGATCCTATCATGAGAATGAAGTTGGAAGATTCACTCCATAAAGGCGTGTTGGATACTTACTTACCTACTAACTTACTTACTTATCGGACGCTACAACCGCTTCGCGGGTTTGGCCTGCTGCAACAATCCTTGATACCGCTCACGGTCAGTTTGGGTCTACCGCGCCTCCTCTGTCCGTGTGGGCGGCCTAAAAGAGCTTTACGGGTTGGGTCGTCCGGTGTCACTGTCATGACATGACCAGCCCACTGGAGCTTAGCGAGTGTCTGATTCGCTGCCCTATGGTGAGCTCGTCGTCGTAGCGTCGTGTTGGATGGTACACATTAAAAGAAGACAGTGACCTATAAACGAAGTTGGTGGCCGCCTTGGGCCTCGCACTGCCATAGAACCCCTTCTTACTACACAGTTTGAAGCAAAACCAATGGGAAGGTCTAATCAGAGGCATCATACAAATAATATTGTTTCCCATCTTTCTGTGTCATCGTCTCAAAGCTAAGCTGCGGATTTGAGTTCCTCTGCAAAAAATGCAGCTCCTATAGCTCCTATATAACTACCATCTCTGTGTCTCACCGCTCGTACGAGTCACTCCGGTAAAGGTCCAGGCTATTTATTGGCAACACCGTCCTGGCAAACCCTGCCTGGTCCTGGTGACCATTCCTAATTACATTCCATCGCGGTGATTTGTTTGACCATTATATGTCCTTTGCTTCCTTCCGTTACCGTGTTTTGACTAACTTATTCTAATGTGTCTTGTCCCTACTTCTTTACTTACATTGTATCTGACGCCACTGTAAAGCCCTCGAGGCAACCAGTATTACACAAATAAATGAAAATAATAATTAATTTGTTGATTAATTACTACGGACAGATGCCGCATTTTCAAATAAAAAAAAAATAAAAATCTGTCTGTCCTTTGCGGTCGTGAAGAAGTTTGAATTGTCTAACTGCTCAACCAACACGTGGTACATCCACTTGAAATGTGAGATTGTAAGCTCTCAGCCACAACCATCGAAAATTCAAATTCATTAGAGCGAGGCTAATGAAATCTTCACAATCTACAGTAATATAATGAAGATATTGTCCTCGTAGATCACTTCCGAACCAAGCTGCATCGTTTTTGTTTGAATTATTGATTTGCAACCACAACGCTTTTCCCTGTAACAACAACCACTTGAACACTTGAGGGTTAAGCGAATGTGTACAGCACCTTTCTGCTGGCACAACTTCAGCTGTCAAGTGAAAATCATCAACAACAAAGCAAATCAACAATCCAACTTCGTATGATTCAGCACAGCAATTTCTGAGCATCTTTTCCTGTTTACTATTAATCTCCGCTCTGCAAGGTATTGTATTCAACGGGGGAACTACCTTTAAGTGTGTGTCGTTAGTCAAGCACTAACGAAATTATTGCTCTGTTTTAGAATCTCCCCGCACAATGGCATCCGCGTCGAGCAGCAGTGCAAAAAATCTGTTCAGTGATTCGAAGCGCCGACTAGCCGAGCGGGTGGCCGTGAACGTGAACAATGCCTCCTCGGTAGCACGCCAAATCGTGCGTGGATCCAAATCGAACGAAATCCTAATGCAAGCCGCCAAAAACTTTGCCTACCACGAGAGCACGGTAGACAATAGCATACAGAACCTCAAAAAGATGGAAATCATTTTCCAACATCTGAACTACCAGTACGAGGCCATCGAGCAAGCGGCCGAAAAGCTGGAGTACGTTGAGGAGCAAGTGAAAGCGATGGAAAGGTGATAGAGTGTTAGTTATCAGAGGTTTTTATTTGCTTTAAGAGACCGATTAGACTGTGTCCAACAGCATTCTTTGTTAAAAAGTGTAAACAAGCTGTTGATAATCGCTTCATGAGGTTAGTTTGCGAAGCCAAGCGCTCACCGTTAGGTTTGATCACATACTGATAGCTTCCCTTTTCCGGTTTTGTTAATAATTGTGACCCGTAGCGCGACATTTAACTATAAAACAAGCTTTTTAGGGCAGTTCTGAGCAGCTTATTATCGGCTTTTAACGAGAATGTTGTCTGAAAATGGGAAACAGTCAAACGGGTGCTTGTCAAACTGACAGCGGGCGAAAATATGTCACCGGGCGAATTCGCTGTCAGTCGGGGCGAAATAGAGTGCGCCAAAAATAAACATTGCTAGCGTTTGTTTACACTCCCGTTGCGATCATTCCCGTTTCGCGCGCGCGTTGAACCCTACTGAAATGTGTTAATTTTACGCGTTTTTTTTACAATAAAACTTATTCGTAACGTTAAAGCGTGTGCCAAGTGGTGGTGTTTATGTGCGTGAAGGAAATTGATGTACCAGTCGCGTAAATTCAATGTTCACAGGCAGCGATGGAAACTCCACGCACGGCGGTGAATCATCGAACTCACCGAGGTCACCTGAGAACGCCAACAATGTCGAGCAGCAAGAAATCGCTGTTCGGAAAGGATGTGGACGATGAAACCGACATTGGACCGATAACACCACTCCGGTTCGGTAGCCACCGGAAGAGCACGAGAAAATGTGAGTTTGTTACACGTGGCACACGATAACGTACACTGCTTGTATTGCGCCTTCGTGCAGATGAATGTACTAATTCGTATCGTTACCACAATTTCAGCCACAAGTGCCCTAAGCAACATTACCTCCTTTCGCAACCTGTTTGGCAATGCTTCACCGGACGATAGCGATCGTTCCCTGTCGCCAGATTTTGCGACACGCTTTACCAACAATGGACGGTACGAGCTGCTATCGGCGGACCACGACAAAGAAAACATGATGGCTCATCCTGTCGACGAAGAGACGCGCTTCTCCTTTGACAGCAGCAGCATCCCGGAAACGCCGACCAGTCGGCTCAGTGCCGAGGAAAGTGCGCTGCTCGATGAAAATAACTCAAACTCCCTATCGATACTGATGAATGCGGATCTGAATCTGGTAGAGAAGCAATCGCTCCACCGTACGCCGGGCGTGACGACACGCAGTCGCGCGATAAACAATACTAATGCACGATCCGTTGATTCTTCGCTTCGCCGAACGCAGCTGCATCTGGCGGGCGTTAAGCGAGCGCACGCTGGAACGCCGGACGACACGTCGCAATCACCTTCGTGTGCCGGCAGCGATAGGAGCAGCGCAAAACGGCCCTACACCCGTGCACGCACAGCGCTCCACTTCAACGATGTGCAACCGATACCGACAAAATCGTTCTACTCATCGGCCGCCGTGGAAAAAGTTACGCCAGTTAAGATGCCACCAGCGATGTCTACGAAATCGTTTTACGCGTCTTCCTCGAAGCTAGATGCGCACCCGATTCCCACCCACGCCTCACCTGAAAACTCTCACCCAAAACCAGCCACGAACGAAGGCTCAGCAGCAAAAAAGCCATTTTCTGCTTCAAAAACGCCCCGTAAAGCGTCGTCGACGACCGTGCGCAAACGGACCAAATCCTTCTCGTCCAGTAATGCGCCACGGTTAGGCCAACGGGGTACCGTCCATAAGATCCAGAAACCGGTGAAAAAAGCACCCGTGGCGCCGAAAAGGAGAAGCTCAAGAGGGCAGCAAAAAAACCGTGCCATTGCCGGTGGAACGAAAAGTTGTCCCACGACACCGAAAGCCGAAAGGAATGCGCCCAGCCTCGACCATGCCGAGATGGTCCGCAAGCTGAACGATGTCAGCGGTAGCGTTCGGCAGGGTCGAACGAACCTAACAAACGCTCGTCCGCTGTCCAGTGCACGTTCGATGACGGATCTGAGCCAGGCCTGCAACGAAGCTAACACATCTTCGGACGAAGATGAAGATTCAGCGTCCGAGCAGGAGGACGACAGGGTGCGGCGCAAGTTCTTTCGCTCGAAAGATAAATCGCGCTCGATACGCCGTGTGTACAACCATTTCAATTCCATCATCATTGGCGTGAAGAATGGTGGCAAGCGAAAGTTGCTTAGCTTTCCGCAAACGCCGAAACGTCGGCGTACCGCTTTCGAGCAGGATGATTTCGATTTTGAAAGCGAACAGTTGGAGGTGGACAATCTGATCAGCCAGCTGGACGATGGGGAAGAGCTTAATGGCGCGCATGACAACGATGATGATGATGCACCGATACCGATACAATCAAACGTCATCTACGTGTCTGCAGACGATGGATTCGCCGGGGAAAACGGCCGAGTGGAGGAAGGTATGGAATATCAAGTACCGAATGTGGAGAATGGATCAATCATTATACAGCATGACGAATCGGAGGCTCTGCCGGTGGTGCTCGTCCAAGGCGACGATTCAAATTTGCATTACGAAACCGTTCAGCGAGGTGCCGCTGACCATTGTGGTGAATTTATGACAAACAGCAGCACAATCATTATACAGCATAACGAGTATCATACCGCTTCGACGATTCATCGTGCCAGCGCAACGTCCACAACGGTCATGAACAGCTCAACAGGTAAGCAAACTTAATAATACTTTTTCTTATTTGCAATGCAAACTTGTAGAAAGCATTTTGATGGATGCACAGTGTCGGACATAACAATAAGGCTTCCCCTTGACCTAGTGATTGTTACCGCATAGTTGGATAATCAGTCCTCACCAGGGCGGGGGGGAGTGAGGTGGCACGATCCGGATGGGATTAGAATCCCGGTCCTGCCGTATGAAGACCGGTGCCGTTGTCGCGACTACCATTGGGCCGCCCATTTTATCGTATCTTCTAATTACTAAATTCATTCTTATGAACTGTTGACAAATATTATTCCATTCCGCCATCAAGTTCCATCACGGGCAATGGGTCACATTTTTCCGCCGCTCTATGACTTCTTATCCATGCATAGACAGTGGTCTTAAGAGTTGAAGCTTGGTCCTCTGCTTTCTAGTACTGTCAGTGTGCTACAGTGCCTGTTTCAGGTTTCCAGATGTCAAGCACCTAATTTGAGTGATTAATTATTGCTCAAATGTGGACTATAGTAACTGGCATTTAATGAAACTGAATGATACTGTCGACGTCAAAGCGGTTCCTCAGACTCGTGAGGCTAGGATCCGAAACAAGGAAGCCTCCAGTATCTCGAGATTCGTTAGCGGCTGCTGTTAATACATTTATTTTACTAGTGTTTAGCTTTGTGTTTTCCTGACGTTTTTGCTTCGTTCCTTAGGAGAAAAAGCATTTATATATTTATTAACGTAGCAGAACAATAAGGCCACTAGTTTTTTTTAGAATATCAGGAAATGAGCCGAATAAAACGAGGGGTGCGCCGCAATCACAGGCCGCAGGAAAAATAGGAAAAAAACATTTTTGGGTAAAAGACTCGAGAAGGCCGCCCCTTGACAAAATTTGTAAGCTTGATAAAATTTGACATTACACGTTGCGAAAGCTTCACACTGTGCTTTCAGTGTGGTCAAAAATGGTTGAATAAAGTCGAATGTAATATTGCTTATTATTCAATTAAACCCCCCTCCCCCTATCCTGACCATTTATATTGGCTTACAGGGGCTACGTAATAATTTTTGATCACGCCAATCAGGCTGGTTCGATGGTTCAATTAGTTAGGATTGGTTGGATGGATACTTGTTAACGGGCGCCGATATTCCGAAACGGATGAAAAATAAGAATAATAACATTTTAAATCACTTCTTACAATGCATATTATCATGTTCTACTCGCTGTCCAGTAACAGAATCAAGGAACAATGCTCAATGTTTATATGAAACGAGTTATGACCATATAAAAATCCCACTGTGCAATAAAAATGACAGGCCACAGTGCTGCACACAAAAGATTCTAGGGGGGGCCTTCTCGAGTCTTTTAACTTTCCTGACATTCTTCATTAAATCCTATTTTTGGTTTAATTTTTGTTCTGGTTTTCGACACTCACTTACTTGCGATACTTTGCTTTCCAGTCAATTCTTACTACATTTATATATTTTTTTATAAAACTCCAATAATTGCATCCCAGGGTTCATTAAATTTGTTATTAAAAAATGGGTTAAAAATGTTTTTCACTTATCTCATTTATTAAAAATGAGGATTTGCACAAAAAAACGATGGATTATTGTAAGTTGCCTAATAGTTATGGTAGATGAAGCAATTTTCAACCCAATGAAAAAATATGTCCTATGTCAGACTTTAGCCTATCATTTTTGGCCAATCTCTCCAAGTTATTGGTCATTGGACCAAGAAAAAACTAGTGATCTTATTGTTCCGTTACGCACTGTATAGGCCAGCTCAACTATCACTGAGGATGAACAAATCCATCGGCAATGTTCTATGACTGTTGTAGCAGTAGCCTTTTAAATAGGCTAAGTCAATTAAGAATGTAACCAAATGTTGTCATTGTACAACAACAGCATTACTTACTGATCCGGCACTACAACCACTTTGCGATTTCTGCCGTTCTGATGGACGCATCAACGCCATCACTCCATCGCCAGTTTGGGCCCACCACGCCTCCTCTGTCCGTGTGGACGACCTAAGTGGATTTTACGGGCTGGGTCGTCCGGTGTCATTCTCATGACATGACCAGCCCACCAGAACATGGCGAGTCTAAGTCGCCAGACGATGATGAGATCACCGTATAACTCTTAGAGCTCCACACATAAGGGGCCTAAAACCCTTCCGCGCTTCTTCCTCTCGAACGAGCCTAACAGGGTGACAGAGTTCGTCTCTCAGAGGTGTATGTGTGTACTGGGACTATAAATGTTCTGTACAATCCCAGCTTCGTCCGTCGTGACAGGTATTTAGAGCGGAGAAGTTTCCTCAGGCTGTAGAATGACCGGTTAGCAGCCAGCACCCGTGTGCTTAACTCAACATCAATATTGTTATCAGTGCTGACTTTTGACCCCAGATAGGTGAAGTTTTGGACGACTTCGAAGGTGCGGTCACCTATCTGTACATCACCCTCTGGATCTGGATTGACTTATAGAAGATGGATCCCGAAGTTTCCACCTCCGAGTCACGGATGGCTCTCTCAAGCGCCAGATTAAAAAGGAGACAGGCAAGCCCATCTCCCTGGGCTTGCAGGCCCTTTGTGGTAGTATCCACCTTCACCTGGCATGTGATGTAGCCCATTGTACAACAGAAATGGCCTCTATTTGGACGGGTTATTTAAAAAATTAAGCTTTTGGATCAAATATCAAAGTCCTTAAGACCAAGATCATAGTTGCAGCTTACATGTAGGAGAAATAGAATAAAATAAGTGATCTTATTGTTGCGACCGACACTGTCATAGAGATTATTTCTCCAGGAAAACGAAGATCAGGAAAGTGCAAGGGACTACGCGTAACAGATTTTGTCCACAGGGGTCACAAATCGTAACAAAAAATTCAACATTTTCTTCCTGCCCGTCTTTTTTCCAGTATCACAACAGTATCACTACGCAACCCAGTGCCAGGCGGATCAACCGCCCCAAACGACCTCCAACCCAGTGCCAAACGAATACTATCCCCTGTTCTATCCCGACCGGGCAAAGCAACTCTGGAAACAGCAAACGGCCGGTGCCGTTCCCGGCGGACAAACCGATGTGTACCACTTGCTGCGCCAACAGGACATTCCGGCCCGGGGCGCAATGCACGGCATCGGCAAGGACCAGTATCAAATCGATGCCGGTCAGCGGGGGTACGGTGCGGTCCACTGTAAAGAATGTGGCCTAACGTACACGACGCACGAACCGGAAGAGGAGCGCTTCCATGACAGCTTTCATCGCTCGCAGGCCAAACTCACGTTCCCCGGCGGAATGAACGAGCTGGTGGTAGCGAGCGTACCGGAGTGGGACGTTACCGGGCGAATTATTGTCGTCGCATCGCAGACCGCAAGTAACCGACCGTTGCTGAAACGGATACGGGGCGTGCTGGAGGTGGTGGACGCTGAGCTTGGCTACGCGGCACAGGGCGAACTGCCGAATGGTGCCTGCGTGTATGTGGCCATCGCTCGCGGAACGGTGCTGGGGCTGTGCGTCGTGCAGCCGGTCCAGTATGCGAACCGAATGATCTGCCTCGAGGGATTGCACGGTGTACCGATCGATTGCTATTCGTCCGAGTTTTATCCGGCCAAGTAAGTGTTTTTAGTATCTTCTCCCTAAAGCTTCTCCCGCTTATATGACTTATTCGTTTAATAATAGATGCGGCATATCGCGGCTTTGGGTAGCGCCCAAATACCGCCGACACGGCATCGGACGCAAGCTGCTGAACGCGATCCGGTATCATTACATCTTCGGCTACACGCTGGCGTGCGACGAGATCGCGTTCGGTGCACCGACGGAGCTGGGTAAACTGTTTGCGGAATCTTTTGCCGGGCGGAAAGATTTTCTCGTCTACATTTAGCTCACAGTTTTATGTGCCACACCGATCATCCTGTTTCCCCCCCCCCCCCCCCCCACACTTTTTATGTTATTTGTGTGCTTGTTTTTGTTAGGCGTTAAGATTTAAGAGGAGCTGTTCGACTCCACAATGTACCTCTCTTTTTTGCTTAATTTTATTCCATGTAAATAAACGATTGGTCAGGAGGCTGCTTTTTTTTCGGCCACTCCGCACCGGGTGTACGGGTTCTTCTAGAAAAAAACAAAAATTGGTTCCGTGGTGTCATTACTTCTTCGCTCCAGCTGCCTTAGCTTTGAGCTGTTCCGCCAGCAGCTCCCGTTCGCGTACCATCTTTGCCCGTTGCTTCGCCAGCTTGTCTACCTTCCGGTGCCATTTCACAAACCTTTCGTACTCCTTCTCGCCGATAGGATACTGTGGGCCTGCCTCGGTGCCGGTTAGAAAGTGGTCCAACAGTTCCCGCGCCTCCAGCGGCTTCCTGCCGAACTGCATGCGCCGCCTAACCGTGAGCACCTCCCTAACGCATCGCATGATCTGGCCCGCCGAGTATCCGACCGTCACTTTTGCCAGTGCGGACAGCTCAAAGTCGCGTGGTACGGTGGGGTAGCGGCGAAGCGCACACTGCCACAGCAGCACGGTTGAACCGTAGTCGGGCCGGGGGAGAAGCAGAAACTTTTCGAAACATTTCTTCAGCGGACCTACCTTCGCTAGCGCCGGTTGGCTGGTGGTTCCGACGAGCAGTACCCTATCTTCCGGCTTCAGCTGTTTCACGATCAGCTTGCACAGATGTTTGCCCAGTTTCGTCGGATCGAGTGGTTGATCCGCGGCCGGGACTTTCTTGTAGAACGCACGGTGCACGTCCTCAACAGCGATTACGGACGGTTGCATTACGCGGGCCGTTCGTAGCACCAGCTGCAAAAAGTACGCCATATTGTTCGGCTCGATCGGTCCACACGTGTCGACGCTCAGATCGAACAGCACCGAGCCCGTTTCGTGGCAGATCGCTTCGAGGAGTAGCGTTTTGCCGTACCCGGACGGTGCGAGCAGACAGATGGACTTTGGTTTCGGTGCCAGCAGCGGTCCCATCCCGAGCAGGTACGATCGAAGAGCGGTTCTCACCTCTCCCATGCCCGGCGGTGGATCTTGCTCCAAGTAGTTGCGTCTCTCGAAGGCGGCGTAGTTAAAATCTCCCACAAAGTCATCGAACGTTCGCTTGGGGCAGGATTTGATAACGTTTCGCTCTACCAGCTCGCTGACCATCGCTTCCAACGTAAGGTCGGCCGTTGGATCGGCCGGTTCTTTGCGCCTCTTTCCTTTGGCTCCTTTCGCACGAGGAGGTTTCTTCGGTTTCGGTTGCTTGTATTTTAGTTTTTCGTCCTTGCACAGCGCTATCTGCAGCAGTTCGCGTTCGGATCGGAGCAGCTCGTGCACTTCGGCATGAAGTTCCTGGTGTACTTCGGCAAACTTTTCCAGCGTGATCCACTCCATGACGGGTAGGTCGTGGACGTTGTCCAGCTCGTTTATGAATGCCCAATCTTTACGGTAGCGTTCGAGCGTTTCCTCCAGCGTTACTAGAGCGATGGACGAATATTTGATTAGGATTGGACATAATTGACTGGTTCGGCTGATTGGTTGAGGCATGGACAACAGCTCCATATATGACAGACCGGCAAGTCCTATGTAGTCCTAAGTCCTGGGGCGGTCCGGTGGTCGAGGCGACTGCGGCGCCGGTCTTCCCACGTCAAGACCCAGGGTTCAAATCCCATCCAGACCGCCGCCTCCCCGTAACCAAGTCAACCAAGTCACCAAGTCACAGAAAGCCAGAAATGGCAGGCCGAGACCTCTCGAGGTTGTAGTGCCACCCAAGAAGAAGAAGTCAAGTCCTATTTCCGGTAGTATCCATGCTTCCGTTTGAGGCCCTGTACATACCTCTGACCGATGCATCAATCCTCTTCAAAACCCTACAACCAAGCTTACAAGCTAAAAAAAACTTACAATAAGCATTGCTGACAAATTCCGGCTCACGAAAATCGTACGTCTTGCCTTCCCGCCTTTCCCGCGCTCGTTTCTCCCGTGCCTCCTCCTTCGCCCGGTTCTTCTCCTCCCGCTTCTTCTCCTGCTCCCGTTCCTTGGCGGCCTTCTTTGCTTCCGCTTCCTTTTTCTTCTGCTCGGCCGACTTGAGCTTTTCGAGCATTTTCTGTCGCTCCTGCTCGAGATACTCCATCGGGGTGAGCGTTTCGCCACGCACGATCAGCACGGTACCACCCCGGAACGGTTCCGGGATGACGTCGAATGCGTGCGCTTCCTCATACCACTGACGAAACCAAGCGCGCACGAAATCGGTTATGTCTTCGAGCAGGGCCGGTCCCCGGCTGCGCAGTATCCGTGCCTTTTCATCCACGATCGCCTCAAGAAAGGTGCGATCAAACTCGGGCTTTCGGTCTCGTCGTGCGGCGCGAACCTCCTCGACAGCGGGCGCATCCGAAACAGTACGTTCCAAGTCTTCGAAAAGGCCTAAAAATTTAGACCTTTCGTACCGGAGCTTCTGCTGTGCCTTCCGGACCTGATACCTACGCCAATAGCGCTGTACCTTTGCTGTAGCATGCTTCAGCCTCATCCGTTCTATTGCTTCCTCCAACCGTTTTGCTGCTTCTGCCGCTGCTTCAGCCAATTCGGCTGCTTTATCTTCCTCTTCCCTCCGCTTGCTCTTCAGATCCTGGTCAGCCGTCCGAACGTCCACCACCGGGGCCCGCTCCTCCCAACCGGGTGGCGCGTAGTACGCAAACTGGGCCACATCTTTCTTCCGCATCCGAAAGTCCCAGCTGTAAACCGTTCGCTTCACCGGGTACAGCATTAGCTGTCCCGGGCGGTAGAAAAACTCGTACGGCACATCCACAATCTCCTCGTCGATCGGTTTCGGATAGTAGCGGTCGGGGTGAAGCCGGAAGTTGGTTTGCTTTACCCGTGCTTGGCGTGCTTTTTCGTGCGCAGTTATTAGGGCGAGAGCCGCCGTAAGCCGCTCCCTTTTGCGGTCTCGCTGTACGGCGGGCCGGTTTATGGTTGGCGGCTGGTGAACCGTTTCCGCTTCCTGTTCGCTCTCGTCTGAGGAAGTTTGTTCACTGTCGCTTCCGGAAGCGGGTCCGAATGGGAGTAGCTTTTGTGAATCGAGCAGGGATTGTAGGTGGGCTGGCCTACGGGCAGGGAAATAGCAAGGTCTAACGGCTAGCACATCATCCGGAATCAGATGTTGCTCCTGCAGTGCCCCGTCCACGTACACAAACTCGCTCAGCTCGATCTCCTGCAGCTTCGTCCGGAACTCCAGCAGTCGGGTGTGGGCCGCTTCTAGCAGGGTTTGGATTACCGCACGCTTTTGCACTTGTAGCGTTTGATCGAAGCACCGTTCCAGGTTTCGGCACAGCTGCACATAACGGCAGTACAGGTCCGATACCAGCTGGTGCACTACCCGCACGTCCTTCGTAGGTTCGACCGTTTGCAGCCGCTTTTCGTGCGTCAGCACGTGCTCGAGCAGATCGCTGGTTGTGATCCAAAATTTTGCGATAGCTTTGGTTTGTGCCATTTTGCTCTAAATTATCTAACGAATCGTACGCCTAAAAATCCCTGTACGTCTATTTGGCCTGTTGAAGCACGCGGTTGCTAAGCAGTTCAGTAGTTGATGCGCTGAACAGGAAAACCCGGGCTTGCTTTGTTTTAAACGAACTATGCTTCGGAGAAACGTACAGTACGAGAGAAGGGTTTTTATCGAGCGCAATACTGCGAATTTCAGGTAAGCTACCAAGTTAGTTAGTTCACTTGCTACCCTTATTTATTGCTCTTGCCGCACATTCTTTAGCATCCGCTTCACGCTGAAACAATCCACACCGATCTTCTCCTTTACCTCGTCAATCGTTTGCTCAGCAATCGCTCTTGCCCGTTCGCTTCCTTCCTCGATGACGCCCGCTAAAAAGCCCACATCCCGCGTGTACCGTTCCATCCGCTCCCGGATCGGTCGCAAATGTTCTATCAACGCTTCGGCCACCACCAGCTTGTACTGGCCCGTGTTCTTACCCTGCGCCTCCCGGCATATCTCATCCGTTGTTTTTCCGCTCACCAGCGAATGGATCGTAATCAGATTCGCAACACCAGGTCGCTCGTCAGGATTGAACGTTACCTCGGACTTGAAATCCGTCACCGATTTCTTCACCTTCTCCAGCACCACATCGGGCGAATCGATCAGCATAATGCAGCTCTTCGGATCGGGATCGGATTTGGACATCTTTTTCGCCGGATCGCGCAACGATTTCAGTCGACTTCCCTCGTTCACTAGTGTTTCGCAGAAGGGAAACGTTCGGCCGTACTTGTTGTTAAACGCGCGTGCCAACGATTGTGCGAGCTGCAGCTGCTGGACCTGATCCTCGCCGACCGGGACGTGGGTAGCTTTGTACAGCATAATGTCGGCCGCTTGCAGCACCGGGTAAAGGTACAACCCCAGAGGAATTTCCTTCATGTTGGCGGACTTTTCCTTGTACTGGGGTAGGTGCGTTAGGCGTGCCATCGTGGTAAGACAACCCAGTATCCAGGACAGTTCTGCATGCTGCGGCACGGCGGACTGCAGGAAAAGTGTGGCGCGCGCTGGATCGATACCGCAGGCCAGCAGTGTTGCAGTCATCTGTAGTGTGTTGTGACGTAACGTATCGGGCTCCTGTTGGGAACGGGGAAAATGTACCTTTCCCGTGGCACGTCCTACTTCCTACAGCTCGCACTTACCGGTGGAATGGTCATGGAGTGTAGATCAACGATACAGTACGTAACGTCCTCGCCGGCCTCCTGTAATTCAACCCACCGTTTCACGGCGCCCAGATAGTTGCCAATGTGCAGCGCTCCAGTCGGTTGCACACCGGAGAACACCTTCCGTGGCCATGGTGCAGGCTGCGGAATGAAAGTGCTATAGCTTTAAGTACATCAATTCACTACTGCACAACACCATACCTTTGATTCTGAAGACAAACAACGTCTTTGGAGCGTTAAACGGTTCGCATTTTGCGAAAGAAATGGTAAAACTCGTCTTAACACGGACATCTTCCCGGCTTTCTATCGATCGAAGCAAAATGTAAACAAAGGACGACATGTCAACGCAACTGTCATAACAAACCGGGTACACTGTAAATATTTTCTATCTCTTTTACCATGTTGATTGTTTATCGGATTTTTAAGCAAATTTTCTCCTATTTTAAGCCTTAATTCAATTATTTACAGTCAAATGATAGTAATTTACAAAATATCCATGGAAACCACAAGTTGTGATATTTTGATTTTATATTTAACTGGAATAACGAAAAGCAGCTTCGAATGTTGACGTACAGAGGGCGCCACTGTCAACAGCTTGTTTTAGCGCGGGAAACGACACGTGCAACATTGTTTCCACGTTGGTAGGATACATCCTACCAACAAGGAGGATTGTAGTAAACAGTAAACCAACGAATAGTGTGACTTGACTACCGTAGAAAGGTCTACGGGAAGCCGGTCGGATTATAATCCCTCCAGCTGCTGTGATGACCGGCGTCGGTATCGTCTTGGCCACCGGACCGCCCCGTTCGAAGTGGATTAACAGAATATCCATTATTGGTCGGGTACTGTGGCACGGTGTCGCATTGTCCTGTTTGGAGTTGAAATCTCTGAACAGAGGCTCCGATCCTGCCGAGCGCTAGCCCTTCCGTCAAACAAACAAACTCTTGCTTTGTAGAAGAGCTTTTATTTTGCTTAAAATTGTATGCTCAATATATTCGAATAGCGTTTTTTTTTCTTTTCATGTACAAAGTAAATATTACATATCATAGTTGTGGTAAAAAAAAAAAATCTCTAGTGTCTTTTGTTCTGTTCTTTCCCGGTGAGACTGGGCCCTTAGGTAGCGCCACACAGCTGTGGGGTGGGTTTTTGTATAACAACTAAATATATTTTACACGCGAGCATATTGGTTAAAAGTATGTACGACAGTTTTATAGCTTGGCCGCTAAGATTGGCCATAGCTTTGGCCACCCATCGACGAGCATTACACATTGTTCCGAAAGGCTAATACACACTTAAGGCGCATCCGTTGTTTGCTTAGGCCACCAACAATTTCTCCGCAACAATAACAGCAATAAGGCAACCTATAATGCATCACCTGTAATCGTATTCTTCACCCTCTAAGCACGTTGTGCGTAACCTGTAGTACATTGACCACCTCCTGAGGCGGACTACTGCAAAAATACTGCATTGGAAATTAAAAACCCAAACACTTTCATCACATTGTTGCGGGCACAATTATCGATTATTGAGATACGAGGCGTTTCTAAAACAATAACGCTGCCCCCCCCCCCCAGCAGCTATTTCATTCATCGTTATCGGTTAAAAGCTTACGGCGCTAGTTGGAACGTGTTGGAACGATTTTCGTTTTGTGTTTTACTGTTTGCTACACTTATCCCGGCGGAAGTGTCGACAGACGTAGAGTTTCTGTGTGAGAGCGAGCGAGATTTAGTGATTCGTTTCTCCGGGGTATCTGGTTCATCGCGTGTGCCTTAAGAGATTTTTGTGCATATCGGATCGGATCCCTCACCCTCGTGTGTCCTTCTCAATTCCAGTTCCATCCACGTACCGGCAGATGCACTATTCGATGCTAGAGCTGCTACCTATCGGCACTGCTGCCCTCCTTCACGTTGACCACGATAATGCCATCGTCTGCATCGGACACGTAGAATCATAATGTCGTGTCGACGTTACTGTTCGTGTCGGACGTCGGCCCGTCGGGCGTGTTTTGCGGTGGTTTCTTATGTTCCGACCCCTCCAGATCGCTCGTACTCTTGGTCAGCTCGTCGAGCAGCATCTCCGTATCGATCAACCCCAGCACGGCCTGCTTGCTGATCGAACGCGCCAGCAGCCGGGTCTTTCGCTCCAGCTGTTCCTTTTCCGTTTCTTCACTGTCGAACGTGGTCGTTACGCGGTCCGTTTCATCCACCATGCTCCGTAGTGCCGTTGAGGAGGCAACCATCGGTACCGCGTCCGGATCGGTTGGACTGAGCGGGACGTAGTTGTGCTCGAAGCGTCCCGTTTCGGGCGCTGAAGCCGACAGCAACGTATCGGGGCCGGGTGGTGTTAGCTGCGAATGAAAGCCGTGAGCGACCGACGATTGGGTGCGGTTGTACGATTGCTGCGGTACGTCCACCGGTTCACTGGGTTTCGGTGGACCGTGCTCAAACAGGCTGGCCGCCGTTGGACGGGAATCGTTGTTACCCTGCATCGACGTGATGGTTAGCTGCTCGTCCACCTCCTCGATCACCTGGTCCGTGATGCGCATGCTGCCCATCGCACGGTCCGGTATACGGCCCCCGGCAAGATTGTTCGAGCTGGCCGAGCCGGGAAATTTGAACGGCACCGTTCCAGCCGCATCCGGTGTGGCACTGTTCGGACGGCTCGATTCGTCCTTGCTGAAGAAACGCTTCAGCGCGGACGCTACCGTGTTTACGCGGGATATTGTACCGGCCACGCTTGCCAAACTTGTGGCCGAGCTGCCACCCCGGTAGATGGGTTTCTCGGACGTGTTGAAGTGTATGCCACTGACGTTGTCATCCATCTAAAGGGAAAGGGCAGAGCATTATTAACAATTATTTGTTTCAAAATGGCAAGCTCCAAAAAGGGATGAAGGATTCAATACAATTTGTGAAATTAATTGCAGAGAATTTAAAAGCTTTATCACAAACAAAAAAACAAATAGAAGTACTTACTATAGTAAATGACGTTTGAAACGTCAACTACTTAAAGAGTTTAATATAGGTAGTTGAGTACTTGAGTTTGCAATTCTCATACTATCGTTGGCTTCAAGAACATTTCACAAATCATAAGAACCCGTCTAACCTCTTTTCGTAAGAATTAGTGCCAGGATAAAGAGTATCTTTTAAGGATGTTATGGGTTTACTGTGACCGTAATCACGGATCATCTAGGGATAGGGATTGCAGAAAGACCCTTATGTCACACGCCCTCGTTAGAATTAGTATCCCTTCGTTAGAATATTATTTTGCTCCAATTAAAATAGAAATCTTAAACATATCATTAGCCTAAAAGTGTTGAGTTAAGGTATTTGTTATTAAGCTACTAGCAGCCTGTTCATCGTTAGTACCTCCTGCCATTGTGCCAAGTGACATAAGCGACCTTCTGCACCGGAAGTGGAGTTTTCAGACACCGTTCCAGATTAGTAAGCGAGTGCAATCGAATTAGGGTGCATCCGTACGATCGCTCTACCGTAGAAAAGCGATCGTTTTGGAACTTTCTTACGAGCGTTACATTTTTGAACTTTAACCTCCGCGCCATTTTTTTTTCCGTTCTTCGTTCAGTGTTTGTGAGTCATCCGACCAACTATATAGTACGTGAGCAAAGGGGTGGAAGGATAAAGAGATAATAAAGTGCCATCACCGAGGTAACGATTGAAACCTCCGCCCGGTATCAACCACCGAGTGTATGTTTAGAAAGTACAGCCAACCGTCCCGTAACAGGCTGGAAGGCGTTCGTGTCAATCGCACTCGTTTGCTAACCTCGTCGTCGTTGGGATTCGCGGGGAAGTTATACTCAACCGCTTGGTTCTGTTTACCGACCATTTCATCGATGCGGACCGCCGTGGGCACCACCGGGATGACTTCCGCTTCCCGCTTCTTTACGACAATGTCCGCCGTCGAAGGTTGCGGTGGTTCTTCGCGTATTTCGGCCGACGCTACCGTGTGCGGTAGCTCGGTCGGGAAGATTTCGTCCCAGTACTGATCCTTCAGCAGTTCCGGATGTTCGTGGTGCATCTCGTCGACGATCAGGTAGGACACCTGCAGATTCCGATCGACCATCCAGTTCACTTCGAAGTCATCGTCGTCCTCGCCGAACGGGTTGATCAGCGATTCGGCCACCTTCAGCCAGCCCATGTAGAAGAAGAACTGGAGCGTCGTGAAGATGGGGAAGTATTGGTCGATCTTGTTCACCACACCTTCGCCGAGTTCCTTCGTCTCTACCCACTGCTGGCCCATGACGGAGGTAAGGAAGTAGCTGTATACGGCCAGCGTTACCACCTGCGTGTACACGAGCGGCACACTGATCGTGTCGTACGAGATCAGCAATCCACACTGTCCCCGGAACTTGTTCAGCTCGTCGATGATCGTTTTGGAAGCGAAATCATCTCTGCAGCGACCCTCCTTCCGAGCGCGCGTCACAATACTGGCTGCCCATACGATCGGCAACCAGTGCTTCGAGTGACGCGGGAACTTCTGATTCAGATGGGACATGATCGTATGTTCATTCTCGTTCAACAGACCAGCCTCCACCAGATGTTCGATGGTCGGGAAGCGTTTCTTGACGCGTGGTGAAATATTGGTTAGCACCATCGTGAGACACAGACAGACGTAACGCATGATTGTACGACGCATCACACGGCCTCGTTCATCCTGCAATCGGTAAGAGAAGCACGCGTCACTCACAATCGATCCTAATCTCAGTCGCTCAATGGTACGTAAATATTTGACACACAATTCACAGGACATCGGGCACCGGGCGCTTAATGTCCTGCGATAGCATCAAATCGTAATCGGATACCCTTGTGCCTAGGTCCGGCTTTTCGCTAATGATCGCGAGAGGTCATCGTCCCCCGGGCTAATCGGTATCTAATCGTAGCGAGGACATTATCCTGCTTGGTTGTTTCGTACAGCTGTTTTGCGAGAGCGCAACCGGTAACCGGAATAGCATGAACAAACATAAGCCAGCAAGTCGTCGCCCTCCTAAACCCTTTCCTCTCGAGGAGTGAGTCGAGCGTAAATTATTGATTTGACACCCATGCACGTGGTACGGGGAAAGAATAATAACGTGGCGCCCGCAGGACTGCTGCAAATCTTGCCCCTTCCCTGCCGAGTAACCCACTGTTGTTTCGCCTCCGCCGAACTCGTACCTGACCGTGAATGTTGGCACTGACGAAAACGGCAATCGGGTCCGGCCAGGGAATGCTGGTGTACTGGTTCCACCAGCGCGTCATTACGATGGTGACGTAGAAACCGAGCACGAAGGAAAGCGGAATAAGGTTGCTATACGTAGCGCAGTACTTGACGATTTCCTCGAAAATCCTAAAACGAGATGGAACAATGGCGAGTAGATTAAGGATTTGGAACGCTGAGGACAAAGAGTTGCAGGGTTTTGGGTGGTACCGTTTTTGGTCCTCGGATAGACCGAAGCGGTAGGTAATGTTGAGCACGTAGTATAGAAGCAGGAAGCACGTCAGGTCCAGCCATACTAGTTTGTAGATACTACCGCGCCATCTGGAAATAGGCGAAGTAGAAAGGGAGATGCTTTAGCTTGCATTATGTGCCAAATTAAATAATCTTGTAATGATTAACATAAGGCTAAGAACACGAACTTGCTCTAATACTGGGAATTTGGGCGGCTGAGGCGACAGCGGAGACGGTCTTCACACGGCAAGTCCGGCGATCAAATCACATCTAGACTAGTGATGGGCAAAATGATGGTTTGGTCGGAATCGATTCCGGAGCACTCCGAATTTGGCGGAATCGATTCCAAATAGTAGGTCCGGAATCAATTTCCGAATCGATTCCGGAACCTTAACCTAAATATTGGGTATCTCAGTAGCGAAAAGGGGAGTTGCTCGTGAGTTTGGGGGGGGATCTTTATTCAGACCTTAGCCGAGAACAGAAAATATGGAAAAGAAGCAGCACAACTTATTAGGCTTTCGCTCGAGATTGTAGGGCAACAGAAAAATAAAAAGAAGTTTGGTACTGGAAGCTGTTCCCTAATCGTAATTGAGATTCATTCCTGGTTTTGTTCCGAAGTTAATCTCGTATTTGATTCCGGACTTGACTCCGAAACCGACCACGGAATCGGATCTGGATTTGGATCCGGAATCGGAAGCGATTCTGATAACGGAATCGGAACCAGATCTTTCCGATCACTGACTGCCTCCCAGTACTCAGGAGTCTTTAGCTACATTTTATGAAAAGTACGGACTATTCAGCTACAAGTAAAATCAAATTACAAAAAGCCAGAAATGGGAGGCCAAGATCTTTCGAGATTGTAGTGGCAATGTAGAAGAAGAGTCGAAAAACATACGAACAATCGGATCTAACCCCTACACAAGAGGGGACCCCAAATGAAATTCGATGCAAAATTTCTAATTTATTGAACCGCACATCAAACCAAGAAACTATAGACCTCTTGCCTATTGGGAGTCCTTAAAAACTGCCTTCTCCACTCAAAATACCTGTCGCGATGAATTAAGCTGGGACTGTATAGACAAATCTTCAGTCCCAGTACTCAAATACGCCTCTGAGACATGGACTCTGTCCAAAACTGACGAAGCCCTCTTAGCCGCGTTCGGGAGGAAGATGCTCAGAAGGATTTTTGGCCCCGAATGTGTGGAAGGACAATGGAGGAGCCGCTACAATGATGAGCTCTACGAATTAGACTCGCCAGGATCCGGTGAGCTAGTCACGTCATGAGAATGACACCGGACGACCCAGCCCGTAAAGTCCTTTTAGGCCGTCCACACGGACAGAGAAGGCGTGGTAAGCCCAAATTGAGATTGAGTGATGGCGTTGATGTGTCCGCCAGAACGGCCGGGATAACGGAATGGCAGACGACGGCGCTAAACCGTGAGCGGTATCGAGGATTGTTGCAGCAGGCCAAGACCGCAAAGCGGTTGTAGCGCCTGATAAGTAAGTAAGTAAGTAAAAACTAACTCAGTTCTCAGTAACGTTGATTTTTTAAATGACAAAAGGACAGATTCTCTCGTATATATTAGTCTCTATATTCAAATACTTCAACATTTTCTCTGACTTGTTTTTTGTCTGTGTAAGGCCACTTAAAAGCGTTCAAAAATTGACCAAACTTCGTACATATTTTAAACAATTACGATTATTAACTAGACTTAATTTCCGCCTTAGAATGTTTCCTGCCTTAAAGTATGGATTTAATAGATCGTGTCGTACGAGATGGATTTTTTAAACGAGTTTCTATGATATTAACTTGGAAGTTCCCAAGGTAGTTGACAGTTTGCTGAAGGACAATTCTGCAACAGAAACAATTGGGCAAGAGTCGCTTTCCATCCTGATCTCGATAAGTTACCCTCAGAAATGAAAGAATTTCTTAGGAATCGACCGTAAGAAACTCCATGTTTGCCATATTGCTTTTAACTTGAAAAACAGGAACACCACTTAGCATATGCAGATTTTGAGACATTCTGCTGGTTTTACTGTTGTTCTAGAAGTTCCCTCTTTTTTCGGCCTATAACTTTTTTGCTGTTCTATCCTCCCTCACGATTTTCTGACGCGGGAAGCAAGTCTGTTCTTTGTAAAAATTGTCATCCTCGCCCAGCATTCAGATAGTTCGACAGCATTGTTGATCGTTTCTATGCTATCGCGTGCCTCTTTAGAAATTATCTTAGCCACTAATCCTATCTTAACTTCTTCTTTTTTTTAGTTAAAATTTACAGGCAAACTTTAAAACTATTATCCATTTTTGTCTCTGTCTTTGTCTGGACTGGACACTGGATTACCCTTAAAAGCAGAAAACAATCACCAATAATGCAAGCACGGTAGCTGACCGCATGGTAGCCAAGAATACTAACTGCGGTCACGTGCGTCCCGTGTCTGCCTGAGCACGGACAATAATTTCCTCCTTTGCGTGTGACATAATGGGAAACCCGGGCACACGATTCAAAGTCCCCCGAACATTTTCCCATCCCACGACGATGGCCTTACGCCACAAGCCGAACGACCGAACTAAACCATGGAACCGGTTCGCTCCGAAGACCCGGCAAGTGAATCAAGCCGGTAAAGCGAATTGATGTTGCTTGCTATATTGCTATACCCAAACAAAAACGACTCCGCGAGGTCAATGCGAGCGATGTTGCCAAGGTTAACAATTAAGAAAACGGCGGTTCGATTCTGTACCGCGCGATTTCGTCCGAGGCAAACAGTTTTGCGATGGGAATTTTGGTTTTAATCAGCTTAGCAAACTTATCAGTTCACTACAAAAATAGGAGGTTTTACCATGTAAAAACTACCTCATGAAGAGGTCTTCCAATTAGGAAAGGCCAACGCAGGGCATTACTCACAAGATTGTGAGCGAATTTAGAGCCGGGAATTTCCTACCAGCATCTCCTTCGATTGCCTCCTGCCTTAATTGTGTCTTGCGCCCATCTTTTGCAGCAATTGTAACTTGATCTTGAAGCATTATCTCGATGCGATAATGCGACACCGCAACAGGTGCTCCGATGCAAGCGCTACAGAAGATGTCGCCTTGCACATTTACATTTCGAGCCCCAAAGCAAGACACGGAACCGAAACATTACATTATGAAATGTGCCGCGGATCTGTTATCTACGACGCATGATTCATGTGATAAATAAATTCCTAAAGTCTTACGGGCACTGTTCAATTTCGGGGAAACTACAACGAAACGTTGTGATAAGCGAGTCTTGCAGGAAAGAGATATCGCAAGACAACCTTCTTTACGCCTAGCTGCTACCAGGCAAGCAGCTGCTTCCGATCGGTCTGATGTTTTATTTTATTTTACAAAAAAAAACATGCAATGTGGAGGTGATAACGTCACGTCGGTAATTAATTAATGACCGTGTCAAGCTATCTTAATCGGGGAAAAAAATTGCTCGATAATGCTCGACGAAGTGTATTAATCATTGGAAAAGGGTACAATTAAACGAATTAATTAAAATATGCTAATAGCCCTAACTGTACTCCCTCAACCAATAGAATTTACCCCCCTCATCAAACTGACACCGTGAAGTCATCGTCAAGGATTACCACGATGCGCTGCTAGGCTAAGGGCAGCTAGTCCCTGTCATGAGGCATTTGTTATGCTTGTCTGCACATCCCGCCTGACACGGCGATAAAGTGCAATTTTTGCATCGGAATTATGCAGATAAGATTCTTGCTGACGCGTCACACTCGCAACATAACCGACATATTGGTAAATAAAACGGGGATGAATCAGGTTTTGCTTCTCGCGAGGAGCTCGTTCAAGAATTGAAGATGGTATCGTGGGACGTCAACAAAGATGTACACTGAGACTAATTTTCACACCTCCATATTAGGCAGTCTTAGAAAACAGAGTTACACATCAAGATGAGTAAGTGTGTCAAGGTGATAATTAGAATCCATAACAGACATCATCCGACAGACTCCAACATCTCCCAATGTCCGGGCGGGGTTTGGGTTCAGAGTGTTGTCATTAGAACTCTTTCTTTCGATCGGGGATCGAAGCCAACTCAAAACCCAGCCCCATTGATGTTGATTTTCTGATAACCGAAACTAGATTGATAAGCGTGAAGCTTCTTTATGCACTACTTACCTCACGAGCAGCTTCAGGAAACAGCCGAAACCACGGCAGGTGGCCACCTCCGCCGTGTAGGTTACCGTCATGGTTGTAGCTTCACTGTACGACTTATGCTACTTTACACACTAAAACTGGGGAGAAGCACACACACTGAAAACTCTATTGACACCAAACTAAGCTTGCGGCACTTGTGTGCGATCGCCAACAAGTAAAGGCGAGATCAATTCACCGAGTTCTGTTAATTACATTTCCTTTGGATTGTGACCAACACTCCAACGGTTGCTGTCGATGAAGGGGGAGAGCAATCAAATATGTTTTATTAAAAACGAAGCTACATTGAATCTACTTATAAAATCACTCATGAAACTCGCTCGAACACACGATCACTGTTAATGACTCATAGCACGCTAAAAGTGAACGCACCGCTAGACACCTTACTCGGCCGTGACAGTCTACGAATTCGGCATGCATCCGCCCAGACGCTGCTTTGACGAACTAGTTCGCTCATCAACATACGACGGGGGTTTTCCTTCGTTTTACTTGTCATCCGGAAGGTGACTGCCTGCCGGCATCAGACCATTGGGCGATGAGCTTATTAGCGAACGCGAGCACTCCAAAGGGAGATGTTGGGATGGTTCGCAATGGGCGTGGGGACATTTATTGTCCCCCCCGGCGCTGGATGTCAGTCAACTCAAGGCATTAATTAAAAGGTGCGGTTTGTGGCGACGAAATTTCGAAGGCGAAACTATGCTAAAATGCAGAGCTACTTTATACCGCCATCAAATTATAACCGTCTTCCCTTCTGAAGATAACTAGGTTGGTGCCGTGACCAGGATTGTAAAGCAGATTCTCTTCTAAATAATTCCAAATGAAATATCTATATTAAGCTTCTTGAGAAGAATTAAGATAAATAATGTAACTAGACCTTTCAAAGTTCGATGCAGGTTACAGCGGACCCGTTTGGACATCGATCAGCCGTGACCAGGCTCACTCAGAAATAGCTTAATGAATGAAACACCAATACCGACGTTTTATGTTTTCGGGGGGATTTCTTTTTTTTTCTGCCTCGTTTTTCTACCATTCATCGTACCATGACCTCAATCGTAAACGCGAGCCTAATTGTTGTATCGCTGAAGGCACCTTCCATGCCCGCGACAGTCACCTTCCAAAAGGTATGTCCAAAACCCAGCGACTTGCCCTTACACGTGTCTACACACAGTCTAGTGGTAAAAAAGACGGTCGGTTTAAGCAAAGCACGATTGATCCAAATCTAATCCACACATGCCAGTAAAAAGCACCCATGTGCCGTCGTTTATATTTAATTTCTTCAAAAGTAAAAAGCTTCCGAAGGAAATTGCAATACGCCTCGGATGAATAGACCATCAAATGATGATGGTTATTCATCAAATTTTCTCCTCCATTTTTCTCGCCGCTCTACCACAATCAGCAAAGGCGGAGGCGTTTCTGGTTTTCGCTTCTATATGTTTCCTCAAGATATTGAGCACGTTCCGGCCTCTTCCTGTTTGCAGTTGACTTCCATTTTGAACTTCGTGAACTAAGCGTGTCGCATAAAATAATGATGATGATGACCAGCCACAAACACACAGCGACAGCTTAGGTTTGTGGTGGGCAAATAGTGTGCCCAACTCATCAATCCCGTTCGTACTCTGTCATCGTGACTTCGACGGTGTGATTATCTCTGGTGCAAAAATATCATCCTTTCCGAAGCTTCAGCCGTTTCCGCATGTGTGTAGAAACGACGACACCACACGCTCTATGCACTACAATTTCCACAACTATCATCATCAGCAGTCGTCGTCGACGGCCCTGGGTTGATTGCAAACCCCAACGAAACTTCAACGTGCGACGTCAATGATCGCGTTTTCGTGAACCGCGCGACAGAGTTCAAGGTCTTCCGGTGGGGTTGCAGAGGGATGAGAGTATTAATCAATTCCGCCCCAAACGCATGGACTGCCGAAAGTGCTGTGTGGGGCTTCACACACGAATCAATGCTGTGTTTGAGTGAATGTATCCCAAAAAACAAAGGAAAAAAAGCTTTCAAACATGTAGATTGTTGTTTCGAACTAGACTCTTTACTCTAGCTACTGCAACTGATATGGGCTCCTCCTCAGTGCAGCAAAAAGTTTCCCGTTTTCCTCAGAACATTAGCTGCATTTATTAGAACGTGTTTACTTCTGTCTCTCTCTCCCTCTCTCTCTCTCTCTGTCTCTCGTTCGCTATCTAAACTGCAGTGCAAGTTATTAGTTGGTAGCAAATCTACTACTGCAACTGCTGCTACTATATCGGCTATGCTGCATCACATTACGATGGGAATTCCGCTTTGGTCAGTCATGCGGGCCGCTTCAATTAGGGCTGAGAAATAATTATCACCAACAGTTCGCCATTCTACATCACAACACACTCACAGATACAGCGGGGAGCAGTGATACAATCTGGTTGTGATGAGGGAACTAGAAACCGGGAGGGGGGGGGGGGGGGGGGTGCGAGTAGGTGTGAGCATAAGTTTTTTCCCTTTCTAAATGCTCCGAGCAAGGTTGCAATATTTACTCCATAGTTGTCAAATAAATGTCATTGGTGAAGGCGACTAGTCCAGCTTCAACTTTGACGATATTTTAAAGGGTTTGGCTATCGTTTGGGGAGTCCGGCGGTAGGAGCGGTAGCGGCGCCGATGTTCGGATGGTTGGACCGGGTATGGAATCGTGTCCTATACCCGGTCCTGGGACTCGTGATACTACAAGTCAAAGAAGCCAGAGACCAGGACCGTTTTCTGCTGCATTTAGAATATCTTGATTGAGTGCAACAAGTTTTTTTTTAAATAAATAGGATATAATCTTTGTCTAGCATTCTTCCTTCTTCCTTGGCACTACAACCTCGAGAAGTTTCGGCCTGCCATTTCTGGCTTTCAGTGACTTAATTTTACCCGTAGTAAAGTAGTCACAGCCCTGCGTACGTGGGAGGCGGTCTGGATGGGATTCGGACCCCGGTCCTGCCGTGTGAAGACCGGCGCTGCTGTCGCCTCAGCCACCCTAGCATTGCCCTAGCATTTTTTTTTTTTTTTTATTCATAAAGAACGGCCTGGCCGTATTGCCTAGCATTATACCAATAAAAATAACAAATTTATACATGCACCTTATAGCGGAGTATTGGTCAACAAAGCATTTGACGGTTGATTACCTATTTAAATTATTTATTTAAAAAGCGGTTTCATGTTTGTCGAAGTACAAAATGCTTCAATAAAATCGTCCTGTAGCTGGCCAAAAGCAAGCTTGTTCTAGTTTGAAAGATAAATGCTTGTATTCAAATCTCGTTCTTACCGGACCGTTGCTGAGATTAGGAAATAGGAATTTAGATATTCTTGCTATTTTTTTTTAAATAATAACTTAAGCATCCCGAATTGCTTTTCTGCTATTCTCAACCACTAAAAATAACTTTCTGCTCACTTTCCAACTCCACCCGGCGAGACAAACCGAGTTAATTATCTGTGCGACCTCCACCAAGTACCATTTCGCGGCAGCCGACTTGAACCACGGCGATAATGTTTCCACCGCTTTGTACACGCACCATTTAAACCGACCTCCCGCTTGGTGGCATCATGTAGAACGCAACTGCAAATGTGCATACACACTTCGGTGCAGTCCATTCGGTGCTTCGAACCCTTTTTTTGGCAAACGGAAAAACTGAGCCGTTAAACGAAAGTTGGCCCGCCCGGTAGCCGTTGAAGCAACGTTTGCATTATTCGCGCTTCGATAGTTTCACGCCACCCCGGTAGGCGGCGGAGATGATAAAAAAAAAACGATCATCCAATGCTCCGCCCGCAGACAAACAGCTGGACGGCGACGGTTGGTTCAAGCAAGCATCCCACAAAGAAGGGAAGACCCTTCTTTCGCATTTTCACGTCTCATCGTGCAAAAGCGTGCGCAATAAAAAACAAAAAACCAGTCGGGAAACATTGCCACTTTTATGACACACCGAAGGTTCCGATGCATTTTCTTTTTCGTCGCGTTCGCATTGTGGCCTTTTGTGCCCTCGAGCTTGTGCTGTTTTGTTGGAAAACAAGTCGCCATTAATCGCGGTTTCGAACGGAACAAGGAAACCATTGAGTATCCCACAAAGTGGGCAATGAAACTGCCCTGGCAACGGATGCAGAGGGAGCTTCAAGAAAAGATGTTTAGCGTCCGACCGGGGATGATGAATATTTTTAATTATCGTGTCGGAGCCACAACTTCTTCGTTTAAGGGGACCAACAAACAGTGCGATCGGGAGAGCGGATCCGATGGACCGGAGGCCTGGCTTCCAGACGGCAGGAACGGTCATCAAATCCCATCCCGACCGTGTTGCTCGTCGCAGGATTTTAGACGATGTATAGAACTACGGATAAAATCAAGGTAAGGCAGAGAAATGCTTGGATGGAAGAAGGAGGGCCAAGATTCCTTTCCAAGAGTCTCAAAGAAAAAAGAAGACTCTTTGTACCCCCCCTCTATCACTTTACGATCGTGTTTGGACACGGGATTTTGGGACATCAAACCAAGCGTGTGTAGCAGAGAAGCTCTCATAGCCGCCAAAGCCCGCCGCGAGTCACAAACTCTCGGCATACAGAATTCGCGGGCGGCATTTGACTTTCCTCCCCCTCCCTTCTCCTTTTCTTCCCTCCTCAACCCCCCCCCCCCCCCCCCCCGCGGTATACCGGTTTGCTGATTTTTATTGCGTCAAAAATTCTGACCCCTTCGCTTTTTTTGGGGGGAGAGAGCAATCGCACGGGTAACTGAACTACGCTGATGTCATCCGCCGACCGGGACACGCTTCCGCTGACAGGGAAGTAGCGTCTTTGTTCCGTTTTTGCCATCACCATCCACTTACGATCACGTGCAGTAATTTTATCACTGTAGTATCGATATCTGCACTCGCAGTTGTTATTTGCACACTTGTTTTGCCCTTTTATCGAGTGAAATACAATCACACTTTACACACGCTGTTCACCTTGCAAAACTCAAGCCTCACTGATACGGGATGATAATTCTTCCGAGATTCCGCAATCACACACTTCACACACACACACACGCACGCGAGATTTGTTTTATGGGCTCGATTAAAAAGCAACAACGCTCCCAACACACTACCTGTACAATCCGCACCTTCCACAACCAAACGCACAAATCACAGCAAGCTACGGATTAAAAGGGCGAGATTCCAACACTGGTCCGTTCCCTGATTTTGACCGGGTAACTAGATCTTGGGTGTGTGTGTTTTTCCCTACGCGTGCCCTTTCGACAAGCCTTTCACTTTGATCTTCCTTTCCCGGTGAAATGAACCGATATCAACACAAACAATACGCAATGATGCGGAACCGCTCTACGCTCCCACTACCGACCGGTCGACCTTCCAACAGTGCGGATGTGCCCTGTGCCGATGTGCGCGCGTACCGATGCTCCCGCGACCAGCCGCTGTTAGTGCTGAATACCGAATGCGCGGTTGCGGCAAAACGACAACGCCACGAAATGAGCGCCGCGAAACGGCGGCTTGTTTTGTTTTGCCTTTTTTGTGTGGTTCGCGGTTGCCCAAAGACCGCCGCGAAACGGATCCCACACGGTACGTCAAACGGTGACGCGCAAGAACTCACCAACACTTGCGTGGAACAGGTTCAGCTTAAAAGTGATGGCGTTACTGCTTCCGCCATGCAACGGCTGTTGTAAATTTTCTTTCCCATTCCATTTTACTACATTTATCGCAAAAACCTCCCCCTTGGTTTTCTTTGGCCGTTGATACTCGATTGATCTGAGTGCCGCCCGAGCATCAAACAAAGGAACTCATTGGCAGCATAATATCAGATTTAGTTGTTTGGCAGTTTGCAACGGCATGTGAGTGCCCGGTAGCTGACTTTGCGCAGTGTTGCCAGTTGTTGCTAGCACGTTTTACCAAAGAATATGGTCATTCTGATAATTTTTAACTTAACTTTGTCAATTGCTTTTATGCAAAAATAAATTATTTTGCGCATCGAAGGCGAAAACAGCCCATGTAACAATAAATATCGATGGGAATCTGAAAACTAGTCATTTTTAAACCAGCGTTTTTTATGTAAAGCGGTGGCTCTACCCTTTTCTATCGATTCCTGTCGCTCTATCTACTTAAAAAATATTGGGTATTACACATCCACAAGGTGCTGTAGATTGCTCGCTGGTGCGGGTAGAAGAAGAAGGTTCATTTGATATGCAATAGTCCTGTTTTGAATCCTGTTACCTGGTAATGAACCACCTCTTCCATCGTTCATCGCTTACCTGGCTAAACTTTCTACCTTTATTTACCCTCTTTCTATTTCTACCTGTAGTTACATCTATTTTAATCTATTTTTACCTGTAGAGTTGTTCAGCTAATACAAACCAGATAAGACACTTTCCTACAGCTTTAAGTGCAGCAATGAGCGCCAGGATGATGCATGCAATTGCAATTTAGCATAAGCTTAACAGGCGATTATTGATTACATTTAAACCCTTTTAACCGTCACTCATGGGTGGATACAGTACGGTTCAAGATCATGCTAAACTAATTTACAGAAAATGAACGAGCACCTGCTTTGTATCGTTTTTGTCGTCAAATCAAGAACTACTAAAAGAAAACTATGCTTTTTATTAGTTTCACTTGCATACACATGTTTGCACAGCAAGCGAAGATTGATAAGGGCTGGTTCATGAACACTCGATCAAAGCAAGAGAGCCACCTGTAGGAGAGTTGTAGAAAGCGTGAGAGGATCCTTCAAGATCAATGTTTGCTTGTGTAAAAGCGCGCGAAATATTACATAAAATAGATGCATTTCCTATTTTGCTTACATACATATTATATAATTATATCAACAGCACAGGATAGGATGACAGGTACCCATTTTTGCGATGCGCCGCAACTGACAGCTGACATCTGTCAACTGTCAAACGTTTCTCAAGCCGCCATTTTGGCTGTCGTTTTTCACGTTTCGGCGTCCCTGTCACGCACGTAAACAAAGGCTCGGTTGCACCGCTTGCACGCTCTTTTACACAAACACACCCGCACACGAGCATAGAAACTTCTTGTAAAATGCGTCAAAGTGTATGTGCTCGCGTCAGAACGGGTCGCCGAGCTCTCTAGATGGTCCGCCTTTCTGTGACGCGCTTCGATCAGACACCATCTTTGAGCGTTCAGCAAGTGAAAATTTTGTTGGTTGAGTTGAGCGTTCCATGAGCCTGCGTGTGCTTAACGGGCAGAGGGTGCTTCACCGGGGAAACAATCTCGATTTAGGAAAATTGAACACGATTGAAAACATTGCAAGTGTGCAACGGATACGGTAAGCGGTACAAAACTCATCCGAGGTGTAAAACCATTTTGACGGTGTCAAAATGCCAGCAGAATATTACGATGAGGATGGTAAGTGAGAACGTGCGTGTTTCGGGTAGTTGTTTGGAATCTGTTTTGAAAATGCATGTGCCATATTCAATGCAAATGTTATCCGTAGCAGTAAGCTGAAAATGAAATGAAAATAGTTATGGAACTGTTCGGTTGTTTTTTTGGTACCCGGACCCAAATAAATGCCAGCTCCCAGCCAAAGCTAGCAATACGCAGAGATGCAGGTGCAAATACAGTGCAGGACGAAAAAACAGCTGTAGCCTGAAATTATTTTTTTTTTACAATTGTGGGCATTTTTTAATTTCCTGCACTCTGTTTGAACTCGATTTTAATGCAAAAGTTAAGATTGTTTATGAATATGCAGAGCAAGTTTTACTTTTATTTTCACTGTAAAGTCAAAATGCAGAACCGACTGTTTGTTGACCAAAGTGAGCAAAATCCGCGGAATACGGAACAACTCATTTGAATAAGGATAGGGAAAAGCTGGTACAAAATGGATGATTTTTTTTTTATTTGTACACATTTAATTTTTTAGTTCGACTAATTTAACAGTCGACTATACGGCGTCTAGCCGTAATATTTTATTTATAAATAAGTTAATAGTTACCGTTAAAAAGCTGGCCAAAAAGCATGATTACATGCACGCATAAACCGCATAGTTTTCTCATGAGTGCCGCCGCAAGCTTAATCTAACTTATTTTATTATTCTTCTTACTTTATTGAAATAAGCTCACAACTAATTTCCTATCCTTTGCAGGGTTTCGTTTGGCATTTGATAATGAAACATCGAGCGACCAGAAGCAGTTCTTTATGCGCGCCTTTCCAACCGTCAGCAAGATCGCGGACCGGCGGGTACACTGCACGTCCTGCGATGTGCACATCGGTACGGCCCCGGTCTCGGAAGCGATCATCCGGATGCATCCGGTGCTGCGGGTAACGCACTGCCGCAACTGCCACGCCTTCTACAACAGCGGCGAGTTCGACAAGGGTGAGGATGGGAGTGAGCTGTACTGCCGGTGGTGTGGCCAGGGCGGTGAGGTGTACTGCTGCTCCAACTGTCCGTACGTGTTCTGCAAGAAGTGCATCACGCGCAACCTGTCCCGGAGCTGTGTGCAGGACATTGTGCAGAACGAAAATTGGCATTGCTTCAGCTGTGCGCCGCACGTGCTGTGGACGCTGCAAGCACATCACTGGGCGCTGGAGAACTTTATCGAAAAGCAGAAAAGGTAACCACACGCGCCGCACCTGCTGCGGTTGGTCTAACGTAGGGACAGTCTAACGAGCAACCTTCCTTACCTTGTTTTGCAGGGAAATAAAAAGCCAGCAGCTATCCAGCCACGCCATTAGCTCACTGATGAAACAGGACCGTACGTACTGCTGCCAGGGTAAGGGGGTCGGTCGGTTGAAAGGTGCGAGCCCGAGCAGTGCGCCGGTACCGAAGAAGGTGGCGGCCAAACGTGCGTACAGTGGTGACACGGTTACGGCGAAAAGGAAATCGTCCGAGGATAGCAGCAAATCGCTATCGCTCGAGTCCGCCGACACTTTGACGCACTCGATACTAGGACAGTTGCATCTGGATGGTGATGGTTCGGGTTCACCGTCCACCACCACAATGGTCCCCACCACGTCGGGCAGGGCCGGCGGAACCGGCGGCATGCAGAAAAAGCAACAGAAAACGGTCACGTTCGACGACGGCAAGCTGCAGGTTGGCGAAACACCGGCGAAGAAAAAGCGCACGGGAAACAATGAAGTCGTATGCACGCCGGACATTCTGAGCATGATGCTGTCGGATGAAAATCCGGCGTCCAGCAGTACTGGTCCGCCACGGCCGCCAATTGTAGCCGTCGGCACGAAGCACCCGGTGCCGGTCTCTCCAAAACCGTCTGGCTATGGCAACAGTGCGATCGCTGGGTCTCCTTTGGCGGCAGGGTTTACCGTAAGCCCGGTCGGAACGGGCATCCCCACCAAGACCATCATTCCGAAGCAGAAAGCCATCCTGCACCAGTCAATGCCACGCAATTTGGCCGTCAGCGTGCCGCCGGGCCGAGGGATGATGGCCAACCCTGCGCTAGCAGCCCCCGGCCATCCCGAAAGCGTCGTGAATCAGGAACCGATAACGCATACGGTGCGCGTTCCGGCCCAGACCGGTCAGCGGCAATCGAACGCTAACGCACCGCTGTACACCACGTTCGAAGGATTTCGTATCGATTTGCAAACGGCCAGCCAGCAGGGCACGTACCGTTTGCCGAACGGTAAGGTAATAGTCGTGCGGAGACAAGCGCCCGACAACGCGACCGGAGTGGACGCCACCGCTGTTAAGCAATCCCCGGTACAGGCGGTAGCGCCACCGGCGTCTGGTGGTCTTACCCCAATCCCAACCGCCCGTTTGATGCTGAACAATGCACTAACGCAACAGCAGCAGCCAGCTGGACCAGCGATCATCAGAAACGGGCAGGATCAGCAGTTGAGACGCATGCAGCAGCAGCAGCAGCAGCAGCAGCAAATGCAGAAGCAACAATTCCAGCAGCAGCGCTTCCAGTTGCAGCAGCAGCAGCAAATGCAAATACAGCAAACCCATCAGCAACAGTACGCCAAGCATCTGCAGCACATGCAGCAGCAGCAGCAGCAGCAACAGCATCAGCATCAGCTGCGTGGTGGGGTCCAGGTGACTGCCCCAGGCGGGATCGTGCGCATGACTCGTCCAGCCGCGTACATGAGCAACACACCCGGAACTAGGCAATCGACGAGCGTGGGCGCCGTGCGGGGAACGCCCGACAGTACCCAGACCGACCCGACCAACGTTCATCCCTACTCGATCGTGAACGTGCTGACCGCGCTCGTTAACGGGCCGCACGAAAACAGCCAGCTGGGCAACGCGCAGAAGGACTTCGAGAAAGCGATGCTGGCCGGTGCGGAGGTTTGTAAGCACATACTCGCCAAGATTGCTTCGCTGGCGGAAACCAAATCGAACAGCAACGTGCGGAACCTGCGGGACGTGAAGGAGCTGTTCATCCACATGTCCTACCTGGTGACGTACGGTATCGGGCGCTTCAAAACCCTGCACGAACGGTGCGTGAACGATGTGAAGAAGATGGGCTTTACGCAGGAACTGGACTTTGTGATGGTGAACGACCGGATACAGAGTTCTTCGGCACCGGCCGAGGAGAAGGAGGACGGTGCCAGCGAGCACGAAACACCCGACACGCAAAACGAAGAGGAAGAGGATGATGATGATGATGATTGTGAAATCATCGAGCAGCCGCAAACGGTGATCGAGGTGGATTCGGACGATGATACACCGACCAAAGAGGCGGACACGGGAAGTGAGCGGGAGGTGCTGACCACCGCTACTGACAAGCCAGCGATCGGTAAGGGGGTCGCGTCTGGTGATGCCACTAACACGATTACGGTGGGAGAAATTAAGGTGACATGGAGTGTGGTGAGCGATCAACCTTCGGCGGAAGCTGTGAGTGGCGATGGTTCTGTGGAAAACAGTGGCCGTGCGACAGCTGTTACCGGTGAAGAGGAGAAAGCGGAAGGTGCAGAAGCGAGTGGTCCGTCGGATGAGAAAGAAAAGGCGGTTGAGGCAGGAGTTGCTACCGGTGAGAAGCATCTGGAGGATGGACAGTCCGCGACAGCGACAGCCAGCAGTTGCTCCGACACGAATGGCCGCCCACAGCAGAAAACAGGTAGGCGATAGCTTTCTTGCTTAGATTCTGATTTTTACAATAATGTGTTTCATTTTTGTTTATTCTTCATTTTAGTTCCACAAGAAAGCGCAGAAGGAAGCGAGAAAAGTGCGGAAGTGAAAGATGGGGAGGTGGAACTGATCGAAATATCGGACAAGGAAGTGTCGGAGCTGCTGGACATTCACATAAGCAACGACGAACCATCCACGAAGCAGAATGCGAACCCGCCGTCACGCGAGACTGCTGAACCGATGGAAGTTATAGATTCGGATGATGAAGCTACCCGTGCGCAAAACACGCAACACGGTCCTACGGTTGGAATGATAGCAGGTGACAAAGTACCTCGCGATGAGAAGGCGGCGGCTGGTACCGGCAAGATGTCAGCAGATGCTGTCGAAAAATGTAAAGATAAAGTGGAAGTGGAAAATTCGAGCAAATCGGGTGATACGGCGACCGAGGAAGAGCCGGAGCAGAGCGTACCGGCGACGGACGATAGTGGCCAAGGTCCGCACAACGACTCCTCGCTGCTCGACGAGCTGGAACATTCGTCCAAGGGCAGCAGCAGCGAAATTCTGAACCTGATGGACGCGGCTGACGATAGCTACCATAGCGATAGTTCGGATATGCAGTTTACCTCCGAATACACCATCCGGGAGGCGAGCGATGAACCGCCGTCGAATCGGGAAGCAACCGTTACAAGCACGTGCGTAGAGGCTGAGGAAGCGAAATCATCCCCCAGCACGGAGGTAGACAGTCCGGCTGCAATGGAGCCCGATGAACAGGAGCCTGACTGTACAAAGGAGCGGACTGGGCATGAAGATCCGGAAGCTATCGAAGTGTTGGATAGCAGTGAGGAAAGCGAAAGTGGCAAGAACATCACGCTCGCTGGGGATAACGCGTCAAAAGGCGAACATGTACCAGTGGCAGAAAGTGTTGAACAATCGTCATCAGCAAAGGATCGTGCTGAAGAAACTGTTGTCGTGGAACAGACCAACAAACCGATAGAAGCATCAGCTGACGGAGATAAGGAAAAGCTGGAAAGCAATGTAGCAAGCACTATGAATGAGTTACCAACTGAAGAAAAGGAAACAGGCAAGGCGGACGAGAAGGGAAAGAGTGAGGAAGAACAAAACGGAAGCGAAGAGAACGTTAAGGAAGTAGAAGAAAAAGAAACAAACAAAGCTGAAAAGCAACAGGAAGAACAGGCAGATGAGCTCAACTCAGAAGCGTTAGCAGATAAGGACAAAGATGATCGCCCTGCATCTGGTGAGTTGCAGAACGATTCCGATAGCGCTGCAGCTGCTAACAATACCGTTGAGATCATCTCAGCTGCTAGTGAGGGTGGTTGTGAGCAAGACGTTGGCATAAATGCAAAGGGAGCAATATCTCAAACAGCTTTGGCAAAAGACAAAGGCACTGCTCCAGAACCAATGGATGTAGATAGGGAGGCGCAGCACTCGACGGATGTTGTTGCTGTAGCTGAAAAACAAGATACAGATGGTTTATCTGTAATGGAGGTTGCGGAAGAAGTAACGAAGGATTCAGCATCAGAAATAGAGCAACCGGACAGTTCCAGTGTGAAGGATGCAACCGGGAAGGAGCAAACTGCAATCAGTGAAAAAGAGGTAGATGTCCCACAAGTTGAGGCACTTTCGGAAGAGTCATCCCCTGCAGGAAATGATTCCCAAGAATGTGAGAAAAAGATACCGGAATCGGATAGCAAAAGTAAAGACACGAAATTGTCCCCTGAAGAGTCGCCGCAGGATTGTTCAGCAAAGGAGGAAAACGCTCCATGCCATACTGCTGCAGCAATGGCTGATCAGCGTGTAGAAGATAAGCTCAGTGATAGGAAGAATCAACCGGAAGACTTACCAGCCAGTACCGAACCATCTACGGTTAGTTCCGAAACGAAAGAAAAGGAGGAAAAGGAAAACGTAGAAAAGGCAGTTACTATCCCAGCTGACACTACAGAACAGCTGGAAGAAGAACCGCAGGTAAATACCCCGATGGAGGTAGATTCGAGGGAGTCGAATTTGAATTCGGAGCAGGTGGCACTTTAAGTTTCTGCGCACAAAACGTTTTGCTTTCTACTTCTCTCTCTCCAAGAGAGGCATTTATCAGGAGTATCAGGGGGCTCAAACGTAGCTTTTGGAAAGAAAGCAGGAGTTCGTTTGGCTGCAAATGTAAATATATGACCCGTAAGATTCGCGACATTACTTTCGTGAGGATGTCCTGTGTGAGGTTAATGTTAAGCTACCTATTCTAGACGTATGTCCCTAAGCTGAGCTTAGTCATCGGTTGTTAGGTACAACCAGAAAACCCCATTATTCCCTTGAGTATAATGACATTGGAATATAATAAATCTAATTACGAAACATGAAAACTGTGCAAAATGTACAGGAAGATGACCTGAATGCAGAAGGGACCGCGGAGCTGAGCAATGAGAAGTCTTCAAGAGCCTAATAGCCGAACCGAAAGATGTTTATGGGGGCGAAGATCTGTAGGACGCGCATGGTGATTGTAGAATTTTTGTGCAGATTGCATGGAGGATATTTGCCACAGTTGGTCACATCAAAGGAACGAGCGTTCGGCACAGAACCTTGGGTGTGAGATTAATGAGACGAAAACCAAAATGATGGTGGCTAACAAACACTGATTTACGCAAGGGTTATGTACAGATAGGTGACCGCACCTTCGAAGTGGTCCAAAACTTCACCTATTTGGGGTCAAAAGTCAGCACCGACAACAACATTGATGTTGAGTTACGCGCAAGGGAGCTGGCTGCCAACCGGTCATACTACAGCCTGAGGAAACTTCTCCACTCTAAATACCAGTCGCAACGGACGAAGCTGGGACTGTACAGAACATTTATAGTCTCAGTACTCACATACGCCTCTGAGACATGGACTTTGTCCAAAACTGGTGAAGCCCTCTTAGCCGCGTTCGAGAGGAAGATGCTCAGAAGGACTTTAGGCCCCGTATGTGTGGAAGGACAATGGAGGAGCCGCTACAATGACGAGTTCTACGAGCTGTACGGTGATCTCACCATCGGTGGGCTGGTCACGTCATGAGAATGACACCGGACGACCCAGCCCGTAAAGTCCTTTTAGGACGATGGAGTGATGGCGTTGATGTGTCCGCCAGTACGGCCGGGATAATGGATTGGCAGACGACGGCACTAAACCGTGAGCGGTATCGAGCATTGTTGCAGCAGGCCAAGACCGCAAAGCGGTTGAAGCGCCTGATAAGTAAGTAAGTAACAGTTGGTCACAAGAACGTGACCAGACCAAAGTGCAAGAAGGAAACATGATGCCCTGTGCAAACTGTGAAAAGAACAACTCCCGGTAAGCAACTACCCTCGTTAAACTATTTATTACGTTAACAATTTGTGGCCACTAAAGCAACACTTAATAGTTCCTTCCGGTATGTAACACGCGATTCCCCGACACACTTCCTTCCTTTTGCCAAAGTTTTCGCCGTACTTGTTGTCCTGTTTGTGTCTTCTGTGTGTGTGTGTGTGTGTTTGAGAGGTTAAACGTTCGTTTCGCCCTTAGTCTTCGATGCTGCACCATTAGCCTGGCCCGGCTTCAGTGCCGGGATGTACTGGCCCAGGTAAGTGAGCACAATCTCCCTGTAGCGGTACAGCACAACACTGATGATGGTCAGCCCGAACAGTACGCCGGCGATAATTTCGTAATCATTCTCCAGCCGGTGATAGTGGTGTTCGATGCCGATCAGTGCCCCGAAGAAGCGTCCAAAGCCAAAGTGTGCTATCACGGGCAGGGCTTGCGCCAGAGCGGTCACCTTACGGGGCAGCAGCTCGCGGAAGTGTAGCACCAGCGTGACCCAGGTAAGGCCGAGCGTAGTTGGCAGCAGCCAGTCCTCAACCACGTCCCACAGCGAGTAGTCCAAAATGGCCAGCAGGATGAAGCGGAGTACGAGCGAAAGGAACGCACCGACCAGGATCTTGCAGGTTCCGAACACCTCGATGATGCGGCGCGAGTAGATCAGTACCGGGATGGCGAGAAGATCACCGGCGAGGAGTACCGTGCGGACGAGGGTCTGGAACACGGTCGACTGCTGCTGCGGAACGTCACCGTCCTCGGCGTCGGTGGTGGGCAGGTTGGTCATGTGCGAGTCGTCGATCGCGTCGATCACGCTCCAGAGCGATCCGAGACCGATCGCAACCAGGAACGGAAGCCAACAGTGCTGGAAGTATTTGCGGCACGCCGGTACGGACACAAACTTCTGTGGCACCGTGCGCAGCTGCCACCAGTCTTCGGCCGGCGAGAGGTCCATTTTGAGCGGGCTGAGCAAAATAACGGCGGCGGTGGTGTAGAGCAGCACGAACAGCATGTACGGCTGCTCAAAGTCATCGTTGAAGAAGATAATCCAACCGACCGCACCCCAAACGAGCTGTCGGCCAAAGTCGGCAACGCCGGAGGTGGAGCGATCGCGCGTTACGATCACGATGATCGTGTTCAGCAGCGTCAGTCCACTGAGCAGGAAGAAATCGAGCAGCGAACGAATGGAGAGGTAGTAGTAGAAGGTGGAGTCACCCGCGTCATCATCACCATCGTTGTCTTCGTCCTGTTGAAGAAGCGAATGCGATCATGAACCACCTCACATCTCTCATTGGAGGCTTGTTACTTACACCGTCGCAAGTCGTACCGTACAGTAGACTGTCGGAGTCTTCGTAAGGATCGGCAATATCGCACTGAACGACGGGTTTACATCCTGCGGGCTGCGCTTTAACCCAGGCCTTATCCAGTGGGCATCGGAAACCATCTGCGAAAAGGAAAACAAACGTTCACAGAAAAGAAACCGAAGATCCGGAGCGGTCTTAGACACGTACCTAGCGGATAGCTGCACTCATCTCCTTCGTCCTTCTCGTTGTGCGCATCGAAGGTGGCCTTCACCTGAATGATGCCCTCACTGTACGTGTGGCAGACTTCATCCTCTTCATCGGCATCCGCACACACGATCGCGGTCGGTACGATCACCGTCTCCTGGCTGTCCGGTACACCATCGTTATCATCGTCGTCATCCTCAGCGTCCGGGATGCCATCGTTGTCATCATCGCTGTCCTGATCGTCCGGAATGCCATCATTATCGTCGTCCGGATCCTCATCGTTCGGGATACCATCCCCATCCAGATCGTTCTTGTTGCGCTGACCCTGATCATGGATATCCAGTATGCCATCGTTATCATCATCCACATCCTCCGAGTCCGGAATACCGTCATTATCGTCATCATCGTCCTCCGTGTCGGGAATGCCATCATTATCGTCGTCCGGATCCTCATCATCCGGAATGCCATCACCGTCCAGATCGTGCGTCACAGGCTTGCCTTCCAGCTCGTCCGGTATGCCATCGTTATCATCATCCGGATCTTCGGAGTCTGGGATGCCATCATTGTCATCGTCGGTATCTTCCGCATCGGGAATGCCGTCATTATCGTCATCGTCATCCTCCGCATCCGGCACACCATCTCCATCGAGATCGTTTGCATTGGAGCGATCCTTAGCATCTGGGACACCATCATTATCATCGTCGGCGTCCTGATCGTCCGGAATGCCATCATTGTCGTCATCCTTATCTTCCGCATCCGGAATTCCATCGTTATCATCGTCCGTATCCTGATCGTTCGGAATGCCATCTCCATCTAGATCGTTAAACTTAGCCTTGCCCTCCAGAGCGTCCGGGATGCCATCGTTATCATCATCAACGTCCTGGTCATCCGCGATGCCATCGTTATCATCATCCGTGTCCTCCGCATCCGGAATTCCATCATTATCATCATCATCGTCCAGCTCGTTGGGAATGCCATCACCGTCCAGATCGTTCGAACGCGGTGTACTCTCCAGCGCGTCCGGAATGCCATCGTTATCATCATCAACATCCTCGGCATCCGGGATTCCGTCATTATCGTCATCATCGTCCTCCGCGTCGGGAATACCATCATTATCATCATCCGTATCCTGATCGTCCGGAATACCATCGCCATCAAGATCGTTGGTTCTGGCCTTACCCTCCAGCGCATCCGGAACACCGTCATTATCATCATCCAGATCCTTATCATCCGGTATTCCATCATTGTCATCGTCCGGATCCTCCTCATCCGGAATCCCATCGTTATCATCGTCCGGATCCTGATCGTTCGGAATACCGTCTCCATCGAGATCGTTTGACTTGGCCTTGCCCTCCAACGTGTCCGGAATACCATCATTATCATCATCCACATCCTGATCATCCGGGATTCCATCGTTATCATCATCATCATCCTTATCGTCCGGGATACCATCGTTATCATCATCAGGATCCAGCTCGTTCGGAATACCGTCACCGTCCAGATCGTTGCTCGAGTCAGGATCACGTGCATCAGGAATACCATCGTTATCATCGTCCGTGTCGAGATTGTCCGGAATGCCATCCCCATCCGAATCACGCTCGATCGTACCCTGTCCGCTGCCCAAATCTAGCACCGCGCCCTCATCCTCATCCTGCGCGTCCTCCTGCTCACGCAACCAAGCCGCCATCTGGGCCGATTTAGCATGGCGACTGTAGCAGGTACTCTCGAACTGATTCTCCTTCTGACAGCTGTACGTACAGTTCTCCAAGCTCAACATTCCCGTCTGAAGAAAAAACCAAACCAGTATGGATACGGATCTTGGTGGGCGACCACCAGAGAAACTTTTCCCCAGATCGTTACTTACCTTTTCTGCCGACCAATCGTGACAGATGCCATTTTCCGAACACTTCTCCTGCACGATGAACGCTCCCTTGCGGTTGCACAGGAAGCTGGCCTGCGGGGCACACATCTCCGGCGGTGGCGTCCTGCTGACAGCGAACATCAGCAGCACGTACAGTACCATGGAAGCGATGATCGTGACGGCCGTGAGGATACGCAACCGCTTGCCGTACGCAAACGCATTCCCGATGGCCCACTTGTCGACCAGCAGCGCAAAGACGATCGGTCCGAGCAGTGCGGTCAGTGGAATTATGGCCGATATCGAGTAGATCTCATTGTACGCGAAGCCCTTCTGGGCCATGTTTGACTGAAGGAAGGGATAGATACATCCCAGGCCTGAAAGTGGTAGGTAAAGCATTTTTAACCTTCTTGCATCCACACATCCAGACAGACTACTGCCCATTGAACTCACCTCCGTAGAACAGGAACAGGACGCATTTCAGCGAGAGGCAGTGCTTGCCCTCGAACAATGGCTTATCCTCCATCATCCGGCAGTTGGTTGGCCCGCCTGATGCCGGCCTAAAGTTTGCAAGCACGCTCCGTAACCTATAACACTTTCTTTGCTTTGTGCGATTATGTCTTCCTGACCTAGATTAGAACCCTGTCCGCCATCGTCAATGTCCGTGTGAAAGGGGAAATAATGTTCCGAACATTAAACAGTGTCAAGAGCTTGGTGCCCCACCGGACGGGCATGTGCTTTGATGTGGTGGCAGATTAATTCTTTGCGCCGTAAATACCCGCCGGATTTGAAAGATGGGGTTTTCACCATTTTTTGTCTGTCCGTCAAGTTGTGCTCCCCAAACCCCGCATACCTTTTAACCGGGTTTATTTTCATGGTAATTGATTCATCAACAGCTTTTATTTTGTGTTTCTTTTCCCTTTCGTGTTCCGGCGTATTTTATAAATAGGTTTCTCTTGTTTGTAAACGCACGATCACTTCTATCGTAGATTTAAAACTGCATCGGTGCAGAGAGTTGGCTTTTACTTAGACTCCTTAGTGTATTATTTGTTTCCTAATAGCTATGCCTTATTATAATCATTAACCTGCGGATCCGGTGGTTGGTCCGGTGGCCGAGGCGACAGCGGCGCCGGTCTTCACACGGCTCAAGACCCGGCGTTCAAATCCTATCTAGACCGCCTCCCCTGTACGCATAGCTGGCTACTTTGCTTCGGGTAAAATCAAGTCACGAGAAAACCAGAAATGGCAGGCCGAGACTTGGCAAAGAAAGAAGAGATCTTGGTGAAGAAGATCGACTCTCGTACCTTTGAGGTTGAGGCCCAAAGCCGGAAATTGAAGTTGGGAAGTTTTTGCCACATCGTAATCCCGACCTGGAGGAGTTCATTTTAAGGACTCCGGGCCTCCTTTCAAGCACAGGACCCCTTACAACCGCTACTGGCTAATACCATGAGGTGGACCTGATTCGTCTCCATTAAATGGAGGAAATGATTGATTATTTTGGAACTTATACGCATTTCAGGTTTAACTACATTCTCTCAAGTGATCGCTGAGCACTAAATGACAAAGGTCCTTAAGTACTAGATTCGACCATCTCTTATTGGCGATCTCTACCTCTAGGGCCCCCACCATCTTTACGAGAAGCAGTGTATTGTTCGGCAAATAACGCTCACCAGTTCCTTTTTGGGCAATCATGTCATTACACCAGACGATCGAACCCGATCTTGATGTAGATATTGAGGCCTCTGCATGGAAAGGACCAACAGAAAGACCGGACAAACCGACACTCGATCTTGAGTACTTTCGAGGACTCCTGCAGCAGCCAAAGTTCGATAGCGCGTGAACATCTAATTGAACAGGCAAGTAAGTGATCCTCCAAAATCGCATCTCTCTAACAAATAACTTGTCGCTGTGTCATAGTCACAAGCGTCGCATCCTTCCAACACTCAATTCACGTCCCAGTCCCCTTGCGGACGATTTTTTCCCGTCCCATACTATACTGGCAATTAATCTGGTGAAATGAGCCATCCCATTTTCACCATGGAAGAGATTTTTTACAGTCCACTACACGGCTCACTCACAGGGGGGCCATGTCCGGTGCTCCTTCAAGATCAGCTGGTGCAACACCGTATGCACCCCACTTCCTTCGGGGGTACACTCGTAAATCTCCATCAACCGCAATCCGCGGCCGTCTCCTCCAGATGCAGTTGGCGGTTGCTTTTGCAACCTTGGGTCGAGATTTTTGCTTGTCAAGCATGCAAATTTGGGTCGGTTTGCCACAGCCTTTGTGGGTGGAATGTCAACCATCGCACCGGGCGGCAGCAGCAGGATGGCAAATAAATTTCATAATCAGCACCTCAGCCGGCCGTGCACATCGTGCGAGAAGCGGCAGGCCATTCATTCGCCACTGCTGCCGTTCGTGGTCGTCCGTGCGCATGCAGGTCGGACTTCTAAATTTATCAATTTTCTACAATTTAGCAATCATCGTCCTAAGCGAACCCAAACAAGAGCGACACCGCGTATAACGAGCCGACACCCGAGACGGTCAAAGCGCATCGCAGGGGTGTAACATGACAAAAAACAAAATGCCGTTTCGCTTTGAGTTCACGTCCGTTGAGGATAATGCTTGGTGCAAATATTGATGTGGGGAAATATATATTGTCCAGAAAATGGCCATCCATTCTAAAGGGACACAGACTTGTTGGAACAGACAAAAAGAATCCACAGCAAGATCTTGGCCTACTGCGATCCTTTCGCCTGCTTGGATGCGGTTCGACGATCTCAGTACACTCTGCCGCAATACGATAAACGTCAAAACAAACCGGTAAGAAGCGCGAAAAAAGTAATGGCGCCCTGTAAGTCTCTCGCTCTCTTTCTCTCTCTGTCCCCCCGAAGAACTACTATTTATTGTTGCGAACCTTACGCGCGTCCACCCGCACGCAACACGTGTGTTCCGTCCGGATTGGCGCTCTAGGTTTCGCGTGTTCTGTCGCCACCGTTCAACACTACAAGCGTTTTAATTGCTTTCGTATCATTTTAGGTGTCTATCTGGGGCTGTATGTGTGCACCGCGAGCTTCATCTGCCACCGCTAGTTCACGCGAAGCTGTTGAATTTTCGATTTTTAATTTTATCACACACCGGTAAACCCGCAACACCGATTTAGCCCCGAACGGTATGTGTCACACGGGCGACGACAGAGGAAACCACTGTTCGATCGGTAAGAGCGCGTAGCATGGGAGTAGATAGTGACCGGATGGATCGGTGCCGAATTGCCTTTTTTTGTTGTTGTTGTTCATTCTTGCTTTCTAAAAACCCATTTGCAATTCGTTTACGTAAATGCCCCGGCTGATGATGGGTTAATTTTTCACCACTTGAGACACTGAGCACACAAAAACACACACACGCACACACACGGCCCCCAAAAAGGAAGTCACTAAATCGATTACTCCACCAGACGGCAGATGATCCCTCGATCTACGGCTCTCACCGGAATCGAGTCTAGAATGCAGGCAGGTTGCAATTGACTGCAGTTGGTGGGTAGGGTAAATGATAGCTCAAGGGCAGTTTTATTGCGTTCACCGTCGCTTCTGGACACGGTCACACACAGACACAGACACACTGTCTCCCACACACACGCACACGCCGCCTCTAATTTCTCTGTATGAGCCTCCACCCCGTTTTGACAGGTGTCACCGTTTGTTAACATTTATTTTTCATTCACGCAAATTTCCGTTCCGTCTCGAACTGTCGAGGGTCAGCGGGAGAGATAGATGGAAGGGAGAGAGCAAGGCAGGAGACAGAGCGGGATGGTGGCAAGTAAAAATAACCCGCAGCAAGCTCGTTCCGCTGATCTGTCTGGCACGGACTTTTCACCTATCCTAACCACTGTCGGATCCGATCGGAAAACGGTCCACAACACTGCGATTCCTCTTTTTGTTTTAATTTCACCCGACAGGCCAGATTGAAACAGTAGACTTGAGCATCGAATTTCTGCTGGACGCGCTGGCACTTTAAAATGAATTCCAAAGCACACGTTTGGTAATTTCCTTGTTTCCAAATACACACACGCACCCTTCAATCCACACACTCACGCACGCACGCACCCACACACGAGACAGACACGCTGTTGGCACACTAAGCGTGGCCTAGTTCCTCACACAGCTTAGACCGCGGAGATGGTTCCGAGCGGACTATAACGACGGCGGCTTTGCGCTCGGAAGCGACTCTATTCTCGGCCGTACTGAGCCGTACTCCGAACGGACCGTAAGCTTCGGGAGCATGCGCTCGGTACGCGGTACCGTTCGTTCGGGCCGCCGAATGAGTCCCCTGATGTGTGTGTGAGAATGGCGGATGCGCTGAGTGCTTCATGGAGGCGCCCGGTCGCTCACTACCGGTCGCAAGGTTGTTTTTGTTTTGGTAGTTTTGGCCAGCCAATAGGGATGAGTTGAAGTTGGAGGAGTGAGGTGGGACTGTGGTCCATTTTCCGAGAACGATTTTTTTTTCGTCTGTACCGATAAGGTCCATCCTGTTTTAAGAAAGCGCTTAGATAGCTAAAACCAACTGAAACCAGTTATCTAATGCCGGCCCGGCCCGGCCCGAGACACCTCTTGCGAGTCACGTCAGACTCGGTGCCAGTAAAACGGGCAGCGCGTCGCATTGTCTGGGACGGCAACCTGTCAGCGTTAACGAGTCTGCGGCACGTGGCATCAATCAGCAGCGCCAATCAGCGTGAAAAGTAGAGATGATGGAGGACGTGTCATAACATTGTGTTGAAGTGAGGTTCGAACTCGAACGGGATCGCGGATCTTGGTTCTGGGTAATTTGTGCGATTTTAGCCCTAGAATTGTAACCTATAGAGTAACCAGAACCTCTAAAATGCTCTCTAAAAAACCTAAAACCTCTAAAACCTCTAAAATGCTAAAAAAGAAGTGAAATATAGCTTATTAAGGAGATAGCCCAAGCCATCCGGAATATTTGAAGAATACATAGACAGCTTCCCGATAACACGTAAACTAAAGATGAGATTCATAGTTAATGGCTTAAGTTGGGAAGCGTTTTGTTAGTTCTCAATTCTGATAAAATCAATTAAATTTGCCTAGACGAACTAAAAATAGCTCTAACTTCGTCCATAGAGGCCTATGATGACCTAGAGCTATTCTGATGCTTACTATCTTGATCGCTATACTGATGAACTTAATGTCACTAGTCTTACATATTGGATCAGTTCAGATCATGAAATGTCTCCTACGGTATCTTCAAGGAATAAGTTAGCTTTTGTCCGTTTATACGAATCCTCTTCTGACCAGGAAAACCAAAGGCAAATACACCACAGACGCCTTTGAGCAGCATTCTTAGTATGTAATACAAGGCGCGTGACCTCATACAAAGAAGATATTCTGCCTTAGTTCCTCCTAAGCCTAATCCCCGTACTCTTTTATCCAGATAATGATGAGACCGAAATATTCGCGTTCAATAAACCCCAGGTCAGGATTCTCAAAAATCATACGCTTCTTCCTCTTTCATTCTCAGCCTGCTCCTATGGGGCACGTCTTGAAGACATGGTCTAGTGTCGAATCCGTTTCCAGGAAACAGGGTCCATGGCTGCACTCCTCCACCCCAGGCTGCATCCGATCTCCCATTCAGGTCTGACTGTACTTGATCCAGCTTCAGAACGAGCTCGCTGTGCTCGTCAACGGCTCATGCCAAATAGGTCGCTGACGAGCACCTTCCTGGCAGGGCATGAGTCCAGCATCCTCATCACGTGCCGCAACCAGCGTATCCTTACGGCTTTGGCAACCATCAGGATGTCTGCATCGCCATACAGCTCAGCTAGCTCGAGGTACATTCTTTTTCTCCACACGCCCTACATGGCGAGTGCATTAGTGTCCTCATTGGAGAACTCGTACTCTTAGGAGTAATTGTTTCCTGACTGGCATGGAAGGATGGATTTGATGGCCTCTGTATGCGATTATCTACGGAATCGGAAGGCGTTAATTCTACTCCTTATTAACCACTATAGGGCCTGGGTTCAAATCTCATCTGAACCGTTCCCCCCGTCCGACCAACTCTGCCTTCAAGCTACACTCTGTTCATTCCAGTCCTGGTGTTCAGAGAATGGTCTTGAATTGTGCGTTGAGAAGTGTGTTCCTATCCTCTAGTGTACGACTACACATTATAAACGGTTCTACTATTGTCCGCAAACGCTGTGTCAGGGATTTAGGAATGCTCCTCGATGAGAAGTTGAGCTTCCACGAACAGCTGTGCGCTTTTGGGTATCGGGTCGCAGAGCCAGCGTAACCCAGAGACTATTGGTTGCGGGACTTTTGAACTACCGGATCGACTCCCCAACCAACTTATACGTCCCAGCCAGGTCGCTTCGCCCAAGGACGCTGCTTGACTTAGAGGATCGCCGAACCCGTTTTGGTACCTTTGACCCTCCTTTCTCCGTATGTGCCGTGAATATAGCTGTATAGGTAATCGTCTTAGCAATTACGCTTCAAGAGGACCATGCGGTGCCCGTTGAAACATAATGATAGCCTTAGACTTACCATAATAATGAAAGCCTGAGCCCTGCGTATCAAGTTAGTCAGCCCTGTGGATGGAGAGGTGGTCCGGACGGGATTTGAAAATCGGTCCCGCCGTGTGGAGACCGGTCCCGCTGTCGTCTCGGCCTCCGGATCGCCCCAATAAGTCTTGTAAGCCAGAAATTGCAGCCATTACTTAAGAGGTCGGCCAAGAAAGAAGAAGATGTCAACTGGTCTTTCATCGAGAAATCCTGCAACATGGCAGCCGCTGATTCCATGTTCAACGAGAAGATCACTGCTGCCTTTCCTTCCTGTTGTCCCTTCCGCTTCACGACGGCGAGATCTTTCTGGCGGTTCAGTAATGCGCGTCGTCATCCTAACGGCATCCCTTCTATCTTATCGCTCAACGATCAAACCGTCTCTAATCCTCTCGAACAATGCCGCCTCTTTGCCAAACACTTCTCAAGCGTTTTCTTTGATCCTTGCAGCAGTCCGGTGCCTTTAGTTGATGGTCTATCGTACACCCCTTGTGACGTCTTCTCCCTAAATGATGTTCATGTAGATGTTTCCTCTGTACTGTCTGCCCTGTCTAAGTTCAAGTTGTCCTACTCGCCAGGTCCTGATGGTGTCCCTTCCTCTGTCCTTAGGAAGTGTGCTTCCTTTTTTGCTCCCCTCTTGACTCGCGTCTTTGTCAGTCTGTTGTTTGTCTCTCCTCCATCCTTCCTATCATTGTTGGCCATCTATCCCCGCGCCAACATAGTTTCATTCCCAAACGCACAACTTCCTCCAAACTTATGTGTCTTGTATCCTCTGCTCTATCGAACATGTTATCCGGTCGTCAAACTGACGTTGTATACACCGACTTCAGTGCTGCCTATGATAGTGTTCCCCTCGATCTGGTGATTGTCAAACTCGAAAGACTTGGTATCGGGGGTCGTTTACTGTCGTGGCAGAAGACTAACCTGGTTTCGAGATCGTATAGAGTTAGAGTTTCGTCTTGTCCGTCCGACTCCTTCGTAGTTTCCTCGGGTGTTCCTCAAGGTAGCATCCTTAGTCCTATTTTATTTCTGATATTTGTTAATGACTGTGTTTCCATCCTCCCCGCCGAAGGTTTTCTGTTTTACGCAGATGATCTCAAGATCTTCCTTCCTGTGTCCTCGTCTGCTGACCGTTGTCTTCTCCCATCTGTACTAAATTCCTTCTCTGTTTGGTGTCGTAAAAATGGCCTACTCCTGTCCCCCGATAAGTGTTGCGTGATCACTTTTTCTCGTTTTCGTTCTCTTTTTTCGTTAAGTTTCACCCTCTGTGATACAGTTATACGTCGCGTATCCTCTGTAAAGGATCTAGGTGTGTGGCTCGATGAAACGCCACTTCAGTTCCCACGATGAATATGTTATCAGCAAGGCTAATAAATCACTGAGTCTGATCATTAGGCTATCGTCCGAAATCTGCGATCCCCTCTGCTTGCAGTCCCTGTACTGCAGTTGGGTGTGATCCTCCTTGGAATACGCGGCTGTAGTCTGGTCTCCCCCAGGCTCCACTGCGATGGCAAGACTGGAGAGTGTTCAGCGCAAATTCACTCGTGTAGCTGTTCGGCGCTTCCTTAACGGTTATCATCTTGCTCTCCCTCCCTATCCAATCCGTTGCCGTCTTCTTGGGCTAGAAACCATTGAGGATAAGCTTTTCCATATCCGTGCTAGCTTCATTGCAAGTCTCCTGTTAAACGAACTTGATGTCCCTGCCCTCCTGTCTACCATCCCTCTTTATGCTCCTTCCCGTCGCCTCCGCGATAGACCTCCCCTTTATATTCCATCCCGCCACACCCGCTACGGTTCGAACGATCCTCTGCTACGTGCTTTATCGGCATTTAATTAGTGCTATCACCTGTTCGACTATAATGTACCGCTGTGAAGCCTCTTTCCTTTCCACCTAATCCTACTGTCATCCTCGCTTTTCCTTTAAGTGTTAAAGAGAATTGTTAAACCATCATTGGCGGACAATAAGAAATAAATAATAATAATAATAATAATAATAATAGTAATAATACAGTAAACTCGGATAAATTCATTAATTTGCCTGTAAAAAGCTGATGAGAAGAATATGTGTTGTATTTTCGGATGAGGTTGGCATCTATCATCACACCCTCCTCCAATTATTGCTTAACTTTATTTACAAATATAAAGTAGTTTTGCTGTTATCTTGTAACCATACACACAGTAGTGTAGGGAGTTGACCAATTGAACGATGCGTCATGTGCCGAAGGGTAAGGCAGGCGAGCAAAGGCAGGCGCGTGCGCGTGTCTCTATCACTTTTGAAGCGATTAACTGTTATCTTCGACCGCGAGGATGGTGCTGACTTCCGGCACAGTTAAGGCGCATGCTTTTGATGTTGCATTCTGTAGGGTAAGGCGCGTGTAAATAGGTAGCGTAAAGATTGTATCTCTTTGTGTTGATCATGCTCGGTCGGTTGTCCCTCTCTCCAGCAGGTACTCCACAGAGAGTCGTATATTTCTTTTTTCTGTTGTTTCTGGGCGGGTATCGTTAATCGAACTCTGGTACTGGTCTTGCATTACATTATAGAGTAAGGATGAGAATGGCAGACGAGGCGATTGTTAATGCGATGAAAAGGAAAAACGGTCGCCAGATGTGTTCGCAGGGATGATTGTCTACAAATGAGCTGTTCGTTTCGTTAGTAATTCTAAAAAGATAAAAACTAAATACGCCGCTAGAGCATTGGACAGGAAAGAGGGAGAAGAGAGCAAAATGAAGGAAAGTATCTTAACCAACTATCGAACACTCACGGTGTACACCGGGACGCCAGACGAATGACTTTGCTTTGTAGTGTATGCTTAAACTAAAACACTAAAACTGAAAACTTCCGCAATCGGTTTGCACTGTAACGAGGCCGAAAGTGGTGGGCTCAAGCTGAACCATCGAAGGAGCTTACCTTCTCTTAGAAAAACCAATAGAGTTTGCCTGAAGTGACTCTTCCTTACGAAACGAGCCCAGCAAACGGATGAGTGATAATAACTTAGGCCACCCTTAGAGTGTGCTTTTGGATTTAAATTTTAGATCGCGTTTTTTGGTACCAAGTTCGTCTAGGAGCGGAAATCTCTCTCTCTCTCTCTCTCTTTAACAATTCTCGTAACAGCCTCCAGGACCTTGCGAAGCACCCCATCGAGAACGAGAGCCTTGTGGTTTTGTATCGGCTAGCGAACGCCCACCGCGGGACCCCGGGTGGTCTAACAGTAGTCTAAACAGGACTAGTAAAGCTCGGAGCCATTTTTTTAGCAGCTGCTACCAGCAGCAGATTAGTAGCGGAAGTGTCCCTTCCGTCCGCGGTAGTTATGATAGATCCGGAGCGGTTGGTAGCTACCATTCGTCTGGACGGGTGGCGTCTGCTGCTGCTGCTGCTGGGCATTTCCATTGCCCGTCTCCGGTGCCGTAATGTTCAGGGCAGATGCCGACGGTTCGTGATGCAGCCGGGCGGCACAGCGCGGTGCAAGTACGAGATGGTACAGCAGGAAATACAGCACGGAGATGATACAGGCGCTGATCGCCAGCGCCTGGAAGGTAACGATCAGATCATCAACGTTTGTCCACATGCCGATCAGCGCACCGAGAAAGCGACCAAGACAGAAGTGGAAGATGACGGGCAGCGCCTGGCCGGTGGTGATGATGCGGCGAGGCATAATGTGCCGCATGTAGAACACGATCGTCAGCCAGGTGAGCCCGAGCGTGACGGGGTAGAGGAAATCGATAATCACACGCCACCAGGCGACCTCCGTTGTGGCGAGCAGTGAAAAGCGGAAGATGAAGGTGGTAATGGCGGTGATCAGGATGTTGGAGTGACCGCAGAAATCCACAATCTTCTCCGCGTACCACAGGGCCGGGATGGTGAGCAGTGCGCCGAGCACGACCAACGCGCTCCAAACTTCACCGTAGTAAGCGTCCGCCGGTGGATGAATGTCGTACGTCTTCACCAGCACCCCTTCGTAGTTGTCAAGCACGGCCCAGAATGTGCCGAGGACGAGCGTCACCAGGCAGAGTCCGGCCGACTCGGGACCGTACCGACGAATGGCGGACATCGGAATAGCGACCATGCCACACTTGGTGTGCCACCACATCTCGGGCGGTGTGAGTGGCATTCCGGACGATACCAGCAGCACCAGCGCGGCCAACAAAGCCAACCCAACGTATCCGTAGTACGTCTCCAAGAACCATCCAAGGGCAAAGTACGAAACGGCCCACCCGATCGCACCCCAAACAATCTGCCGGCCGAAGTCACCACGACCGGTAGACGTTTCCCGTGTTGCGATAATGGTGGCCGCATTCAGCAGTACAATAACGGCGAGCAGGAACGCATCTCCGAACGAACGCAGGGCGAGATACGCCCAAAAGGTCACCTCAGGATCTCCGACAATCTACAACCGAGGGGGGGGGGGACAGAACAAACGACGAATTAGCTTCCGGTGTGCATCACCCGCTTCGACCCGGCCACTTACCCTCATGCAAACACTCTCCGAAAGTACGCTCTCCTCGTCATCGTACGGGTTGTGCACCTCACACTCAACCTTCGGCGTGCAGTTGGACGAGTTGGTCAGCAGCTTCATCCAGGTGATCTGCTTCTCCGGGATGTCACAGGAGAACCCGTCCAGCGGATAACGGCACCACTCGGCACTGTGCGTTTCGTTCTCTTCGTTTACCGCGCTGCGCAGCACCGTTGCCAGCTTCAGCGATTCTGCCGCCGAGGTGTACGCATGGCACAGCTCCTTCTCCGGATCGCCCTTGTGCTCGCAGATGTGCGGTACGGGGATCGGTGTGTTGTCGACCTGTACTTTCGGCTCCTGTCTGATGTTCTCCGGCGCGGGCAGCGGATCATCGTTCAGATCGTAATCCTCATCCTCGAGCGAGCTTTCGGTGGACGAAGGCAGAATCAGCCCCTTCGTGTACGGGTGGTTAAGGTTTTCGAACTCGACCGGCTTCTGGCAGGTGTAGGAACAGTTCGTAAGCGTCAGGTGGCCAATCTGCAATGACACATGGGAAAAGTATTAGTACTCGGTGCAGGTGTAGCCACGGGGAAGCTAGACGTACCTTCTCGCGTTTCCACTGATAGCAGGTGCGTTCCTCACTGCACCGTTGCTGGAAGATGATGGCACCGTCATAGTCGCAGGCGAAGCTCACCTCCGAGCGGCTCGATTCCTGCCGCTCCACCCGCGGAACGACAAAGAACAGCACAGAGTAGAGCACGACGGAAAGCATCATGCAGAGGGCAGCCAGCAAGCGCAAACGCTTACCGAACGAAGCGCCGGCCCGTCCGGCCAACCGATCCACCAGCGGGGCAATGATCAGCGGGCCCAGTATTGCTACCAGCGGTGCAATCAACGTCACCAGCTGCGACTCGTAGTAGTTCAATCCGGTCAGCGTCATGTGCTTCTGGATGTACGGATGGAGACATCCGAGGGCTACAAATGAGCGTGCAGGAAGGATAACAACAACAACCCACCCCATTAGTTGCCATACGCCGCTTACCGAATTTGCCACCAACACCAACTTACCTCCGTAGAACAGGAAGAGCACAATTTTCAAGGATATTAGATTCCTGTTTACCAGCGGCTTCTTTGCTGGTGGCGCACCCATCTTTAGTGCTTAGTTGATCCCCCGTTTTTCCTGACCCAGTAAGCACCACTATCTAGCACAGGCACACCTTAAAAGAGTGTCCCTAGTTCGTTTCTCGCTCGCTTGTTCTCACACTGTTTTGTTTTTAATTAATCTTTTGCTAGCTGCTTCCGGTAGCGCTGGTAGTGCATTAAACACGGCTGGTTCACTGATGATCACGGTGGTGCTGTCGGTGTTCCAGGGCCATCATTTGCTTCCCACGCGGGACGTCTTTCACGGCTGGTCTTTCCTTACCGCCGTGTTGATGTTGTTGTTAACGATGTGTCACTCTAGACGCGGTAATCTAATAAAACCGTCCTCAGCTCGGGGTAGTAAAATTGGGTCCGATGGGGTGATGTCCTTGCCGGTGTCCAATCACTGAAAGCGAAACACGGTACGAGGGGAAATCAGAATGTAAATAAAAATGTTCACCGGAACTACTCCCTACTGTTCTGCAGGGAGCGGACATTGTCACGTGAGAGCAGTGGTCTAGATTTTTTTTTTTGTGGCGGCTTTAATGGTTTGTCTGGGTCTGGAGTGTACCTGTCAACAGGATTGACCTAGCGTAGAAGTGGCAGTGGTGGTCGCAGTAGTAATAGCAGCAGTCATCATCAACATTGTCTGCTAATGGAAAAACAATCTCGCGCAGAAGGTGCCATGACACCATCGGAATGGAATGAGCGGCCCTATTTTTGACACCCGGTTGACATGGAATTTCTGAGACGGGCAGCTCAGCGGAATGGCCAACAATGGTGGCGCTTCCATGACGACTCGATCCGCGGGACGTAATGGATACCCGGCGGCGGTGCCTTCGAATGAATCGGACCAACCAGCTGCCCACTTACAGATTTTTGGGAGATATAAATAGCCGGTGCCGCGTCGTCGTTTGGTGGAGAAACTATCTCTGTGTTCGCAGTGACGACGCAACAACATACTCCCGGAATGGTGTATGTTTTCTCAACATTAGAGAAAAACACATAAACACACACACACAAACACTCGCATCACCCATCGTTACGCAGTGCGCGCCCATCTGGTCGATGATCAATTGGCGGTGCGAACCGCACTGGGATGGGAGGTTTTTTAAGGTTCGTAAACGGATCATTTCTCGCGCTGTGCGGGATCTTCTGCTACACGGGGCGGGGCCCTTGTGGCCCTAATTAGTCGCCTTGGTAAGGTTGTACGTATATTGTACGTTCAATATTTTAAAGTCGCTTTTCCACCGGCCCGGGATCGGGAGGTTGGGTTTGGTTTTTGGAGGTAAGACCTATAGATAAAATGGAGGGGTGGAGATATTTTTAGAAGAACGTGACGCGCGATATATGCGTGGCAGTGGATTAAAAATAATTTCCCCAGCAATGACTAATTCCTGGCTAATCGTTGGACATTGGCGAGAAAAGAGTGTCAAGTACGAACAGCTACTTCATCATACGTAAAACACCCGGGAACGACCAATAAGCTTAACCGGTTAACTCTCGCCGGGCGAGATAAATGCTTTTTCCGCCAATCCCCTTATATACGCCCCCCGTTGGCACGATACGCTCGTTTACACGCATTATTTAATGACGCCCTCTGGAAATGGAAAACCGATTACCCTCGGGCGGCTATCTCCGCGAGTGATGATGGGAAGTGAAGTGTCGGTTGGTTGGCTGGTTGCTTTTAAAGCCGAGCCGAGTTCAATGGGATGCTCATTGATGTGTGATAAGGATGGGGGTTTGCAGTTATTAATAGGCAATTGCGAGGTGTCGATACTCATCGATTATATCGAGGTAGCGAGAAGATTGAATTAAACACACTTCAGCTTCTCATTCGAGTGTTTCATGCTTATAGTTTCATGTCAGTGGAAGCATTCGAGCTGGGGGTTGTTTTCGAGTAAGCGATTCAAACTTTAGGAAAATTTAGAACACGGCTATGATTAGTTGGTTTATAGGAAAAGAAGAGATTGCAAGAGGGATAAGCGAATTTAAGATGATCTAGAAGGCGTAGAAACTGTTTCACGCCCTGAAGAACTACTATTATGCTGTACTATTGGAAGATTCGGGATTCAGAAGATTCAAAGATCTCTCTCTGTATTTTTTAACCTAACGACCCCTTACAGATCATGCCTGCCATTTCTGGGACGCCTCATCAAGCCCCTTCCTAATCCCCCAAGATTCAAAGATCCAATCCCTAAACAGATTCGAATCTGATAGGATCTTATATGATGGATTCTAATCCAATTCAGATTCGACCAGGATCCGAATCCGATTCGGATTCAATAGGGCTCGTTGGCTGGATCAAGAGGAGTCGTTTAAGATGAAGATCCGAGTCGGATTAAGTAAGGATCGTTGGCTGGATCAAGGAGAGTCAGATCTGAGAGAGATTGGATGCAGCCGGGGTTGGAGGAGTCCACTCATGTAGCCTGGAGGATTTATATTGTAATAGTGAGAGATTCGGGATTTAGAAGATTCAAAGATCTCTCTCTATCTTCTGTGCCTAACGGCCCCTTACAGATCATGCCTGCCATTTCTAGAGCTCCTCATCTTGCTCCCTCCATCCCCAAGATTCAAAGATCCAATTCAGTAAGGCTCGTTGGCTGGATCAAGAGGAGTCAGAACTGAGAGAGATCGGATGCAGCCGAGGGTGGAGGAGTCCAGTCATGTACCCCGGAGGACTTATTTTGTTATAGTGAGAGATTCGGCATCCAGAAGATTCAAAGATCTCTCTCTATCTTCTCTCCCTAACAAACCCTTACAGATCATGCCTGCCATTTCTGGGGCGCCTCATCCAGCCCCCTCCCAGCCCCCCAAGATTCGAAGATCCAATCCCTAAAATGATTCGAATCTAATAGGATCCTATATGATGGATTCGAATCCAATTCAGATTCGACAAGGATCCAAATCCGATTCGGATTCAATAGCACTCGTTGGTTGGATCAAGGGGAGTCAGATCTGAGAGAGATCGGATGCAGCCGGGGTTGTAGGAGTGCAGCCATGGATCTTGTTTCCTGGAAACGGATCGGACACCAGGCCAAATCTTTAAGCCGTGTAAGCCAAGAAAGAAGAAGAGGAAGGATCCGTTATCGATCCAAATCCGATTGGGATTTGATTAGAATGGGGTTTGATTAAGATACAATTAGGATTCGCTTGGGTTTTGATTGAGATTTGATAGGGAATGGATGGCTATTGTTTGCTTTCATCATTCACTGACCAACTCCATCTGAACCAAGACTCCACGTTTAAGCTGGAGTTGGCCAGTTGAGCAAAGATATATAGATCGGAGATTCGGATCCTTATTTGGATTGGGATTAAAAGCTTTGAATTCTCACTGGCAACCAATTTTTCCCATCACTATTATATTGTTGTTCGATCTCCGGAAATTCATGCCACAGATGGGATCGTCCGTCCATCGCACACAGGATGTCCATTTACACCTGCACGTGTCCGCGGGCCTGCATCATCCTCTTCATTCTCGATGAGGAAACTTGCCGGGAAAAATTGCTTCGGTTGTTTACACCTCCAGACCAGACAGCACTGACACACTTCCGACACACGCGCGTTTTGTTGCACAATTTGCTCCCCTTTTTTTTCGTTGTTGCTCCCCACAGTCGAAGGTGCTTCCGAACTCGAATTACTACCACTCCGACTACCCCCCAAAAAACGAAATGAAAAACACATCCACTACTCTCCTTCGCGCTGTGTGCACGAGTATACACGGTACCGGTAGCTCTGGGGTAAATATTTACACAATCGCAAGTGCAGGAAAAACGTGCAAGAAACGTGCAAGAGTTGTGCCTTCCCTTCCGAACGGCTTCCAGTGTGATGCATTTCCCCGACAGTAAAGCGATGAGGTTGCCCACTTTTCCTGCTGCATCGTGGGCAATGAATGCACATGACAACTTCTTACTTACTTTATTGGCAGTTTAAGGACAGGCCCGGGTGAATGATGTCACGTGACACTGCAATCAATTAAAGGGGTCCCCCACACGGAGCGGAGGAGTGTTCCAGCTCATGCTGCCCTAAGCGCGCAACAAATGGGGCGCAAATCATTGAGGAGCAAAAGGTTATCCGGCGTTGGTGGGTATGGCGCATAAAGTAGGTGTCTCTGTGCATGTGTGCACACTCTGGAGGGGTTTTCCTCCAGCTGGAGTTTCGGTTCGGAATGGGTGTGTTTTTGGGAAGCGAGAACCCGTAAACTTCGAGCGGTGTGTGTGTTTATGCAGGCGAGCGAGTTTTTCTAATGCTTGGCTGCATACGCGACTCGCCCTTACATTCCCGACCGGTAGCCAACCTACCGTACCGTTTTCCAACTTTTATTGCTCACGAGCTCGATACTTTACGAGCACGTTTGAAAACCAGGTCATATGTATGTATGCTGCCGGTAGCGATAGATTGATCGTCTGCCCCCGATGGATTTGGCTGGCTGGAATTGGTAGAACAACAGCACTAAACGAGAAAACTCCCAGCCGACAGATTCCCAATTTGAGAGTCTAAATCCGTCAACAAAGCGTGCCTCCCGATGAGCACCCGTTGTTTACTGAGCTAATGGATTAGAAGGCACGGAAGGTTCGGTAGAAAGTGCCTCGCCATTCTTGATACATCGTGTCAGATAAGCTGGCACAAATGATGCAAACGTACAGCGGGCAAGAATGGCCAAGAGAATAATGGAAGTTTAAAAAGGTAAATAAAAGGCATCACAGCGAATGGGAATTGGTTGGTCATCGTTCTCCCACCACCGGCTCGCAATTACATCATCACCGTCATCATCACGTATTCACCTTTTCCCCTACCGAATGACTGTGTGAGGTTAACTGTGTGAGCATGATTTCATTCTACACACCCACCCAAAGCACCGCGCGTCATACGTTTGGTGGAATTCGGTTGATTTCATACGATGACAATTTCGATGGCAGAAAGAAGAATGGCGATATGGGCACATTCTTGCCTGGGGAAGGAAATTTCGCTTCTCAAATTACCATACAATCGAAGGGTCCTACTGGCTGCAGGGGTTTCTTACGCTGTTGCGTTCTTTTCCATAGGTGTTTGATGCAGAATAGCGAGGGACAGTCAGAAAATCTGAATATTGAATTTGATTGCTGACGTTAGTCTTAAAAACATTCCTATTCTTACGTGGTTCTACAATCTCGAGAGGTCTATTTTGGCTTTCTGTGGCTTGATTTTATCCGTAACTTGAAAGTCAATCCTGCGAGTCCTGGTCTACAAAACATTGGAAAACTTTAAAGGATGCTTGATCAATAGTCAAGGGCCATGGCCCCCTCTAGTTTGTTGAGCTCCAGCAAGAAATAACGATTTTGCAATAGCATCGGGCCATAGTAAATTGTTGATTTTGTATAAAATTTTCGTAACTTACTGTTAGAACTAATATTTAAAGCTAGATTTAGAAACAATTGCAATATTTACTCGATGACTAATAACGTGATTCAGGAAGTGGCAGCTCTCGGTTACAAGTTTCTATTAGATGTCGTACCGATTAGCTAAAAAACTGATTAAACAGGTCTTCGGTTTTAAACTTCTTTAAGTTAGTTGGGCCGATTAGTTACAGGATTATTACAGTCAGTGCTGTTAAATACTGAAAAATTAAGTTTTCTTTCTTGATTTAACGACCTGCTAGCACATACCTACATATTGGCTTAATAATCTAACGTAGTTGGATTGTCAGACATAGTCACTACCGAGGTCCGGAAAGTACTAAAAGAGGTGAAGAAGGTCTCAAAGATCCAATGAATAGAGGCTTGATAAATAAATGATATCAGAAAAGGGTCCGGATAAGATTTGATCCCCACCCTTATCTTGTTAACAGCGGTGTCACTGTCGCCACGATCACCCTCTATTAACCGTCAATTGTTGGCATCAATTTTAAGTGCAGAAAAAGGGATGTTAATGATTATGAAAAAACTCAACTTTAACCCTACCATTGGCTAGAAATATAATAATAATAATAATAATAATAATAATAGTAAAGGGGCGGCTCGATGGTAGCCATTTTCTTATGGCAAGATCGGTGTTCAAATCCCATCCAGCACTGTTCCTCCGTAGTAAGCAATGACTACCCAACGGCGTAGTATGATTAAGTCTAGAAATGGCAGGCCGAGCCCTTTCATGGTTGTAGTGCCAAGGAGAGAAGAAGAAGAGATTATTGTAGAACTATACTACAACATTCTAAGGATCACGAACTCAGAACCATCTGCTCTCTGGCGCCCTTTAACTGGAACCAGTGCTCTAAGCAGTAAAAGCATGCACTTGGTCTAATATCTGAATCCTACTTTGCAGAATACTAAAGCACAATCTCCTAACCTAACCTAAAGCGGCAGGATTGAGGATCAAAATTCCATCCGGAACCGATCCCCCTTAGTGGGGACTGACTATCCAACTATGGGTTAAATCAAGTCTAGAATAGCCAGATAGATTTGTATATGGAAATAGCTAATGAGAATAAGGATGCAACTATTATAAAGCTAGGTGATCTGGGCATATCATGAGAATGACATCATATAACTGAGTCGTTCCACAAGTGTATTCCAACAATTCCAAATGGGCCATAGTTCCTTACTTCTGATATAACCACATATGCAACCGGAAAATCATAAAACGCCACCAAAACCCCTGTAACACTAGCTTAGGCGCATCGCTGCGTTTGTTTCTTTTCTTCCATTCGAAGAAGCTGTCAGGCAAAAACTGTTCGCGACGGTAGCATATTAATCGGACACCGATCGGTCACAGTGAAGGGACCGCGAGATATCGATACAAAACTGATCGTAGATCGTGACCTCCTCCTAGCGTCCCGCGTTAAGTACCCGAAAGCCAAACCACCCTCCACTCCGGTACGTGCCCATCGAGGCGTACGCTTCTTTAAAAGGAATTTAATGCGATTAACGGTACGGCGGACGGGGAGTAACTTACCAAACAACTCAATGTTCGACAACGCCACACGGCATTTTACAACCGACCAAATTTCCGCCCTCACCACACGAAACGAACGTGCCCCGGAGGAGTCAGGCAGCCGAAAACAGCCAAACCGTCACCCGTAATTTACGATCGCGAGCAACAGAACGTCCTGAGTCGGGCGGTTCTTGACTCGCTGCTTGAGATGCGTGCGCCCAAGCTTCACGATCACATTCGCGTCCGAAACGTATTTGGAGCCGCCGCGCTTGGATGCAGGAAGTTGTGTACATTTTGGGGATAAAGCTGGCACATTTATGGAGTTACTAACGAACGGGGAGCAGTTACATCAGCAGCTATTTAGGGTCTGCTTATCCCGCACGATTAGTGCACCGATCGGATCCCGCCCGGAATGCGACCGTAATGTTTGAAAAACATTTTAATTTGTCATCGAAAGTGTCACTGAAAAATTCGAACTGACGTCTAATTTTAATTCGATGGAATTTAACAGTTTACCCAACTGCTAGAGCTTGAGAATTGGGTGACTCACTGAAAATAACTCTCCGCAAACCAACACCCAAAAAACAAACCGCCATTAAAATACCACGCTTGCTTCGATGGAGCGGAGGACACATAAATAAGAGAGGTCCCACCGAAGTGCAGCAAACCTTCGTAGAAGATCTTCCATGATTGGGAGATAGCTGTAGCTCTCATTTTATGAGCCCTCAAAAAAACGGATTAGGGTTTTGCGAGAAAAGGGGACCATTTTTTGGACCATAAATCATACCGCACCGGGGAACCGCAAACCATAAAACCATGGTTCCAGAGACAACCGCGAATGGGGCTGGAAGAGCACAGCATAACAAAAAAAATTGACCTTGGGCAGGATTTTTTGCAGCTCCAGTTCAGACAGGAAAGCCTTCCGACAGTGGCTTACTTTCCAACTTCTCGCCGAGTCTCACCATCTAACTCTCTCAAGATCCTATGCATCATCACTCGCTACTAGCGAGCGCGGGGACATGATGTCATCGATGTCGATGGTCACCGGACACCAAACCAAACACACCAGCAAGCTTGCGCGCTCCCCACCGTACCATTCCATCCGATCTGCCCTTCCTTGGGGTGACGATCGTTAACTTGGCGTTTTATTTTAAGACACGTTCCCGACCGATTGGCACACAAACTCGATCGTAAAACGCGACGAGATATAAACACAACACACGAGGCAAGGGAAACTGCGGGATGGGAAGAAAACAGAAGAAAAAAAAAGCGATCTATCCGTTATCGCATCAACGCTCTTTCTTCGCGATCGGATGACTCGTATGTAAAATATAGTCTAACACGGAGGGGAGGGGGTCACAAACCACTTGCACTTGCGATCACAATGGCAGCTTATAGGGCCGCAGTAGGAGGAGGTGTAGCAAAAAGGGTATTTTCGCGAAATCGAACACAACGTGCAGAATTATAAATAGGAAGTGTGTCCATACACCGCCGGTTCGCGGTGCATGGTGGTTGTTTGCCGCACGGGCGTGTGTGCGCAGCAGCAAGTGTTGCTAAGCAAGTGACCGCTTGTGCCGATCGTGCTCAACATGCATGATCGGTTGCAGATGCATTGGAACTATATGATATCATCACACATTATGCGAATGTCCCGCTAGGTTATGGTCACGGGTCACCAGCTCTCTAATCCCTCCATCATAATCGGCGACGTGTGGTCTGCGCGTCTTGCGTTCGTTCTACTACGGAAGTAAAGGCTGAAAAGGTTATCGAGTTATGCACAAACGTGTGTTCCCCTGTTCTGTACGCCCCGGGGGAAATCGATGTGTGGAGTCGATTTGCTTTGATTAGACCAACAGCGTCGAACAACTTCTTCACGGGAGAGCGAATGGTGTGCGAGATAAGGCAGCGTGTTCTGAGTGGGTCGAATAATTCCAGTGGTCGACAGAGCGGGTAGGTTAGCGTTAGAATGGGCTGATCTCTTGGGATAAGGAATCGATAGAAAAATTGATTCAAATAATTGCAGCAGTCATTTGGATGTTCCTGATTTTAATATTCCACCACCATAGAGGTATCTTTCCTAGTGCGATCGTTTGCCCTGTATCTCGTAGAATATAATGTTCTTAATTATAAGAAAAACTGAAGCCTGAAATAGTAATATTCTTGACTTGTCCATAAAGGCACAATAAAGAATCTAGAAGGATCGACTTGTAGCCAATTTCAGTTGTATTACGACGTCAGAATATAGCTTCTGCAGTAACATATGAACACTGGCCAACTTCGGGAGCCATCTTTTATCAATTCAATTCAGAGCCTGCTGATGATTCGCTGATGATGTAGACACCATTTGTTTTGAGACTCTCCTATAGAGCAGAAGCTTGCCAAAGGTTCGAGTGAACGGCACTAAACCTCGTGGATTGGAGATTAAAGAGGTGAAACCCTAGATGATGGTTGCACCACCAGCGGCTCTGCTAAATAACACTGATTTACTCAGAGGTGATATACAGATAGGTGACCAAACTTTTGATGCCGCCCAAAACTTCACCTCATACGTGGCCTCTACAACAACCTCGAGTGGGGTCCTTGACCTGCCAATTCTGGCTTTCCGTGACTTGATTTTATCCGCAGCTGAATAGTCAGTCAGCTGCGTACGGGAAAGCGGTCTGGATGGGACTTGAACCCTGGTACGTCCTTGTTAAGAGAGTCGCAGCTATCACCTTGGCCGGCCACCGGACCGCCCTAGAATCTTCACCAATCTGGGGTCAAAAGTCAACGCCGACAACAACATTGATGTTGTCAGCACAAGGGTGCTGGCAATCAACCAGTCATAGCGTGAGGACACTTCTTCACTTAAAATACATGTCACGACGGACGAAGCTCGAACTGTACAGAGCATTTACAGTCTCAGTACTCACATACGCCTCTGAGACATGGACTCAGTCCAGAACTGACTGACATAATCCCTCATAGCCGCGTTCGAGAGGAAGATGCTCAGAAGGATAGTTGGCCCCGTATGTGTAGAAGGACAATGGCGAGCTCTGCGAGCTGTACGATGATCTCACCATCGTGCCGCACTTTAGACTTGCCAGGCTCCGGTGGGCTGGTCATTTCATGAGAATGACACCGAACGACCCGTCCTTTAAGCAGATTGATTAAAAATACTCCCTTGATGAATATCAGGTATAAGTTGAACTAAACAATCACTGTCTTAAGCTTATGGCGCTTAAGTTATTCGAGTGAATAAACCTCGCTTTAGGTGGCTAACTTGTATTCGCGTAGTGCCGAGATTGCCAACCACTGACCTAACTGATGAATCCCACCCAAACGGTGGAATGCCGGTGGCCAGCAAGCGAGAACAATAAACATTCAATATTGATAATAGTGTGGTTTTGTGTGGCAAGATGATGATGATGCTTGAGCATGAATTAAACGCGACTATTCAACAGTCTTCCGGTTCGATCTTCTCTAACCTTCACGAAGGATTAGCCGATGATTTAAACCCGCTCTCGATCGATGTGTGAAGCATTGCTAACATCGCTTAACAGCAATCGACTAATCAGATCGACTAGAACTTGAAGTAAAATAAAAGTCAATCATCGCATTTGGATAGCTAGGTAAAGCCACTTTCGCTTCCATGATGATTAATCATCTTCCAGCGATATTTGACTTATTCGAAAACAAAACACCGAAATTCCCCCCGTATGCAATGCGTGTGGTAATGGACTCGCACGGGTGTGGGGCTACCTGTTTGCCGTTCGTTCGTAGGTCAATGCTGTTTATGTCCAACACATTGTGAACATGAACACTCCTACCTAGGCAAATTTGAATGAAATTCAAATTAATATTCGTCCACACGCTCCAAATAAGGGATGCCAAGGGGAAGGGCGTTGTTGATCAGCGGGATCATTCGTTCGGGTGTGTGAAACTGCGCAACGCAGATAATGGAATGGCTAGCGTTCTCCAACCGCTGACAGGCGGTAAGATAAAACGGCAACACCTTGTCGTACGCGTCGAGCTACACCGTTGACAGATGGGCCGAAAGTGTCCAAGAGCTGCGACATCGGCGTGGACGGGCTTCCGAATGAACGCACTACTACAACACGATGACTCTCAGAGAAGGTTATTAATGAACCGTTCACGATGATGATAAGTGGAACCGGTCAAGCTGCTCGGGTATGGAAATCCATACAATCATCATCCAATACTTTGTTTGCCAATCACTTGTGGCCGAGCGCGTGCCATTCATTGTGGTCCAGTTTTGTGAGTGGGTGCCCGATGCCATGACCAGGATTTCACCTACTAACCGTCGATCCGTGCTAGAGGCAGCTCATCAAAGAACGCATTTAAAAGCACAAATGGTGGACAGCAGAATGCAGAATGGACAGCGCTTCCAGCTGAGGTCTTCTCGACCTGGTCAAATGGTTAAATAACTCTCCGGGCTGGTGGATGATTGTACAACAATTCCGTACACACAAAAAAAACCCGGGAACCATTCAACAGCACTTAGGGGCTATTTGTGTGGCGCAAATTTCATTCGTGACGGTTGCACACACAAAAAAGCAGAGCCTGAAGTAGAAAGGCGAGCAATTTGTGAAATCTGGTGCACATCATCTCGCAGATATGATAGTAGGTTAGGGAAGTGGACGAATAAAAGATCATCCCGAAGGTGGATGAACCGTAACTAAGCGTAATGGACACTGGAAGGAGGCGTTGTGCATGAATTATGACAGAAGCTCTTCACCGCGTGCTCTTCCCTCGCGTCACGTTTGGAACACGTCAAAGTGCATCCGATTGCGCGAGAGGTCAGCTGGGGAGGTGGTGTGGTCTTTTGCCGACGATCTTCACAGCTCGAAAAAAGGAAACCATCAGAGCATCAGAATTGGGCAAAACAGGAAGGTGTGGGCGATACGAACCGCGGCACAAACGTAACGTGTCGCCGAGGGCGTCAGATGTTAGGAAGATGAGCTTTGCTCTCGAAGGTGAACGGGTCTCTGTCTGTTTGCATCAAACAGACAAAAAAGGCCTGAGAGATCGTTGCGCGATCTTCATCGAGACGGGAAGATCATTTTAGTGAGGTATATTAATGTTGGAGCTACACAATGAGATTGGAGTAGTTTAACTATCGCTAGAACCTCGAGAGATCTCGGCCTGCCATTTCTGGCTTTCTGTGACTTGGTTTTACGCGTAGCAAAGTAGTCAGTTCTACGTACGGGGTGGCAAGTCTGGTCTGGATGGGATTTGAACCCAGGTCCTGCCGTGTGAGGACCGGTGCCCTTATCGCCTCGGCCACCGAACTATCCAACTACGTGGTATCATTACAGGGTTCACCGATAGATAGCATACGGCGAGCATACCTTAGCGGTTCGCGCAAACGTTTAAGATATCTGCGGCCATCGATAGCGATTCGCATGTACAATTAGCGACTGGTCCAAAATGGATAGCGATTCGCGTGCACACTTTAGTGAATGTCAGAATTCGGCGCGGTTTGAAAATGTAGGTTTATATGACCCAGGTTGAGTAGTCGAGATTTGAAAAAAATCGTTTAAATTTTATTTTTTATGTAATTGGAAAGTTGTTGCGCACAAAAGTGGTGTGAAAATTAATGTTCATGATTATAAAGCATAAATTTATTGATTTTCAGCGTTGGTTAAAAAAATAATACCAAAACTATGTGAAACATGAGAAGAACAGCCATGTGGAGAATTCAAACATGGATGTATATACACGAATTCAAAATTGATGCGATCACGAAAAAAAATCCGTTCAGGTAATGAAAATATTTAGCATATTGGTCCAGCAACCGAAGCGTTCACAGTTTTACCAAGCGATTAACAATCAGAGCATCATTTGCGGTTTAATTATACATTCCTTCGTTGTTTTTGGTTTTGGATGATTGCCTTTTAAAGGTACGAATTTCAGCACAATTAAAAAGTGCTACAACTAGAATTCTCATTGAATTTGAGTGTTTTCTAGGTGTTTGGCTACGATAGGAGCTCTTGCTTGTTGAAGTGCGCCCGTGGAACATTTTTCTTGTCGGTAAATTTGTTTTATTAACGCACCGTGAAAGAATACTGTGAGTTTCAAAAGCGGTATGTGCTGAAGCGAATCAACTGAGACACACATCGTTCTTTTTACTTTTTGCTTGCAGATATGAATTCCAGCCAAAGCTCTGTACAAGAGGAAAATGCAAGCAGCGCTATGCAAGCACCTCGCCGCCGAAAAACTACCAGCAACGAAGATAGAGAGCGCGTGGTAACGGCGTATGAAAACGGAGCCACTGCAGCTACGATTAGCGAAATGTTTAATTTGAAAAAACCGACTGTCCATGGCATCATCAAAAAATACCAAACCCAATGGCAAATCGAGGGAAAGAAGCGTGGTGGCAACAGATCTAAACTATTGTCGCAGCAAGCCGTAAATGATGTTCGGAACTGGATCGACGAGGACATTGGAGTTGGTAAAACTGTGAACGCTTCGGTTGCTGGACCAATATGCTAAATATTTTCATTACCTGTACGGATTTTGTGCATGTTTGAATTCTCCACATGGCTGTTCTTCTCATGTTTCACATAGTTTTGTTATTATTTTTTTAACCAACGCTGAAAATCAATAAATTTATGCTTTATAATCATGAACATTAATTTTCACACCACTTTTGTGCGCAACAACTTTCCAATTACATAAAAAACGAAATTTAAACGATTTTTTCCAATCTCGATTCCTCAACCTGGGTCATATAAACCTATATTTTCAAACCGCGCCGAATTCTGACATTCACTAAAGTGTGCACGCGAATCGCTATCCATTTTGGGCCAGTCGCTAATTGTACATGCGAATCGCTATCGATGGCCGCAGATATCTTAAACGTTTGCGCGAACCGCTAAGGTATGCTCGCCGTATGCTATCTATCGGTGAACCCTGTAAGTCTAGTAAACGTCAAATGGCAAGCATGACCTAAGAGAGGTTGTTAGGCCAAGAAGAGAAAGAGAGAGGGAGAGAGAAAGGGAATCCTGTCTTCACAAATCTCAGGCGGACCTTTGGCCCGAAGTAAGGACCATCCACCTACGTGGCATCATTAAATCTAGAACACCATTACATGGCCGATATGACCATGGTCGATAGGGACAAGTAAAGGATGTTGGAAGGTACTTCCTCTTACAAGTGGAAAAGAACAACTGACTAATTTTATTCATCTATACAACCATCTACATAACTATACAAGCAACGCCTACTAGATTCCTAACTCCCGAGGTTGCTATGATCCACAACAAAGGAGACGAAACTGTTTGATTGAACAACTACAAACAAGTGTCAAATGTCTAAGTGTCAAGAGATCTTCTCTTCATCATTGTTATAGTAGTCCCCACTGGCACTAAAGATCTGGCCACGCTCAGTGTACACAGGTGAGTCCAGCGGCTTTCGTGAGACTCTGTTTAGCACAATAAAATGACAGGTCCTGTTGACGATGTCCATTACCACCACACAAACAGCGGCCATCTTTCAAACGAACGATCGTTTGAAGTTTTGTAACTTTAACCGAAGGTCACAAAAGTGTCTTAAACTGCTCACTATTCCCTCCTACACCCCAACTAGGTGCACTGACCTTAGGGCACACCTTCATCCGTCCCAGCACGCCGCACATGGCGCACGGGCCATTAGAAAATTATGCACATTATGCAGCAGAGTGTCAGTACCACGCAACCACCGTTTATGTTGGGTGTTGGGTTTCGTATTCCCCGGGTGTGGGTGAAGTTGGTAATTAAATCTTAATGCAACCCACAGCGTGGCAGTGCGCACACAGACAGTGGCTTTGACACTCGCGCAGCTTGGTGTGGGACGGTGGTTAAGGTTCGCCGGTTCCAGAACAGAACTTCGCCTTAGACAAACACATATTAGGTTCGAAGATGGTGTTGATGATAATGCATCTAGGTGGGGGGCGTCGTGAGTTCTTCTGCCACGGATGTCAGCATAATAAACGGTTGGTTTTTCGGTGAAACATAACAATCATCGCTCCACGCCTCAGTGCTGCGCTTCCTCAACCAAATACTAATTACCTTAACCCCAGGCAAACTGCCAGCAGCGCCGTTCGAGTTAGGTTTGTTTTTCAATTACGATTTCTATTTCCCCTTTCGGGGAGAGGAATCTGACTGTCGTTCCTTCTGGACGACATTGGACGAGACGAGTGTGGTCGGCTTTCAACGGAGGCGCTCGAATCTGATGTGATCGCGTTTGATCGCGAGATTAACCACCCACTTTTAAATGAGTGGAAGCATCACATTATCGGGACCGTTAGAGGCAAACTTTAGCAACTCCACACCAGACATCATGTGCTCAGTGTGCTTGAATGGTGCGCGTTCGGCTAAATGAAGTTCACCCGCGCTCACAATAATAATGGCCTCAGCCAGATAGCATCATTTAATCCGATTTTTTTTTTTCGGTTGCAAGGGTGTGTCAGCCGTCTAGAGGGTTGCTTGTTCGCTTTATAAGCAGCACAAACACCGAGAGAAAGCCAAAAAATTCGTACAGTACCGGTAGAGGAGGAAGTGGAGGTGTAGAGCCCTTTTACTCGGACCCTCGGAGACCTCGCGCGGTCTGGTCTAATTCCACGTTTTATGACAGTGAACCTGAAAAGAGCGTACGAATATGTATGATGTGCTCAGCATGCGTCTGGTTGTTTTTGGGTGGATCGGTGGGGAGAGTTCCAGTACTGTTGGACACCCTCGCTCGCACGTTCTCGTTGATGATTTACGAGCATTCCGTTTAGGTGCGTTTGGTGGCTGAAGAAGGGTTCTGGATTGTGTTACATCCCGAGCACACGCTCACGATCCACGGCACAACCAACCTTACTGTCCCGCATTCGGGCTGATGGTTCTCTCCACATTTCCATGGTGTGCCCCCGGGGACAGGTCACGTGATCAAATAAACATTAAAGAGAAAGGAGCATATTTCGCATATTTCGTACGTACTTGAACTCCCAACTGTGGGCAGGTATTTCGCATCTTCCTATCCAATTAACGCGTCCCTTGTGCTTTTCTTTCCCCGCCTCGGCGGACACCCAAAGGAAGCAAATGATAATTGATTAGCACAAAAACCGAACCGGGTCAGATCCGTCAGATTGGTGGACCTCCTTCATTAGACGATTAATATTTTGACTTCACACGAGACCCCGAGGTCCGACGACGACAACGCGAGGAATTCTAGCAAAATCGTGCTTGGGACGATTTAATTGGTGAAACGTTACGCGCCCCGAAACTGTGGCGATGGTGTCGATGATAAGGAATATGCCCGCTGTCAGTCGAGTCACTAGGCTAGTAGGCATTTATGAAATTGGACATTTAGCATTTGTTGGGCAGGGTTTCGGTTCGTAGTTGGCCTTCAAAACCTACCCAACCCTCAATCATCCCACAGCAAACGATACTACCTGAATGGGGTTTTTGTTTTGCTTTAAGGGAACTAAGACATGACAGTTTGCTTATTAAAAACACACAAAAAAAAGTCCAAATCTGTGTGTATGTGTGTTGTGCGATCATGTTACTCGCGCGATCGGGTTCTATCTTGATCATCTTCGATCGCTGCATTACTCCTTACACCCGCGCACGCTGCGACGCTGCTGACTCACACACGTGCTTACGCCACGCTTTGTTTCGCCCCAAACCTTAATCAGCAGGCTGTCACACCGCCCGAAACGGGACAAGTACGATGCAGTGCGAGGGTCCAGGTTAAGGTCGATTTTGAAATCCCGCGGCCTACCTTTCCCGGGGAAGGTAATCCGAAGGGCTACTAAGGCCTAATCGGATGCAGAATTGCTCACATTGCAAGACGGCAGGCAACCCACGCATTCGAATGGTTGTTTAATGCAAATTAGCCGATCACTTCCACTCCACGGCCGCTCGTTTGTGTGCGTGCGTGTGGAGAAGCTGTCATCTGGACCCTTCCGCGCGGACACATTCGGAAGCAATTAGTCATCATTACCATCACACACACACACACACACGCTTTGCGTTGGAATATTAACGCCCAACAGCTGTGTAGGAATAGTTTTCTCTCTCGTTCGGAATCACCATTCTTAACATTCTGAAGCTGCTTTAGCAAAAACAGCAAAACGTCAACCGATCTGCGCCATGCATCGGGCGCGTGTTAGTGTGCCACGAGACCGAGCACTACACACATCCCAACAACAACAACCACAGTGCTGACCTTCGAATGGGATGAACCAACGGCCAAGTCACTCTTGCCGATTCACTCTGCTCGCCGCTCTGGGATGAAAATAGAAAAGGAAAAAGCCCCATTTCCAACTCTCGTGTGACATTCCCGCCGGCTCCTTTGCGACTTTTCCACCCCATGCTCGACGTCCAACCGCCAGTTACTGTTTGCGCTGTGAATGGTGAAGGATGGCGTCATCCTTTGCTGGTGGATGACCTAATTTTCCTTCCTGCCGACGACCGGCCTGGCCTCCCTCGCCGCCACCTTTAGTGTCTAGAATTGCTTGGAGGACATCTCCAATGGTGGAGCTGTACAAGCAGCGAGTTATCGCGAACTTTTGGGGGCCCTGTTCCAGTACAGTGGATAATTCTTTTTCAACTCCATTCGACAGCAATATGTTGGTGGTCTTTGGCGAAGGGAAATTTAACACGTCCCTTTCCTACTGACGCCACTAGCAAAGGAATGTGGAAAAGCTGACAGTTCCTTCGAAACCGAGAACTCCAACCACCATCCATGTTGGGGCGTCATTTCCGTCCGTTTCCCATCGCCTTATGGTACTGTTTATCTCCGGAAACCGGAACCAGATGGATTTTGGGTGAGATATTTGGGGACGTGTTTTAGGATAAATGCTCTCCAACCGTCGGCATTCCGAACCGGTAGTCTTGAAACCGAGCATGAAACAAGACACCTAAAAGCGAGCAGAAATGTGGGACGATCGTTCCCACCCGTCTCTAAACGGTTAAAGTTGGGTCTGTTGCTTAGAATATCTGGGTGCCTGTTGGACTTGTTGGGCGGAAAAGTTATGATGTTTAGCTTAACCGAGACGGTAAACAGTTGTGGAGGAAGGGTATCGTAAAGATCGCCGCTCGCCAACGCTTCGAACTTCCGGTACGAAGAAACCCACCAACCATCAGTAGCACGTGTTTCGCTGGACATTCTGTCTGTACAGCCCTCCCCTCCATCCGTTCGATGCATTATTCAGCGAGGCAGGCCCGCTTTTTTCACGCGTCGTCTATCGCGGAGAAGAAAGAAGATGAAGGAACGCAACGCATGATTCTTGTCCACCGTCTACGGTGCGCTCTGTTTGAAATTCAGTCAATGTTTCGAACTTGTTTGTTAGCTTTTACTTCCTCCCGTAGTCAGCCATATTTTTGATTCTGATTTCTGAGGCCCACCAACGTCCAACTACCGAGTGACTTATATGTAGCCAATTAACAAAATTGTTGTTAATTGTTTCGATCAATTACACAGAGGCGGCAGAAGAGGGCGGAAAGAATTGAAGCAGGTCGCCTAGAGTTGCTGTACTCCACGCCCGCCTTATTCAACCAAAACAAATAAGATAGACTTTGTTGGATCGTGGAAGGGGTGAGGGGAGGGGGAGGGGAGGAGTAGCCTCCCTATTACGGCCCCCTATTGAAGGCCAGAAAGCTAAACGATGAAGAAGAGACGCACATCGATTAAGCTGCATTTATTTAGATATGAGGAAGTAATAGTTTTGAACATTCCTTCCAATAGCTGGAGGCTTGGATTTTGGACGAGAATCAATATTGCCGTAAAGCGATATCTGAGGAACTATTGGATGGGGACTTTAAAGAGGACAAAAAAAGCTACTCTACGTACCTTAGCTGTATAATAGTAATCAAAATCTTCATATGACAGGACCGGGGTTCAAATCCCATCCGGACCGTTCCTCATTAAGTCTAGTAAGCTAGAAATGTCTTAGGCATGACTTAAGAAGTTGGATGGGGCCAAAGAAGAAGAAGAAGAAGAGTCTAACGAAGACTTATTAAGCTAGTTTTTTGGACATGTTTTAACAGTTTGCGGTTAAAATTTTGCTAGCTTCTTCATACAAACTGACAGGCAAATCGACAAACAAAAATAGCTTCGAGTTATTGTTTTGATTTCTGTTGAGCATCTGCTCATGATGCCGTAGAAATGTAAACAATAGGCTTTAATGAAATAATTACTATAAAGCAGTTTATATCGCTTCGAAGTGCATTTAATACTATTGCATAGCCTTATGACGCAATTTTTTTAAAGTTCTAAGCACATTTTTCCAACCAATAATATATACGTACAATACCTCAAACGGAAATCCGGACACCTTCTAATCGAGCAATTGCTGAAATTTAAGGGTGATTTTCTCAACATAGAGCTGGACAATCATCATTCTCTTTTCGCTCCTCTCTGTTTACATCTTATAGAAAATCGGTTGCCAAATGACCGCAATGAACAAACAGTGCAGAAAGTCCGATTACGGCAAACCAAGCGGAAATGCGGGCAGTCGAATTTCTTAGCAGTATCATATAAAATGGGCAGAATATTATGCTCTAAATGATATTTTAATGGTAAATTTTAATGGTTTTTTCCAAACTGTATATAGGACAGAGGTCGATGCATCCCATACAAACTGACAGAATGCTGAGGGAACGTTCTGGAAGTTTAGGTAGGAAATGTTTACGGTTTTTTTTAGCTTCTGCTGCTGTTGGTACCGGATACTTGAGCACCTCCGGCTGCTAGTGTGTGAAATTTTGATGATCCTTGAAGTCTTGTTAAGACTTTTTGAGATAAAATTTATCGTTTTGCACGCGTGAAAATATCTGGGGAACCTTATTGTGCGATGCAGCTGCTTCTGTTGTTTGTTAACAGTTTTCGATCTAAACGTCAAAAATCGGGTGCAACCCATGTAACAAAATCGTAATACTTTCTCGCTCTATCTAAGCAAAAAGTAAACCTACCAAAGCGAGAAAGGATGATGATTTTCTAACCTGGGAAAATGCTTGCTAAGATTCGACCTCTGTACTATAAAGACTTTGGTTTTTTCATTAAAGTGCGGTAACCAACTCTAGAGCGACACAGCTTGATATTTATCCATTTTAACTGATTTAAATGAGAGGAATGTACTATTCTACAGCATCATCAATACCAGAGACCCAAAACTACGAAATATGTACAATAAATATCCCCGTCAAAAACCACAGCAGGGAGATAGATTGCGAAACAGTAAACATCAAAGCCTTCTAGGATTATTTTGAATTTCCAAAAAGCTAATTCAAGACTCATAGTAAATTAAGCTAGAATAAAATTAAAAACAAACATTTAAAAATTATTTTAAAGTAGACAAATTGTGCATAGGTCATCATAGAACCCATAATTAGCTTTAGACATAATTTATGGACACATTTCAGTTACGGAATGTATAACAACTGCTAAACTGCAACGCTTATTCTACGTATGGCTCTCTAATGGACCAAGTTTACAAGGCCTGTAAAAATCCAGCACTGGCCTAGTTTGGATGGTTCGTGCAATAATAGAAGCATACGTCACCTTACTTTTAAAATTTGCCTCTACAAACACACACACACACACACCAACACACCGTCCCGTCAAACGGGAAGTTCATATCCTGCAAATAGCGTTGCCGCGCGTACAAGATAAAAATCACCACGCAATTTTATTTCTAGTGAAAATATTGATCCTATACCCCATTCTCGGGTAGCAAACAGGATGACGTGCGCTTGGCCGCTACTACCAAAAAACGTCAAACGCGGCATTGTTTATCGCATGTTCACTTGCTGTCAAAACAATCAAGTCTTGCTCTGCTGCCGGTGGTGGTGGCGTTGGGTTTAGAGACAGGCCATTTGGTTTTCGCGCTCCCGGAGTTCAGTGTAGAGTGTGTAAGATCGGATTTAAATCTATATCTTACTTTTGCCGACGTACGTATAATCCACTAAAGACCAATAAAAGGTGACATCATCGCTAGAGTGAGTTCATTTCATTGGCACCGTTCCATAGAACCCCGTGTTATGGGATACCTCGTGCAAATGGTCAGACAAAGGGGATGAGAATGAAGCAGACCAGTTTCTCCCTCCAGCTACTCGGTACCAATTAAACTAAGCGAAACGGCCTTGTCCTCTGTGAGTGTTTTTTTTTTGCACTTCGTCCATAACCATCACTTCCACTCTCTCTCGCTCAACATCGCCCCTTATGGGAAATGGTTTGCATGCAACCCATAATAATTTCATTACGCTTACGTCCTGACCACCTCTATGTGTGTGTGTGCTGGTTCACTCGCCAGAACAAGGACGTGCCAGATACCGATGCACTCCTCGGGAAAATGTAAACCACCAGGGACTTGGGATTCTAGACGCAACGGGCACCGACGACACTCTGTCTGGTGGTTTGGAAGAGTTCGCGTGGCACGTACCCGAGGTCAATGTTGCGATGTGATTCATCCCCACTGTCCGTTAGGAATGGTGTAGGGAAAAAAATGGGCAAATGACGTGATGTTTCTCGTTCACTATGCTATTCTGGAATGGCGAAGAAGCGAAAGAATCCGAACCAGCCACCCAGGCGAATGAAAGGTCATTTGCGGAATGATGCCATGATCGTGTGAATTGACGGAGTGGGATGAGCATGACTCATAATTATGAGTGCTTTTTGGGAGGGCCGATAGGCGGGAGTTGATGCGAAAGAGATTTAGAAATTGTTTGAAGAGCTTTTGTCCAGTTCTCAGCTGGGGGGGCTATTATGGGGGGTTTAGCAACATTAAAATGGAAAGACATGGCTACGATTTGGGGAAACTTTCTCAACCCGACTGCTTCAAGTGTTGGAGAATTTAATGCCTATATCTTTGTCTTTTTTTTAGGGTAATTCTTCTAATCAGAATGATTGTCTCAAATTTCTCCTAAACCACCTCAACACATCCGACCCCAAAGCTACTCGAAATACCACTTGAAACACTGGCGCTTTCCCCCCCAGGGGCGCCCAGTAATCACAACAATTTCACGCCCAAAACCCCGCCCCTCTTCTTCGCCGTCCGCTGTCTTATTATTGCATGGCAATCAATTTCAATCATCATCTTGATTTCGCGCCACCCGGCCCCCCGCGCTCCAATCCGCAAACACTTAAACTCAATTATCGGCTCAATTAATTATCATCCAAAGCGCGGACGAACGTCGCGTGCTGAAGATTGCGCGGCTGAAGTCGAAAAAATTAAATAACAGTCGTCCGGAAGGCAAATGCAGTGGCCTGAGCTCCGGGCGTCAATAATTTGCTCGCGCACACGATCAACACCCAGCCGCATGGGCGGCGAAACTCGAACGAACGAAAGCTATCGATTGACTCATTAACGGACGCTTAAGCTGTCGGAAATGATCTCGCGTGATCGACAGGGTGGGGGGGGGGATGAGACGATCAGCAAAATCGAGATGTTCGCTCAACTTTCCATCGACAAACGGAGCCGTGATCGTGGAGGACATTCATGGGTGACATTAACGTCACGAAATCTCGGTCCTCAGTCTTGTCCACAGTTGCTTTTGTTTATTGTCCAGAGAAAGATATTTGCAAATGTGCTGAGAATTTCTTTTTGGAGTTTGTCTCTCGATGGGAGCAGCTTGTAAAGTTAGACGTCATACAACGTAAAGTCACGCGTACTCGGACATATTCTAGAAGGCTTCTTGCTAAGCTCATCCCCTAGAACCACGAACTCCTAGCATCGTGTTGGTTGATCACGAGAGCGCAAAATATTTAAAAATCGTGCCCAATCGACACCTTCCTGCTGTGAGACCTTCAGCCCTTCCAAGAGGACCCCCATCACGATCGCCAGTCATGTGACAATAACTGTATGATAAGAAAAACTCGTGGCTGCACATTGCGTTCTCGTTGCAGCTTAAGGGAAAAGATTCCATCGATCACATAAGCTGATGATCCCGGGAGTAGCCTTTCTTCGAGACAATCTCGCACATTCTCCATTACTGTCTTTCACCGGTGGGACAGCCGCCATCAATAATTCATTCAACCTGTATCTGTGGACCTTCTCTGGAAGGAATCAATCGGGACGGTGCGCTGCATCTTCAAAAGCAACGACCGCCAGCAACGAATTCATCAAGAAACGTGCAGATTCCATCAGTATTCCGGTTGCGATGTCGAGCTGGGTAGGGGACGCCACGATATCGCCGACATACTATCACCGAGAATGTAGTCCCGGCTGGACTGGGATCTGTGGGCTGCGGACAATACCTTATTTGGTGTCAAGTGAATGGCGCCATTAAATCATACCCCGCAGCTTCATGTCAGTCAGCACGGAATGACATTTCTCGGACGCCAGCCACGAACGGACTGTTCGCTTCGCTTCGCCGACGGCCGGGTTTATCGTGGGAGATGGCGGGCAGAAGATATCAACCTTACTATTATCATTCACTATCACTGCTGCGAACGGTATACGAGGTCTTGTTAAACATATCGTTTCTCCCCACCCAAAAATATCCCACACAACAGCAGACTTTGTCCCGGAGTACAGCAAATCCCCGTAGTACGCTAATGTTTGGGACCGAACTCTCGCGCGTATCTCGAATTTTCGCGTATATCGAATTTCCTTTGACATTTTGTTCATACATTAAATTAAGGAGTTGAAAAATAATTATAAATAAAGAATTAAAATTTAAACCTGTTAAAAATAATCCCATTAGGCGTTCATTTCAGTTTACTTAAGAATTGTATTAAAACTTATCTAAAATGAGTAAACTAATAACTCTAAACAAATGTGGTTCATAATTTTATTTCAAGTATGTTCAATGAGCTTATCTCTTACTCGCGTTCCCATTGCAGCTCCTTTCCCAGAATTAAGAAGAGTATTCTTTTGTTTCACGATAGACCACACTGGTAATTGTGGTCTTTTTATATCGCGGGCTATTGCTGTTACAGTTTTTTCACTTTCGAACTGTTTGATGATGTTCAGCTTTTCTGCTATTGTTATAGCACACTTCTTTCCGTTGCTTTTTACTTGTGGTGCCATTTTTGAGCAAAAAATGTGCAAAATATCCAACAGACTAATGTCGTACAACAGCAATATTAGCTGGTTCGAAATACAATCGAACGTTTCTTCCGCGAATCGAAATAATCCCGCTTGCTCATCGTCCGCCGGTTTAACATTGCGATATGAAAACTCTATTGAGGAAAATTGTCCAACTAGAATTCAAACAGCAACGGTAAACGCAAAGAAATGTCATTTTCTCAAAAAGCGCGTACTGCGAAATCGCGTATATCGAGTATGGCGTACTGCGGGGATTTGCTGTACTTCCAATCGTCGGACCTCGGTCCTCCAACACGTCCAGACGAACGTGTACGTGAAGTGCAGGAGGAAAATTCAATCACGTCCTTACGAACGTCCGGAATTCTACCTGGGAAAACTCGTCCACCCAGCTCCGATTCTCCGAATCTGGCCGCACACAATTAACGGCACTTTCCTTCACGTCAGCTTTGTTGGCAAAACGGTTCGATTGACATTTAATCGATATAGTGCGCGCGCGCGATTACTGGACGACACGGGCCGGGGTTTCTGGCTGAGCTGAAGCTTCCGACTTGTATTTGTAGGGCCTTACTGTCTACACTCGAGGAACCAATCGATCGGGAACAGATGACCCGACCGGTTCACCCGAACGAACGACGCGTGAAAGTAAGTACCATGGACCGAGGAACAAAAAACCCCACATAAACTACACGACAATAACTTCATTTGCATTTCGGCACAACGGGCGAACTGGGCAAGACAGCCCGAAAACCAGACAAAAAATAATGAAGCCCGGTTCCGGTGGTTGGCTTTAATTTATTGTATGATAATTTGCTCTGTCTCAAAAATGCTCCAACGAAAGCAAACGAACAACAACAAAAAAAAACAAGCCTCGTGTGCGTACGGCTGGCTAACCTCCAAAAAAAAAAAACGAGCGTAATGGCGCATGGGGGATGATTTTGTTTTGCCGGACATTGTCCTGCAGCTCGCACGGAGATTACCCGCAGATGCCCGCAAGGAGAAAGCAGACCTCGTTCCTCTGAGGGTGAGGGTTCGAAGCGAAGAGTTTAAGAGTTCCCGCAGGAAGAACTCTTCCTCCATCTGCAAGTTGACAACTTGCATCGAGCGCATCGTTCGATCAAATACGAGACGAGATACGGCTGCCCGAAAGAACAGGTTCGTGTATTGTTTTATCCAAATATGGCAAATTTGGTCGGATCGATGGTAGGCCCCTGTTTTCTTATCACCCGGTTCGTTGTTTCGTATTCGTTGCCCGCACGGCCCCCCAAAAAAGGAAATCCGAAATGGGCCATTGTGATCGGGAAGATCCCCAAGGGAAGCGGAAACGTGACAACTGCTTGCTGCTCATAACATATAAACAGGTCTTATCGCGATTGTAGACACAGTGTTTTAATGTCCAACGAGTTGTGACAGTATTTTTAATCTAGAATTTAAGCTGAACTGCCGCCTACAGCTGGAACCAGTTAAATGCAATTACTTCGCCCAGCTCGCGCACAAGAGGCAAACTGTGGAGGTTCGCTTAATGTGGGCCGCTTTATGTCACCGCAGTTCCGAAGAGTGTCGATTGACCAATTGACCTCCGGCGGAGAGATACCGACACTCAGACACACACATGTAATCGGTAATGTGTATAAACCCGGTCAATCGGACACACGTCGTCTCGAAGCGTCAACGCAAATAGACGACATCGTTTTTTGACAGCGCCCAAAGCGCGCTGAGGTTACTGAGGATAGTAAACAATGTCGCGCACGGGTCTCGTAGCTTAGTGTTGCTGATGTCATTTCGGTAACGCACACACACACACAGAGAGATTCGCTCATCGGTCGGTTAGGATGTCCCGCGCATCTCGCTCTCCAACATGATGTCCTTCGAGGGGTTTTCGGTCGTCGGGGGTTCGGGGGGTCGTAAAAATGGGTGACCTTGATGCTGATCGTAAATACTACAGCGCATCAAACAAGATGTCTTCTTCAACGCGCAAACAGACACACACGCACACACAGCAGTTCGGGGACTGGTTCCTAGAACACACGTCCCGTTTCGGTCTCTCTATTGTTTCTGAGCCTCCAAAAACCTTTTGCCAGCAGTAAACACATCGGCTTTTGGGGGTGATGATTTCATGCAAAAACAATCACCCACCGGCAGCATACCGATCACCGGTTACGACATCTCGCTCCGGCGCGCTCTATTTGATCACACGTTTTTTTATTTTTAAACCGAACAAATAATCATCGCATGGACTAAGGGGGGGAGTTGGTGGAGAGGGTTGTGTCCGAGGCGGCCTCGACTTCCGATCCCGCCCCATATCGCCCGAACTATTCAACAAACCGTCGCCGTCATCGAATCAAATCTTTAACTTGACCTCCCTCCCTCTAACACACGGAGCTGACAAGTTGAAACTGAGCCGGCGATTCGGGCGGCAGCCTCCGAAAAATCAACAATAATTTTATGACCCAATAATATTGCGGGAGTTTATAGAGAATTTAATTGCACCCATCTCTGCGCTTCCGTACCGATTTCATCTCCGAAGCCGTGCCACTTTTTGTGTAAATAAACCGAGAAAAGCTGGCATTCCAGCACAATCGCGTCATGTCGCTTACTTTAATTGCAAAATAAGGGATCTTAACGTCCGCGAGTCCTTGCCCACCGCCGAGTTTTGTTTTGTTAACCCCCCCCTCCCCCACCTCCCCTCTGTGCTTACCTTGCTCTAGCTCTTCAGCTCGTTCCAGCAAATGTTCTTCCCTTTGCGAATGCGTTGATAGCACTCTCCCTCTCTCTCCTCTCAAGGAACAGGCCAGCCAGCCAGACCAGATCGTTTCGGATGAGTTTATTTTTAGCCCTTTTTTCCACCGTCGCGTCGCGAAAAGTGGTGACCGAAATTGACGCGTGCGACCGATGATATCCTTCGGTGGATGAAAAACGTACGCACTTGTTTTTGCACCACGGCCCGATGAAAAATCACTCAAATCACTTCACTTCACAAATCACACACGCGGATGGAGGCTGAAAAATATTAGAATATGGGAAGCACACAGTGAACACACGGTTAAATTTAGCTTTTCCTTTCGTATGGTCCTAATAGAGTCCACTTAAAGGAAAGAAGTTTAACTGAGATTTCTGGACGAGTTCTGAAACTGCAACTACATTCGACCAACGACAATATAAACAGGGTTGTGAACTACGCGCTCTTGCAGAAACAACGACCAAAATACGTAAAATACACTCGCAAACAAACATAAACACACAGCCAACCCACAACTCAACACGTCTGTAGCAAAACACAATGAAACTCGACGAAAATAACACCACCAACAACGCTGACCGAGAGTCACCCACCAACCACCCTTGGGCTGCTTGCTGTACGCCCACACCATATCTAGTGTTGGGATGCTGCGCTAGTCACCATCCTGTCGGCATGAATCGCACAAATCGGCGATTGTAATTGTTTCCGATTTTCACACCGTGGCGCGTTGTCTTTGGGCTTTTTCTTGAGAAAGGAAAGAATTTTCTTCAGTGTTCAGTGCACGCCCTCTGAATGCAGTAGGAAACACCAAAACCGTGGGTTTGTTTTCGAGCGTGGTACGAAGTAGAAGTCCCCCCCCCCCCCCCCAAAGCACTAGCAAGGATGGCCCATACAAGCGAGAACAGATCTTCAACCTTTGGGATGTGACCAGCCGGTAGCGAATGTGAAGCGCAACTGTTCTCTGGTGGGCTGACCGAACGCCGCGTGCTGGTTTTTGCGCGCGTACGTTTCAAATGAACCACGCTGAGTGCCGTGGGTGGGGGGGGGGGTTCATTTCCGATGCGTTGGTTCCCAGGCGACAGAAGTGAGTGTTCGTAGGGTAGCGTAGCTTGATAGCGGAGTTATAAAGGTTGGGTGATGATTGTTGAAGCTGATGGCAACGTAAAACTGATGATGAATGATTTGGTTTCATCTTCTTTCCTAACTTTAGTCAAGTTGCACATCAAGATTAAAGAAACGTTCCAATAACCTGGTTAATTAATTTTATACTAACTACTTTTTGTGGTTCATGAATGCATTTAAAACAGTACTCATATTAAAAAATTATAAACAGAAAGAGAGATTAAAGTTATAACGTTTTGAATAGTAGCAAATAATAGGTAAATAAGATTATAAGCATTGCTTTATTTTGTGGACACTTTGTACATCTTCATGGAATACGACAATCTTTAACAGAACTATAAAAACTCTTGGTTTTGTAAATAAAAGAAAGAACTGGAAAAGGTGGTGAACGGATTTATACGGCAGGACCGGTGTTCAAATCTCATTCGGACCGTTCCCCATAATGAGGACTGACTATCCAGCTACGTGGTATCATGAAGTTTAGTAAGCCAGAAATGGCAGGCCAAGACCTAAGAGGTCGTTAGGTCAAGAAAGAAGAAGAAGAATCAGTAAAGATAACTAAAATTTATGTTTTAGTAAGTTTTAACATTAAATAAAAACTTCAAAAATTGAATTTTACACTCAATATAACGATCTGGCCGTGGCTGCAGATTTTACGAACAAGATGCGTATTGAGTAGTAAACGGAAGTCACGAGATCAAACGTTATCAACAGGACTTTCTTTGAACGATACATAAAGTTAATTGAATTTGTCTATAAAAAAATAGTTTTAGGTGCGATCTTTTCTGTTCGACTTTTAATTTGCCACTGAACCTTTTTTTTCTAATCTCATCCATCTATCTAAAACACATGAATAGCGGAGACGCGCTTTTTTTTCTTATATATTCTTTCAATTTGTTTAAGAATCTGAGGCCTTTTTAATAAACTTTCGATACTTGTTTATTTCCTCTTCTTCGTTTAATCACTTGCCTACTACTGGATTACTACACTTATTAATACCACGTAATTGGAAAGTCTGTCCTTACCACAGCTAACCAGTTCGGATGTAATTTGAAAAATCGGTCCTGCCGTGTGAAGACCGACGCCGCTTTCGCCTGTACCATTTTCCAGAAAAATTTAATGTAACAAAGTATTAGAAATATAAAAAGTTTTGTTTTGTAAACATAGAAGCACTCTTTAACAGTACTTAACAGCACTCCCAAACGGTACAACCAGGTACGCATTGTTGAGTATGTTAATAGGTTATAGGGTGAGTTAATTTATTAATTTTTTTTTCTACATGTGTGTTTTTATTATTCTTCATAACTTACTATGTCATCAACTTTAACTTTATTCTAAAAACAGGTTTTCGAATAGTACTTTACAGGGGTTTTCAGTTGATAAGGCAATTTTTAAAGCAAGTTAATATGACAACGGCCTCAGATCATAGGGAAATCAAATACCTTTTATTTTGATGTCCTCAGAAGATATTGTCCTAGTAGCCGTTGATATTGTACCCGGCCTTTCAGCGCTCGGGTGAGTGCGTGCAATATCAACGGCTACTATGAAAATGTCATCTGAGGACATCACAATAAAAGTTATTTGATTTCCCTATCACCAGAAGCCGTTTCCATATCAACTAGTTTTGTGTGCCATTTCATCTAAAGAACCATAAAAATGGATGGTATTGCCTTAACAACTGAAAAACGCTCTATAATGTGTACTTTTTTTTATTCATGAAGTATGACTGACCGTATGCCTGGCGTAATGGGAGGGAAACAAATAATATAATTTAGTTTTTCATTTAATTTTAGAATCTGGTGGCAGCTCATTGTGCTATAAATGCGGCTAAATAAACAAATATGTTAAATGAAAAATCTTGCTAAACTTATCATTTAAAGGTGTACTGCAGTTGGAATATTTTCGCTGTTCTATAGTTTGGATTGTACTTATTCTTATAATTTAGTCATCTTTTACGTGCATTGCCGAATAAAATTCGTACATATTTTTAATACCTCATCGTGAAACCGTGATCGAAAAGTGCAACTAGACACTCATTTTTGGTTGAATGAGTTGACTCTGTCTGGGCGGTGTCAGCGTTGTCAAACTCAATGTAAATTTGATCCTGCTGTGGATGAAAATAGTAGCTCTCTACTATATTTACTAACCACTCACGGGCACTCATTTTTGCAACTGAGATACGCAAAAGGATATCTTTCTCAGACTTTTTACTATAATTATTTAGGCTAAAGTCTGAATAGATGCCCTCCTCCCACTCACGGACACTCATTTTTGCAACTGAGTTACCCAAAAGAGTATATTTTTCAGATTTTTTAGTGTAAGTATTTATTTATTTATTATTTATTTATTATTTTTAATTTTTATAAATTATTATTACAAATTTTTTTAACCCTTTTACTTAACTTTTACCTAAGTTTAAGGCAACTCAATAGCGAAAAGTGGGTACCGTAATTGAGGGGGCATCTATTCGGACTTTAGCCCGGTTTCTAAGTTTTACAAATATTTAAAAATACTTAAATGTAAAAAAAAAATAAACAACATAGTGAAGAGGACATTAATCTTGCAATGCCACAACCGCTACGAAGCACTTGTTTTTGTTTAACAGTTTTTGCAGCCTGCAACCAGGTGAGTAATGAATTTTCCGGCCCCGGGTTAACAACACGCCTTCGAATCGCATGCATTGTGGTCATTTTCATTTTTAATTAACATCACGAACTCTAGGTGTATTACACTGGGAGCTTAAAACGTTCAAGCGATTGGTCGTAATACACGTACAGGAGTTACAAGCAAAAAAATAAAGATTTGTTTGGGATTATCACCATACAGTGAGTTAATCTTGAGGCTTTCCATGCACATACCACTCCTGCTTTCCCTTTCGCACCACTCATCTGTTTGGGACGCCAGCCACAGCCTTGCGTTGCCCAAACGTTGATAATGGTAATTTCGTTCAATTGAATCATTATCAATCCGGCTTTGTTTACCTACAGCGACCAAACCGCCCGAGAGGCTGGTGCTCGTCTGGTCAAAAGCCAGTCGTATAGTTGAGCTCGCCGTAAGCTACACGGAATCTCTTTTCGAAAACAAAGTTACAGTACCTGATGGAAGATGAAGGGCGTTCTGGTGATGATATTCGCCCGGTTGGTCATGGGATACGGCTTTGAGGCAGAGGACTATGCCGCACACATTCTGCAGCACGTGAAACCCCGTGTGTCCGAGTCAGTGCAGCAACAGGCAGCACTGGAAGTTATTGCCCGGATCTTGCCTCAGCAGCAAGCGCAACTGTTCCGCGTACGAGTGGATAGTTCTATGGAAAGAAATTCGTTTCATGTGAGTGTTTTTCTAGTTAGTAGAAGTTAGTAGCTCACTTACCTGACTTTATTGTGCTTAAAGGTGTTTAAAGGGGAAGAAGCACCCGATCCATCGGTGGTACAGATCACAGCATCCAGTGGTGTCGCAGCTACAAAAGCGTTCTACCATTATCTGCGATACTGGTGCCGGGTGTTGGTGGCCTGGGAAGGTAGTCAGCTGAATCTGCCGCCAGAACTTCCATCCGTCAATGTGAGCGTTACGGCGCCTAGCAGGTGAATTGTTGCAACCGATTGAGATTCTTCCCCGTTTGTAACGATCTCTCTCTCTCTCTCTCGTTTTTGCAGTATTGTGTACTATCAGAACGTGTGCACCTGGTCGTACTCCTTCACCTGGTGGAGTTGGCCACAGTGGCGCAAGCACATCGACTGGATGGCACTGCAGGGCATAACACTCAGCTTAGCACCATTCCAGGAGGACCTTTGGACGGATGTCTATCTCCAGTACAATCTCACCCGTTCCCAGATCGACGATCATCTGGCCGGGCCCGGATTCTTCGCCTGGCAGCGTATGGGCAACATCCGTGGCTGGGGTGGACCATTAACGGCAAGCTTCACCCACTTTGCCCACACGCTTCAGACGCGTGTAGTGGCCGAGATGCGGCGCCTCGGGATGGCTGTAGCACTGCCAGCTTTCGCCGGACATTTGCCAGTGCAGTTCCGTACCCTGTACCCGAACGTATCGTTCGCGAGCGTGTCCGTGTGGAACAACTTCCCGCCGCAGTACGCTAGCCCACTGTTTCTGGCTCCCACCGAGTCACTGTTTGCGGAGATTGGATCACGGTTTCTGAGGCGTGCGATCGCCACGTACGGTACCGATCATGTCTACTTTAGCGATCCGTTTAACGAAATTAATCCAGCTCAAACGAGCGGCAGGTACTTGTCGAGTGTGTCCGGGGCGATATACAGCGCAATGACGCAGGTAGATCCGGACGCGATCTGGCTGCTGCAGGGCTGGATGTTTGTGAAGAATCCGTTCTGGAGTGATCGTGCTGTTAGATCGTTCCTGTCGGCGGTACCGCTTGGTCGGATGCTTGTGCTGGATTTGCAGTCGGAGCAGTATCCACAGTACGTGCGGACCGCGTCCTATGCCGGGCAACCGTTTATCTGGTGCATGCTGAGCAACTTCGGAGGAACGCTAGGCATGCTCGGTTCGGTCGAGAACGTGCACCGAGGTATTCGGGAGGCAAGAGGCAATGGGTCGTACACGCTGCTCGGTACAGGTATCACACCCGAAGGAATCAATCAAAACTATGCGCTGTACGAGTTTGCACTCGAGATGGGATGGAATGCGGAGCTGGACAGCACGGAGCAATGGTTCGATGAGTATGCTGAGGCTCGGTATGGAAATGATACTGGAGACGGGTTGGCAAAAGCACAGCAGGCGTGGAGCATCTTCCGCGGTACGGTGTACGCGTTCGAGGGTCTTGAGCTAATGCGCGGCAAGTACACGTTCAATCGTCGTCCAAGCTCCAAAATAAAACCCTGGGCAAGTTGGAACAGACACCAGACATCTTAGGTGTTAGGCAATTAATGCTTCGTTCCTGTCTCTTCCTCGCTTCAGGTATGGTACAACGTGACGACCTTCAATCAAGGCGCGGAACTTCTCCTATCATTCGCCGAAGCATCACCTTGCAATCACCTTTGCCAGTACGATCTCGTCGATGTAACCCGCCAGTGTCTGCAAAACACAGCCGACGCACTCTATCTCACCCTGATGGACAACTTCAAGCAGCGCAACATTATGCTGTTCCGTAAGCACTCCTCACTGTTGCTACAACTACTGGCCGATCTCGACCAGCTCCTGCTTACCGAAGAGCACTTCCTGCTAGGGCCGTGGCTCGAATCAGCCAAATCGTTCGCAGAAACGAGCCTCGAACGGCACAAGTACGAGTATAACGCACGCATCCAGATCACGCTCTGGGGTCCCCAGGGCCAGATAGTCGATTACGCCAACAAGCAGTGGGCCGGCATGGTGCACGATTTCTTTCGCGCACGGTGGCGTGTGTTTCTGAACGAGCTTGAGCAGGCGCTCGCATCGAACGGGTCGATAAACGATCTCAAGATACGGGACAAGATATTTCGCACCGTTGAGCTACCGTTCGTGGCGGACCGGAAAAGGTACGCAACTCAGCCGACGGGTGATACGTTGCGCACAGCACGGACATTGTACGATCGGTGGACTAAAGTTGTGCCAACGTTGAGGGAAGTGCCCGTTAATCCTACCCGTCGCAAATCGGAGAAACATAGGCGGAATAAATGGTTTGATTAAACTGTCCGGGGATGTGTTGTTAACAGTAATGAGCGGTTGAGCTTAGGGTAGGGCACCTGTTAGTTGTGGACTTACCTTCTCAAATATGTTTCGTCCTGCTGCTCGGACCTTGCATTTCATTTAATCGATTTTATTCTCGAGCACCTTCATCCGTTTGGGCAGCAGCTCTGACCCCATCGTCTAAAGCAGGAACGATGTGGCCGTTTCATATTTTCGTTCTACTAGGGATGTGCGCTCCGGTTCGGAATCCGATCCGATCCAGCATATCAATGAGTCCGATCCGATCCGAAAGAACGATTCCGACCGATTCCGGAGTCGTTTTAATTCCGGACTCGTTTCGGTTCCGGACTCATTTTCAAATGTTCAAATGTATGTCGTACACACTGTTCTGCGTTATCTCCTCTCTTCTTTGTCCTTGCCAGCCGGTTGCTTGGTGGTATACAGGGTTTCCGAGAAGAACTAACGATGTGCGAGCCATTTCTGAGCAATGGCTAGGATGAAGTAAACAATTGCCAGGTAGAACTGGCGATCTGTTACCCTTTCTGGACTATGGCCAAGTTGAACTAGACACAGGCTAGGTTGAAGTGGAGGATGGCCAGGTTGAACTGAAATGTCAAATTTGAAACGATGAGTGCCATGCCATTTTATAGCTCTTGCATATGCTTTCTATTCACTCGTTAAATATGTTTCCGGCCCCTATTGATGACTCGAATATGAGTCCGAAATCAAAATGAGCCCGGAATCAAAACGAGTCCGGAATCATAATGAGTCCGAAATCAAAACGAGTCCGGAATCAAAAAAGGGGTCCGGAGTTTGTTTTGATGATGATTTTTTTTCTTGATTCTCTTGATTGATACTTTTGATACACAAGTTTTTACTAATTTATTGTGAAAAGGTGAAAACATGGGCTGATAATGATTTTTCGGCTTTGGTAATGCAAGTGTAACCTTCGGTAATGGTGCATTTTCGCCTACCTCACAGGTCATACGGCTCATACGGGCAATACAGCCCCCCTCCATATGGCTCTGCACATACAGCCCCAACCAGCCCTGCAACCCCCCCCCCCCTTACCGCCCCCACCCCCCCTCGGATAAAAAAAACCGGAGCGCGGAATCATGATCCGGACTCGACTACGGCGGCGGAGCGCTCCGGGCAGATCCGATCCGGTAAATGGTCGGATCTGCCCATCCCTACGTTCTACCGACAGTAAGGAGAATTACTATCCAGAGAGACACTGTTCTGGAGGATGTCCAGGATCGTTTGCATCATTTTGGGCGGATGCTCTGACCCTTGAACTTTCAGGTCCGGGATATCCGGTTCAGTTTCTTAACCCTTTTTTCTTCGGGAAAACTGTACGTCGGGTATCCATAACCTGCCTTCAATTGGATGAGCTTCTCTCTCTCTTTACACTGGAAAAATCACCTACAGTTGGTGTTCTTCTGCTTCTTCTTCCCTGGCACTACAACCTCGAGAGGTCTCGGCCTGCCATTTCTGGCATTCTGTGACTTAATTTTACCCGTAGTAAAGTAGTCAGCCTTACGTACGGCTAGGCGGTCTGGATGGGGTTTGAACCCCGGTCCTGCCGTGTGAAGGCCGGCGTCGCTGTATAGTTGGTGTTAATGACATTTAATGTTCGGCGTCAAATTATATCTGTGCACAGCAGACATTCGATATTAATCGATTTATAGTAGAATAATCCGCTAGTTCGTAGGAATTATGAGTCATCATGAATCAGCTCTTACACACTTTCAAAAAAGGGATTCCCCACCTACACACCTCACGTATTATAATCCTCTGCTGCGTTAATCCTAATTTTATTACAATTCCGTTTCAGTCACGGTTTTCCCCCCCCCCTTGCTTTGTCCGTTTGTGTGTCCTTCCTTGTCGACTGCTCCAACAAATCTTCCGTCACGATCATCATCACCGAATGGCTTAATATCACACTACCACTATCTATTACTTTCCGGACCCTGCGTACCTCACGGACCATCTCAACCCTCCATTCCCTTTGGTGTCACGTATGGAGTCGTCGTCGTCGTCTCGCCGGTTGAAGGCCAACCGTGTTAGAAAGCAGTACTCGTCACTTTTTATCAATCCCTTTCCTTTCTTAAGGCTTTAATGTGATTGCTACTGTGTATCGCTCCGTCCGTTCGCTTAGGATATCTCTCGGCTTCAATAGCTTCTCAAGCTCCTTGTTTAGATAATACAGTACCGTAACAGAAAAAAAGGCATCCTTGCATTTTATCACCAACAAAACTAAAGGAAAAAAAAGACATACATTACTAGTAGCAAAAATTGGAACCAAAAATTGATCCGTTTGCTTGCTTTCTGCTCTTCTTTCAATCCCCTCTCAGTATTGGTCCCCCGCGTTTCTGCTTCGGGGCTTACGTCTCAACGCTAGCTAATCCTGGAATGCAGCGATTAAACGCGTCTGTCCATCTGGTTCTCTGTGTGCGCGTGTGTGTGTGTGTGTGTGTGTGTTTTGGTTAGTTCTACGCTCTCAAGAAGGCACTCTCACACGTCACGTTCGTCCGTTTTCCATTCCCGTTCGCCACAAAACTCCCGCCTTTAAAAGTGTGTTTGCGCCTGCTCGAGCTTCTGCACGATCGATTTGTAAAACTCGATCTGCGCACCGATAAAGGCACGTATCGTGTCCTTCAGATGCGTATCCCGTTCCTCCCGAAAGTGGGACATCTCCGCCAACAGGGCGTACGACATCACGTCCACGCGCCGAGTCACCTCCTGCATCTGCGCGTTCTCCATCTTCTGTTCCGCCGTCAGCCGCTCACAGTCCTTGCGCTTCTGGACCGCGTTCCGGTACTCGCCCAGCGTGTCGGGCCACCCGGCCAGCAACCCGCGGTAGATGTGCAGTCGGTCCGAGAATGGTATAAAGTCGTGCTTCGGCTGCTCGCCGAACAGTTGCCCGATGTTGATAAACACCCCGGCTGCCTGGCCGACCGAACTTGCCAGACTGAGCTGCGTGGCGGCCCGCCGTTCGTCCACTGCCAGCGCCCGTGCCATCTCGGAGAATCCTTCCCCGATGCGCTGGTACTCCTTTTTCCACTGTACCTGAAACTTTTTCGACTGATCGCCACAAATCGCGAACAGCGTCTTGACGGCGGCATCCATCTGCGGCACAAACTGGCCGGCCGATTCCACCTGCGGTTCCACCAGCGACTGCAGCAGCGTCTTCTCCGGTGGAAACACGGACGCACAGAACATGGTGCCGACCAGCGGATCCTTCTCGGCCGTCCGTTTGCCCGTTTTCCACTTCTTCTCGTCGGTGCAGGTAAGGAAGTGCATCCAGACGCCGCACGTCGAGAGCACCGGATGCCGGCACACCCAGTCGACGAACTCCTGCAGCTGGACGCGCCGATGCTCGACAAACTCCTCATCGTACCGGCCCGATATCTGCTTGTCCGGCAGCGGTGGTATCGGAATGAGACAGAACTTCTCCACCAGCCGCTCGTGCAGCCAATCGAAGTGCTTGTACCGACGCGCCACCGGTACATTGTTAAACGAGGGCGTCAGCTGGTACGCGATGAAGCTTTTTAGACCGTTAAACTTTTTCTCCTTCTTCGGTGAATCGACCGTCACGGTGTACGAGTCGCGCATCGGCTTCCACACGATACCGTGCTCCATCAGCAGCACGTGCACCCGGTCCGCTTCCGACACATCCGGCACCGGCATCCCGATCAGATAGTTATCACCGGATTTGGTGAAAATCTTTCCTGTGCCGGCGGTACGCGACCGACCGCCACCGACCGTGGTCGCTACCGAGGCGAGTGACATAGTGTCCCCATCGGAGGGCGGTGGTGCAGGCAAGTTGGCGTTGGCGTAGTAGCTTGCGGTTGCGCTCTGCTGTTGGTGCTGCTGCTGCTGATGGTAGGACTGCGTCTGTCCGTTAGAGCGGCCGGCCGCACCCGATCCGGGACCTATTTCCGAGTACGTATCATTATCGTCATCCCAATCGTCGTCCCAGTCGTCCTGCTGCTCGCCCCAATCGTCCGCCGTCTGATCGTACCGATTGTTGCCGAGTGCTTGCTGTGAGCCGGATTTCGCTACACCCGTCGACTGGGCCATCGTAACGGCTGGTGGCGGGGGCATTTTCGGCGGCCCCGCCGGTAACGAGGGTGCCTCGGGAATTGTTTCGACGTACGCGGCGGGAAAGAGGCCGCGCTGGCCGCGTGAGTTCATACCCTCCCACCATCCTTCACCGACGTCCGTGTTTGTGACGGTTAGCACTTCGTCCACCGAGATCGAGATCTCCGATGAGTTCGGTTCGCCATTGAAATCGTACAGGACCTTAACGCGCGTCATCGCGGCTACTGTAAGAGGAGGAGAAACGAAAGATTAAACATTAGTATCAAATTTTGTTATTGTAATAGTTTGGATAAACCAGGGCAGGGTTTTCCACGCGATATCGCATCGCATTTTTTCATTTAAAGAGGCTTTTAAAGAGGATCCATCGCAAACGAATCTCGAAAGATCGGTAAACCGTGTGAACTATGAACATTTTGAAACTTGTTTAAAAATTAGTACATTTCCCAACCAATAACACACCCCACAACAAAACATTCACAAGCTTGTGCTTACAAAATAAGAAGGCTTACATGTTTACGAGACTTCATAGCTGTTATTTTATTTTATTTTCTGCCTAACCACTGTCACCGAAAGCATTCGTTGGTGTTTATTATTTACAACCCAGTAACGGAAAATAAAACAAGACAAACCCCACTCTCCCATTGCCAAACCCTTACCACCACCAACGACGGTTGAGGCGTGAGATAAAGATAAGCGCTCCAAATTACAACTAAATGTGAAGCATATCGCCCCAACACATTACTATCCACCCATATGTTCAGGATGCGGTGGTAAAAAGGGGTACAACGTGGAGCAGTATGCTCCACACGCAGCAAAGCATGCAACACATCTTTACTGCGCAGAAACAGGGTTCGCTAAGCTAAGGTCTTAATAAACTTGGGGGGTCTTCTTTATTCCCCATAATTATTATTATTATTTATTATCATAATAATTCTTTTTTTTAAATAATAATAAAGTTCTCTAAATTTTAGCCTAACCCCCTTGTCCATACAAAAATGGAATTTTAATGTAACAGAATATCTGCATACCAATTAAGTACGCATTTTGAATTTGTCGGATCTTTATGCTTATTTTTTTAATAATGCACTGGGCCAAAGTGAGTTGAGAGGAGGTGTCGTAAAAAGCTCGTTTTGACACATGGAAAGAAGTAGAAGAACAGCACCACGTTTGACGTTTACATGACGTTTACATGATGGAATCAACTCGGATATATGTGTTGTTTATTATTTTCGATGCAATAACATTATTATATGATTTGTTTTCTTCTATTCTGATGTTCAATATCGTTTGGAAAGCTTAGATCAAGTGAAGAATACAGGATATTGTAGTGTGTCAGTGCTACCTGAGGCGATTCTGTATTATATTTATTACTGTTTGAGGTGGTAACGTTTCAGTGCCTATATGGACAGGGCAGCTTTGACTGTATCGGCGTCACAGGCGGTCCCCGAGAGTATTGGTTGATCCGAGATATAGGATCGTTCTACCTTTTTGCCGATCTGCAAGCAAAAAATAGAATCCAGATTTTGCTGCAAAGGATGCCATACATGCTGGATATCTCACACGCGGAATGGGTGCAGCTGTTCATGAAGTTTGTGCAGAACGAATAAAGCCGTACTGGATTTGACGGAATCGTTTTATGCATCACCGTGCTCCGTCTTGGTCACTATCCATTGGGATTGTTTCGCGAAAAATGGTAATCAGACTGTATTACCAACGCTATCGCTACCGATCAGGATGGTGTGTTTAACAACACCAGAAACAGTCAAGTAAACTTAAAACTTTTTTCAAGATGTCCGACCGAGAAAACGCTATTCCGACACCTCCTCTCAACTCACTTTGCACTGGGCGGTCGGAATTCTCGCTGGCATTTCGAAATTTATAGCAGTTATAGCCAAAGAGTAACCCCAACACATAACCACAATAAGGCAAATAAACTTTAAAATTCTGTTCTTTTGTAAAGGCCCGCCTAGCCGTATTTCTAAAATACTATTTGTTCCATACGCAAAAGATATTCTCCGGATACATGGTTTATGTCGTATTAAAGCCAGGGTGCATAATGCGAGATGTCAAAAGGATTTCGCTTAAAAGGGGGGGTTATGCGAAATCTATACGTCAAAAAGATTACGCCTCCTCGAGCTGAAATCTCGGAAAGATTTCGCTTCTCTATAGCCCTCTCTGTCACTTTCCATGCGTTGCCATGGTAGTTTTCGGTTGAAGAGAGAGAGATAGCATGAAGTGCTCTAAACAACGCGGGTAGATGAACCGAGATGATTTTTGAAATCTTTCTGTCATCTCGCTTCATGTAGCCTGGCTTTTATGTCGTATTATAAGTGTGAAAATAGATCCCAAGAGCTCAATCAAATGAATGCCTGATCGTGTTTCCTGTGTCTGTTACTGCTTTTAGTCTTGTCATTACACCGATTGGAGAACCCTGCACTACACCGAAGGGAGGATGTATCGATAGAACGGCAACCGCCTGCTTGGATGATTCATCACGCACCAATCATGGCAATTGCACGTAAAGAGCGAGTGAGTGAAAAAGGAAAACTAAAACAACACAAACAAAACGTCTCCATTTGGGGTCTCCTGGGGTGCAGCAACATGCAACCCCGCCAACAACAAAAAAACGCTCCACGAAAATTCCTAGTAGCGAGACTAGGATTATTATTTAAGGTAAAGGAAAGCCAACGAAGAAAACAAACAAAAAACGGCCGTACACAATCAAAAAGAGCTACGCAACAGAAGCATCACCACACACATCCGGTCGATAAAATATACACGAACACGGGCGAAGCATGCTTTGGAGAGAAAGTGTGATCACAGTCGGGTGTTGTTGGTTGGATATTCGTACCGATTTGCATCCGGATTAACGCTTTTGAGACAAACAAAGAAGAATAAAGTGTAAGCAATAGCAGACTGAATTGTCCCTTCAGAGGCAAACAAGCGATTAGATAAATAGTTCAAAGTCTGCAAATAACGCAAATAATGCTGTGCCTGCTGCACAAAGGCTTATGACTAATGACGGTCGGCATTTCAGTAGCTGGAAAACGTTCTGGCTGTCTTTACAGCCGGAACTAAGAAAGAGGCCCAGCGAGCGCGTGTTAGTGCTTTCAATTAAACGGAAAATCTCCTTCGCAGCAGGAAGATATCGCTGCAGTAAGTAAACATACGCATTATTTTTCCTTAATTTATCTCTCACCACCACCGTACGAGAATCACACACCCCGCGCGCAAACAAAGCGCATTCATGTGTGCGTGGCGCGGACGGTTGGTTGGATGATCTGTCGCAATCATTAAACAAACGGCGAGACCTCGACGGGTGGGACGGAAACCGGAGCAAAGATACGGACGGATCTGGTCCCGCACATTATCGCGGGATCGTGTGCATATGCAACCATCTGAGGGTCTCTGCTGCACAACGATTCGCATTGTTCCACCATCGTGTGCCCCCCCGTGAGCGATCACATACGCCGGAGTTGGAAGAGTTTGATTCAATTAACGTTGCCACCAATCATCATCTAACCCTTCCCAAAAATATACGCACACAAGGGTGGGAGGAGAAAAGGAATTGCGTGTTACACCAACGGGCTCCTTGTTCGGAATCGAGGCCGGAAAATCCGTACCGCATCCGAGCAGTGGCTTGCATCCGTTGCCCAGGAAAGGCGTAGTATCCCTTATGCTTTGCCGTAGTTTTGTTTCGTCAGAACTAACATCTACTCCTCTGACCTTGCTAGACGACAGTCACGATCACGGTCCGGTCGGGGTAGGGGCGAGCTTGTTGGTAGAGGACAGTGTAGAAATGATTTTATCACTCACGCTAATAGGAATGCGGCGAATTAAAACCAGCTTGCAAACATCCAGCGGGCTGTAAATAATGACGTCAACTTAATTAGCAGTAGCGCGAGGCTGCTGATCGAATCATCCAAAAGGTGGTTCGCCTTCTTCGTGGGGTGCGGTGGGTTTTCAGCACTGTGCTGCTGCTGCTGTTGCTTTCTTTCCGAGCTTTTCACTACGCGTTGGCACGGCGCTGCCAGCACTGATAACGTCCGCTTGACCGTGGGTGACTATCCGATCGGTAAAAATGCTATCAAAACACACAACTTTGTCTTGAAAAATGCAATTTACTTCAACTACTTTTGCACTGTGCGCCTATCTGTTTTTGCTTCGTCTTCGATTGTGTTCTGCCAAAAAGGTGCTTTGACAACAGCATGCTAGGAGAGGTGCGGTCACCAGTGGGCGTTTGACGTTTGAGCGTTAATGTATGTGCGTGACAGAATGGCTTTATAGCAAGGTGTATGTATTTAGAAGGTGGATTTTTATCGATTTGACAGGGCGACATTTTAGTCGAGTTATGTCAGAGTTTGTTTACAAAAACATATGGTATGGGGCTACCAACATACACAAACAGCCTCGATTCTCAATCCTTTGAGCAATTTCGCTAATTTATGGGTCATCTTCGCATATTAAGTGTTGTCCCACAGACGATTGACGATATTTGGTTGCATTTTTCGTCAAAAAATCGCAAGTGATACCACCACCGGCGCCTCCTCCGACGCTGCCGTCACTCTTCTCAATACCCTTCCCCTTGATCACCACGGAACTGTTATGTCAGGTCGAGAAATGTCAATTTGCTCTAAACAACTCTACCTTCTATATCTACATACCTTGCTTTATAGGCTAAAGTCTGAATAGATGCCTCTTTCCCACTCACGGACACTCACTTTTCACTACTGAGATATCTTAAATTGGTAAAAGACTCGAGAAGGCCCCCCCCCCTGACAAAATTGGTTAGGCGCTGTAGTATTTACGCCTAAAAGTATGCAATCCGCAGTACACGTTGCGGAAGCTTCACAATGAGCTTTCAGTGTGCTTTCAGTGTGGTCAAAATTGGTTGAAGAAAGTCGAAAAAAATATTGTTATTATTTGATTAAAACCTCCTCTCCGCTAATACTACCATTCATTTTGGCTTACTGGGGCTTCGTACTAGTTTTCGGTCGCACTAGGGGTGAACAATCGGGCCTAAAACATGCACGGCGTACTCGGACGGTAACGGAACAGTAATTCGATGAATACTTGTTACCTTGCATTGATATTCAGCAAAGGAGGAAACATAAGAATATCATAATCTCAAACCACTTCTTACAATGTTATTATTATCATGCTCTACTCTGTCCAGTAATAGCATTAAGGAACAATGCACAATGTTTATATAAAACGAGTTATGACCATATAAAAATCCCACTGTGCAATAAAAATGACAAGCCACAGTGCTGCACACAAAAGATTCTAGGGGGGGCCTTCTCGAGTCTTTTACCAACAAAAGCATCACGCTGTGAGCCAACCCGGCAAGCTGGACGCTGTCGCTGTCAAACTGGACGTCACATTTGGTTTGTTTATTTGTTGACATGCACACATTCTTCCAGCATGTGCAACCGGTGTTTTTTGTGTCCCAAGAATCGGAATGCTTTCTTCCTGTAGGAAGGCCCTGTACACGCTAGCCAAACATTCCGCACGATCGTTCCAATCTTCCGCAATGGCACTGAGTCGCTTCGAGTACGTGAAACAGTTCGAGCAGGAAGAGAAACTACTGCCGAACTGCTGGGTTGTGGTGCGGATCGATGGGAAGGGATTCCATCGGTTCTGCAACGTACACACGTTCACCAAACCGAACGATCTTGATGCACTGCAGCTGATGAACCTTGCCGGTATGACCGTGATGCAGGAGTTTAACGAAATTGCCATCGGATACGGGCAGAGCGACGAGTACTCGTTCGTGTTTCGTCGGGAGGCCAGCGTGTACCAGCGACGCAGGGACAAGCTGGTAAGCTACGTGGCCAGTCTGTTTACCTCGGCGTACATGTTTCACTGGAAGCGAATCTTCGATGCCCGGTCGGTGACGATGCGCTATCCCCCTTCCTTCGATGCCCGCGCTGTCCTCTACCCAACGGATGAGAATCTACGTGACTATCTAAGCTGGCGACAGGCGGATGTTCACGTTAATAACCTTTACAACACAACGTTCTGGAATTTGGTTGCTTCCGGGCTGAGCAATTCGGACGCAGAGAAAAGGCTTCAGGGAACACTGGCGAGCGACAAGAATGAAATACTTTTCTCACAGTTTGGCATTAATTACAATAACGAGCCGCTTATCTACCGGAAAGGAACGATACTGCTGCCGAAAAGTGTTTGCATTGCGGGGAAGAAACAGAAGCTCATCGTACCGATATTTGACGATCTTATTGGCGATGCGTTCTGGGTGAAGCATCCCGAAATATTGGACAAGAAGGCAAAATCGGATGACGCGTTCGAGCTAGGGGAAGATCTTTCGCAACCCGTGGTGCGCTATCAGCTGGAAGTACACACACTTCGGAAGGCTGGTATGAAGAAGCTAGAAACGAGCATGAGTACGTTGCAAACTGATGCTAGTTAAAACTAATGACTGGTTTTTTTTTATTTAACGTTTAAACACAGTAATAAGACACAACAGGAAATAAACTTTACACTAATCTAATCGTAACTGGGGGCGGCGGCGGTTTTTTTTTTTCTTTGCTCTATCACATCGTGTTCGTTGCACTTGCACCAACTATTAAACAAACATTTTGCACTGCTCACAGCAGGGCAAATCGCGCAACACGCACTCACTAAGAAATAAATTAGCAAACATCAGAATCGCGTACGGATCAAGAGGCAGCGGATTCATACTTACAATATGGTTACGCAGTTCAGGCAAATCTTTTCCGGACAGAAGTTGCAGTTCACGCCACAGTGCTCGCACAGCTCCAAGTTGCAGTTGATGCAGTCGGCGTGCACAATCGCCAATCGATCGCACTGGCGACATTTTCGATCCGCTTTCTTTCCGAGCCACGATGAGGTCTGAAATGGAAGTGTACGAATCAGTTAACGGCCGCTCATTACGCTCCACTGCAATTCCTTCACCCACTTACAGCGTTCAGATCGTAATCTATTTCCCCACCACCGAGCAAACGAACCGATTTCAGCGATTCCTTCTGATTCACGAACACATCTTTGTCGTGATGCTTCGCTCCCTGGAACAGCATATTGATGGTTTTTGCTACAGGAAAAGGGGAAAAAGGAAGGAAACAGATTATTAAAACAGTTGGGAATCGTGCGTTGGTGCAGTCCTCCAAACAAACCCTACCTAGAATGCGCTTCATTTTGTTCGGATCCTGCTGATCCATCCGCTGCTGGCTGACGAACGTTTTCCGCTGCAGCGCAAAGCATCCTTCACTGTCGTTCGACCGCAAACGCTTCCGGTTGATGCTTGCACTCATTTTCTTTGGCTGGAGGCGTCTTTTTACAGCTAATTCCTGCACAAAACCCAATCACAAATTTAGGTAACACAATTAGCCCGCCAAATGCCTGCTCGCTTCGGTGTTTGTTTGCACAACAAAGCGTACGAATGACAGTACGGCAAACGTCAAAATGACAGTTTATTACCACAGATGATCGTAAATGCCACAGTTGATCCGTGGAAGAGGCACTTTTTAAATTTGAGTTGAAGGCCGTCAGTTAAACAAATATTTTATCATTTCATTTCTCGCAAGACCGTGTGGAATCATTGTTTAAAGAGGTAATTTTATCAATAATTTGTCCTGCTAAAAATGAAGCATATGCGAAGCAGGAGGACATCAAAATGACCCGGAGGACTGCATTCCTTCAGCCCTTGGCTAGCACAGGCTCGATTGCTATGGAATCAAATCAAAGAGCTCGCTGTGCTCCTCTAAACCTCGCCATGAAAGGGCCACTAACGAGTGACACCTCACACATCGCACTGCTGGTGTAGGTGTGATAAAGCCGATGGTGCGAGACAATCTTGTGGCAATTGACTATCCTGTATAGGCTATTCATTCGGTACATAATACATAATCCTCTCTATTTGTTTAAGATGATCATCGATATCAGCTTCATGCTTCCTGAATGCTATTGCTCCTATTAAACTGATCCCCTATTCGGATGATGAACGCAGCGTGAATGCGAAATCTACAAAAAATACTATATATTTTATTTACAAGTCTTTTGGTAAAAGGCGTGTTATGTGTGTATATATAAAAAAAAAAGTTCACTTTGCCAAACTGGTACGGGGGCGATTGCAGAAGTTATAAGTACAGGACGAGTACTGGTAATAATCATATGCATAAATTATTGGTCACTGTGCTCGTACCACTGCCTAGCCGAACGTTGCTTATATCACATGCACACGAATAACAGAGGAAAGCAGGACGAGCTTTCAAAAAACCACAAGGATACAAACAAACTGGTAAAAGAAAGGGCAAACCTGAAAAGAGGGGGGGGAACTCAAAGCACAGCAATGAGCAAAGCGGTACGCCCGTGCCCGGGATCCTGTGCGTGTATGGCTGCACTTGACAGCAGAGCAGAGTAGTACGCCGTTGGTAAATAAAAAGAAAAGGTAAATACCCACTCGTCTGCTGCCAAGAATCACTGTAAACACTGTCCCGGGCACGTGCTTTACCCTTTACCTTTACCCCGCCCCGCCCAGCATTGTGGCGACGGAATCGTTCTGTTCTATAGCTTCTGAAGCTCCGTTGCGTCTTTGTAAATGCTCACATTCGATGTTTTGAGGATGTCGACCGAGAACTCATCGTCGTCCAGTGTCGCCAGCAGTCCATCCTCCTTCGAGTCTTTGCCCCGACCGAACAACCTGTGTATTGGTATGGGAAAAAAAACAATGGAACAGAAGCAGAGCATTACTGTCTATTAAGCACTTCAACCACACACACACTCACACACATATGTACAATAGTAGTCTGTATAAGGATAGTTAGATAAAGCTGTAGAGTTAACGTAACAATAAAATAAAACAAACAAACTAATGCTTTACCACCTTCTTTTATCAGAGATCGCAGCGCAGTTTTTCATCGATCCTTAGCATTGGGGGCAGTGTGTGTTTTCGCTTGCTCCAGTCGTTATACATTGATCAACCCGTCAGCAATTTTTTTTTTTATTACAACAATAGCGTACCAATAAAGAATGTCAGAGAATGATTTAACTGATCGATAGCTCCAACAGTTTTAACAAGAGCAACAAACAAAAAACAAACAAATACTTCCAGCACATAAATATAAAGGGGGAGGCCCTAATGAAATTAGAGCGACTTAAGGCAGACACACTCTAATAAGTGGAGTAACGGTCATATCGTGTCGAGCTAGTTAATCTGGTAAGGTAAGTGATGACTTGCTATGAAGATTGGCATAAGTAAGCCTAAATGTTAGTTTAGCACTCAAGCTATCCCAAATTGTGCGATTTTTAGAGCATCACCATGCATGCGTGCGTTCGGTTGTCGGTTAGTGAAGACAAAAGGGTGCGTTAATAAGAGTTAGTGGCGTGCAGGCGCGCAGATGCTTGCGTTAGGTGTTAACCGGTGCTCTAAGAAAACTGGAAACAAAAATGAAACGAAATTAATCATTTGTTAAATAAACTCAAAAAAGAAAAGAAAAAAAAGCAACGAGTGGAAGCCCTTGAAATGATAACGAGGAAGCGGATGAAGCTTGTGTTAGTGGCATTATTCCTCCCGAATCGTGCCGCTTATAGGTCCGAAACGTATGTGTATGGTCATGATGAGCGTGTGAGTCCTACTGCGTCCTGTACGTGCTTTGCGTGCTTACTTGGCCAGTGTGGAGCTAGTCGAGCGAGCCAAGTTCGGGCGCGGTATATCATCGAGTCCGCGGTGCACCGAGATCGCGTCCGGATCGAGGAACGCTCCGGCCTCCGTCAGCTGAACGTACTCCGGTGTTTGTAGCGAGGCCTGCGTCGGCTTTTTGTACAGCTTGATCAAGAGTGAGGAACACACCACCGACACGGAACTTGCCGCCATGGCCGCCGATGCCATCCAAGGCTATAGAGGAGGAATAGCGAAATCAAACCGGTAAGTAAGGTTGACCGTACCGAACAGCTGACCAGTGTGTACCTCAAGCGTAAATCCAAACGGTGTAAAGATGCCGGCAGCTAGCGGAATGCCCAACACATTGTACATGCTGGCGAACAGGAAGTTCATGTGAATCTTTCGCACCGTCTTGCGGGACAGATCCAAGCAGGCTACCACATCGAGCAGATCATTCTAAAAGGAGAAAAGCAAAAGCATAGTAGCCATCGATTCTCCTTCGATTAATACTAAACCACTTTCGGTCGCTCCAAAGCTCTTACCCGCATTAGGACCACATCTGCTGCTTCGGCCGCCACGTCCGTACCGGAAGCGATCGCGATTCCTACGTCCGCCTGAGCCAGCGCCGGACTATCGTTCACACCGTCCCCGACCATCGCCACGCGCACACCCATCTCCTGTATTCGCTGAATCTTGGCCACCTTGTGTGACGGTAGCACCTCCGCAAACACACGATTGATGCCCACCTGGCGGGCTATACTCGCCGCCGTATTTTTATTATCGCCCGTCAGCAGTATCACCTCAATGCCCATCCGCTTCAGCGTGTACACGGCCAGGTGTGCCTCCGGTTTGACCATATCCGACACGGATAGCATACAAACGAGCTGCCCGTTTATCGCACACAGGATCGCCGTATGGCCCATCTGTTCCTCCTCCGACATGCGGATGTTGACCTCGGGCGGTACGACGATCGCATTCCGTGCCATCCATTCCCGATTCCCAATCAGCACGTTGTACTCGTTCACGTCGGCGAACGCTTCCGACGCCGCATTGCCCGCACCCGTCGGTCCTTCCCCGATAGGCTCCAGGTGTAGCAGCTGCTGCAGCTCGATCGTGTTCTTCTGCGATGGACTGAGCTGCGGAATCAGCTCCTCCACGATCGCACCGTTCATCGAGAGCGATTGCTGCTGATCGCTGCGGTACGAGTTTTGATAGTTGCGCATCCGTTCCGATTGCTGCACACGCTTCAGTGTGTCGTCTACGTTCGAAATGACGCACCGGATACCACACCCGGGCACGGCCGAGAAATTGCTGCACCTGCCAAAGCTGTCTATTTCGAGCGTTTCCTTCACGTACTTCACGATGGCGGTGGCGATTGGATGTTCACTGTTCGCCTCGGCCGATCCAACGATGGTAAGGGCACGTGCCAGCGAGCAGACGGCCGGTCGCACCAGCAGGCAGATGCGCGACGTCATTGGCATGCCGTGCGTAATCGTGCCCGTCTTATCGAACACGATCGTTTTCACCTTGTGCGCGTTCTCCAGCGGACCGGCACCCTTCACCAGAATGCCGTGCAGTGCGCCGACGCCCGTCGAAACCATGACCGCGGTCGGGGTGGCAAGCCCAAGCGCACACGGGCAAGCGATGGCAAGCACACTGAGCGCACAGCGGAACGCATAGCTGATGATTATTTCCGAACGCGTTAGTCCTTCCTTATCGCGATCGCTTGCCGGAATGTGGGCGATATCGATGTACCCGGACACGATCCACCCGATCAGCGTAACCACCGAAACCGTCACGACGAACGGCACGAAGTAGCCCGCAATCCGGTCGGCCAGCTGCTGGATTGGAGCTTTCGACGTTTGCGCTTCCTCCACCAGCTTGACGATCTGGGCAAGCGTCGTATGCTCCCCGGTGTGGGTCGCCTGCATCAACAGCAACCCGTTCTGATTGATCGAACCACCGATCACGACCGCTCCCTTACGCTTCGGCACCGGCATCGATTCACCCGTGATCAAGCTTTCGTCGCACGTGGAATTGCCGCACAGAATTTTCCCATCCACCGGCACCTTGCTGCCCGGCACCACCTTCAGAATGTCGCCACGCTGCACCATATCGACCGAGATGATCTTCTCCGACAGTACCGTGTAGTCCGCGCCGAGCGTCACCAGCGTTGCCTCGGTCGCTTTCAGCGATAGGAGCTTCGAAAGCGCCTCGGACGTTTTGCCCTTGGCGATGTGCTCCATCCAACGGCCGAGGGAAATGAAGATGAACAGCATCGGCGGGGTGTCGAAGAAGGTAAGCGGGGAGGTACGCTGTTCGAGTACCATCGCCGCGACAAGCACACCGACCGAGTACAGATAGCTCACCGTGGTGGCCATCGTGATCAGCACGTCCATGTTGCTCGCACCGTGCTTAACGGCCCGATAGGCCTGTATGTAAAAGTGCCACCCGCCAAAGAACTGCACCGGCGTCGAGAGCGTGAACATGATCAGATTCTCCAGCGACAGCCCCGGTATTACGCAGCACATCTCCTCGTGGCTGTGCTCGTGCATCAGCACCATAAAGTAAGCCATCGCTACCATGCACGGGCCACCGAACACGAGCGAAACCAGAAACGCGTTGCGCCACTTGCGGATCTCCTCCTTGTGCTCCAGATAGCTGTGCGCCATTTTATCCTTGCCCGAGAGCACGCGTGCCGCGAAGCCTAGGTTTTCGATGGCTTCGCAAATTGTGCGCGCACCGGTTCGTTCGTTGTTGAACGTGAATCGGCCACGCTTGAGCGTAAGCGCTACGGATGCCTGAAGCACACCCGGCACCTTCAGCACCGTCTGTTCGATCTTCGCCACACACGAACCGCACGTCATGCCGAGAATTTCGATCTCCACGTCCGTTTCGCCCGTTCCCGGCTCCTCAAGCACTTCGGTCGGGAAGCCAAGCTCGGAGATGGATTTGGCAACGTCCGCGGGGGACGTTAATCGTTCGTCATACTTCACCTCCGCCTTCGCCGCCAGCAGGGCTATCAAAATCGACTCCACGCCGTATATTTTTCGACAATGTTTCTCTATTGCCGACACGCAGCTGGCACAAGTCATACCCTGCACGTGCAAAAAGCATCGTCGTAGCTGTGCTCCTTCGTCGTCCTTCTTTTTCGGCGTAAGACTACCGTTGCCTGCTGCCAGCTTCGTTCCGTTGGCCTGAGGAGAGGGTCGTGCCCGTTGCTCCGCTTGGTTCGGTGCACCGGTAGCAACCTGCGCCTCGAATCCCATGTCGTCGATTTGTTCTGCGATCTTTTCCGCCGTCGTCTGGCGACCGTCGTACTCCACCAGTCCGGCTCGTTCTTCGAGCAGCACGCGTATCGAAATCACACCCGGCCGATCGTTGATCGTTCCTTCGATGTTTCTTACGCAGGACTGGCACGTCATGCCTTCGATGTGTATGCGCGCTGTTCGGACCTCACCATTGTGATGCCCCACTGTTTCACTGTCACTTTCAACACCCTCGACCAGTATGGAGCGGGTTGGAGCTGATGCGGATGATGCGCCGGGTTCGGTGTAGCTACATTCGAAGCCCATGTCATCGATGTCCGCTGCTAGCTGGGCCGGATCGGTGAGCGATGGATCGTAGTCGATGTAGCCGGCATTCTCGGCCAGCACTACGTTGATCTTTATCACACCGAGCTTGCTGCCAATTGTGCCTTCGATGTTGCGCACGCACGATTGGCAGGTCATTCCTATAATCGGTAATCGTACCGAGGCCACGGGCTGCTCCAGCAACCCCGTTGACTCTCCGTAGTCGTCCATGTTTTCCCTACAAATGATTGAAGAAAAAACATCAATTAGCAAGGATTACAAATATTCAAGTAAATGGTGTAGACGGACAAAGTTCACGCATCGTCTGGCAAGGGACAAGTGTCCGCCTAACGTTGGAGGAACCTTTTTACTGGTCTGCTAGCCCGATGAAGAGCTTGTTTGTTGTTTGTAAAGTTTTGAGAGACTTTGGGTCTCTTGGACCTCTTTCGTCTCTATGCGATGAAGAGCTGATTGTCGTCCAATATTAACGAGCATCAGCACGTACGTGCGAACGAACAAAATCTCTGTCTCAATAACCGATAACACGAACCTGCCTATCATCGGCTCGGCAAATAACAAACTAACCGGTCGGTTAAGATAACGAGCACGCAGCGCTACATCCGACCAAGAATGGTGGTCGATGATGAGCAGTTGGCTCATGTTTATTCCCTCAACTAAAGGCGCAATATACAGTCGGGCACGGGATTAAAACGCACTGCCCAATGGTAGGTTGGACACGACTTTAACGTACCTCAATAGTCGCTGTGTGTCAGCGGGAACATGAAACTCCTTAGAGTCGAGTGACATTGTGGTGAGAAATTAGCACTCAATTAAACAAATTAAAGGTTTTGTGATGGTCTTAGCACACGCGGAGTTACTCTGCTGTGGTCCTGCAACCTTGCACAACTTTGCCCGTTTGCCACTAGTAGTAAATCGAGTGGATTGCTAGCCATCTAATAGCCCACCACTTTTGATCAATCGAATGTGCGACTAACGCGTACCGTAATTCAAATGCAACTGAACTGAGAGACTTAAAAAAAAAGACATCTTATCAGCGTACCCCAACCGTTCCACATATCGTTCTTATCGCAAACACTGCTTGTGTGTGCTCTGCTCCAACTCCACCTTGGCACCAGGACGGTTGGAACACCTCTCTTTACGGTTACCAATGTTACTCACTCACTGTCACCAGAGTTGCATGGAATTGTGCATAGAAGCATAACCTGAGTGCAGCTTCGACCGCTGCTTATCTTTGGGCGCCTAACATTGGACTAATTACTCCTCTAAACTCATATGTGGGGAAGATCTCGAACCTATAATCTAGGTCTTCCCTATTCCCTAGAAGAGGTCACCTCTTCGCTTTGAAGAACTCTTATAGAAATTCTACGTAGGAAAAAAACTGGTCAAAATTTTATCACATGCGTGAGAATAGGCAAATATTGATCAACCGTCGATCATTCTCGTCTTCAACACTGCTGCAGCATCACAACGTTTGCCACTGTGGCACTATTTTTGCGTTTAATTGCTGTGTTGCAAAACTACAACCGCACCGCCGACACTGGTTGGCCACGCTAAAAGTAGATGAAAACGAAACAACGACAATCCATACGAAGGTAGGAGAAAAAACGTGGAAAGTCAATCGCAACTTCATACGTGTTTTCTCCTCCCCACTCTCGAACGGTTGGATTTTTCGATCACGGAGTAGCACGCAAGTGGGACCACCGCGTTGCGGCAGCAGTTTCCTCGTGAAGTAACTGCACGAAGCAGACCGTCTTTTGTTATTTCACGTCGGAAAGCAACACCTGGAACGGAATACGGTTGTAGCATGGTGGCTCTCGCTCTGCTGTAGCTGGCAAGACTAGGCGCGAGGCGGAGAATTGGTTTAGGAAAGCCCCGTTTGATCTGCCGTACCTGCTCGAACCGCCGTACCCGTTGTTCCACATTTTCACCGTACGAACGAGTAGAACCGGAACTGGAGTTGTTTGCTGAACACTGTTGTAATTTCGACACTGGGACGTACCACTCCCTACTTTTGAGTCTTAACTACACCATAACTATCACAGATAGGAGCAGGTTGGAATTGGCCCACTCCTAGAAAAAGACACACAGCTTTGCGTACGGTCGCGCAGTTACACAGTCCAAAATTGAATGTCCGTCCTTGAAAGTAGCGAGATTTGAAAGTATCAAAACCGAACAAACAAACTGTCAAACGATCGTCCGAAACGACCCGCAACATTAATCAACAATCGTGGGCAGACAGCAACCACCCCTTGGCTCTTAACGTTTCACGCAGCTGCAAAACGATCGGTGCGATCGCATTGGCACAACTGAGCCTCGCCTGGTGAAGCTTTGTTTCGAACTGGAGCTTTCACCCCTTCGCCATACGAAGAGCACGCTAGCCGTGGCCCGCGAGCCGGTTTCATTCGTTCAGGGAAGGGGTGGTTCGGGACACTAACACACAGCCAAACTCACAGGTCCCGCGATTCAAGCGCAATCTACGCGCGTTCGCTCCACGCTTCCATTCGGGGTGTGTTTTGATCATTCTGCGATATCTCGACCTTCTCCACGCTGCTGTTGGGGGTAAACAAATCTCCACATACCAATAGTACAGGCGGCCACAGACGCATACGAGTTAACTTCACACACGTTAACTTCCACCAGAACACATCATCGCGCTTGTGTTACTCTGTGCCTGGGCATTGGTTAATTAATCAGCTGAGACTGATCGTTTCGCACAGCGCACGTAGATAGGTCAAACGAGCGCGAACCAACGCTTATCAGTGAGCTACAATGAGCTACCACTACAAGTGCAGAGCTGGGAAACATGTACACAGGGATACACGCCATGCAGTAGTATCACATCAGCTTTTTACTACTGTAGATCACCGACCCACTGCTTGCGTTTTGTTGCAATCGAAGCCATTTTTCTTTGGATGGTAAATAAGCAATAAAACTTTGTGCCTTAAATATCGCGTGATCTTAGTGAAGTTTAGTAAAAATTACGACAACAAAAAACTATTGTGTTCTCTGTTGTGGTTCTTCTTGAGTAAGGGTCGGCCAGGCGCGGGCCAAGCTTCTTCTTCTTCTTGGTGCTACCACCTCGAGAGGTGGACTCGGCCTGCAATTTCTGGCTTTTCTGTGACTTTCATCATCATCATCATGTTGGCCTACTCTTTTAAACAGCACGTCGTCGTGACATGGCCCGGCCAACAATAGATTTCCAGGAAACTCGATCACTGGCTGCAGCTTCCCATCCGTCTAGGCACCCGATCCCCGACAGGTTTCCCTTCAGCTGATCCAGCCAACGAACTCGCTGTGCTCCCCGTCGCTGAGGGTCGCTGACAAATACCTTCTAGGCGGGGCATGAGTCCGGCATCCTCCAGCCATCGTATCCTGCCGGTTTTTGCCACCGTCAGGATGTCCGGTTCGCCGTATAGCTCAGCAAGCTCGTGGTTCATCCTTCTCCTTCACACTCCATGCTCGAACACGCCCAGAGCGTTTGTATCCTCCGCTCGGATGGTCGACAAGACTCGTGGCTTAATAGGACCACCGGGCGAATCAGTGTGCGATAGATCTCACATTTCGTGCGGTCTCGAAGTCTTCTGGATCTCAGCCGTAGTAGGCACGATTCCCCAGCACAATGCGTCTCCGGATTTCGCTGCAGACATCGTTATCCGAAGTAACGTCTGTCCCAAGATAGCAGAACTCCTCTACCACCTCGAGGTTGGATCGGGCTCTATCACGATCGGAGCCTCCGGCAAGCAGGTATTTCGTTTTCGTCGCAATGATCATCAATTCAATTCCTGCTGCTTCACGTTTCAGTCGGGTATACGCCTCACACACATCTTGCCACCGATATCTATGTCGTCCGCGAAGCCAAAAAATTGGAGAGACCGATAGAGAATCGTGCCACGGATGTCGTTGTCTAGCCTCGCGCCTCGTATGACACCTTCCAAGGCTATATTGAACAGTAGACAGGAGAGTCCGTCCCCTTGCCTCAGACCCCTGTGTATTTCGAACGACTCCGACAGCATGTTCGATACTCTCACTCTGCACTGCACCCCGTTCATGGTGGCCCTTAACAGCCGGATCTACTATTCAGGAAAGTGGTGCCGCTGCATGATGTTCCAAAGCTCATTCCTATCTATGGTATCGTAGGCCGGCTTGAAGTCGACTTTATTTTTCTGTGATTTTATTTTACCCGATGCTGGATAGTCAGTCCTGCGTACGGGGAGGCGGTCTAGATGAGTTTTGAACACCGGTCGTAACGTGTGTAGTTGCTAGCGAGTGTAGTTTAGTAGCAATAACATTTCGATTAGAAGGCAAGATGGATTTCTCGAAAATCTTCAACTCGATTTGCTCTTTAAGATAGCAATGCCTCTCTGAGGTATATAATTTAAAATTAATTGAAACGAGCTAACACTCACCTCATCTTTGTATTGCATTTAATGAAATGGCAAAAAATACAAGAAGAGTAAATTATAATACTATTAACAACACTCACTCAAAAATAGCTACCTCGACAACTTCAATCCTGCTTCGGAATTTCGAACATGTTGCTGCTACAGTCTTGCTAAGAAGGACCTCATACACTGTTTTAATTTTTTTCCATTAACTGGGCTTAAGTATTATCGGAAGTGCGAGTGGTGCCTTTTTCAGCTGTGCCCTAGGCAAAATAATCAATGAGGTCATGGTCTTGGTAGTTTGGAGATCAATCATTAGGGCTAGTGAAGAAGTAGTAATTTTCAAGAAAGCCTTTTGTAAACAAAGATCGCAGATTTGTAGCAAGAGGCCGGATCTCGCTTCCTATATACGGCCTACCATTAGCTACTTTTGTTATCCGCGGCATGGGCATCCGCGTAGTCATCTGAAGTCAACGTTAAGCCCTCCTTAAACAAATTGTTCCCAAAAATGTTTTAATTCATCTTATTTCATGAATGTTTTGCCGACCCTAGTTCCGGTGCGTAAGATATACTACTGGTGGACGTATGCGTGTACGCTCCTAGCAAGTCTCAGCACGATATTTGCAACACAGCATTAAGGTTACACACCACCGGCAAAGCCGGTTTCTTGAATTCATTCGACTTATAATTAAACGTATACCGACCATTTTACGATTATTTTCTTCCACATGCCACCGCAAACTGGGGCAGGTCGGGTGCTGGAGGGTTTGCCCTTACATAAGCCGAGTAGTGGGAAACTCCAAGGTTTCGTCAGAAGGCGAAGCGGCTTTGAACGTCTCTGTATGTCACGAAATGCGCAACAGAGTGTGTGCAACAGAGTCACCAATTTCAGTCACGAAAAAAAAGGATCGTAAAAAGGGAACAAAAACGTGTTACTTTCAGTTGTCAAAGCAGTGAGAAAAGTACCTAATTAAATATGTCTAAAGACTATAAGTGGCACACCTTCTGGAGGATATTAAGGTTGAAATTGCAAAGGCATGATACGATCGTGATACGATCTTTTGGTAGATGAATGCCCGGTTCAATACACTACCACTTCAGACTTTAATCTTCTACTTCTTCCTTGGCACTAAAACTTTCAAAGGTCTCGGCCTGCCATTTTTGGATTTCTGTGACTTGATTTTACCCTTAGCAAAATAGTCAGCCCTGCGTACGGGGAGGCTGTCTGGATAACGCTTTAAATTTTAAATAAACCAATTCCAAATGACCCACTATCCAGCACACATGCTATTATAATAGAATCAACCAAAAAACCACCTTCATTTACGAACATTTCACGCTTCATAGAACTACCTGTTGCATTGGAAAAATTGTTCACAACTACTAACTAGCCCCAGACAGTTAGACACGCACACACACACACGGAAGCACACAGGTGGTGGAAAATCCGGAAAAAGCCGCTTGCAAGGTAACACGATAACACCCAGCGTGATTTAATCGTGACCGCCAATGGCCGGGGTTTGCAAGGGCAGGGGCTTATATTTGCGCCAAACTACACAACATGCTCGTGCCTTTTTATGCATTTTGAAAGCAATTTTCATTCAGCAGCTTATCAACAACACAGAACAGTGCGTTAAAATCGTGTCACTGTCCTAGATAGTGGCTGGACTAAATCAACAGGTAAATGCATTCTAAAAATTGAACTAGACAATGCTAAGCTGGAAGGATTACATCCTACTTCCAAGAAGCGTTCAACGAATAATGCATGTGTCTCTAAGCATGATAGGCTGTTGTAATCCAATTCAAGATAACGCCCACTTGTAAGAATTCTAATCGCAAACATCAAGTTTATATAGTATTTTCCTCTTCCCCACGAACGGTTAGTTAGCTCGGGACGTCTTGCAACCAGGTTGTACAGAACTTATCTTTCCCCTTGTTCCCCAAAGCACAAAGGTTTGGTTTGGGGGATAACAACACAAAATCTTTATAGCCCTACGTCTCGTAAAGAAATCATTTACAATCCTCTCATTTGCGTCAGTCAGGCTAGAATGCATGATCAACTAAGAGTAACTAAGCTGTCGTTATAACTAGCAGGAGTGATTTGGGGCTCTTATCAGTGAAAATGAACGAATAGTTGTTCTGCAACATGCTTGCCATGTAGTTCTAGGTCAAGTCCTACTTGGTAATTTGAAATAAAATGTCACGATCGTCCAGCAGGATCGAAACATGATCTTTCCTTTGCTCAGTACATGCGTCCTTGGACGATGATCTTTAACCACACCCATTCTAAGCGATCACAGATGCTTGGGAGCACTCTTTAGTCATGGTTAGAGTGTGTACGATGATTTCATAGCTACTTGAAATCCGATACCCAGCTCAATCCTCCAAGAAGCTCCTTCAAGCAGTGCTCTACATCCGGTCAATTGCCGTGTTTTTTTTTTGCAATACTTGACCAATCGAAGCTTGAGGTAGAGCCCAAGCTTTACATTCCCGTGTTCAGCACACAGATAAGTTCTTTCCATTACCCATTCGTTTCGCCGCCGTTGTTGATAAGGAGTGCGTACTGGAAACCATCCCATGTACCGTTGCCACCGGGCTGCTGCGATGATTTGTTGATATTCTTTAAGAAATTCATCTCATTTTCTCTGCCGAACGACCCTTGTTTCGCGTTACCCTTGGCAACGAAAAAGAGACCGCACTAAACGCAGCCGGTAAGCGTTTGGTGATGCTTTACTCTTGTCTGCGTTTTCCACTTTCACGTCAGCCGGTCCAGAGACCGGAGCTTACATACACCGTGATCGATTACGTGTTGTTACACACATTTCACTTTCACTTGTAAACACGTGTAGCGAGTAATAAACAGTGATCACTGGAGTGTGGATTAAAACTAAAAGATTCCTTCCACTATCAACACACACGCACACAAGGAGCTAATACACACAATCGAACCACATCGTTGACCGGTGGAAGGTGCGTGCACGCGTTTCCACCAACGTTCCGGAACGAACTGCGGGTGGTTGGAAGGTTTTCGTAGGCTTCAACTACTCGGCCCGGTATACTAACGGCCCTTCCAATCATATTGGTCTGTATTGGTTTGGCGCAACCTCACCGTACTCAGCCGCGTTTGATCGGAGCGCGAGAGCCCGCGATTCGTTCAGATTAGTGAAACCGCGGTAAGTTACTCCGAATGATGGAGAGCTGGAGCCCGTGTGTCGGTGTTTGTGGACGATTTCATCGTAGCCGCGATAAACGCACCGAACACCAGCATGCGGCAAACGACGCACATGTAGCAAGTGTTTCAAATGCGCGGTTGGCGCGCAATGGTGTTGGTGGATTGTTTAAATTGTTTACCATTCGACGGGCCGTTTGTTATTCATTTAAAAGTTCAGCTCGTGCTAAATACAAACAACCGACAAACGGGGAGGAATATTACCAATCTACCAATATGTTTCTTCTTCAATTTAATGTGAAGATATTCGCGAACGCAATTGGGCGTAGTTGTGATAAATATGTAAATCGGCCAACGAAAGTATTCTTAACGTTCTACAATAGAACGCGTGAGTAGCATAAACATTTCGAAAAGATGATTAATTGATCCTCTGGTGATTCAAGCCGGACCAATCGGGATAAATCTGCAGTTTTCAATTAACACGTATCCCTAAAATTCTACTACAATTCACAACTCACAAATCTATGGACAATTTCGGGCAATGGGAAATGTTGCAATGACTCCAAGCTTAACATATCATCCGGAATTATGATCACTCATTGGCGGTGTGCTGGCGTGTGGCAATGCAAATATAGCAACTCAGCCGCTTCCCTTTCATCCATTATCACAATTTATCTTAAAATCAGGTCCGAACAAAGCATTTGTCAGTACACTCCACACGGGTTCATTCAACTTCTTCACCCGCATCAGCAAACATCTACGAATATAGGCAATACAGCCGCCCTCAATCGGCGTGTGTGCTCTAATTGTGATAAGTTAATGATTTTCGACGACGCGATTGAACAATCAATTGGAACTGATAAGCGGACGGCCTAGTGATAGTGGCAACCGTTCCGTTCGTTCCAGCAGCAGCTGAAGTTCATCCAGTAGGTTTCCCCTTTAAACAAAAAAAAGCACCAGAACGATGCAGTCCCACACGATCGCATACCGTTGATTGCTGCACAATGGTGCAATTAAGCGTACGAGTTAAATCCATGCCCGACCTATTCTATTTGTACACGAACGAATGCCGTCCCTTTATGTGCGACTGTGTGACGGAATCGGGTCTTAGTCAGCATATTTTTCTTCCAGCTAGACCACGAGACTGTGCGATCGAATATACGCTCTTCTGCCTACGTAGACTTTTACTAAGGGTCACACTTTTTGTGCGCGTATGGTACTTACACAGATTTACTGATCCGTTCGGAAGCGTCCATATCGCGCATCGAGCGGTGACTGTTGGTAGGCGATACTTCTTTGTTCGAGGTACCTAAAACGGGAAAGAACAGCGTTTGAATCCTAGGGGCGTTAGCTAAGACGACACGACATGTCATCTGTTGCATGCGTACTATCGCGCGCGCACTCAACTAGGCGAACGTACCGTCTTCCGATAACATTTTGTCCCCAGTAGTGACCGACATTGCGTCGATCGGCAGGAAAAGCGCACACAGCGCTTTTTGTCACTCTGTTCTGCCTTCTGGCACAAATATTATGCCCTCCGCTAGCTAGATGCCCTCTACCGCGAGCACACGTAAACCATACGGAAGAATCTTGTGTGGATCCTCTTCACTTTATTACACAATCGCGACAGGCACGCACCCGGCAACTGAACAACCCGGGCCTATGTACTCACTAGCGTCGAGAGCTACGCACGCAATCTGTTTACCTCTCCCCTTCGAGAGGCTGCTTCGATCACAATCATATGGTGAAGTAAATGGTGCCGTTTGCACTAAGAAATGCGTACGTACAGTAGTGCGGTGGTGTTGAGCAGAGGGATTTTGATAGCTGTATTATGACTAAACCGAGTTCGAGCTGCACCGAGCAACATCACTTTTCAATGCTAAATACTACCGGGGACGGTAGGAAGTTCTCTACCGTGAGTGCAGTTCTTTCATCGTACTGAAATTCCTAGACTTTGCACCACCTTACCGCTTGACAGGCTCCCACACAACTGTTTTTGTTTCGAACGATTCGTTTGACAGCTGCCCAAACAGTCAGGGCTGCTCAACCGCTACATCTCCTGGCGATATGTTGATTTTCAGGTTTTTTGAAGCCAATTTCCTGATATCCTCCCTAATATATCTTTTATTTAACACGTTTTAAGGTAAATTTAACTTGATGATGCGCAATAGAAGGATCTCTTAATTCCTTTTTGCACCAACACTTGCTGTCGGCGCAGAGGCCGAGCAAAACAAAGGGCGAACTGTCAAACCGGGAGCTGTCATTACAATCATTGCTGTAGGCCAGTTATTTGTTTACCGCATCGCACATCGGAACGAAATAAGGCTAGCACGGTATTTGCTTTCCCCCTCGGAAATACCATCGAAATGGGAACGGACGATCTCAGTAAAGGGGAGAAAATTCTGAACGGGTTTCAAATGTGAGTCTCTTGCTAATTGGTCGCATCATCCGCTCTCATCTTACCGCTCTGTATGACTTCCTGGACAGCAACTGGATGATACTGCGGGATGCGGATACGGGTAAGATTATCTGGCAGGAGAACAAGGATTTCTCCTGTCCCGACGTCGAACACGAAGCAAAGGTGCCGGTAAAGATACTCAGCTTGCGTGCCGTCTCACGGGAAATCAACTTCAGCACCATCGAAGCGATGGAAAACTTTCGGCTCGATCAGAAGGTACGGTGTGTAACCTATAAAGTAGCACTGAGGGTGGGGTGGTAGTCATTTAAGTGTAATTATCGATTAATTAATTGCTCTTTCGTGTGCATCCGTTTTGTTTATATTCCCGCGGATCGAAGGTACTCTTCAAGGGGCGTATTATGGAGGAATGGTTTTTCGAGATGGGATGGGTCAGCCCGAACACCACCAACACCTGGCAATCGACCATAGAGGCCGCACCAGAGTCGCAGATGATGCCGGCTAAAGTACTGAACGGAAACGTGACCATCGAAACATGCTTTTACGATGGCGAAACACTAATCAGCAAATCGGTTGTGCGGTTGTACTACATTTAGAAGCGGACCGTGCTCGTACCTCGCATGGGTGCTAGCTAGCACCGCGGACTTTAACTCGTTAGTGCAAACACTTTTCAACGAAATCCTTTTTCACCCCTGCCATGTTGATGGAATGGACTACAATCACGCTGATTCTTATAATAACTTGCCCAGTTTCATGGGACCACACGCATCGTACGATTCTTATGGGCACCCTACCGCTGGACCTTTTTAATCACGGAACAGGCAATGGTCGAATTCTCAACGTTTGAGTCATTTTGCTACGAAGCTACATTTTGTTGCAGTACTCTATAACACGACACGATGTCTAGGAGAGATGTTAGATAGAATTTCAACAGCTAGCGGTAAAGCTACAACAAACAAGCGTCTGAAGCAGCTTAGGAATGGGTAACGATTCATTCTATGAATCTTCATTCGAATTCGCACTAATGCGCACGCCTGCTGCTGGTGCCCACTAAGCTAATCAACTTAACGATAAGTTATCACAGGATTAAGCACCGTTTTATGTGTAAGTGAAATTTTTACATTAATGTAAGTGGCGCTGAACTACTTGCCTAAGTTCAGCTTCAAGGAAGCTGTGTCCTTTATGTTTACATAAATGAATACCGATAAATACATGTCACCAAATGTACGTAAGCAATAAATAAATGTTTTTGTTTTTCATTTTGTAAACGAACGCATTGTTTACGAAAATAGAACGAGATTTCCACATCCTTTTCGGCCTGATGCCCGAATCCAGGACGATTAGCTTCGTACCACAGTTCATATGGTGATGCCGCACATGTCTCCCTGTTGACTACAACCCTGGCTTGTTTTGAACTGTCAAAACGGGACCCAAATGTAAACAAACAACTTTTGCTACCGGGTGTGTGAGTTTTGTGCGGACCGTGCGAGCAGTTTCCAAACGTATTTCATCGGTTAATATCAAATTTTCATAATCATGACACTACCCGAGGCGCTTCTGAAGCGCCTGGCCAAACGTGGAATCATACCGGAAGGTAGCGGTAAGCAAACTGCATCCGGAACGAATGAAGCTCACCCAGCGAAAGGACCATCCACCGTCGACGGTGCTGATTCTGACCGGGATCGCGAACGAGAATCCGACAACAACTACTCGACCGACCGAGATTCGGACCAAGACTCGGATCGTGACGATGCAGACGAGGATCGGCGTGAGCCGGAAGCCGTCAACGAGGAAATCATTGCCGAAGATTACGACGAGTACGACCAGGTGAACCCGGACACGTTCGAGTATGCGGCCAAAAAGAAGGCCAATCCTGCGCTGGGATGGACGGAAAAGATGAAGCAGAAGATGACCAAACGGTACGGCTACCAGTCGGTGGACGGATGCCAGAACAAGTACAACGTCTATCACCTCTGCACGATGTACTGCGTCAAGCGGTACGGCGAGATAGAGTTCGACATCGAGAAGGAGTACGAGAAACGCGTCAAGCGACTGCTCGAACGCTATCCGCTGCCGAAGAATTGGCGCAAAGAGTACGACATCGGGTGCAAAGCGTTCTATTTCTACAACAAGGATACGCGTGTGGTATCGTGGTTGCCACCGACCCACCCGGACGCCAAGCTTACCAAAAGCGCCAAACTGCTGCGCCGCGAGTTGATGGAGGAGCAGAAACAGAAGGAAGCGGCCAGTGAAGCCGCTCCGCCAACGGTCGTTGTGGAAAGCTATCCACCGGCCGCCATCATACCACCCGCGAAACCGCTCATAGGACCAGCCAATACAGCTCCACCGATGGCCAGCAGCGCAGCGGGGACGGGCCCGGGTGGAGAAAATCTAAAACCACCCATTGTGAATCCTCCGAAGCGTCCGCTTAAAACGCCGGGCAGTAGGGATGCGAATGAGAAGCGACCGCGCACATTCTCGTCCGGGAATGAAGCCATCGGCGATACGGCAATATCCGAGAGTGAGCGGGATCGTGAGTATCGCTCGGATCGTAATCGTGACCGGCGTGATCGGGAACGGCGGGATCGCGATCGTAGTCCGGCAGCAAGAGGTGACGAGTAAGTAACACCGGAGAAAAATCTCAACCAACAACAGCACAGGTTCGCTAACCGCCCAACCCACACACAACTTCTTTCCTTCTAACCGACAGCAATCGATTCGGTGAGCGCGATCGAAACCGTGATCGGGATCGCGACCGGGACCGCGAATATCACCATCGTGACCGTCGCCCGCCACGTGGACCACCAAAGTCCGCCCCACTAGACCCGATGGATCCGGCCGCCTACTCCGACATACCTCGTGGAACTTGGTCAGCCGGACTGGAGACGGCCTCCTCCGCGGGTGGCACGAAAAAAGAAAAGGACGAACGTAAAAACAAGCAATCGAAGGCGGCCGAGGACAACGACGAGGATGGCTCCGGTGCTGATGGAGAGGGTGGTGGTGGCGGTGGTGCGCACGAGGTGCTTAAAATATCGGCCGTGAAAGAATTTCACCAGGAAGAACAGGATGACCCGGGCCAAGATACGGATTGAGCAATCGATTGCTTCCCAATGACATTTTCACTATCCATTTATTGCAACGATACACCTTGCGGGTGTATTTGTGACGGTGGCCTTGTAAGCTTTTTTTTTTCTCTGTCCAAGAAACGGGCCCTTGATCCTGGTTTCGAGGCAGGATTTTTGTATGTTTGTTTGAAATCTATCTAACAGCAGCAGCAGGGGGATCGTTAAAAGCGGTATCAACTCTTCTTCAGCCCCATTTGCATCCTTTGGATGCATGCGCGCCCGATTTGCACTTGATTCGTGTTTGTAGTTTAACAATACATCTACAGCCTACGGTATCTATAGCTCTATAGAAATCTGTGTCCGGCCCCGTCGCGTTTTCCATCGGCCCGTATCAACTAAATAGAACAGCTCCACTCCAGCTACCGATGTGTTTTTGTCAGAGTAATTGCTTCACTCACCTGAATCTTTCCCGTGTTTCGATTCCAATTTTATTGGTTTGAAACTAACGATTCCTTCCCGTACAGCTCCGGGCAACCGGGTCCGTGTGTATCGGCTTCACTAGGGCTAACTTAATCCGCGCACATGTTTTTTTTATGGCATTTTGTTCCCTTGCACGCTTTGCCCAGGGCCATCTGAACGTGGCCGTGTTCCCGCAGCGCGCTTAATGCGATAATCTTACGTTTTAAAAGAATTTGCGCGCTTTAACAACATAATAATAGAAACAATAGCAAACGACGCGTACGAAGAATAAACTAATACGAAGGATCGTCGACAGTGGTGTAAAAATAAAATCAACAAGTGTACAATACATGCTAGTTTGGGTGAGGGGGTTCGTTGCACATGTTTCTACAAAACTTAGAGTCGAGTGGCAAACGCTACTCTATAAGAAGTGTTGTGTGACTTTTGGCCAACGGGTTTGCGGGTCCGTTAAATTGCGAGTGAAGCAGCTGAATAGCTACCGTCTATTGCATTTTTGTGTCCGTATTGCTTTGTCCCTGGTTCTCGATCGAAATTAAAATAATAAAAATGAAACTAAAACAAAACATATAATCCTATAAATTATTATCCTACTAAAGTATATGTGTGGCTTCCTGCTTTACCCTTTCATTGTGTGCGTACAACGAGCCTATATTATACCTTTCCTACCTAGTCACGACAAAACAAAAACGGAAAAACGAATTGCCGTTCTAAACATAAAACTTTCAGCACGAGGAACGGACGCTTACACACTAAGCGAGATTGTTTGCATTTTTACAAATAGACTGAAATCACTCAAGCACCAATTATAACGGTTCCTTTGCTTAAAAGGAAATTAGAATTTTAAACTACAACCGTGCAAAAGGAAGACCACAAAGAAAGCTGGCAGGTTAAAATGAATAGCACCCGGAAAGGCCACACTGTGATGATACTAAACCTAAACCGAACGGGCGGCTTTTCACTATAAAACAAGGAAGGAAAAAGTACCGTATCGTTTCGGGAGAGGGGGGGGGGGGCTTGAAAGTACAGCGCCCTCGCCCCATATTGCAACAGGAAGCACTCTTACACGCTACCGTAACAAAAGCACCGTACAGTAAAAGCCAGGCTACATGATGCGAGATGCCAAAACAGATTTCGCTAAAAAGGGGGGGGTTATGCGAAATCTATCCATCAAAAAGATTTCGCCTCCTCGAGCTGAAATTTCGGAAAGATTTCGCTTCTCTCTAGCCCTCTCTGTCACTTTCCATGCGTTGCCATGGTAGTTTTCGGTTGAAGAGAGAGAGAGAGATAGCATGAAGTGCTCTAAACAACGCGGGTAGATGAACCGAGATGATTTTGACGGAAAAATTTTGCAAATCCCCCCCCCCCTTTTTGGCGAAATCTTTTTGGCATCTCGCATCATGTAGCCTGGCCTTAATAAAAATACATCCCCCCCCCCATCCCCCGGAGCGGGATGCACGGGTCACGGGCACCCCGACGACCGCGCGGAACTGAAATCTCGCTTAACATACTCTACACTCCAATATGGATGAATGTGGGCACCCGGCACTGCCTGCTGCCTTCTCCTTGGCGCAACTTAAAACGACACGACAAACAGGATACAGGAGCAGAGGAAGCAAATTTTGGCACATAATAATCGTTTGTAATGGCGGGTGTGTGTGTGTGTATAGGGGTTGTGTGCTCCACAATCACTGCATTGTGGTTTAGGTGGCACTATTATTCTGCGCATGGAGAAGCTAAAACAAAACAGAAAAAACGATCCAAATTAATCATTCTACAGATGGATATTCCGCTAGTACGGGGTCGGTTTCGATTTCGCTTCTTACCATGTGCATCACGAGAATCTCCTTCGTCTTGAAGGATATTGGGCAGAGCTTGCATTTGAACGGTTTGTCATTGTCGTGCTCGGCGTAGATGTGCGCTTTCAGATTGTTTAGATGCACGAACGTTTTCGGGCAACTGTCGCAGGTGTACATCTTCGGACCGACCGAGTTCGCTTCGCTTTCCTCGATCTGCTGCAGCAACTCCCGATGCACGGTCGGTGCACCGGTTCCGTTCGTGAGCGGTGGTCCACCTTGTTGCTGCTGCTGCTGCTCATCGTCATCGATCAGGATCACTTCCTGCTGTGGCGGTTGTTGCTGCAGCGGGCTCGTTGCGACGGTGTGCGACGGTGGTTTCTGTCCTTTTGCTGTGCGATTGTTGTGGCCGTTGGTGCGCGTTCGCGCCCTCGAAACCATTACTCCACTGCCAGCCGGCTGACGCTTTCCACGGGCGATTGGCGCTTCTTTCGTTGCCTGCTGATCCTCCGAATCCGTGCTGGGCGTTGGGCTGTCTGGCGAGGAGTACGCACTGTTGGAGGACAGTACGTGCTCCATGTGCACCACGTCACCGAACGACGTTTGTCTGATAATGGTCGGTGCCGGTTCCGTGCCACCGCCAGTGGGACCGCTTCCGGCCGTGCCATCGTCGGTGCGGGGGTGGTAACGCATCCGGTGCGCTTTAAAATCTAGGTACGAGCTGAACATTTCACCCTGGCACCGATCGCACCGGTAAACACCATTTACGGAGTGCATCTCAATGACGTGATTTTCCAACCGCGTCGGCAGGCTGTACGTGCGGTAGCAGATGTCACATTCGTATCGTTGCGAGGAGTGTGCTTTGTTGAAGTGTTGCTGACATTTGCGCAGCTTGACGAACGTTTTCGAGCACTTGGTACAGCGGTACAGCACCTTCGCGTGATTCTTCATGTGCCGGTCGTAGTTGTGCTCGTACTTAAAGCTGGTCTTGCAGTGCTTGCACACAAACGGCCGATCGTGCCGGCCGCGTGATCCGGCCAGCACAATCTGAGTGTTTGTGGGGACCGTCGGAGCCACGGCCGGTATCTCCTCCACGTACTCCTCCGGCAGATGATCCTCGATGGTGGTGCACTCGATCTCGGTCTGGTCGGAGAAACCTTGCGGCACATAGCTGCCGGCCTCGGACGCACCGGTCGGGATGGCGTACGTGTCCGTGCCGACCGTGTAATAGATCTCCTGCCCCACCTCGCCATTCGCTTCCTCCAGGTCCGAGCCAACGTCTCGACGCACGATCGCCCCGGACGTTATGTATTCCGTCATTGTGCCATCCTCCGACACGTACTGTATTTTCGTACCGGCTACAGGTTGCTGCTGTTCCGGTACACCGTACTCTTCCTGCCCGTCACCGATGATGATCTCATTTCCCGCAGCGTCCTCCACGTACGGCACCTGATCGTCGTCCAGCGCATCATCCGCCACCATGGCGCCATTCCGCTGTTCGTCTATGACGGACGCTCTTTCGATTTGCATAAATTGCTCCTCTTTCTTCACATTCGGCAGATGATGAAGGCCTTCTTCGCTGTCCTTACACTCCTGTTTCGGACAGTAGTCTTCCGCATCCGCTTCCGCCTTCAGCTCGTAGTACTTGAGCTTCAGTATTTCATTGTTATCGATGCACTGCCGACGGAAGAGCGAAAAATCATCCAGCTTGGCGAGACACTCCATACACACGCTGGTCGGAAAGTCGAACGCGAATGTTATCTGCAAAGGGAGCGGGTTTTTAGTATGCGTACAGCCTTGCTTCCTTCCCATCTTACCTCCACCGTCGTTAGCTCAAATATTTTCTGCTGCAGAATCTCGTCCGGCGAGTCCTGCGCGTAAAACACCGGCTGCAGGTGACCGTGTCCTTCCGACAGACATAACCGGCACACGTTCATGTTGAGACTGTAGATCGTTCTCGTGTCACGTTGCTGCTGGCACTCTCGCTCATCCTCACCCGTTTCGCCTTCCCCGGCTCCGATCTCCCGTGCACCACCACCACCATCAACAACAACGCAACCGTCACCAGCACCACGGTGGTGTTCACTGTAAGAATAGCGAAGCAGTCGGAGAATTGGATGTAAAGCTAGGTCCTAAAAAACAGCTAAAGGTACCACACGCTTGCATTTCATCTTCGTGTGAAACGGGTGGCTTGCTGTGATGCAAAATACTGCATCCCTCCACATCTCTAAGCAGAGCGCGCACGGCTTAGTATGATCCGGTTTGCGGCGATCTTCTGAGCGTCGTGCACAAGATATCTCGAACACACACGCAAAGCATTTGTGCGCTGCTGCCCCAACACACTGCAATCTGCGCGCTGTCCGCTTTTTGTGGGGATAGTCAATAATAATGAAAGGCACGGGGGCTGGCGATACAGCGCGAAAGAAAACCAGTTTCTTCTCGCTTTCTTTCGCTTCGCCGATCGTCCCTTTTGGTGGGCCCTTTCGCGCGATGCTCGTGCTACGAGCGCGGGGATTTGCGAGGAGTACGTGTAGCAGCAGAAGCAGTGAATACACACACCACGGTAGGTAACAAATTGTGCGCTTCACACACCAGCACGCGTATCGTACTTTATGTTCGCCCTACGACGACGACGACGACGACGATGCACACCACTCACGGGTTGCCCTTTTTGCATTTTATGCAAGGAAGCGAAATGCAACGCAACAAACGTGGTAACGGGTGGAAAGAGAGTGTGTCCATGTGTATGTATGCGAGTATCGATGGGTGGGGGGTGGCTCGGTTTGTAGGACACAATCGCGTCGTACAGTGATTTCGTTTGCTCTTTCTCGCCTCAGCCCCGATCAATTTGTCCTCTTCGCGCTTCGGAATCCGCGAAAAAAGACCGCGAACATTCGCTTCGTTTGTGTGTGCGGGCTGCTGGTCGTGTTGTGTTTTCTTTTACGGATTGCTCCTCGCAAACACCGTCATCCTCATCATCGCGATCACCATGAGCAGCGGCTGTGGTAGCACTACCAATTCAGCCTACTTCGATGCATTCTCTCCCAACATCATCATCGCTCCTTTAGGGCCGCATTCATGCGAGAGGATGCTGCGGTTGTGTTTCTTCGCGTATAGCCTTTTTCAACCCATTCACTATCCTCGCCCGTGTTTCTTTCTGCTTCTTTCACCTTTATGCGTAGTTTCGGTCTCCTTTTACGCCATTGCCGTTTTTTTTTGCACAGGTTTACATAGATTGTCCTTTCTCTTGCCTTTGGCCTATTACGCCAACGCACTACGACAATCGATACGGCAGATCGAAACACTTGTGCGGATTGCTTCTAGCAGCACAGGTTTCTCAAATCACACATAAACTGCGGAACGTTCCTGCCACAAGTCACTGTTTTCGCTGCAGTTACGAAAATCCTTGAGCCTTGCACCCCTTACACATGCACTTTTTTCGAGACACCTTTACCAAATACTCACTTGCTGGTTTCCTCTTTTATGTGCCGATTTTCAACACTCATCGTCGAAATCGGTACGCGCGGAACGATGCGGCCACTTCCGATGCAGCTTCCTTCTCCAGTGGCAAAGTCACACAAAACACCCTCTGGCTGGCTTACACTCGCTCTTCTTGTTTACCACAGTTTGGGGCCCTGTTGCGCTAGCCCTTCCTCGACGATCATTATTTTTGTGCACTGCTTCTTGTTCTTCTTCGTGTTTTGTTTCTTCCCGCTAGCGATTGCTTCTAGCAGCCAGCGGCGGGTGTTGCCAACAGTCGTTTAAATTGTAAAAACTGCACGGAGCTGGCCATCGGTGGTAACCTATGCTTATTTTGGTGCTCTATAACATTAAACTATTCGGAAAATTGTGCACCAGTGCAGTTCACTTTTTCATAGCGATTTTTCGTGCGTATTTTGCTTTGTGTATCTATTTGTGCTGTCACCGTTGACAGCTCTTTTCATTGCAGTGCGGAGCGCTAGGTTTTTAACACCGAGTTGAGTGATGTAAGGTTGAAAACCGCGCAGTACGAGTGTCTGTTGTGAGTTTGCTGCCCATTTTACGAAATCGACGGAAAATCGTGTGTACGGTAAGTCCTGCATACTTTAAACAATATTATTCATTAGTGTGCGGCCGAAGAGTACTTTTACTAGTTGATGGCGTCACGAAAACACACATTTAATCTTATTGAACAGCAAATCTATCGCTTTCGGGTCGTATAGGTGAGACGACTGGTTGCACCAAACATGGAACCTCGAACGTTGATGCTTACATTTGTCTGTATGCCACGTTCGGGTTAAACGGGCTCAAAGGGCTTCATTTTGAGGAAGTGTATAATCATCGTTATACAATTTTTATCTTCATGAGCACCGTGGATGAATCTCTTGATATGTGCCATTTGCGGATGTTCTCATACACCTTTGATATAGCGAAAACCCCGTCGAACCCATGAGCCATCCCATCGGGAGCCAAAGATACGATCCTTCAAAGAATCCTTCAAAATATTGCCCTCAGATGGTTCACATCGCTGGTTTGAGTACACCAGCAAGATACACGAAACAACATTTATTCCTTCTACTACTGGCTATAATAATCACAATTGCACATGTTCCGGCAAAAAACACATTCATCAACACAACACACAATCCAATAGGAAAGAAAACAATGGGTTAACTGTATCGTTTGAAAATAGAAACGAAACTCAATACGTAATACTCCTACGTGCCACTTCCGGCAGCCAAACATGATCCTAATTCCCTACGGGGAGCATCAAACCGTTATGTGACGCATGCCGGCGGTTCAGCCACCGTCACGGGTTGCAGCATCGCTCTGCTCCCAGCATCCGTTGGCACCTGCTGCGGCACGCCGCCTAGCGCTCGTGGATCCTCGTGTGGGCCCGCAGGTTCGACTGCTGGGTAAACGCTTTCGGGCAGTGCGGGCATCGGAAGGGTCGCTCGCCGGTGTGCGATCGCCGGTGCCGCTTCAGGTCCTCGTTCGAGCGGAACCGGTTCGAGCAGTACTCGCAGCTGAAGCTCCTGCCGGCATCGGTCGGGTGGGTGGGCAGATGCCGCTTCAAATCTTCCACCTGTGCAAAGGTGGTGGTACACTTGTCACACTTAAAACGGTTCGCTTTTATGTGCAGTTTGGCGTGCACCTTCAGGTTACGATTGTATTTAAAGTTCTTACCGCATATATCACAGCCGTACGGCCGCTCGATCGGATCGTGCAGCTCCGGTGTCGTTGCTGGGTGTCGCTCCAATCCCTCGGGCCGCTCGTCGCATGCCGCTTCCAGGGGTTCCCCGTGGTCCTCGTAGTCTGCATCGTGTCGACCTTTACCCGCCAGAACCTTTACCAGTGGAGGTACCTTGAAGTGTAGCTTGCGATGTTTGATCAGTGACGGATACTGTGAGTAGCCCTTGAAGCACACATCACACCGGTAGCGCCGCCCCGTCGCTTTGCCGCCAGTGCCATTCTGTGGCTTCTTGCGATCAATATGCCCGAGCAGCATTTGCTGCAGTTCCAGCGGCGCTCTCAGTGCGATCTCGTACCGCAGCAGATCGGACAGTGCTTCCGAGAGTGTTGGCGTACTGTTTGCCGAAGCCACGGCAGCGGATGCCGTAGTCGACATGGTAACTACGGCTGCTGTTCCCGGACTCGGTGAACCCGGAACCGATTCCGATACCGGTGTGGCCGGTGCGGAAGGAACACTGGTCCCGTCGTTCGCGCCAGCACCGGAACACTTCGGCACGTGCATTTGGAGGACTTTCTGCGATCGAAAAGTCCGCGCACATCGTTCACATTTGTAAACCACGTTCGGCTTGAGGTGTGTCTTGCGGTGGGAGAGTAGATTCGCCTTTTGGGCAAATCCTTTCGAGCAGATATCGCACGTGTACGGTTTTTCGCCCGTGTGCACGCGCACGTGCCGCTTCCAGTCCTCCTTGTTTTTGAAGCTTTTCGGGCACATTTCACACTTGAACATCTTCTCCACGATGCCATCGCTGTGGGACTGCAGGTGCGACAGGAGGTTACCCTCCTTGGCGAACGATTTCGAGCAGAGCGTGCAGCGGAACTTGTCCTTCAGACACTTTGCGCTGTGTGCGGTAAGGTTATCCAGCATGGTGAAGCTTTTGAGGCATAAATGGCATTTGTACGGTTTGACCTGCAAGCGGAACGACACGCAAACGGAATCCCTGATTAGCAAACACGGCCCGGTGTGAAATCGGTCCGATGGTACTTACTTTGGAGTGAGTTTTCCGGTGGGAACGCAGGTTCGAAAGCTGCGAAAAGCCGCGATTGCAGATCTCGCACTTGTGCGGCCGTTCGCCGGTATGGATGCGCATATGCAACCGTAGCTGCACATTGTATTTGAACGTTTTCGTGCAGATATCGCACGCGTAGCTCTTCTCGTTCGTGTGCGTCTCCAGGTGGTTAAGCAGATTGCCCTTGTTGACGAACACTTTGGCGCATTTGGGACAATTGTACGACTGTTTGCCGCTCCCGGTCACGCCACCGTTAAAGTCGGATCCACCACCGTTTAGCAACCCGCTGATCGGTGCCGGATGATTGTCCACGTGCGTGTGCCTATGCACTAGCAAATGGTGGCGTATTTTGAACGATTTCGAACACACGTCGCACACATACTGATTGGCACCGGGGTTAGGTTCTCCGTACGTTCCCTCGTCGGCAGCTAGCTCGTCCTCCTCTTCGCCACTCCGGTAGGGATCATCGTGTGCATGCTTCCGTGGCGGTAGCTCATCTACCGCCGTCATCCGTCCACCGCAGCTCGATCGATCGGGAGAGGCAGCACCCGACCCATGGCTATACCGTCCATGGGTTTCCTCCACATCCGGTGGTTCGCGTTTGCTGCTCTGGTGACCGGCTGCGGCAGCAGCAGCCGCAACAAGGGCACAGTTCAGCTCCATCGGTGTTACCGCAAGGCATTGGGCAAACTTTGCCGTTGGCGGAGCTGAAGAAGTGGGCGGTGGTGTGTCTTCCGGTTCCATCTTAATCGTGCTCGAACAGCTTCCACCGTTCGCATCGAATGCTGCCAGAGCGTTGCGGAGAAATTCATCATTCGCTATGCAGCGGTCCCGAAATCGTACATATTCGTCCAACTTGTTGGCGCAAAGTTTGCACACAAACATGGGCAAGTTCCGATCGTAGATTATCTGCGAAAGGGAATTGCACGGGAGTTGGTCAAACGCAACGTAAGGATGTCGGGACTAACTTACCTGAATTGAGGTGCAATCGTATATCTTTTTCGTAAGTAAAATGTTGGGAAAGAGGTTCGCGTAGAACAACGGTTCCATGTGGGCCTCATTTTTCAAACACAGCCGACAGATATCGTTATTACTGTTGCCGTACCGTTGGGTAAAGCTGTAATAAACAAAACACAAATCTTTAGCTCGCATGGAAATGAGAAACGAAATTTATCTAAACGGTCCCGCGCAATATGTCTATCGCGGGCTACATTGCGCCAAATTCCCCCAAAGCACACCGGGAACAACTTTTTCATCGCTCGCTTGGATAAAACAAAACGTATGCCATCAAATGGTTGCATTTAAAGCAACCAAAGGGGCAAAACATATCATCAAGGAACAATGGTGGCAACCATCTTTGATTTTTCCCAACGTTCATCCACCCCTCTCCCTCAAGCATCCTTCCCGCTTAATGGGAGATTTTTTATTTGCACTTCACATCATTTTGAAAGTCTCACGCCGAAGCGGAAAAAATCGCTCCCCTGTCGACAGCGAAAGGACAAAAAAGGTTGGAAAGCGTGCATCGTGAACTTTTTCCCGGCGACGATGACTTTGTGCGCGCGCGAGCGCGAAAGAGAGCGAGAGACTGGGGGCCGCACGCGAAAGGACCACCGAGAGAGAGAGAGAGAGAGCGAGTGAGTGAGGCGACAAGCAATTATCTCTGAAAACGAGCACTTATTTATGTGTGCCTGGTCCTGTGTGCTGTACACACTTACATCTTATTTTTATTGATCGATAAATCTTCTGCCATGTTTTTCCACCCGTTGGGTCGGGGTTTTTTTTTCCTCGTAGGCTGGCTGGCACTTTGCACTGGGAAATCGTTGGCTTGCGTTACTACACGCGAGCTACATCCGGTTGAAGACTTTTGTTCGTTCCTGCGTTCCGTCGTACGCTGGTTTGTGGCAGATCCTTTTAACTTCCGCGAATGTTTGCCTGTCCGTGGAGGATGGGACGACTCACATCCGGTGGTGCATCATGCTTTATCTCTTGCATTGTACACCACACAATTTCTTTCCATTCGAACTGCTTCTGGCTGGCGAAATTCACTCACAAATAAGCTAAACAACAAACACTGCACACAATTCACCAACAAACTGGCTTCTTCCTGCCTCGAAACTACCAGCTTCTGGCGGAACACACGCACAGTAGCCGAGCGCACTGGCAGCAGCACCGCGTTTGGCATCGAATTTTCCTTTCGTCTCCGAAGAAGGTGAAAGCCGAAGCTTTCGTCGAGTTGAGTGTTTTTTTTTTGTGTGCTTATATTGCTCTTTCTCTGTGTGTGTGTGTTGGCAAGCTGTTCGTGCTGTCCTTGTCCCGGTCTAAGTTTTCCACTGATGGAGGCGCCCGTCTACAAACTGCCCGGAGCACGTGTTGGGGAGGCACTTTACACACGCTTGTTGGCGTTCGGTCTCGCTCTGTCTGTGTGCTGTGTGCTGGCCGGGAGCAGCACGGAAGGATTCTCTTCTCACCACATTTCAACCACTTTGTAGTTTGTGTGCTGTCGTAAACCGTGCAAACGCTCGCTCTGTTTTGCATAGTTTTAATGCTTTGTTTACAGTAATTTAGTTTCGCCGTTCGAAGGAAAAAGAGCGTATGTATCGAACATAGTTTGCCCTGCAAGTGTCCAGTTTAGAGACGAATGACTCAACGTCTTTTTGTTTGAATATTTTGGAGTTAAACCTCAGAAACAGTTAAAACTTACACTTTTTTGTCCATTCATAACCTTTATTTATTGTATGAAACCCCATCCACACTGTTATCCAGTGGTGAATCAAGCACCTTAGGCGGAAAGGAAGCCCCTATAAGCCAAATCAGCCCATAGGTTAATTCGCCACTGCTGTTATCCCTACGCATGTAACACGTTCCAGCTTGCTTGCTGCATCCGTTTTGTTAGCTTGAATTGCTTTAGATAGATCTCGATCGTTTGTCATCGCCATTATCCCGAGCTTTCTGGGTTTACAGCACCACCTTTGGTAAGGTGGAATTTTGAAAAAAAAAACTTCACTTTACAAGTGTGAGACGATATGACCAGCAGTCGCCAGGGGCAACCAGCTTCCAGATAGTTGATACGACTAGTTCCATCGAGCAAGCATCCGCAGTGTGGTGATCTATGGCTTCTCGATCCCTTGTGCGTGTGGAGTCTATCCAGCAAACATTTACGCGGTTTGCCCTACGTTATTGGAGGGCCTCGCGTGGAATATAGGGGTCGTTATGCGCCCCTCAGTCTAGCTAAGGTGCGGCGGCATACCTTTAACATGCAGAGGTCCTTCATAGCGGGGCTTAGTGTCAATCCTGAGTCCGTCAATTTCAATTGAAAGTATGTGACGTTTTGGACAAATTTGCAGGGTTGATTTTTTTTGTAGCTCCTTCCTATTTCTAGCGGTACTGTCATTAGTTTGGTTTTTGTCTTCTAAATCTAGAAAATAATGTAAAATACTGAGTCTCGTGGCAAAGGCGATAGTGGCACCGGTCTTTACCCGTCAGTACCCAAGATCAAATCCCATTCAGACCGAGCCCCGAGTACGCAGAAGCAACAATCCAGTTGTAGGTAAAAATAGCCAAAAATGTCAGAAATGGCAGATAGAGAGCTGTCGAGGTCTGAGTGCAATAAAAATAGTATTGGACACGGTTTTAAAAATTTCTTTGCATTGTAGAGCAGAACAACTGTTATGATTGCCCCCAAAAAAAAATCTAAAATTCTTACTCATCATTGTTCAAATTATAGAAATTAGCTATGGGGAATATTCCTTTTATTTCGGAACATAACGGAATCAGTTATTTTTACAAATCAACGAAACGAACCAGCGAAAGCAACTAAACAACTATATTAATGGGAATTAAACACCGTGCACGGTACAATTACAAACAAGGGAAAATGTACGGTGCCACAAGTTCTTCAATAGCTCTGAGTCCTTGGACAACAAAATACTTTGGCGCTTCTTTATGATTCTATTTGAACCTAGTAGGTTCCGAAAGAAATTCCCATCACTAGTCGAAACCAATCGGTCGGAGCGGTAAAGTCGCCGATCCTTTTACGGCAGGATAGAATTTCAAATACCGGACCTGTTCCCGGAACGCACGATTCGCTTCTTCGCAACAAAAATTTATCGATGTCCCGGTGCAAACCCACTGTGCCGAAGCAAATGGATTTGGACGAAGTTCAGCACCCCTGCCAGGGCACAGTTAAACTGTCATCGGCAAAGCCAACGCTTTCATTATTTTCAAAGTTATTTACCGGGAAAGAACAGCCTGGAAAACGGATCAGCAGGCATTGTGAAAACATGCCCGTACGCCTGTTCTAAACGTACGTTCTTCACCCGATGGTATGATTGACGCGACAACGATGGTGGATGCAGAGCAACGCCGTGACGATACGCCGTGCCGCTTGTGCCTGGAAAGCATCGCATCACTCGAGACGGCTGGTGTCGACCTGTTGGAAAATACAGATGTTAAAAAATTACTGCATGATGTGTACGAACTGAAGGTAGGCTACTGTGCGTTAAAACAGAACGTTTTGGCCGAAATATTATACGTACGTTCGTGGTTCTTTTTATTCCAGATACTCCCGAACGACAACAAGTCCACCATGATGTGTATGCCCTGCTACCAACAGTTAATGCACCACTACACACTTCGAATGAAACTGCTGATGCTAAGAAAAACCTTCCGCATAAACCAGACCATGATGCTCACGCAGATAAATGCCTTCAGTGGTAAGCGGTCAGGTCGAGTGCTGTCGACGTGCTTAGCCGATTAATTGTTTTGGGAATTGCATTCGTAGGCACTTGTGCAGAGTCCAGTGCATCAAAGCGGGATGAAAATGAAACAACTGCCGAACAGGAGAAAACCACCAAAACGGCAACGACAGCTTCAATCCCGACCCCGTCTCCACCCCTTTCCGCCCAGGTTCCGGTTACAATGAAAGGGGAACTGGGAAAAGCACCAGAAGAAAATGAAGTAACTAAAGTAACTTCATCCAAACCAGCAACAAAAGCTACCCCGGAGATGGTTGAAAATCAGCTGATTCCAATCGTTTTGGACTGCCTGAAAGACCCTCTCTACAGGAGCGCGCTTTCGCCGTTGGTGGTGTCGACGGATCGGAAAGATCCGGCACCGTTGGTGTTGCTGTGCAGTACGTGCCATAACTCCTTCAAAGCCAAAGAAAAATTCGATCAGCACCGTTCGAAGGGTTGCGTTCCGTGTTGCCGCTACTGTCTGGCAGAAATGACCGCGGACCACCATTGCCCATTTTTAAACCAATACTCATCCGTCATACCCCATATCGTTGGGAGTCGGAAGTACGTGACTACCGTTACCATTCCGGATAGCGCTGTTGATGATGATGATGCTGCTGCTCCAGTAGAACCACCGGACGACGAATGCGAGGAACCGAAAAGTAAGAAGCGCAATCTCGGTGAACGATTTTCTTCTGTCGATCGTCGTTCAGTTACGCCCAATCCGAGGAAAAGGGAGAAGAGCAACAGTAGCAGCACCAGCAGCGTCAGCAGTGCAAAAAATCCAAAATCGGCAGAGTCGCAATCGCAGCCGAAAACTACGCTTCCCACTACCCTTGACACCATGTCCCGGTCGTCTTCTGAATCGGATGCACTGGTAACACTATCGCACCGCAAATCTGCTGCCGATAAAAGTGCAGTTAGTTCTAGAAAGCGGAAAAGATAATAATCATAAGCTGCAGTTTTATGCAACCGAGCAAACACACGTGTATGGACCCGTTTCGAGTAACGCAATAACGTTTACATGTATTCACCGTTTTTTAGTTACACAAAAGTCTAATAAAATGTAGCACCCCTTACAGCTAAACCCTGACGTTCGTTTCCTTCCTTTACTTCTCGAGCGGAGCGTAGTTAAGCAGCTTTTCGATTAGATCGACGTGACCGAGCAGCATGCGTCTGCAGCAGTACCGCTTCAGGCCGAGCGCATCGAGGGCATCACTAGCAGAGGCGGAGAGATTTTTGTTGATTAATGTCAGTCGGCATGTAAATTCCACGCTAGGCGGCACTGTCCCTTACCCTTCGGTGTATTCGGCCTGTAGCAAACCGAGGTACGCTTCCCACTTATTGCCTATCACCTTGCCGCATGTGAAACACCGCACCGGGATGATCATGTTGTAAGTGTTTTGTTTTTTGGTTACGGTACGAAACCGATCAAGATGAATATTTGCTTGGCAAAGCGTAAACTGGCCAAGGGATCAACGATTCGCACGATAAGCACGTTCCGAAACGTAGAAAGAATTCCGTTTGCAGGCAATCGACCAGCGTACGAAGCACCAACTCGTGGGTAAACAAATCCAAGCGCGTTATTTGACATTTCGTAGCAAAGTGACAGCTGGCAGTGTTGCCATCGTGACCGTTTTTTTTGCAGCTTTATCGAGGGTTTCTATCGACAGTTGATCGATCGATTCGGCTTTCGGCCAGATCTAATTCGAATGTTCTGATTTTGACCCATTCAGGGACGAGAGATTCTTAATTTATTTGAACTCAATAAATCAATAATGCGATCGTTACATATAATCGTGCTCTCTATATGCTTTGCACCTAAACTTCTAAACCGGAGATGGATGATTTCGGCATTTTTTTTAATTTTATGCCTGCGCACTAATGTCTCCGTAAGTTTTAGGACTTGTGTAGGACAGTGATAAATGTTCGTTATGATTAATACTTGTTGAAGGACTAAAGGCCACGATCCTAGACCTTTTCCGATGACCAAACGACCTCTTAGGCCATTCCTTTCCTTTTTCTGGCCGTAGTCCTCATTACGGCGATTTGAATCCTGGTCTTGGCCGTGTGTAGACCGGCGCCGTTGTCGCATCTACTGCCGGGTCGCCTTTGACCTAACAACCATTAAGCTTTAGCCTTAAGCGGAAAACATTATTAACCCCTAGAGGTAAAGAGACGCACAAATGAACCATAGGTGTGTGTAACCATATTAACTTTATTCCATATCTTCACTGGCGGAAGATGGCACAACGTGTGAAAGCGTAACAGAAGAACAATTAGCACGGTAAAGCTGCCGGAGGGGACGACGACTGGAGGAATTCTGTCCCTGTCCTTCGTCGAAACAACGACGTCAACTACCACTATATAACCCTCTTCCACAATAAACGAATTCAAACCGCGTGGCTGTTGAATGTTTATTGTCTATGTAACCAAACTTGTGAGTTTTTGTTTTATTATTAAAATTATATCGTTCAAAGTTATTTACGGTTAAATGGTTGCACTGCTGTCCCTACATACCATGGCTTGAAAACTGTTTCCTGTGTGTGTGTGTGTGTGCTGGCCACAAGCTCACAGAGACCGCTGCTGCTACCGCGTGGCAAATGGGTTAATATTCGTTATCATTTGTTATATGTCGATGTCGTTTCTCAGTGTCTGCTCCTACTCTTATTACTGAAGCTTTTTTTTTTGTTGTTAGCCTACCCTCTCTCACGTCGATCTTTCACGCCTCTGCCGAGTTTTCTGTTGTGTTGCTGTTACTCGTTACTTACTAACTAAAAATAAGAAAAATAAATATGTCTCCAATCTATGTTCACATTTTGTTCACTGGGATTTTTCGGCGCAAACCAAATCCGGCTCGCTGTGTGCGCGTCCCTAAGCGTTATTAAAGTGCCCATTTAATACATGCTACCATGTTACGGCTTCTAGCTCTTCGTCTACCATCTACTGGCAGCACTTAAAATACTTGTTAAACGTGATATTCTGGCTCCTTGTAGAAGCACCAGAGCCAACGGTTTACACTATTATCGCTTTGATGGACCAGTGGGGATCCCTTAGCAACCGTGGCCTACTCAAAAGTAACCGATGTGATCCGAGAAGGAGCTGTTTTTGTTATTGTAAGCCTCATGGAACGCCTCCGAACATTTGGGAGAAAAAAGGGATAAACATACGATCTTGGACGAACGGGACGGTTTAGACGAATCGAAGAAATATCTGTCCATACTGTAGTAAGAGCTGCCTTGAGTATCAACCGCACACATGACACAAGTAGCTTTTAGAACAAAAAAAAAAACCGTTTGCATCATTGATCGAGCACCAAACATAAATTGATAAATTGCGTCACACACACACACGTTGCAATTTTTCAGCAAGCGTACAAACTGCCGGCTGTGGGTAGGGCGGATAGTGAGGGGGGGTGGTACTACTGCTTCGAAACTTCATTGGGCTGCGGTTGACTAGAATTGGACGACGAGTGAGGAATTGACGTATTCGAGGCGGACTGTTCCGCGCCACCATTGGTGGCGTCGAACCCGTTACTGTTCGCGTTGCTATTGCCGATCGAACCGGTACTGGCATTGGTGCTCCCACTAGCTCCCGCTTCGGCTTTCGCCTCCAGCACCGCGATGCAGGTGTTTATGCTTTTGATGGCTTCCTTCCGTGCGGACTTAATTTGCGGCTGATCCTCGGCATCGATCGAGTCCAGCTTCAGCAGATTCTGCGTCAGCATCTCGTCCAGATAGATGTACGCCTTGTCTTTCTTGCCCTCCTTGCCACCCTTGAAATGTTCCACCTGATCGAAGATGGCGAGCACATCTTTCTGGATCTTTTGGATCTTCGTGATCGGATCCTCCCTGGTCGGTATCTTTGGACGGCTATCCGGTTGATCCTGGCCAGCAGGAGCAGGCTGTGGCTGAGGTTGCGGTTCCGGATGTGTTTGTGGTTGCGGTGCCCGGGGCCCATGTTGCTGCTGCTGTTGCGGGTTCGCCGCGCTAGGCTTTTGTTGTGGCTGCTGCCACTGCGACGGCGGCGGCGGCGGCTGCTGCTGCTGCTGCTGATGCTGTTGGTGAGCGGCCGAAGGCGAAGGTGTTTGTCTGGGAATCGAACTTCCGCGAGGCATATTGGTATTCAGTGGATCCGTCGTGGATCTGCTGGCACTGGGCGACGGGTCATGCTTGAAGTCGAACGAGAAACCTGGAAACGCCGATCGTACCGGGATATCGCGCGCCCGATCGAAAATTTTACCGGGTTTGAAGAATTCGTCCCGATCTGGCATTTCCATACTGGGGCCCTCCATCCCAGCTGCGGATGGATGGTGCTGGGATGGTTGTGAGGGTCGCGATTCGGGTGCCGTGTTTATCAGCGGTTCGGAACGACCTTCGACGAAAATCGGAATGTGCCGCACAGTAGGCTGCTGCTGTTGCTGTGGTTGCTCCTGTTGTGACGACATTCTGATTGGCTTACTTTCTTTATCACACTCACTTGCTGGAGAGAGAGAAAAATGGCAAGAAACGGAATGGGATTACGGGCAAATTTTTTCTCCACGAGAAAAACAGACACTTATTTGCTGCCTGCAGTGGGTGATTTTCGCACAAGGATTTTCGCTTACCGTATGTCTGGCTCGCGCTGCAGTACGTCTGTCACTAGCCCTGCTTGCTTTATTATTTGTCACACACACTTGCACTCCTTTGCTCGCACAACCCCCGAGACCGTACGCCAATGCGGTTTGTTCTAGAACCTTGGCGAAATTTCCACGCTGCGTTCCGCTAAATCGGGCGGTCCGTTTGCACGCACGAATCTTTTCACCGCTGGTTTTCACCGTTCTGCTGCACCGTGTCCACAAATAGTACGCTGCTGGGTGGTTGAATAACGCAAAAATCAATTTTTTCGTTCCAGTTTTTCTCCACAGCTGCACACCACCAAATAAACCTGTCGTGTTTTCTCCGTCAATGAAACACCACGGAAGCCTTTGACAGCTGACTCACTGACGTTTGCCCGTGTTTTGGCAGGTGTGCGCAAAGTGGCCTAATCCGATCTGCAACATCTCGCCAGCCGCGAGGGTGCCTTTACGCAGCGCGCGAACCAGTCCTTACGAAATTTTAAAACAGACCGTGCTTGTGGGTCATTTGGTTTCAAAGTATTTTTAACTGGATTTGGATGAGCCTTTAGATAAGCTCGCTTTGCCCTCGACGCACGTCGACGATGTACAACAGAAATATGTTTACTACGCGATTTACATTGCGCAATGTCCAGATGGACGACCATTGTGATGTTGCGAGGCGGAACTGTCAAACTAGAAGGTGAATAATCGTGCTCAATGTTTACAGCGGGAATCTGGAGGAAAAAGCACAATTTTACCGTGCAAAACGTTTTCCCGGCCAGTGAATTGCGTGCCAGCAGTGTGCAATGGGTGCAGTGAATTGGCAACGCTATAATTTATTGTCCCCGCGAAGGTGCATACGCATCCAATCAGCATCACCGAGCAGGGCACACTGAACCCAATCGTTCCACCAACGCGCTCTTGTTAAACAAGTGTCTGGAAGGAAGGAAGCACTGGTGCCAGCCGGAAACTTAATTTGTCCGAGCATTGCAACCCGGTCTCGAAAAGCGTCGTATCAAACAAAGCAATAGTAATAATCAAAACCCAGTGTACCATAAGGTGGTGGTGCAGCCCTGTACCAGCCTGCCGCCCCCCCGTGTTGGTATTGTAGGTGCCGCGAAGAAACAAACGACACTACGGGTGCGTAGGTGCGTGTTTTGCGCGTGTATGTGTGAGACATCAAAACAGTGCTGGGATGTGAGTGAGGATGGTTTTTTGTTGTGCATTCATTGTTGGCCAGCAAGGATTCATTTCGAATCGTCCGTGGGTGTTAATGTTCCTCGGTTGAGGTGCAGTGTGTAGTTGTGTGCCGTACGGAAACGAATCGAACAACGAAACGAAAATGGTAAAGGAAATTCCCTCGAGTACGGTGGTAAACCGTGATGAAGAGTGTTTGAAAAAGTCACTGATGGAGGTTGTGAAAAGGTGAGTGTAAAATAATGTGTAATTAAGGAATACGGGGGAGGGCAGCTTGTTCATTGTTCGAGGCAGGAGCAGGACACTGCGCTGCGAACAGCGTGTGTGAGTGAACGCGAGCGGACGGTGCTGGTGTTGGTGTGCGCAAAATACAAAGCACATCGTACGTTGTTGCTGTGTGCTGCGGCTGTGGTTTTCATTTTTCGGTGGTTTTTCTATCTACTTTCGGTATTGTTGCTGTGGGTGAGAATCGCATAAATAAGCTAAGCAACCGCATTCCATTATATTCGGTACTATCCTTTGTACGAACTGCTTCAGTTTGGATTGTTAATGCTTATTCCATTTGAACAGAATAAGCTTTGCAGACAAAGCAATTACTGTGAGTTAAAACCTCATGGGGTCAAAGAAAACAATGTAACATCGATAGAACGCAATTCAGCTTGCTGTAAAAAGAACAAAACACAGTAGGCATGTTTGTTGTTTTCATCGACTTTGTATAGAAAGATGTTCTGTTATGAGTTCGATAACGAAGGGCTAGGGGATATGTTTATGGATTAGAGTTATTGCCATTGGAATAATCAACTTCTTAGGGGTTTTGTTTACTTTGTCCCCCATTAGCTGCTATTGTTTGTGATGTTTGTTCGATCACTATGCAACTATGCATTTTAGAAGACAGAAAAGACAATTTCTCGTTATTTTCTATTGCTTTTCAAAGTTCTTGTTATTTTTCCCTACAAGCATTTTTGGTGCGCCGATTTTTAAAATTCGTGGTAGCTTTTATTAATTCCTCTCATTCTTTCGTTATATTATCCTTAAACAATTAACAGTAAACAGTTCAGTACAATTTAGCTCTTTCTACGTATGTTGCTAGGCAACAGTATTCTTTACATACCAGGGAAACTTGACATATTTTTTATGCACTTTTATCACGAATTTGAAATGAGGGAAAAACATTATTTTTACTGTTTGTGTTGTCAATTCCGCCTTCTTTACCTTCTTCACAAAGCACATGTGCAAGGTGTGTGCACCGCGCGTGTGTATTGGTAACATGACCACCACACGCGCGTATATCATTTCGACACCCGGCTTCCCACCAAACCAAACAACACGCCGATGTCGCGGCAAGCAATGCGCACACCGACCAAGGTGTATGTATTTAGAAGGTGGATTTTTATCGATTTGACAGGGCGACATTTTAGTCGAGTTATGTCAGAGTTTGTTTACAAAAACATATGGTATGGGGCAACAAACATGAACAAACAGCCTCGATTCTCAATCCCTTGAGCAATTTCGCTAATTTATGGGTCATCTTCGCATATCAAATGTTGTTCCACAGAAGATTGACGATATTTGGTTGCATTTTTCGTCAAAAAATCGCAAGCGATACCACCACCGGCGCCTCCTCCGACGCTGCCATCACTCTTCTCAATACCCTTCCCCTTGATCACCACGGAACTGTTATGTCAGGTCGAGAAATGTCAATTTGCTCTAAACAACTCTACCTTCTATATCCATATACCTTGACACCGACCAACCAAAGCTTCCTGCGCCGCTGTAGTATGGTTTAATGGTGAGAGTGGGACCAGGTGGTAGAGGTAAACGTGCGTCAATATGCCAACTCCTCAGCCCCCCCCCCCCCCCCCGCCCACCAACCAACCCAACTCGCACTGTTCTTGACCTTGCAGTGCGATTCTTTAGCTTTCTGCTATGATCAACAGAAAATGAATAAGAAACAGTGCTCTGTAAAGCGAGCCCTGGCGAACATTGGTGTGTGTGTGTTTGTGTGAGTAAAATGTGCCGGCTAGGCTAGCTTGGAACGACGCCACTGGTCTATTGTTTTCCGCTGTTGTTGTTGACGTGTTGTGTTAAAAGTGTGCAAATCACGGCAAATGCAGAAACAGCAACACAACAACAACAACAAGGAAGATCTTTGTTTTTCGATCACGAAGCAGCCCAGTCGATCGACAGAAGATGACTAACTGTGGGGATTTCCCGTTAAGGTGATTGTGTTTGCATTGAAACAATGTGAGTCTGTAGTTCGTTCAAGCAGCACTCAGACAAACAACATTAATGTAAGTTAGAGTAAGATGTTGCGCAACGGAATAGGGTTAAATATTAAAAATAAGACTTAGTAGAATGGAAGGAAAATTCACAATCCAGAAATTGAAACGTGAAGATCTTCTATCGACGACAGGCTCACTGTCAGTTTTTGAAGAGCAAGCCTGATTTTGTCCACGATATTCTTCGTCATTTGGCAATGGATGTTCTAAACTAATGATGTTGGGCCTAAGGAGTGGAATTATAATGCCATTAGCCTCATAGCCCCATAGCCCATGCCTTATTGAGCATTTTACCGCCCTAGAAGATCGTCGGACGGCAGTGACTCAATAGCATGGAACCTCATGCGATGTTCTCGTTCTCGAAGGGCCGGGGTTCAAATCCCATCAAGACCGCCTCCCCGTACGTAAGGCTGACTTCTTTACTGCGGGTAAAATTAAGTCTCAGAATGCCAGAAATGGCAGGCCGGGACCTCTCGACGTTCTAGTGAGTGCCAAGGAAAAAAAATAGATATTAGGTTTGATCGCTAGTACACATGGCACAGCTTAAGTCCTGAACCAAAATTAGTTTGGTTTTTCAAATTTCCAAGTGTTATGTGTTTATGTGGCTCATATTAAACAAATCTTACTGCTTCCATACAAAAATTTTAACCTTTTACCACACATGTTTCTGTTTCGGTTTGCAGAGAATTGGATTTAAATAATTTTTCTGATAAGTTCCTCTAATTTTTTTTTTTTTTCTCTCTTTTATACGACCGCAATAGCGATTCGAGCAACCTGTGTCGATTATGCTTGTCCAAGGAGCAAAAGCTGACGCGTGCATTTTCCGACGAAAGAGGAATTGACGATGCGTTACTGAAGAAAATATTCGATTGCACCACAGTGAAGGTAAGCTGGACATGATTATTCGTTTTTAGACTGCCAACTGCTAATGAATTCATCATTCTCCCTTACCCTTTTTGTAGGTGAAACTGAAAAGCATTTTCCCCTCTGCCATTTGCGCGGTGTGTGACTTGAAGCTGAACGAATTCTACAAGTTTCGAGAGAAATGCATCGAAAACGACACATTTCTGCACAACCTGCTCGACGATCGCGTGGCGCTGGCCGGGGTCGACCAATCGGTGCCCATCGTAGAGGAGCAGCAAAACCGGCCACCAACATCAAAGGGCTGCGGGAGTGCCGAGCAGCAGGCTGCTACGTCGACCACTTCCATCCCGGAGACGCAAAAGCACAACAGTAGCGAAATGATGGCGATCGCGTTAAATCAGTTGTCTTCGTTCGGTTTGCGACCCCTGCAAGACCTGATGCTGGAGACGAACGGTGGCCCATTGGAACCCGCCACTGGTGCACTGCTTCCCAGTAGCGGTGGCAATGTCGTATCGTCGTCCTCTGCCCCGTCGCAACCGCATGACGCACCTGCCCCGCCACTGATCTCCTCGATCGATTTTGTTTCACAGAAACAGCGACAAATGGAGCAGGAACGAACCTTTGCGCTGGCAACGCTGGAAATGGCTGGCCTGCAGCAGGCAATGCGTAACAGTGCGGAAGGTGGCGGCAAGTTCAAGTGCACGGTGTGTCATCGAACGTTCCGCAATGCTTACACGCTTCGGCGGCACATGAACCTGCACACCGAAACGAACCTCTTTCCTTGCGAGTACTGTGGCAAGAAGTTTAACGATCGCTCGAACTGGAAAATCCACCAGCGAACCCACACGGGCGACAATCTGTACACCTGTCTCGTCTGTCTGAAGACGTTCATCTCTCCCTCGACGCTCAAGTACCACCGCCGATCGCACAGACGGCTCGAATCGTTCGACTGTCGGCTCTGTCCGGGCACCTTCAGCACCTACGATCTGCTCGAGGAGCACGCGCGAAACATGCACCAGGACATGCAAGACCTGCAGTCGGAGGAGCCGCTAATCGATGCGGCAAGCTTCGTAAAGATCGAACTGGAGGATGGTGAACTGTCAAGCTCGATGGCGGTAGCCGATGTTTCCACTACGCGGTTACCATGCAACGCGGACCACGACGACCATGACAACCGTGAGCGACGATCAATCGACAGCAGCAGTGTGGATGAAGCGCAACTCGCGGAGCTCTATCGAACGCAGCAAATGTTGGAGCTGTTCGAAAAGCAATTCCGGGCCGGTGTTGTGACCAGCGAGACTGAAGCGGATGCGGAAAAGCCTGCGGACGGCGTTGCTGAAGAGAACGTACGGCAGGAGGTGGCGGTCATTAAGCGAGAAATGCTAAGGGAAATGCATCAGCAGCAAGACGTGGAGGTGAAGGAAGAACCGCTCGATGATTCTTTCGAGCTAGATCCAAGCGAACTGTTGCAGCAAGCGATGGAGGAAACGGGCGATGCCAACGATGATAGTGAAGGTGGAGAGAAACAGGTGAGGTGACAAGTTAAAATAAGTGAACAGCATACTGCGACCATTCCCCAAAACTTAAACTGGAAAAAGTAATCTCGGGATTGGTTATCTTGACGCTCCTCCGCACCTTCAAAGGTTCCACCCATATGGTGCAATGCAGGTTCTGTGCAATAGTGTGGTATGAATTGATTGAATACTAAATGCTGTTTTTTTTCGTCTCATTTTCATTTGCAGTTCCTATCATCCTCTAGTGAATCTTCCTCCCCTTCGGCGGTGATTCTGTTTCGGTGCGATTACTGCATGAAAATATTCCATTTCCTTGACGAACTGAACGCGCACATGCTACTGCACAACGGCGCAAAGGGCAAAGGGGTAGAGAATGGCGCTGTTATGCTTGGTTCGGCTGCAACCTCCACAACGCCCGGCGGAGTCGCCAGCACTACCACCATCACACCACAGTCCGCCGACCCGATGGCACTGCTAGCGCTGATGGGTGCAAGTCGACCCATTCCAATACTACCCAAACCCGTTGGGAAAGAGTCCAGCGCACTACGCAAACCGAAAAGGCGACGCACTGTTCCGGGGCCAACAGAGCAGCCCGGCAGATCGCAGTTGGAAACGGTGAGCGGGGAAAGTCTCGCACCCACGACCGCACCTCCCGAACATCCCTGCGCAAAGTGCCCGAAAATGTTCCGCACGGAGGAGCTAAGGCGCGTCCATGAAGCGACGCATGCCGATGACGAACAGGCGCACAAGGTGCGCAGCTGTCGTATCTGCAACAAGCTGTTTAAATGTGAGCTAAATCTGCTTGCGCACATGCGAAAACATTCGCTCGCCGTGTTGCAAGGTTCACCGGCTGCTGATGGTGAACCGGCGGCGGGGGAGGATAGCAGCGGAAATGATGAGTCCTGTTCGTCATCCTCGCACGCCGGCGGTACAAATTCCGCTTCGTTACGCGAACCCACCACCCACCACAGTGCAGCTCGCCCCGCCACCGATGACAGTGACGAGGGAGAGACGGTCGCCCAAACGTCGGATTTAGCCTCGTCCGAGAGTGGTACCGAGGCGGCACCCGGAGTCGGCGATTCGCCAGCGGCATATCTTTCCCGCGGCACGTTTCGCAAGTGTGAAATCTGTGCCATCACGTTTAAGGACTCGGTCACGCTCGATAAGCACATGATGTGCCACTTTGAGCGCAAGGAAGCGATCGCATTCGTGCCGCAAACGGATCGCCCATTTCAGTGTACCGAGTGCCACAAAAGCTTCAAGCGAAAGGACTATCTGCTGATTCACATACGCACGCACACGGGCGAACGGCGGTACAAGTGCGACCTGTGCTCGAGCGCGTTCGTGCACCCGTCGAATCTGATCACGCACCGGAAGCTACACTCGAGCGAACGGCCATATCAATGCACGCTGTGCGGCGCCACGTTCAAACTGTTCGCCGGCCTGAAAATCCACCGAAGGCGCTGTGAGCAGAAGCTACCGAAGAACTGGCCCGATGGTGTAGCTACGGTTGGGTTTGGCGCGGGCCCGCACGAGCTACCGGATACGGCCGCCGAACCGGTGCTACCGACCGACAACGTGCACTATCCATTCTGAATGGGCACGCATGGGTAAGTTTAGGCGAGCAATCACCGAAAGATTTCTTAAAGGCGGATGCAACATCCCCGTGTAGGTGTTAGATTAAAAGCAAGCAACGAACTGCAATTCTGCGTTTATTGTATGGTAGCGCGCACCCGCTTCCTTACGTCTTACATTTGCCATGTATAGCATAGGGCTATTGATAGCAGAGAGAGAGAGAGGAGAATCAGCTTGGCGCGGCTCTTCAATAGTGTTTTTGTTTTTTGTGGTAGGATTTATTATTTAGCGAGAGAGATATCCCTTTTTTAATTCTGCATAGTGTGTACACTTTAAAAAACAGATATTTTATCACAAGAAAATCGTCGTGTTTGGTATCGATCAGTTTACCTTTCTTGCATGCGCCGTTAAGGGAAACTTACACGCAACAAACTACTCAAATCTGAAGGATGGTTGTGTTAGCTGAGAAAAAAAAATACAAAAAAGAAACACACATACACTCACTTACAATGGCGATACTAAAACGAGAAAACTGTGATTATTGTGGAGTCAGGCATAGGGTAGTGCAAAAAGGGAAACATTTCTCAAACTAAAACAGTTGCTTCGCAGCTACTTCTACACACTTTTCTTCGGTGTATAGCTTAGGGATCAAGTATTACTCGTTAAGGCGCTCGTTGGTGAAACGATACTGGAATAACATTCGTTCCTATATCTGGCAACAATCCTACTCAGTGATCCGCACGACGAAGATCGTAAGACAAACTAATGGAGGAACGCTAGTATTCCTACATGCAAAGGGACAACATTCTAGGTTAGGTAAAACTAAAATCAGATTGTAGAGTAAGTTGAATTGCGTTTCCTTACCTTTTTTTTGTTTTTTTTTCCTTAAGACCTTCCTTTGACTGTGGTAAACAATGTCGTGTCCTCTCATTCATGCTCGCCACTCGCAACGCTACAAATGTTGAACATTTCAAATGAGATCTTAATTACAATTTTGTAAGTCTTAATTACGCATTTTAGCCATTGTAGTTTACATAAGGTGTTTACGAAGAGGTAGTCATAGAATTCTGCAGTGCGTGATTTCGTCTGCAAGGGCGCTGGTAAATCCTGCAGATAGCTAGATTTTAGGCATATGTGTACTCAATATCAAAAACACACACACTAACGAATGCTCGTCGTTAGTAAGTCGTGAGTGGAAGTGCAAGATCTACATGAGCTACTCTACGGCTAGCAGGCATAAAAATTAAACGTAAAAGAGTCAGCTTAAAAAAACGGCTACAGAGTATAAAAGAGTCCACTCTCAGTGGAACATTTTACGTTAAAAAAAAAGCGTCCAATCGACGGTGGACAAAACGAACAATCTACTTACTAGAATGTGTAAGGTATCTTGAATCTATTCTATAAATGCCATAGCAATGATGAGGATCGAATAAATCTGTATAAATTTTAATGCTTTAATGTACACGATCAACTAACATCCGATAACAGCATAGAACGTTTCGGAGTGAGTTAAACAATTTGTTTAACTAAAAAGAATCATGGAAGTAAACAAATTGCCGCCGGCATCCTCCAACACTTCCAGCTGATTGTAGCTCCAGCAGCTGATCGTCAGTGTACACGCTGCTTAACGTACATAACGCATCGTAACGTGCCGTAACGCTGTCTGTCAGCTGTCAAATTGCGAATGTTTACAAAATGCACCTCACACAACCAGCACAAACAGAATCAGAACACAGTGGAACGCGGAAAGCGTACATACAAAGTTTTTTTTTTTGCGGTGTGCCTTGTGTGGGAGTCTTTTCCCGGCTCTCTATTTCCTAACTGGTCATTCGGCGGTGCCACAAAAACAGGGCATCCTGAAAATGACAGCCAAGTCCGTGAGTGGTTGTAATACTACAGAGAGCACACAATTGCGCAAGCGCGGCGAAAAGCAATCGCCCGAAGTGTGATGAACCAAAACACGACCGACCACCACATCTAAAGTCGGGGCTTTTCCAGAAGAGCCAGAAGCATAGCATAGTTCAGTTTAGCAGTGTGCCATTCCGGAAGTGAACCTAACGCTTAGTAGAGTTTAAGTTGAAGGGAGTTGAGTGAGTGTGTTTTTAATAGGAAAAATATCCATTCTAATCACGGTGTCCCGTGGTGTTGCTGGACTAAAAGCATCATCGTCACTGCGCGACACATCGAAACGATATGAATTGATGTGATTTGAAAAAACGATGGTCGTTTTTAGCAGCGGTAGATGAACACAGACACACACTTCCGGTGTCGCGTGTGACTAGGTAACTGCGACTGCCGCCGCCACCACTTGGTCTCGGTTGGCGTCTTGGCTGGGGTGGATCAATCTAGCATTTTGTGTCCCACACGTGCAACGCGGTGGACGACCAACGGCGAGCCTTCACAATGTCGGCCGGATCCGGTGGACTCGGTGGGACGGCCTCGGCCCTGCTGAAATCACCCCAGACGGCACTGCAGCTGCTGCTGGAGGAAATCAACTTCCAGCGTACGAAGGAGATGCGCCAGCTGCTGAAAGACGGTTAGTATAGCTAATTCTGCTCCAGTACAGCCATTTCATATTTAGCTTGCATTTTAATTCAACACGCCCCATGAGCCCAGTAAATGGGGGGGGGGGTCTGGAAAACCACTGCCCTGCTGTCATTATCGATTTTTCCAAAACGCGAACCATTCCAAACGTTCGCTCCCCCCCTGCCTGCTTTGATGAGTTCATTCGACGATAATAGGCGAATATGCGCACTTCTCGTGCTATATACTACGACCGATGGTGATGATGATGGTGTGTTCCAGCGACGACCCTACCTTCCATCGGTTGTTACGGTTGCTAGGATCTCTCGGTTGCCGAAGAACGAGCAGAAATGTCAGGACGCTTGCCCTTTTTTTTTTAACCTTGCTTACCGATTGTCAACAACAAAAACAACGTTGTTGGCCAAAGGAGAAGGAAAGAACGGGTTTTCTTCCAATCGTGTGCCGGTTTGCTACTTCTTCCCGGTATGTTATGCTGGTCCGCAAACATATCGATTCGCAATTTGGAATGCAATTTTTGCTGATCGCCTCTCCTCGCAGGATCCACCATCTCACCGGGTGGTACGGCGCACAGAATCTCATTAACGCGTGTAGGGCGAGAAATACTGTCGTTTGAATTCCATTATCCAAATGCTTCTGTTTGTGAGCGACATCTTATCGTCAGCCCGACGCTGTATCATATCATTGCATGATTCATGGGACTTGCTACGCGGAGAAGGTTATACTTAAGCTGGCAAAGAAAAGTAATGACAGAAAAACCCCCCAACGATGAGTGTTGTGCTGCCGTTTAAAGTAGGGGGAAAAATATTAAAAAATGAATGCAATATCCCGTCATTCCGGAACGCGACCAACGTACTGCTTGTTTGTTATTCACGGTCTAGTGAAGTTGAGTGATTGGCAGCAGAGCACTGCGTCTGTGTCGATTGACTCTGTTTGAAATACAAAGACAAGCACCTTACCTCAATGCGCTGAGATGGTGGTTCCATTATGCAAACAGGATAGGATGTAGATGAAAGGATCGATATTGCATTGACGATATAACCTTGTTCCTTTAAGACCTTCCCTTGTACGTTGGCGCATTATGGGGAGCTGTGTATAATGCGTTCTTACATCGCCCCTGGGGCTTATCAGTTAAGTGCGTCGTATCTCTCGGCGTCTTTATTTTGGCAGCGCCATTAATCATCTCCCCAGGGGTTTCGAGATGCACTTGTCTAGCACCAGCCTGCTGCTGCTGCAAAACATTTTGATTTTGATTTCTTGTTACCAGTTTTGGCTTTTAAACCGTATTACGTTAGCATATGCTATCGTTGTTCGCGCTTATAACAGACTAAACGTATTTCAAGTACGGGGGGAGTGTTGAGGCGATAGGTGTCCTTTAACCTTTGTTCAATTACGTCAGTGATGTCTGCAGCTGCGGATGTCCCAACCAAGGGCGGCATTTTTCCAAAGGATATTTTACGTAATACCTGTATTGTTGAGCAATTCCTTTTGTAAGCCTTTTTTTCTGAGATGAAACTGTGTTCCAGCTATTGAAGTCTGCCTGCTGTTGAAGACCATCTGATAAACCATAGTTAAAATATTAGGGTGGCAATAGCGTATTATTTTTTTACAAAAGCAGACTTTGCTACGGGTAAAATTAGATGAAAGAAAGCCAGAAATGGCAAGCCTAGACCTTTCGAGGTTGTAGTGCCAAGGAAGAAGAAGATGAAGAATTAAAAGGAAATATGAGATATTATATTCAGTGGTATTTAACATACATTTCCTAGGAATTTTGGATTTTTTAAAGGAATTTTAGCATAAAATGTGGAGCAGTGAATGCCTCCCCTTCCTTATAGATTTCATACATCACGTAAACCTGACATCATTTGAATTCGTGGATAACGTAAAGGTCAAAAGATAATTTGTGCTAAGATGCATGATGGTTCAGATGAGCTTAGTTCAATGACTTTCGGTGTTTCGGAGGCCGAACCGGCGGCTCCAACGGATCTCCCAAAGCTTACTTACTTACTTATTAGGCGCTACAACCGCTTTACGGTCTTGGCCTGCTGCAACAATCCTCGATACCGCTCACGGTTTAGCGCCGTCGACTGCCAATCCGTTATCCAGGCCGTTCTGGCGGACGCATCAATGCCATCACTACATTTCAATTTGTGCCTACCCCGCCTCCTCCGTCCGTGTGAACTGCCTAAAAGGACTTTACGGGCTGGGTCGTCCGGTGTCATTCTCATGACGTGACCAGCCCACCGAAGCCTGGCGAGTCTATTTCGATGCACGATGGTGAGATCATCGTAGCGGCTCCTCCATTGTTCTTCCACAAATACAGGGCCAAAAATCCTTCTGAGCATCTTCCTCTCGAACGCGGCTAAGAGGGTTTCGTTAGTTGCGGACAGAGTCCATGTCTCAGAGGCGTATGTGAGTACTGGGACTATAAATACACTGTACAGTCCCAGCTTCGTCCGTCGCGTCAGGTATAGTCCCCAAGCAATCTTGTCTAAAACAGGTCTTCTTCACCAGATAAGAGCTCCCTCTGCAGATGGAAATACGTGGATGAGGAAAACAATTGCTTACAGCGGTCTGAAGACACTGTAACACAAACAAACTGCTATTGGTGTGTATTGGTGTGTATTGGTGTGTGCGGCTATCAGACAGGGAAACATGGTCCTTGTTTTTGCCGGGGTGCTGTTGGCACCCCGGCAAAACAATGGTCATCCTCAACGCTTTCCTAAGCGTCTAGTACTATGTTGTTGACTTAAAGTAGTCACACGTTTTGCTAGGGTTGTGTTGATTTGTTTGATGTGAGACTAACTCGGCGCTTCCCGCCATCTTCCTTTCCAGATGGTGGCTTCGTCGTCCTGCAGGGCACCACCTACTGGACGGACCTGTTCGTGCGCCACTTTCTCTTCCAATCGGAACCGGAGCACAGCATCGACTGCGACGATCTGCTGTTTTTCGTGCGCAAAAAGCACATCAAAGGTTCGTCCCGCGCGATGCCCCGGTACGAGACGGAGATCGAGGTGTTCCGGAAGGATTCGCGCAAACTGCCGATCGGCGATCCGGACGTCGACTGGGAGGAAACGGTTTACCTCAACCTGGTGATCCACCAGTTCAACTACACGCTCACACTGGCCATCTGCACGCGCACCTCGCCGAAGGAGCTGCAGGTGTTGCGGCGCCACTCGCAGAAGGTGTACGCGTCCCCGAGCCGCCGAAAGATGGACACCAAGGGTGACAGCGAGGAGATCACCTACCCGCACATCTGCTTCATGGTGGACAACTTCGACGAGGTGTTCCACGACATTCTGGTGCGCGACGGTGAGATGGTGTGCGTCGAGCTGGTAGCCACCGATCGGGACGGCAGCGTGCAGGGCGTCATCTTTCTCGGTTCGATCCGGTACGATGCGCTGAAGAAGGTGTACGACGCACGGGTAGGTCGACCGATCGGCGCCTTTTCGCCGAAAGCCACTAATCGAAAAACTGTCCGTTCTTGCAGCAATCTAGTCTCGGTTCGAAAGTCGCACAACGAATGTCGTTCGGATTGTTTAGCTCCGGTGGTCCGCAGACACGGTGCGAGTTTGTACGCATGAAGGGTCCACAGGGCAAAGGGCACGCGGAGATGGCGGTCACGAAACCGAAAGGATCGGGTGTCGAAACACCTACCAGCGAGCCTGGGTAAGCAGTGGAAACGAAAGCTCCCATATTAGCTCCCATACATTCATCACTAATGATACATTACTCCCTATCGTCTCCCACCATTTTCAGGTTCTGTGCCACTGACATGTGGGACTCGGAATGGGAGGAAGACTGCGAGGAGTACTACAACTATCGGCACCAGCGTCGGCTCAGCGATCCGAGCGCCAATCTGAACAACTTTAGCCGCTACGGCTGGCGTACGAAACACCCCGGCGATCCCGGCTCGTCGTACGGTGGTTCGAAGGCACGCTCCGAAAACGAAGGGCTAGACTGTCTAGCGAACGAAGTGTCCGAGATCGAGGCAGGCGATTTGCGTGACGGTAAGACGAATCGCACACTATCACTCGCCATCACGACCATGTACAGAAACGCTTTCTTCATATGCAAACGATTCGTTGGTTTTTTCGTTGCTGCTGCTGACCGTTGTTTGTTTTTCTATGCCCCGAGTTCCATTCATAACTGTGGCCTGGTTGTTGGGTTTGGCACCTGCTAAGAAATTGGCGTTCCTAACGCTTTAACTATGCCCAAGAATCACGCTCGCTTTATGCATCATACTCACTCGTTTTCACCCTCTGAAATCTTCTATCCGTCCCTGAGCTGTCCCCCGTATCTGCATGCCGCATGTGTATTCGACCGTAACCGTCTTTTGCTTTAAATCAATCGCATTCGTATTAACTTCAGACCGTGTGTGTGTGTGTGTGTGTGATTGTGTGAGTGAGTAGGATGCTGAGCTTGCACTTTAACATTACTCTAATCTTTATTCGAACCGGTGGGGAAGCAGGACGATCGCGCTTAACCTCAAAATTTGGGAAAAAGAGAAGAAATACCATATCCTCCAAATTTAAATTATCTCCCCCTACCTCCTATATGCCCTTCCACCAACGGGCTAGCCTTTCCCCGGTCCCTCTCCCAGTCGTGTGAATTGTTGTGTTTCATTTTCAATAGGCAAATCGGTTTCCCCCCCCCCCCCTTCCTCCCCTCTCACCTTTCTCATCCTTCGCCCTGCCGCCGCTGCCGCCGCTCTCTAAAGTAGTGTTCCCCTTTTCTATCTCCAACTACTCGCTAGTGTGAGCCTTGCTGTTAACACAGAAAAGAAAACTCCCTCCATCCCTCTAGCAGCGTTTATATAATACCGTAGTCAAAGTGGGAAGCGGCCAAAGGACGGAAGCAGGCCCTGCTAGTTCGTTTCCGCCACTTGGTGTGCTTCCGTTGGTTTTTTTGTTGGATATCCTCTTTTGAATCGTACCCTTTCGCCAAAACCACCACCATCACATCCTTGTTGGTTTTGCTTATAATTTTCTCTCTCTCTCTCTCTTTCTCTCTCTCTCTCTCTCTATTTATCTCTTTCTCTTATGAACACACAAACCCGCACACACGCAATGTACGCGCGCACATTTTCCTTCGCATCGGAAAATGTGTTGCCGTGGAGGTTTGTTTCCCGCGCCACCACCTTTTGTGTGTGTGGACATTTTCGGTCTTGTTCACCAACCAATCCCAGATCGTCCTGCTTCCTCGTCCGCCAGCGTATTGGACACGAGCCGCCCACCGGTCCAAGAACGGAAGGGTGGTGGTGGCGGTGGTGGGCTAGTGGATGGCGATGGCGACCCACCGATAGTAGTGCGGCACGATCGGTGTGCCTTTACGAAAACGTCCACCGAGCGCGTTGATCTGCTGGCGGGACCCTCGCCGCCGAAAGGTGTCAGCAAGATTGGATGCTGCAGTTGCTTCGGTAATCGAAAGCGCTGGTCCGATGTGGAGTCGGTCCAGATGTCGGACGTGTACACACCGTGTCCGCAGTGTGGTACCACCACCGAGCGGGAGGAGGAAGAGGCGGATGCTAGCGAATCGGACCGTAAGCGACTCGCGTCGCTCGAACTGCACGATTCTCCGGCCTGTTTGGCCACGGTTTCTAGGGGCCGTTCGCCGCTGCTGAAGCATCGCAACGTGCTGATCGTGGAAAGTGAGCTAGAGTTTGCGGGCGGTGCCAAGGTGCGCCCGAGCACGCCAACGGACAAGGGAACGGTGAAGAAGAAACCGTCGCCGGAAGCGTACGGCACGGTGAAGAGGCGGGAAAACGGTTCGAAGGGGACGCAAAGCCCCAAGAAGCGGCTCAGCACACCGGTGTTTCGGTCGAAGCGTGGCAGCAGTACGGAGGCGGTACAGCATTCCGATACGGCCGGCAACAGATCAAACGTAAAAGCAAAGGCCACCACCACCAATGCGATCAACAACAACACCGGGATGAACAGACGATCCGCTCCTCCGTCGACCGCTACCGAAGCGACGGAAGCGACCGAAGAGTACGAGATGGCGGACGATGCCGTCTCGCTGAACGGTGGCGGTGGTGATCTGTCGGTCGATGGGGAATCGCCGGCCGGTGCGATCATTGATACGAAGCAGCGCATCCGGGTGAACGGTCGCGAAGAGTTCCCGGCCGAACGGAACAACGGGACGTCGAACGGAAATGGGAATCATCACGGTGGGGTAAAGCAACACACCCCGCCACCGGTAACGGTGGCCAACATCAAGGAGCATCGTGAGCGACGAACGTCGAACGGTCGCCCATCCGGCAATGGTTCGTCGGCAACGGTCGGCAGCAGTGGTCGCTTTTCGTTGATCTACCGTAGAAGCAAGTCGTCCTCTGCCAGCCCCGTGGTTGGGGCTAAAAAGGATGATAAGAAAGCGAAACCTTCGATCGTGTCCGAAGCACGGGGAAAAATAGGTGTGGCGGATGCGAAGACGAGCGTTGAAATGCCACCCACCCAACCGGAAGTAGAACCACCCGAGCCAGCGAAACAAACCGAGCTAGAGCAAGCGAACAAACCAGACACGGTGGTGGTACTGGAGCGGGACATTAACGGCAATCCGGATGAGACGGCGGCCAAGACTAACGCGACGGAGCACCACACCGACACGACGACCGAGGAGAACGAGCTGAGCAATCGTGCCATATGGGCGGCTCTGAAGGAATTGCGCGCCAAGAAGGAATGCTCCACGCTGCCGAAGGTGAAGAAACCCAGCTACAACAGCTTTTACGCGCGGCCAACAATCCTTGGCAGTGAAGGGGGTTGCGGTGGGACGGTACCGGCAGGCGGAAGTACGGTGGGACCAGCGACAGCGGCCGGCGGTGCTGCGAATACGATTCCGAGACGCCGTACGCCGGATGGCACCAACATCTACTACTTGTGCGATTACCACCCGAAACGGCATCAGCACGGCACGGGGGAAAAAGGTTTGAATTTGAAGCGAGCTTTGGTTTTCAATGTGCTTTGTTTGAGATGTTGTCAGTTTTGGTTTTGTCCTCCGGAGGGATAGAGAAACCGAGTGCCGAACACGAACGTGACACACCGATGGTAATTCAATGCTGTTTTGTCCATATTTTCTTACACTTGTAGAGCTTGACGACGGCGCCTACAATCCGCTCTGGACAACGAAAGGATTCACGCAAACGTTCCACTTCTGGAAGGAGAACCGCCGCCAGCAGTCAACGCCATTGAACGCCTTTCTCACCTACGTCACGTTGCCGTGGTGGAGTATAGCGAAAGGTAAGAACAAATGTAGGATTTAGCTAAGGAGTAGAAGTGGGCTCTCAAGATGCACAGTGTAATGCGTACAGGGCGAGATGGGACAAAATAATTTAATTTAAACTTACTTTTAGTTTTATATACAAAATTATTTAAATCATTCTCATTTGGCGTTGTGAAATGTAGTAATAATTTTTTGTATAATTTTCTATAAATTTTGAGCTCAAATTATTAGCTCATAAAAGCGTCCATTTTTAGTGCAGGTTTCTTAGATGAAATTGCAAATAGGGCTAGTTGATATGGAAACGTGTTCTCCCAAGCGCACGGGTAAGTGCGTACAATATCAACGGCCTACTGTAACCATATAATCTGAGGACATTACAATAAAAGGTATTTGATTTCCCTGCCATACGAAGCCGTTTCCATATCAACTATTTCATCTAAGGAGCCTGTCAACTGGAAAACCAATTAACTATTCGGTAAAAGACTCGCGAAGGCCCCCCCTCTCCCTGACAAAATTTGTTAGGCACTGTAGGATTTACGCCTGAATGTATGCAATCCGCAGTACACGTTGCGAAGGCTTCACAGTGTGCTTTCAGTGTGGTCAAAAATGGTTGAATAAAGTCGAATAAAATATTGCTTGTTATTCGATTCAATCCCCCTCCCTCTATCCTGACCATTCATATTGGCTTACAGGAGCTACGTAATAATTTTTGGTCACGCTAGGAATGACCAATCGGGTTGATTCGATGGTTCGATTGGTTTGGATTGGTTCGATGGATGCTTGTTAACGTGCATAGATAGTCAGAAATGGAGGAAAAATAACATTTTAAATCACTTCTTACAATGCATATTATCATGTTCTACTCGCTGTCCAGTAACAGTATTCAGGAACAATGCACAATGTTTATATCAAGCGAGTTATGACCCTACAAAAATCCCACTGTGCAATAAAAATGACAGGCCACAGTGCTGCACACAAAAGATGATAGGGCGGGCCTTCTCGAGTCTTTTACCAACTATTCTTTTCGGCTAAAGCCTGAATAGATGCGCACCCCCCCCCCCCCCCCCCCCCCCAACCACGGCGCTCACTTTTTGCTACTGAGTTACCTTAAATTTGGGGAAAAGTTAAGCAAAAATGTGAGAAATCGTTGTAATAATTATTTATTATAATTAAAAATAATAAATAATTAAATACTTACAGTAAAAAGTCTGAAAAATATACCCTTTTGGGTAATTCAGTTGCAAAAATGAGTGTCCGTGAGTGGGGGGCATCTATTCAGACTTTAGCCTTCTTTTCATTAAGTTTTGAATATGAATTCTTTTTATAGATACTAAAAATTACTATTTCATCTAGTTTTTGGAACGTTTTAGCAAGTATATAAACTATTCAGCTAAAACACACTTATATACATAATTGATCATTGTTTTACTATTGAATATATTATAAAAATATATACTTACTATAATAAGTATTAAGTAAAAATATAGTTGATCGTATTAAAAAGCATTGTAAAAGTTGATGAAAAATTATAAAATGTCTAATGCATACTTTAACAAGCTTTCTGCATGACAACCTGTAATAACTTTTAATACATTTTATTTATATAATTAACGGTTAGTTTAAAAATTCCTTTTATGTCCTAAATGGTCCTGCACACATTTCACCGTGATTTTCCACACAACTTGTGGGTCTATTCTACTTATTTGCCTTAGTCTACTCCTGTGGGTCTATTCTAAATGGTTGTCTCAAACGTTTGCTTTCTTTTTCTCTTACAGATCTTTTAGACCACCGGGAGCAACCGATCCTAACGTTTTAAGCAGCACACGAGGAATTGGAACGATAAAACAAAAACCAGGTTGCGACATCTCAGGACACCTCATTAACCACACACACACACACTGTTCGCTCGCCGCTGTTCGATCGAGTACAATCGGCTGGTGGGCGGGGCAAACGATCAAACGAAGAATCGAAGAAACGACTGGTACTGTCCAACAACATAAGCTTAAGTTTTTGCTTAACTTTTTAGGTTAACAATTTTGGGTGATTCTCCGGTGGTAGAGTTCAGTTTTAAATTCTTTCGATGCATCTCGATCTCTATTCCCCTGTCACTCTCTCACTCTAGTCAACAAATCGGGGAAAGCTCCCGAGTGGACAAACATTCCGGTAAAGGCAAATACGTTTTGTGATAATATAATAGATGCATCTTCTTCTGATCATTCTTTCCCATTTGCTTCCAATTTGAAGGCAATATTGCTTCTGCCATACCGGCACAACTTGGAAGAAGGGCATTTGGTTTTTGGAACAGAATTAGCTAGGGATAGGTACGAATGAAACAAAAAGAAAGGAGCAGAAAGCTTCGAACAGTATCTTCGAATCTCAGATCACCACTAGAAACACGCGTGTACGTGTGCTTGCATTTCTCATTTATAGTAGGACTTAAGTTTCTGTGCCGGCATGGAATTGAGCTACGAGTTTTAGGTTAAACTGAGAGAGCAGAGATCTTCTATTTTTTTTAGAATTAATTTTTAAACCCTACGAAAGGAAGCGACACTGTTTTGAGGTAACGAAGCGGACGAAGGGGACGTTTTTGTGGGTACGAACGAGAATAAATATAAAAAGATATTTGCAAAAAAAAACGAAAACTTTGTATTGGTTTCTATTTTCATCTCCTGAGCACCAGCGATCGAACTACCTACGTACAGGGAGGGTAAGCGTACTTGCTGATAATCCGAAGCTCGTTGGAACGGAAGGGACACCAGCCGAATGCAGGCTGATCGCGGCTCAGTCGCTAATCAGCAGCCCTAGCGCTCGCAGTGAAGATCGCGGGACCCCGTCATACGCATTACAGTGCTCCGGGTGGTAATCAGTGCAGTAATCAGTGTAAAACAAAACACACTCCACAGTACAGTACGTGTGGTGGGGAAGCAAATCGACCAGAACTGATAAGCGCCGGAAAGGCGAAAGTCTGTCTCGGAGGAGGAAGCATGGTTCGCTCCGGACGGGGACGACGATCGTCCCTACTGTCGATCGCTTCCGTACTGCTGCTAGCGTTGCTTCCACTAGCGCTGGTGAATGTGGCCGAAAGTTGCAGCAAAACTCCGATTGTCGATGGAAGACCCATCGGCACGGTAAAACAACCGGGTGACAATGGGTACCGGCTGGCCATCCGGGACGATCCGAAAGGATACGAGCCGGGCAAGATCTACAACCGTAAGTTAGTCATCGCACGGTAAACGCAGGCGGACGTACGGCGAGAAATGCAATTTCGTCATCGTGTCGGTTGTTGTTTGTTCTAATTATGGTTGATGAAACATGCGCGCACGCTACATGCAGCATGCGTTCGGTGGACGTGGACCGCGAGGAACGAACTAGCTCATCGCTGATAATTTTGCTTTCCGCGCAACAAGATCCGTTGTGCGAGGGAATGAGCCCGATCGTCCGATGGAATGAGGGTTGTTGAGGCCAAAGTTTAGTTGTAAGGCGAGGAGTTTTAAAGGAGTTAAATTCGCTTATTTAAATTGGCAAAATTACTTTAGACAATCTTCAATCGAATCAAACGCCACATCCAAGCTCGACATAGTAGAGATGAATAGAGATTCTTGGTAAAATCTCAATCGAAGTAACCTGCGGTCCCGGCCTACTTATCTCCAAGGCGTTGAACAACCCAAAAACGCCCAAGAATATTTATTTGCTAGAGCGTTACGGTCAAGGTCTTTGTAGAAACTAGTATACGATTTTAACACTCACCTGCGTTCGTCCGGAGGTCCGCTTGTTGTTTTGCTTTGTGTTCTTCAGATTATTCCTCTCTCTCAACATCCATCACTCACCATTCGCACCACTCACTGAACCGACTCACGGTTACACTTGTCTGTCCCCCCCCTCCGACAGTATTTATCGTCGGATCGCGTACCCACGCCAAACTGCAGCAATTCACGCACTTTACACTCGTGGCACACGCACGCAACGGTGGCAAGACGTACATTGCTGGTCCGCGCCGGGTCGGTCGGTTTCAGCTGTTCAGCGACGCGCTCACCAAGTTCCACGATCAGTGCGTCAACACGGTAACGCAGGCCGACGACTTCCCGAAGTCGGAGGTGCAGGTGATGTGGGTAGCGCCCCCGACCGGTTCCGGCTGCGTCAGCATCTCCGCCATGGTGTACGAAACCGACCAGCAGTGGTTCGCGGACGACGGTGCGCTGACGAGGGTGCTGTGCGAGCAGCAGCCAGTTCCGCGCCTGCAGAAAGGAGAGTGTTGTGCCTGCGACGAGGCAAAGTACAGTGTAAGAATGGGCTCAGCCCCAATGGTCCGTCCCTTTCGCTAGTTCCCACTAACCTACCGTTCGCTTTAGTTTACCTTCGAAGGTATCTGGTCGAACGAGACGCACCCGAAGGACTATCCGTTCGCGATCTGGTTGACACACTTTTCCGACGTGATCGGTGCGTCGCACGATACGAACTTTTCCTTCTGGGGCGAGCAGCACATCGCTACCGACGGGTTCCGTATGCTTGCCGAGTGGGGCTCGGTACGGCTGCTGGAGCAGGAGCTGCGTGCGAAGGGGTCCCGGCTGCGGACGCTGATCAAGGCGGCCGGGCTGTGGTATCCGCGCGTTAACGCCAACACCACCTCCAACTTCCGCGTCGACCGGAAGCATCACAAGATTTCGCTCGCCTCCATGTTCGGCCCGTCCCCGGACTGGGTTGTCGGGGTGAGCGGGCTGGACCTTTGCCGGGCGGACTGCACCTGGACGGAGACGCTGGACGTCGACCTATACCCATGGGACGCCGGTACGGACAGTGGCATTAGCTACATGTCGGCCAACGCGGAAACACAGCCCCGCGAACGGATGCACCGCATTACCACCCTCTACCCGGAGGATCCTCGCGCACCGTTCTACAATCCGCAGTCGGCGGACATGACGCCGCTCGCTCGGCTGTACATACGCCGGGACAGGGTGGTTGCGCGCAGCTGCGACGAGCAGTTCCTGCAGGCCCAGGTACTGGAGCTGGCGGAGAACACGGAGGAGGAAACGCGCGCCGAGTGTGCGACCACCGCGTACACCGACTGGACGCCGTGCTCGGTAACGTGCGGCAAGGGTATCCGGATGCGCACCCGCGAGTATCTGCAGCCGGACGTGGCCGCTGGTGCGCGCTGCAATCGGCAGCTGATCGGGAAGGAGATGTGTGTCGCCGACGTGGCCGAATGTGAGGAGAGCGGTGGTGATGATGCGGCGGCTAGCGGGGAAGACGTGGGACAGTTGGCGGCGAGCGTGGACGAGGCGGGTGAGGGTATTGGCGTTTGCCGGACGACACGCTGGAGCGAGTGGTCCGAGTGTTCGGCTAGCTGCGGTATCGGAGTGACGATGCGGACGCGCACATTCGTCGAGCATATGGGGCGCAAAAAGTGTCCCCACATCAGTGTCGGTAAGTAGGGAGGGACCTTGGGAGATGGCTCAACAAGAGCGCTAGAACTTAAAGTTATAAAAAGCAACAACAACAAGTCTACAGAATTGATAGATGAGGTCTGAACTGTTTTAGTCTGTGAACCTGTTAGGTCATTACCTGCCATTTCTGGCTTACTAAACTTATTGTTACCGCATAGTTGGATAGTCAGTCCTCACTATGGGGGAACGGCCCAGATGAGACTTGAACTCCGGTCCTGCCGTGTGAAGACCGGCGCCGCAGTCGCATCTACCACCTGCGCCTGGCCTGGACCCGGGCCGTTTCTGATTAATGATCTACTAATCGAACGGCTATTCGAATCGAATTGGGGCGTTCCGGTCCGGTCTTCACACGGGGCAGGACCGGGGTTCAAATCCCATCCAGACCACCTCCCCGTACGCGCAGGGCTGACTACTTTGCTATGGGTGAAAACCAAGTCACAGAAAGCCAGAAATGGCAGGCCGAGACCTCTCGAGGTTGTAGTGCCAAGGAAGAGAAGAAAAGCATCGAGCGGCTACTACAGTCAACGGGGGCAGTATGAAACATGAACTGGATATAGGTCGTCCGCATCGTCGAATCAATGATACTGAGCAAATGTTCCTAGGAGCTAATAAAGCTCTTGCGGTACGGACCAATTTGAACAAGAAATATCGGATTCTGACGAATGTCGGAAGTTTTAAATTCAAAAAGCCTTTACCAAATATCTTCAAAATACTTACGTCTTTATCCAGCGCCATAAACGCTTGGCCGTCTTGGTCTGCAGCAGGAATCCTTTTTAATAATCGTTGTCGACTTGCAATTAGTGATGGGTCGTAAGACACTTTTTCCATGGATCGATCCGGAGACGAGTTCGTTCCGAAAGGAATCGAGTTCGACCCATGGGTGCAGTGAGTTCGACTCTTGTGTTCGACCAGTTTAGTCTAAGCCATGGGTCGTCGCAAAATCCCTACGGATCGATCCAGACTAGTTGCTCCCACAGGTCGACCCGATCTCGCCGGAATTAGGAATACGACCCGAACGATTCCGGGTCGCTGAAGGATGGCTCCGACCCAGTAGGTTCGGGTCGTCCCGCCCATCACTACTGACAATCTGTTACATCGGGGTTTCAGGAGGAGTCATCGATGTCATCATTATTATCTGGGCCTAGTACGCTTCATCTCTAACGATAAGACTTAAAGGCCTTTCGAACACAACTTGGAGGGTTCGTTCCGTTTTCCGTCGAGTCCTTGTTTCAGAGGCGTATGCCTGAGCTTGGGCTATACATGGTCTATACTGTCCCAACTTCGTTCGTCGGCGAAGTTTCTTCAGGTTATTGGCTCTAAGCTCTACAGCTCCACATCCATGGTGTTGATGCTGCCACAGGATATAAAGTAACGTGTTGGTTCTCCATTCCACATATCCATCTTCCATTTCCAGTGGAAAAACAAAAATGCATGCGACCGGACTGTTCCATTACCGACATGGAAGCACCAGACCCGCTCTGCCCGGTCACCGCCTGGAGCGATTGGAGTCCGTGCAGTGCGACGTGCGGCAAGGGCGTACAGATTCGCACCCGGCTGCTGCTGCTCGTGCCCGAGGAGCACGAGCGCTGCCACAACCGCATCGAGCTGAACCAGCAGCGCCCGTGCACGGAAAAGGCGGACTGCCTGTACGACACGTTCACCGCGCAGGAGATCTGCTCACAGCCACCGGAAACGGGCCCCTGTCGTGGTCGGTACCAGCGGTACGCGTACGACACCACCCAACGCACGTGCGTCCCGTTCTACTACGGTGGTTGCCGTGGCAACAGGAACAATTTCCTCACATCCGACGATTGCATGAACACGTGCACGAAGACACGGTTGGGTGAGGTCGCTACCGCCGAGCGCACGACGACGACGACGACGACGGACCCGTTCGAGGAACTTCCCGTCGACTGTGTGCTGTCCGATTGGTCGGAATGGACACCCTGCTCGGTTACCTGCGGTACGGGCCGTTCGGAGCGCGTTCGATCGATTGTAACACAGCCCCGCAATGGTGGACAACCGTGCCCACCGCGCATCGTCAAGCGCCGCAAATGTACCGGCCCACCGTGCAATTAACGGACACACACGCACAGCTGTTTGTTCGCCTGTTGAGTTGCAAATAAAGTGCGCACATCTGTGCTTCATTAGAATTCGGCAGCGTTTTCTTTCCCGTTCATTCAGCCGGCTCTTCGATGCAGATCCGTCAGCATTATAATCACGCAATCGTTTCGTTTTTTTATTGCTTCACCTTCACTGCCGCCATTTAAACGCCAAAACCGCGTCGCGGGTCCACATAATTCATAAATTCTAGTAGCTTTCACTTCACAACTCTACCCACTATATATAAATATACCTCCTAAACAGTTCTGGCTCCTTCCTGGTATGCGCCCAGCCTGAGTGTGGGCCTGATGCTTATCCCGAAAGACACATCCGCCTCTGTTGGGCAGTACGGGGGGGTTTTTTTTGTTTGTTAGCATTTTACTAGTGGTTTGGTCAAACCAGCTGCTGCTTCCACACGCTTGGTTCGTTTGCTCCTAGTCCCTCTTAGTTCTAAGCATTGTCTTTTAGTTGTCTTATCGTCCACCAATGCGGAATACACTAATAAATCTACTCAATCTCTTCTGGGGGTACGGGTACGGGGCTGTTCCCAAATCGTTCGTTTGGGTTTTGTGATGCCCGGTTTCCATGCTACTAACATTCTACACCGCCACCGCCTTCCAACTTCATTAAACTTCATTAACAGGGTGGTATGAACTTCAAAGTGTTGTTGCATTAAATCGCCCCGTGCCATCATCGTGTACAAATCGGTTGAATGTTGGGTTTAGTTTGTTTCGAGACTGACTGACTTCTTATCCGTTACGCGGCTAGTCGAAACGCTAGATCTATACTAAAAAGCACACTTTTAACGCCAGGTAACAGTTTTGGTACTGAAAGCGTTACGGAACCGTGCTACCAGCAGGCGCCGTTCCAATCCTGGCAAGTGAGAAACCATCACCAACCAACCAACAAACCATTCCAAACTTTTCCTACGCGAGGATATCTATACCGTCCCTTGCATTGGTGCGGATACTCTCAAACACGGTGCGGTTTGCGAGGCGACGAGTTCGGTGTAATCCGCGGGCTGGAGCTGCTATCCTCCGATGCAGATCGAAGACCCATCGCCTGTGGTACGGTCAAGTTGCGTACGGGCGTCGTCGGATACGAGCGTCGGTTGTTGTTGATGGATGACTGCTGCTGCTGCTGGTCTAGTTCTTCCGTTTCTTTACGGAGTGGGGAGAAAGAAAAGATAGGTACGATTAATATTTCATCGGTGTAAAAGAAGCCATCTTAACCCAAAGTGATAGTACTAAACGATTCTAACTAAAACCACTACGTTACGCTATGAAGCAATGGATGGAAGTTGAATAAGAATATATGACATTTTGTGTTCGTCTGGTTACATTAACAAATAACGAATCAAACAGATACACGATAACACAGCGGAAGTACGAGTAGAGGAGGGAGGTATTCATTCCTTCCTTTCGATGTTGCTCATCATCGTCCTGTCGATCGGTACTGAGAACGCACAAAAACAACACACACACATATAGACTAAACACACAAGGACAATTTAAAGACGGCATCCGAGTTATTGGGATCCTGCTACTACTATAAAGAGGCGATGGTTTCGAGGTGACAATTATTATCCTAACTCTGTTAGTACTTAGTGAACGACAACGCAAATCATGCTCGAAATGCACCTAGATCTTTAGCTTAATTTGTGGCATTTTCTGGGCCAGTGGGCGATAGAACTCTCTAAGAATAGTTTGTGAAGTTTTAAAGCCTCTATTACGAAGACTAGTATCGTTACAGGGTTTCTCAGACCAGTTCAACGGTGTAACACTATAGTTCTGATTGTCAAACGCAAACGTCTTCACAAACGTCGGTAAAATGTCAGTTTGGTATTATGAATTTTCGCGTGGCTCAATCAGACGTTTAAAAATCGATGACAGATGCTTCTCATGCGGTGAGTAAAAAATCGCACTAGCTGTGCTAAACGGAGACGCGAGTTAGGCTGGTGGCACAGCTCCGTCGGATGCGTTTTTGTCGTCACGCGCTACGCAAGGTCTGGCACAGCTCTTCTGATTTTACCTTACGATTTCACACTGAATTTGACATATGAACATAACCAACACATTTGCATCATCAGATTCGTAAGGTTATGTTTACTCACACCGGAATTAAGGAAAACATATTAATCGACCGTAATCCTTCCGTTCTGTGCGTAACAATACTTAAAAATCTCAAACTATCAACGTGATTGTTCATCAGCAATCAATCTAATAATCAATCATCTTTATCAATCAATCATCTTTATCAATCAATCATCTACGGAAATATCGTACGATAAATTCATCTATCAAATCCCATATAAAACCTTGCGTGAAAAACCGTACGATGGAGCTGTGCCATGAGCCTTAGACAATTTGCTAAAGAGAGGGCCCCCCCCCCACTCACGGCACTAACTTTTCACTACTGAGTTACCTTAAATTTAGGTAAAAGTTGAGCAAAAGTGTTAAAAACTGTTGTAATAATAATTTATTAAAATTATAACTTTTTTTAATTAATAAGAACGGCCTGACCGTATTGCTAATTATAAATTATTAATAAATAAAAAAATATAATAAAAAGTCTGAAAAAGATACCTTTTTGCGTAACTGAGTAGCAAAAATGAGTGCCCGTGAGTGGGGGGGCATCTATTCAGACTTAAGCCGACAAATTGTTTCCGTCAGCCGTGTTCAACGGTAGGTAGAATTTTGCGCGTGTTAAAATCACTTTTGGTACAGACGCCGACTTCAAAAGTCAAAGACTCGGATTAGCATTTTTATGCAGCTGAAATACAGTGTTACAATGATGAGCTGGCCTGAGAAACCCTGTACATCAAAAGGCACGATAGAAACATCTTTTGAAAAGCTAAAGCCCCCCTCTAACCAGTGCCACAAATAATGTTAAAAATCTAATTCCTAAAAATAAACACAATATTGTAACGTTTTCCTAACGATTTACAAAACAGACAAAAAATGGTTATCCTTTTAAAATAAAACCAAAAGTACCTAGTACAAAACTTGTGCACATCATATTCAATCCACAACGTGCTGGAAACGTTTAGTATAGTATAAAAACAAAATACAGGGTTTTCCAGTTGATAAGGCAATAGCGACCATTTTTATGAAGTCCTTAGATGAAATGGGGAAATCAAATGCCTTGTATTGTGATGTCCTCAGATGATGCTGTCATAGTAGCCGTTGATCTTACACGCATTAACCCGAGCGCTGAAAGGACGTGTACAATATCAACGGCTACTATGATGGTATCATGTCAGGACATTACACTAAAAAGTATTTGATTTCCCTGTCACACGAAGTCGTTCTACTAGCTTTGTTTGCCATTTCATTTAAGGAGCCTGCCATAAAAGTTGATGCTATTGCCTTATGAACTGAAAAACCCTGTAAGTAAGGAAAACGAAAACGAAAACAAACCACAGCGTTATGAAGCAGTCATTCAAAATCGTAAGTACAATATGAAAACCAACCACACAAGACACGCGACACGAAACACACACACACATAAGAAAAGGGACAAATAGGAAGATAAAGGATCTTAGTTTCTCGTTCATCGTTACTAACCTTTCGAGGTTTTAGTGTTTGGTTTTGGTTTGTTTAGCTAACTCTGCTAGCAAAATCGGTAACACAAAAATATGCTCTCTTCGTTATGTGACGTGTACATACATAGCAGTTGATTAATGGTTACATACAGAAGACGATTTGGTTTGTGCCCTGAAAAACACAGACACAGAAACAAACACACACAAACACACAGTCTCCCACGGGGGTGTGTTTGAGGAAGAGTTAGTTTTCTCCGACAAGAAGCAACACGTATCGATTCCCTTATTTGTTCTTTTTCCTGTATGCCACACGTATATTTTCCACGCTGGTTTTTTTTTGTATCCCGTTTTTTTCATTTGGCGTTATTATGATGCCGGTACATCACTCACACTTCCCCTGCTTGATCTACTACTACTTGCTGGGAGAAAAATGAACAAACCAAAAAGAAAACCAAACAAGTATTAATCACGATCACGCACGGTTTTCATTGCAATGGACAACGCGCGCGCACTCACTTATCATCCTACCCCGTATCCTGTCTTTTAAATAAACATATGCACGCACGACGACGCATGACTTGTGGCTTTCGAATTCATACAACGTAATTTACTGTACTTCTGTACCCTTTGCTGCTCAAACCTACAGTGGCATGGAGACATTTCTACATGCTTTGCTTGATATACTGTGCACACTCCGCACACACACACACAACCTTTTACGAATTGAAACGTTTCCCTCATACAGTTTCGACGCGACCAGTACGAAACGATCGTTCGATAAAAACACACACACACATATCCACCTCGTCGCTCCTTCCTTAAAAAGCTTTTCGCTATAAAAATATGTTCCAACAACATCACACAGCAACACACACACACTAGGACACTCACTGGGCGGGGGGGAGTGATGATGTTGTTATGGGGTTGCGAAAAAGGCTTTACAACGGGCATTCTAAGATGTGCAATATCTTCGTTTATCAACGCAATGTTTTAGTTCTCCTACCATAAACGCTCCTATACACACATCTTTCTTCTCTCGCTCGGTCTTTTTTGTTTTGGTCTATCCATACTAATTCATTGATCGCTAATTTACGCGTGTCCTACTTAAACGGCATCGTCATACGCGCTGCTACACTAATATGCGTGTATGCCTTTTTGTTTTAGTGTTCATCCACGATACAATCAGTACCTATCCAAAGTGAGTGAGCAAAACCCATGTTCGGGCATATGGTTGGGTGGGTTCATCCCGGCACGAGCAACAAAATATTAACAAAACACATAAGGACAAAAAACAACCGAAACACATAGGCACACAACAATATAACAACTCCTTACGTTAGAACCGAAGATACGATATCAAGGGTGCAGAGGAAGCTAGCACGAACGGAAGATATATTTTTTTTATGGTTAATAGTGGGCAACGGGAGCAGTTAGACAACGAATTATCGATAGACGATAAAACCACATTTATAGGGGACAGATACGGGGACTCGCACGGTCGGCAGCAGCGCCTCCTTCTCGACCCTGGTAACAAATGCCGAGCGCTTCAATGCGGATCCTTGTGATCGCCTGTTGCGAGTTTAACAGTGTGTCAGTAAAGCTTATCTGATTTGCCTTATCGTTTCCCGTGCCGCTCATTCGCCCCCCTCCTTTTGTTGTTTCTCTACTCTACTTTTGTTCGAAGCTGATATTCTTTAGCACCATCCACAGCTCCCTTCCCACAAAAAAAAAAAAACATAAAACATCCACCATCCGTGTGCGCCCATTCTCCTCCTCTCACTGATGCAAGCCGGTGGAGGAGTTTTGCTTTCGGCTGCCGGCTCGCGTTTGCTTTCGGTTGACCGTTTGCTGCTGCGAGGAGGACTGCTGCTGTTGCAGGTGGTGGTTATTGGTTAAACTATGCGTACCGTTTTTGTTATCGTGACTGTGATGATGGTTGTGGTGGTGATGGTGTGGAGGGTTCGTACCTTGTGATGTCATGACCGGCTTCGGTGGGTAGGGTATGCGGAAGAGTTCAATCTTCAGGTAGTCACAAATTTCCAGGCACACCTGCACAATCGAAGAATGCGTTAGACTGCTTCAAGCGGCGTACAACTATGCCTGACTCACCTGACCACAGTATCGTATCAGATCGATGGTGCACCACAGCAAACAGAACCACAGCACGTAGTATTCGGGGAGAAAGCTGTTGAAGTACTGATTGAGAAACAGACACAGCGGTCCAATCAATCCCCAGTCAAGGTACTCCAATTCGCTCTTGGTCATGTGGGCGACCTACAATGAAGGACATTAAATTAAATTTAAAAAGAGGCTCCCAATAAAGCAAGTAATGCTATCCACTTACCACCAACCGGTTCGTCACCTTGGCCGTGATCATCCCGAACGCCATTATGTACAGGGCGGGATGATTTTCGTAGATCTGGTCCGTCGACTTTTGCGAGATCACGTACGCCGGTACGACGACGAACAGGAACGGGATGATCGGTGACAGTACGCTCGTGCCCTATCGTTTGCAGGATTTAGTTTGATTTGTTTCGTTTGTTCGGGGTGGTACAACAGGTACGCGAACGTCCAAAAGGTGGTAGGTGGTAGTAGTGGTAGTAGTAGCGGTACCAGGGAGCCCAAAAAGGAAGGGACAGTGGTGGGCGATGCATCATAATAATAATGCAAGGGGTAGAATAAAAAAATACTCGATTAGTCCATCGTACAAGCGCGAACTCAGTAAATAGCAGTGAAAGGGAGGAACATGATTAGGGGACAAAAAAGAAAGGAAAGCACACACACACAAGTGTGATAGTTGTGATAGTGGTACGTGGGGAGAGAATTAGCAAGCATAAATATGTTAAGGAGGCAAGTTGGGGATGGAAACGTCCTTTTATTTCTTACAAATGTATGAGGCGCAAATGAATAGGCAAAAATGAACAATTTGTGTATCAATGTTGTGTTTTTCTAGCAACAAAAAAGTAGGGGAAAAAAACGAATGAAAATACTTTTGATAATGGTGTAAAAAGGGAGCTATGTTTTACAACAAACTAAGGCTAAGGAGTAGAATAGAGCGGCCACAAGTTGTACGGGGCGCAACTGCATGCAAGTTGTGTGGAAAATCACGGTGAAATGTGTGCATGACCATTTAGGACATAAAAGGAATTTTGAAACTAACCGTTAGTTATATAAATAGAATCTGTTAAAAGTTATTACTCTATTTGCCATGAAGAAAGCTTGTTTAAGTATTCATTAGACATTAACTTTTATTATTATTTTTATTAACTTTTTCAATATTTTTAATCTGTTTAACCATATTTTTACTCAATACTGATGCATATTTTTATAATTTTTAACAGAAAAAAATTAATTAATTTTGTGTATAAGTAGGTTTCAGTTAAATATTTTATGATCTTGCTCAAACGGTCCTAAAACTAGACGAAATAGGTATTTTTAGATATAATTTTTAGAAAAGAATTCAGATACACAACCTAATTAAAAAATTAGTTTATTAAGAATAATTTGAGCTCATACTTTTATAGAAAATTTTATAAAAAAATTTATTACACTTCACAACACCAAATAGGAATGTTTTAAACATTTTGTGTTTAAAACCAACTGTGAGTTAAAATGAAATTATTTTGTCCTATTCTCATCACGTTTCCCATTCCACTGTGCGCTTTCACAAAAGCTTGTGGCACTTTTCTACTCCTTAGCCCAAAACTAATAGGGTAGCTGCTCCAGTTTTCGTCAGGTCGGCAAAAATAGCAAAATTATGGGAAAAATCGCAAAAGAAATGATCTTTCAACTACTTTTAAAGGAATACATCATCATTTAGCAAACTAGAGCTTAAAAAAATTGGGGTTTCAATTTTCTGAAAAATAAAATTAGTTTAATAGCAATACGGCCAGGCCGTTCTTTATGACTAAAAAGAGAAAAATTAGTTTAAAATTTATTCAAAGCTCATTGAGAATTTAAAAATCCAATAAATGATTGTTTTTTCACTTTAAAGGCTGCCGAAAATAGGTACATGTTAAATGTTGATTTTTGACAGCTCAATCCAGTGCAATTTCAGAGCGATTTTCGAGAGACGTCAAAATCTGGCAGTTTGATATCCAAAATGGGCAACATAAAATTAATTGTTTAACTACTTTCTATCAAGAATTTAAGCAAAGTAAGAGTAGAAAATTGTTTAAAATATTTTTATTTGACTAATTACACCTTTTCGAGTGTATCAAATCGTGCATTCGCGATGCCGAAAAGAGGAACACAGCCTGCCCAAAATAGGAGCAAAACTAATGTTTGCATTTTTACTAATATTTCTACAAAACTGGGTTAAATCAATAAATTGTTAGTGCTGAAACATTCTTTGATAGCTTTACAACCAAAATAATACCAACTAAAATTCAAAATTATTAAGTTTAATAATTGTCTTTGTATTTTTTTTCTGATCAGCTGCACACTAACGTGCCGAAAACTGGTACAGTAGTTACCCTAGCAGAACACATTCAAAATCACAAAAGCAACATTTGTTATTTACACCATCCTTTATTTGTGGCTCAAACAAACAGTGTAATGCAATACGAATGATACGAATGGTAATGAAAACTGCCAATGGTGTAGGGCGAATGGCGTATGGCGGGCAGGTTATTAAGGGACTGTTCGGTAAACTAAATTACTCAAATAGGAGAGGAAAATGGGATTTGCTGTAGCCTAAATTATTGCCTTTTCAGATAGCACTTTTGTTTCTCCTAAACCCGTAAAACAACGCCGTCTCCTTTGTCAACCGTGTCAGTAGAGTTCAATTAGGGGGAGGGGGTTTGTTCGTTTGTTTGTTTATTGCTCAAAGCATGGTTAACTCTCAACGGTTATAAGTATGACATGTCCATTGTATAATGTTGTGAGTCCAGTTAAATTTTAACCTTTGTTCGTATTAGTCGTTTCCGGAACCAAGTCATCAGCTAGTGGCAAAAGTTAGCAGCTAAAAATGCCGTTTCAAAACCGTCACACTCAAACCTAACACACCCGTTGGGTAAGCAAATTTATAGCGCAAAGCTTCGTGAAAAAATCTAACGACCAAGCAGCAATTCAAATTATTTGTCAGCGTGTTTCGTGTCTTGGACCGTAAACTATTGCGGAGGGACATCTCTAACGTTTCGCGCGGCGCCTTCACTTCGAACCGCCATCGATCACAGCTTCTTGATTGGCGAAAGGTCAACAATAAATTGGTTTACCGTATGAAAATTGAATTGGTTACATTAACCTTCCCCGTTTGGACAGGCATATGGGTACGTTGCAAGCTTACGCATGGAACACCGGTATGGAAAATAGTTTAATTGATGAACAACGAATAAGAAATGATGATTGAATTCTAACTTATGTACCATTTAAATTACAACAAACTTGCAACAACTAAAAGGTAATACAAGAATAAATATTGTTTAACGTGTGCAATGATATATTCTTTACAGCAACGCCATATTTTAATGCTCTGGGCAAATAGACGATCGACATGAGAGAAAAAAAACGATTTAAGTAAAATAACATCACGATAAAAGAAAAACAGATAAATAATTGTATATTTTTACAGGTCAGAAACAAGCACTAGCTGTAACACTGGTTTTTTTAAACTAAATTTTCAATATTTCTCTTATGAGTTATGCTTTCCGTAGTTATGCCGCTAGATTTTGCTTTAAATATTTTTAAAAAAACATTTTTATGTAAAATTCTAACAAACACAATTTAAAAAAGTACTTCTGTTTTTGTATGGTAGTGACTAAAATTTTTCAAAATTTAGAAAATAAAACGAAAATTTTCTTTTAATATATTGAAGTAAAAACAAGGTTAGTTAAAACCACTGAAATCCAAACATTGGGTAAAAGACTCGAGAAGCCCCCCCCCTAGAATCTTTTGTGTGCAGCACTGTGGCCTGTCATTTTAGTTGTACAATGAGATTTCTGTATGGTCATAACTCGTTTGATATAAACATTGTGCATTGTTCCTAAATACTGTTCCTGGATAGCGAGTAGAGCATGATAATATACATTGGAAGAAGAGATTTGAAATGTTTTTTTTTTTTTATTTATAAAGAACGGCCTGGCCGTATTGCTGGATTTGAAATGTTATTATTCTAATATTTTCCTCCGTTTCGGAATATCAGCGCCCGTTAACAAGTATCCATCGAACCAATGTTCCGTTACAGTCCGGGAACACCGTGTATGTTGTAAGCCTGATTGACCCCTCCTAGCGTGACCAAAAATTATTACGTAGCTCCTGTAAGCCAATATAAATGGTCAGGATGGAGGGAGGGGGATTTAATGGAATAATAAGCAATATTTCATTCGACTTTATTCAACCATTTTTGACCACACTGAAAGCACACTGTGAAGCTTTCGCAACGTGTACTGCGGATTGCAGACATTCAGGCGTAAATCCTACAGTGCCTAACAAATTTTGTCAGGGGGGGGCCTTCTCGAGTCTTTTACCAAACATTGTATTGAAAAGAAAGGAGTAAGGTTTAAGCAACATCGAAAAGAGCATAAGAAACTTTTACATTCACCAACTGCCAGATAAATATAGCAAAAAGTTTTAGTTTCATTAACATCAATCAATTAGCAGTGAAAATGTTAATGCTATTTTCTGACCTGTAAAATCTAACAATTGGCAAACTATCAGCACACACCAAATACAACAACAAAAATCATAGCGACAGGACAATTTACTTCCATTTTGAGACACAACAAAAAAGAGCGAACCGGCACAAAATTAGCTTACGACAAATCGGGACGGACAGAAACAGCGACAATGAATTGCTGCTAACACACACACACACACATGTAGTAAGTTAAAAGGAGGTTAAAGTTATGGAAAAAGGACCAATCTAACACATCACGCATCAGCGCATACATTAACACGTTACACATATGTTAAGCACACGCACATACACACACACACACATAGATTAGTGGCCTTACAGCGACAGTTGATCCATTCTTGCCCACGCCACCGGTAAAGATAACGGCCGCGTTCTGATACGCGAGCAGCCCGAACACAAACACGGCAAAGTAGAGCGGGATCGTCTTTACATCGATGCCACCCATCAACGGTAGCTGTGTGTGTGGTTAGTGCGAGCGTTGTGCGATCGTTGTTGGGTTGAACCGTTGGGTGAGAGAAGGAAGGCGCAGCAGAAGGTAGTAGCGGTAGCGCACGTGTTGTTAAAAGGGTTCAAACGGGCGCGGGTTGGACCCCATCACAACAGAGAGAGGTGGAGTTGTAATTGATTGGTTAACAATTTTAAGCCAAAAAAAGGGGATTAGGTGTTTGTTTTAGGAAGGAAACAAAAACCCGAGTATTAGACGAGCACGGCGGAACAGAACGAAAACCGCGGCAGCAGGAAAGAGAGGAAAAGAAAAAGAAATAAACAAGAAGATTGGAAAAATGAGATAAAAAGAAAGAAACAAACAAAACTTGTTGATAAGTATAGTAAGCACTGTTGAGTAAGAAGTTTAAACGAGAATAATACAAATCGCCCTAGAGAATATATGTTATTTGGAGTAAGAGAGAAAAGAAAATGTGCAAATATATTTATAATCGAGGACCAAACAGGATCACCAAACACACGCAGCGTCGTTTGGTAAAACATTTTCAGTGTACAACTTCCATTTGAAGTTCAGTGTGTGACTGTTACCAACGTTACCTTGCTGGCCACACGCACCCAAAATCCCCAGACATCAAACCCAAACCTACCGTGGACCCTTCCAAATTAAAAAAGATAAGTGTTTCCCCGTGATCTGCAGCCTTTTTCCTGCATTAAGTAAACTCGCCGCCCAACATTAGTAGTATACTCGTGTGTTAGAACAATGATGTGAGGGTACAACATGATGGTTTGTAGTAGAATACATATTTAAAACAAGAATGACCGGTTAAGAAACCAAAAAAACAAAGGGGGTGGGATCGCAGGGAATTAGGAGACGCAGAAGAGATTTGCTTTAGTAGATAGAACAGCACATCAAAGATCAAGGGGATGCTTACAGCCACGGTGGACCCGTTCTTGCCTACGCCACCGGCGCGAAAACTCTGGCAGAAGGTGACGAACATTTGGATAAATCCGAACGTAAAGCCGGCACACACGGTATGGTTCCAGGTGCCACCGACGAGCGGTATCTATATGGGCAAAAGGGAGCGGCAAACGGGCGAAAAACGATTGCAAGAAAAAAAGACGAAAAGAAAGTAACAAACAAGAGAGAGAAAGAGAGAGAGAAAACAAACAGAAGAAAATGGAAAGCGGTTATAGAACAACAACACTCAAGATGATGAAAAAGATTAGACAAAAAAACACTGAAAAATTAAAAACACATTTAAGAGACATGATAAAAACAGAGGTAGTAAAGAGTTATCACAACACAGCTCCTTCAATTACGGGCATCATCCACTAGCAAACACATTACACGACGATAAACAGTTTTGCAAAACGGCATGCACAGCGATCGTCAACGGCGGATCCCCCTTACGCAGTCGGCCACCCCTTAACCCCACCATACAGTTTCCTCCCGACGACGATGACGACCGCAACAAAGAATGACATCAAACAACACAAACAGTTAAACAGATCGAAAAACATGCAGCAAGTCCACCCCGGGCAGGGTCATGCTTGGAAGGCGGGCGGGCGACACAACCAATAAACACGCATCGTGTAACATGCTAAGGATCGGGCGCTGATCAAGTCTCTTTCCGTTTTAGGTTGATTTCTTTCTGTCTACGTCATGCGAACTGTCCCTCTATAGGCATTCGATCAGTCATAAGAAGAATATATTGCTGGGGGTTTTTTGTTTGTTTCTGAGGAATTATGTAGTAGAAAACGTAATCGTCACTTCACGTGTGGTTCAGTAATAGAAAACAAGAAGGCGAAGGTATCGCTAAAAAAATGCTCGTCAAGAACATTTCTGGCAGCGCGAAAACGTTGAGTTGTAGGGAAGTTTGGTATAGTGGGGACGCAGTGTTATAAAGGGGGGGGGGGGGGGGGGAACTGAGAGAAGAGGAGGATTGTAGTGACGGGTGGGATAAAACTTACGGCGACCGTGGATCCGTTTTTACCGACACCGCCGGCCCGGATCACCGAGAAGAACTCCAACAGTGACCAGCCACCGCACAGGATGGTCATGATCGCCATCGTGCTCCACAGTTCGAACTGGCCGAAGATCTGTGCACACGAGGCATACGCAAAATTCATTCATTCATTCCGGGAAGAGTGTATCAGGGTTAGGTGGTGGTAAGGTTTTCGGTAGACGAGTTTGGAAAGAGATGGTTTAAGAAAATAGAGAGAGAGAGAGAGAGAAGTTTATCATTATTGAACACGCTGATGAATCGATGCATGGGGAGGGGGGGGGCCTGATGTTACGATTATCTCCAGGTGTGTCGATAAGGAACTGTAGATTGTATTAAATACACATTTTAGGCCGGGAAAGCAAAGTAGTTGAATGTGGACCGCAACAAAAAACTGTTCAAGGAAAAGGGTATGCGGCAACTCAGGTAACGATTGTGAGATCTTAATCATTCAGCGATTTTTCATGACCCTCTGGCCTCTAGCATTTCAGAAATGCCCAAAACAGTCTTATCATTCTTCCCAGGCACTACAACCTCCAGAGGCTTCGGCCCTCCATTTCTGACCTTCTAGACTTGGTGATGCCGCGTAGCTGGATAGCCGGTCCTCACTACGCGGGGAATGGTTCGGATGGGATTTGAATCTCGGTCCTGCCGCGTGAAGGAACCGAACCGGAACCGGGAACCGGGTATTGAAGACTTAGTGGAGAACGGAAGATATCATTGTCTTATATTTTGCTCTTTGGCACTAAAACCTCGAGAGTTCTCGGCCTGCCATTTCTGACTTTCTGTGACTTGATTTTACTCGTTTTAAGAAACGAACGAGATCTTAAAGACCGAAAGACCCCATAAATAAATTAAATTTAAAAAAGTATATCCATAGCTGGACAGTCAAGTCCTGCGTACGGAGAGACGATCTGGATGGGCCCCAAGTCCTGCCGTTATAGCCTCGGTCACCGAACCGCCCCACTAACTCATGATACAATATCTCCACAATTCTCAAGAAAGACAAAAACTTATCATGGGGGACATATTCCAGCTTCTCAGCAGTTTTGTGCGTATCCCAACTGATCTCAGCAATGACCAATCAGTTGGGGCAACATTCGGGCAAACCTCTAGTGAAGGGTCCTAAACCAATGCTTTATTTCTGTCTCTCTAGACGAAATAAGAACCGATCGTTAAAATTTCTGAAAGTGCTGAAAACAATGCCAACCATGGAAAAAGTCCTCGATATCTGCAAGGGGTTGCAAGGAAATAAGAGGTCTATAATTTTGTTTCACAATCTTGGAATTTCGTTTCGACACACCCGGAGAATCTGCACATCAAACATGTTTTATGGTTTGCTTTTCATTTGTGTATTTTACACTCCAAATCTGGTGAAAGTGAAGGAAACTTTAAGCGCATTCACGTACTATTCTACAAGTTTTTTTGCTTTATGATATAGTTTTTTAGCACTCCAGCATCACCAATAGGGGATGTAGTTTTGTTGATTTCAAACAGAGCGATTATTTACGTCGGACACATGGTAACATTTTATGATTTATCGTTAACATTGCACAAAGCACACATTAAAAGGCATTATTGGACATAGTTTTATGTAAATTCAAAAACCTGATACAGGATGAAAACTCACTAAAAAGCATTTGCAAATTACGCAAATAAGGCTCATTCCAAAATTGCGCACAGTGACTTAGTCTAAATTGTACCGATTGTCGGGAACAATTGTACTGATTGACATCTTTCCTTTACACGAAAGAGTGGAAGAAAAGCGCTCTTGCGCTGATAACACCGACCGACAGCGCTCAACCCCAATCAAACATGCGGTTCTACTACGGTCAGCAATAACCATGCTCATAAAGGCTGCGCAGCACATTCACACATTCAATTTGACCACTAAATCGAACCACTCCTCCTCTCGGCAGTGGGTTGAGCCACACGTATCTTAAGCATTTGGCGTAGCCGTCGTACTTCCTTCTTATCATGTTGCATTATCGAAAAGCGCCATCGGACCATTCGAGGCGAATGATAAGCCACGAAGAGAAAAAGAGCAAAAACCCATCCCCCCAAAAACGGAAGCCCACCATCGCCTTTGGGGTGCCTTTTGGGGGGGGGAAAGACCACCAAAATGAGTAATAAGACAGGTTGAAGAAAACCAGCAACCGTCCGATGTGGTGGAAGATTCGTGTTTATGTGCGTGCGTACGTTAGTGGAGTTACAGGTCCGCTTCGGTGTGTACTTTGAACACGTACTGCGCGATACGATGCGTCGACGCTTCACGCGCAAAGATTGTGGCGGTCGGTCCCCGTTGCCCAACCGCCCAAACACACATAGGCACAGCAACAACCACATCACGCCATGTGCGCTCGGACGCGTAATATATCTAGAGCAGCAGCGTGCGGTTGGGAAGGGGGATTTTGATTGTGCGACTATGGGAGCGTTCGCTACACACCTGCAATACACATTTGCATAATGTGAGAACGAAAAATAAAAATGCATCCATTACAATGCACTCGAAACAACCCCATCAGCCCCATATTATCGGTGCTGTCGAGCTTTGCAAAACCCGAATCAAAATCGACAAGATATGGTCGATCCGTTTCGAACATTTTTATCTTACTTTCGTTCGCCAAAAAAAAAAAAAACACGCAACACCATCGTCCTGGTCTGCACAGCAGACCCGGTAGCAATTGTAGCTAATAAAGTGTAGGTGCAATTTGTGCTATCACATCACCCCCAACCACATTCGCATATCCAGCTAATAGACGGCCCGAGAGTCAAGGCCCAATCAATCAAGGGTGAGATCATGGCCACCTTGCCGTGTTCCGGATCGTTCCGGACCAACGTTGAGACCTTTCCGTCCAGCTTAAAGGCGGATCACGAGCGTTGTTCGTAGACGGACCTATAACCGCTGCTGCTGTTAAAACTCTTATGCTGAAAGGAAGAAATTAGTGTTCCGTTGTCTCGCCACCCAGCTGCAGCTTCTCTAGCTTACCTTTGTCATCCAGATCGATGGACCAAACACAGCCGATATCATGTGAATGCCGATGATCGTACACTGTGCCTCGGTAACGTCGATACGACCGAAGCGCAACGTGCCGGACACGTACGTTTGCCAGTGCGCACAGTAGAACAGCGTCATAGCGCAGAAGCACTGGAAAAACATCCACCCCGGGTAGTAACCAAGCTGGACGGAGATGCACGCCGACAGGGCGACGAAAACCGTCGATATCGAGTCGCAGCCGTGATCGAACAGTTCGCCCAGCGGCGAGGACGAGTTGGTTCGGCGTGCCTGCTTTCCATCGATCGCGTCCAGGCTTTGGTAGATGAAAAGCCCGATGCCGCATAGGGCCGAAGCCCATCTGGGTGGTTCCTCCCGGCCGGTTGGGCTGAAGCTGCAATGGCACCGCAAGAAATGGGAACATTAGGAAGACATGAAGGTAAACAAGGTCACACACACGTGTGTGCGTCATCGTTGGTTATATGCATCCAAGCGGCATGAAGCCACTTAGTTGCGGCTTATCGCACTTGTTTATATGGATTGCTCGTGCGGTGGTCATTTTTTATAACGTGGATAGCCCACTCGAGGTTGGCAAATTTTAATACGTTGAACATACGTTAGGATATTAGGTACAGCTGATTTTGTAGGCGACTGTAGTACAGGGGTTTCGGAATGAATTATTGTATGAGGACGAAGGTGAAGTTTCATAATTTCTGGTAGAAGTGGACTTTGGAAAACTGGACAAAAAGTCAATAGTACACAAAACACCGACACTTATAGGCCTATTACACGTGGTAATTTTGTTTGGAATCATTCCGGAATTTCGCTGTCAAAGCGATTTTCATAATGTATAATTAGATTTTATACAATTTTTCACATTTATCCAAACATTCAATTAAACTTTAGGTATCTCAGTAGCTGAAAGTAAGTGTCCGTGATTTGGGAAGTCTTTATCGAGACTTAAGCCCAAGATTTTATTATTGGCTTAATTAATATTTAGTTTTATCCAATAAAGGTAAAAGACTCGAGATGGCCCGCCCCCCCCTGACAAAATTTGTTAGGCAATGTAGGATTTACGCCTGAATGTATGCAACCTGCGGTACACGTTGCGAAAGCTTCACAGTGTGCTTTCAGTGTGGTCAAAAATGGTTGAATAAAGTCGAATGTAATATTGCTTATTATTCGATTCAATCCCCCTCCCTTTATCCTGACCATTTATTTTGGCTTAAAGGAGCTACGTAATAATTTTTGGTCACGCTGCGAGGGATCAATCAGGATTACAACGTACATTGGTTCGATGGATACTTGTTAACGGGCATAGATAGTCAGAAAAGGACGAAAAATAAGAATAATAGCATTTCAAATCACATGTTACAATGTATATTATCATGCTCTACTCGCTGTATTAAGGAACAATGCACAATGTTTATATCAAACGAGTTATGACCATACAAAAATCCCACTGTGCAATAATAATGACAGGCCACAGTGCTGCACACAAAAGATTCTAGGGGGGGCCATCTCGAGTCTTTTACCCCAATAAATATTAGCAAAGAGTTTGAAAAGTAGCTTCGGTTCGGTGGTCTTCACACAGCAGGACCACAGCAGGGGGGTTCAAATCCCATCCAGACCGTCTCGCCGTACGCAAGGCTGACTACTTTTCTACGGGTAAAATTAAGTCACAGAAAGCCAGAAATGGCAGGCCGAGACCTCTCGAGGTTGTAGTGCCACCGAAGAAGAAGAAGAAGGAGTTTAAAAAACTCCTGTCCTTAAATACCTACTCAAGTGTACATGCAAAGCGTACTCTCAAAAAATTAAAAAAAAAATAATTTAATTTCAATTCGAAGAACCCTGCAGTTATTTTTTCTTTGAAGATTTAGGTTAAAAAGACTGTGATCGAGTATGGAATCTTATTGCATTGAATTGATGCTTCCTTTTACGTTCATACACTATTAAAACAATCGTTTGTGTATTATATGTTGTATTATATCAACACAACCAAATTATTAAAAAAATATAGTTTCGTTTATCAGGCATTTTCCTTTCACTCCTACAATAATAAGGAAATTTAAATGACGCTAATAAAAAAAATGCTTCTACTTCACATAGTGCCCAACTCTCAACAAACATAGAAAAGTATGATTTCAGATTGATATGGAAGGTATAAAGTGTCTCGATAATGCTACGACAAACAAGAGGCAACAAAAAACCTCAACAATCGACAGAAAAGTGATAATCTGTTATCTACTTGAACTTACGCATCAAACTAATTGACTTTTCCCCCAAAACCATCTCCAAATTCGACGCAATCCAGTCGCACTCAAGTACTGTGAGTCAACTTAACTTTCCCCATGTTGCTTCTTCATCCTACCGTGGGGCTGGTGCGTGTACTTTTCGTTTCAACAAACCAATTCCGACCAGCAAAAAGTTTGCGCGTTTCGAAGCTTGCGGTGTGGAATTTTCTTACATAAAAAATAGTAACCATTTAGCAATACGGCCAGGCCGTTCTTTATGAATAAAATAGTAACCATTTCGTTTCCTTGGAAACGCACAGCACACCACGGAACGGCAGCAGGTGGGGAGCGTAGTGCAGCAAATTGCAAGTCTTTCCCGTATGAAAATTATCAAAAAATATTAAATTCAAAATATGCAACGGCACGCTACCCGAGCTAGGAGCTTCGTGATCGCGATCAGTTCCTTACGAGGTGAGTAAAACCCACCCAACTCACGGAAGAAATTGTTCGCGTTGTTTGCCCATCAAGCTCACTACAAACTGACTGTGTGAAGAGTGAAGCAAATATTAAATTGCACAAATAAAAAGTCCATCCCTGTTGAACCATGACGCGGCCAAAACCAACCCCATCTACAAGTGCGTTCCTCGAGGCGTAGCACAAGGGTATAATACTACACTACTACCCTTTTGCAAAGTGCGGCCTGTCTGTCTGCCTTCATTCGGTTCGGTTCATTTTCATACTGCTTTCCCGTTACCGTGGCGCAGACTTCTTACCGTCTTCCCGTGTTGCTTCTCGGTTTATCTGGCAATGATATACTTCGCGAAATTACATAATTGCCACTACGCCTCTAGACCTCGTGCTAACCACCCGACTCTCCCCCATGCCCCTACGTGCCCTTTCCTCCCACTGGCTGTACGCGTGTGTGTCCCCGATTTGTCTCCTCTCTTCTTTACAAAGATGTGCGCGAAGATTGGCCCTTACCTCGAAGGACAGCATGAGAAAAAAGATATAAATGAATCGTCTGTTTGCGATGCGGCAGGGTTACTTACGAGATCAGAATTAGCGTAGTGATGATGTTGATCAGCAGGCCCACGATCGTGATGAGATTTGGGGCTAACCACAGCGGTACCTTCGACACGAGCCAGCACCACCATGGTTGCAGGAACGGATCCATCAGGCTAACGTTGGTGCAGGAATATTTGTGGTCATACAGCTTCTTGAGCTGCGCCGGATGCAGCAGCTTTTGCTTGTAGAAATGCATTGTGGACCGTTTCTTGTATTCACCCGAGACGTTAGCAAGGGACTATACACACACAGTCGGCCTTTTTTTTCGTGGAACAAAAAATGAAAACAATACACCAACTGACAGTTGCTGGTTGCGATGGGCAGGCTTTGGATTCACCCTTGGATACACCGCGCACTGAACGGGAAGTGGAACAATTTCACACCAATCTTCTCACTGAACTTTTCGCCAATTTCTTCGCCACCGCTACAATACCACACACTTCTTCCGCCGTATGTATCTCACTCGCAATCACGGAACGGATAACGTACCCGCGACACTACACATTCAAACGGCGCCCAGCATCACTTGGTAGAGCGGTGAAATTTTTCCCTCACCGTGACCGTGAATCACCCGAACGGATGTAGCACAGGTAGCAAAGGCCAGCTTCGCAACTTCCCGCAAAACGTACAAAAAAGAAAACCCGCACTGCTTCTCCCCGTCAGCAGCACCGATACCGATGACGGGTGAAAGTATCACGCACGGGCAGAATGGCCTGTTGCCTGTCTGGTAGCAACCTTCTCGTTATTCTAACTCGGTATCCGAATGCCACAGGACAAAGGAAAACGGAACACCGCCAATATCCGTACCACTCGGAACAATAATCGCGCGATTCCACCGCAGCCCGATACAGCGAGCTGTGGAACGGTTTTTACGTATGAGACTTCTCGCAAACTGCACGCACACCACAATCTATCACGCGATTTTCCCCTCCATTGAACTGCGGTTGACGAGTGTCGATCTATTGTCAAAATGACAGCTTCCCCACAAGGTGAGTACAGTTGGTGTGGTAGCAAAATTGTGAATTCAAGTTAATTTTTTAATTCTCAGAATAAACCACCACAAAAATCTACTTCAAATAAATGCTCGTAATTGGGAGCTTTTCCGCGATGAAAATTCAGCACGCTTAAATAATACACGATGGAAATTCTGCACGCTTCAAAATATTTTCCCAACTCGCTGGGGTGTTCTAATGTCATTGCCAGGCTAACCTTTCTACAGCTACCTTGATATGCATCTGGTGACATATTGCAAAACATGCACAATTAAAAAAATACAACAAAAAACACTCCGTTTTCGGCAATAAATACAGGTGTTCCGGTCGAGTGGAATCGTTCTCAAAGTTTTAGCAACAAACGCACGCTACTGCTGCTCACCCAATACGAGATGGCAGACGGTAACAGTTCCGATGAGGATTTTTCCGACGATTGGCTTCTGTACTCGCGCCGACCAGAATGGTCCGATCTCGAACCACTGCCCCAGGACGATGGCGATAATCCGGTCGTAATGATTCAGTACAGTGAGCGCTGTAAGTATTGAACGAAGCTTTACGGTCCCTTGCGCTAGGCAACAATCATCCTTTTACGTTTCCCTTTGCAGTTAACGATGTGTTTGGATACCTGCGAGCGGTCATCTCCCGGCAGGAAAAGTCCGAACGTGCCCTGGAACTGACGAAGGATGCGGCAAAGCTTAACGCTGCCAACTATACCGTGTGGCAGTACCGTCGAGACATTCTGAAGGCGCTCAATGCCGACCTTTACGAGGAGTTGTCGTACATCGGGCAGGTGATAGTGGACAATCCGAAAAACTATCAAGTTTGGCACCATCGTCACGTTATCGTGGAGTGGTTAGACGATCCGTCGAGCGAGCTGTCCCTGACCGAAAGCATTCTCGACATGGATGCGAAAAACTACCACGCCTGGCAGCATCGGCAGTGGGTCATAAAAAATTACAAGTACGTTACCCCTTGCACGTCGCACTGGTGATGATGTTTGCCCAAGGCGGCTGCGTCTCAGTCGCTACGTGACACTGGGCGACCAGTGCCGTGGTGTGTAATTTAAATTGATAAGCTCATGTTATAAAACAACCTTCCCATCTCTTGTCCGTCGTTTAGCCTCTTCGACGATGAGCTGCACTACGTGGATCGGCTTATATCGGAGGATATGCGCAACAATTCCGCATGGAACGAGCGGTTCTTTGTGCTGAAACACGTCGGCTTTACGCCGGAGGTGCTCGAGCGCGAGGTCAACTACGTCATCACGCGTGTCGGGCTGATCAAGAACAACGAGAGCCCGTGGAACTTTCTGCGCGGGCTGCTGCAGCAGGGCACCGGCAAACTGGCCCAGTTTCCGAGCGTGGTCGAGTTCTGTGAGGCCCTGTACAATGATGGCATCCGGTCACCGTATCTGCTGGCCTTCCTGGTCGATCTCTACGAGGAGCAGTACTTCGACTTGATCGAGTCGGGCGGGAACGAGGCGGAAGCTGAGCTGTACCACCAGAAGGTGCAGGATTTGTGCGAATCGATGGCCAACCAGCACGACAAGATACGTTCCAAGTACTGGCGATACATTGCCGAAAACTTCCGGCGGAAATCGTCCGAACGGGCGACGGCTGGCAGCTGCAGAAATGGCGTTTAACCGAGTCGACCCGAGAGCCGTGGGAGGTGTGATGAATTTTGTTTTAGAGATAGCTTTGTTAGTTCCGTTTCTTTCTCTTTTTTCGCTCAATAAAAGCTTAACTGGCAGCAATCACACACGACGGTCGGTTCATAATGTCAATTTTTATCTACATCCAGCTTCAATCGCTGATGCTGATATTTTAATACAAAAAATTACATTACTTACCTTCCGTTTCTTGATTCTCTTTCGGTCTCTTGTGTCATTCTTCACCGCACGCTCACTAGTGATGCGCAAACTGAGTCAGAATGAGTGAATGAGTTAGATCTTAGCGATGACTTAGGTGATTTAAATCATCACTAAGCGTAATTTCAACTCACTTTTGATTTAACTCTCCGCGTATTGACTAACCACTTACACCCTGAGTTTAAACTCACTCACTACGTTTTAACTCACTTAGTACGTTTCGACTCACTCGTCAGCTCACGAGTGAGGTAAAACATAGTGAGTGAGTTAAAACGTAGTGAGTAAGTTTAAACACAGTGAGAGAGTGGTTTAGCCGGTTAGCGGAGTGAGTTAACTCACTTTTCTAACTCATGCACTCAGATTTAATCCAACTTTCTAACGCACCCATCGCCGACCCGAGAGAAAATCGCGTTCGAATATTTTTATATCTCTGGTGTTATTATTAGTTTGTTTCTTGTTTGCTCTTAATATTTTTTTCTTCTTCCTCCTCCTCCTCCTCCTCCTCCTCCTCCTCCATGTTCACTACTACCTTTCTCCACTAGTTTTTTTTCCGGTTCGTCAGTCCGTCCCTCCGTCCTTCCCTTACCCTCCCACTCTCTGCTACGAGCATCGCCCTCTTTCTACCTCTTTTCTTCCAAGCGTTTGTTGTGTGTTTCTTTTTGTGGCCTCGCTAATTAGATAGTATATGGTCTCGCGCATCCCGAAAAGAGACACACGTACACACACACATACACACATTCATACATACGTACGATCCTTTTGCCATCCGTATCCGTTTGCAGGGATACGCTCTCATGTTTCGCGTTCCATTGCGCTCCGTCGAGGTTCTGTGGTGGCCGCCGGCTGGTATGCTCGGTTTGTTGTATGATTTTTGAGTTCTTCTTTCAACTTTTTATTATGTCACTTGTCTGAAGAAATGCGCTGTTATGTTCTCTTGTTTTACCTTATGCTTTATACAAATGGGGTTCGCTTGAGGTTTCATTTATTCTTCCGCCGATTCGCCGGCCGCCGCCGCCGCCGTGCTTCAGTCGCCACCACCCGCCAGCCAAGAGAGAGTACGTACGCCTACTTCCCTTCTATGGGAAGGATATTGTGTAGTTTTGTGTTAAGTTTAACTAAAGTTTCAAAAACCTGATCGTCTCTGTTTGGCAAATACGCTTGCGATCAGTCCGCCCCCGGTTGACGAACCGTGTAAATTGGATGCTTTCTTCCTAGCATTGTGATTTATGTTTGCCAACCTTCCCCACGCGTTTCCATTCTGTATCCGCAGTAACCCATATAAAAAAAATCCATGGTGGAGGTACAATATTGGCAATATAGCCTCGAGAGGTCCCGGACCCGCCATTTCTGGCTTCCTATGACTTGGCTTTACCTGTAGCAAAGTAGTCAACCCTGCGTACGGGGAGGCAGGAGGTCTGGTCTGGATGGGATGTGAACACCGGTCCTGCCGTATGAAGACCGGCGCCGTTATCACCTCGCCCACCAGACCGCCCCAGTCTGACCTCAGTCCAGAGCTGTTCCGCGAGTGTAAAATTGACTGTGGGCCAGCAACACAGCACGTGGCATGTGACTTTAAAACATCATCAAAAGGAGCAGTTCCAAAAAAAAAAAAAATCGTACAAGGTACAGGGGTTCAAAAACAGGAGGTGTCCTCTACACCAAGCATCCAAAAGCATGAGAGAACGAGTTTTCGCAATGGTGTTGATTCAGATCGAAATATGGGCGCCCGCACAAACGACGGCAAACGACTTCTACTGCTAACAATAAAATATTACATTCCATCTGTCGCATCTTCGAGTCGAGGTTCGAATCGCGTAGAATTTTGATCTCGTTTTGATTTTGCGTGATATTATGAGATGTGGTGGTACACAGATTTCTAACGCTTCGCTTCCGGTATCCGTAATCCTAACTTTTAACGCTCAATATTAGCCCGATTTCTACAACTAGCATATTACACCACACTACCTTCCTTGCTCATATTTCGAATCGTTTCTCCATCTACCTGGCACGTTTTCTATTGCGTTCGGTTTCGGTTCAGAGCGTACGTTCGCGTGTTTCCTTTTGCCTTTTGCCGTTCTCAAGCCTTTTGCTACACATTTAAAAAATATATATAATATTTATATAGCGGGGAGACATGTTCCATTTTGGGGTGGCCGGCGTGATTCCTGTCCGAATGTCAGCCTCGTGTAAAATAATGATGGTGTTATGTTGAGTAAGTGTAGAGAGAGAGAGGGATAGACAGAACGGAAGGATACAGCTGTTCGATTTTCCGCTTTTCGAATTGTTACAATTGTCCCTGCCGATCTTACGCCGCGTTGCAAAGAGTCTGGCCAGCCGGAAGTGGTCGGCAATCGGGTGCCGCCAACCGACCCCCGTCTTCTTCTTCGTCTTGCTACTTTCAATAATCATTCTGCACGAACGGTTTGCCTTTTCTGGGTTTACTTTCAAACGTGTATAAACTGCACTATAAAACTGAGCGCATTGGTGGTGGCGCATTCGGGGTTTGATGTGTGATTCTTCGTTCGCCCGGGGGTTTGCATATCGAATTTGCGTTGATGGTTCCCGCACACGGTTGGCATGTGTATGTGAGGGTATATATGCATGTACGATGTCGGTTTGCCAGGAGGCGAGTAAAATACTTATACTTTTATGAATGGTACGGTGCTACGTATATTGCTGGAAACAGTCCTTTCCGGTTGCCGATCTCGCCATTCCACCAATGCTCGTCGGAACGATCCGTCACCGTGATGACGTCCCCTCGTCGGAAGTCCAGTTCGCCGGATTCTTGCGCTACGAAGTCGTACAAAGCCTGCACCAACATCTAAAATGAAAACCCGGGACAACAAAAAAAAAAAAAACACAGCGTGAGCGACTGATAATGGTAATCGTTTACCAGCAATCCACCGATCGACAATAAAACTCAAGGGACGGTAAAAGAAACTATCGTAGAACGATTAAGGCATTGCTCGTTTACGGCAGCACCTAGAAGGTACCGGGAAAGCTGATGTAGCAATAGTGTAGTGATGGGCAAAATTATGGATTGGTCGGAACCGATTCCGGAGCGTTCCGAATTTTGCGGAATCGATTCTGAAAGAGTAGGTCGGGGATCAGTTGCGGAACCGATTCCGGAATCGGATCAGGATCCAATTCCGGAATGGGATTTGGAACCAATTCCGAAATTGGATCCGGAATCAACTGCGGAATCGGATCCGAAGATGGATTAGATAGCGAAATTCGACATTAGTCGATGTCGATTACACGAGTCGATAGTCGAGTCGATTACACGAGCGGAATGTAGCGTTAAGCGGTGTGAGACACAAGCTACAAGTCCCATGGGACGTTTGACAACCAGTCTCGCGTCGCAGCAGCGTAACCCGCATAGAGTGGGTTGCGCAGTTGGGACACAAGAACAAAGGAAAGCATAAGCTGTCAAACGTCCCATGGTTGGTGTTGGAATTTGTTCCGTACTTGTAATTGAGATTGATTCCGGACTTGGTTCCGCAGTTGATTTCGGAATTGATTCCCTTCTTGACTCTGGAACCGGTTCCGGAATTGGATCCGGAACTAGATCTGGAATCGAATCCGGAATCGGATTTGGAACGGGATCCGGAAGTGAATCTGGAATCGGATCTGGAAGCAAATCCACAATCAATTACGAACCAGGAATCGGAATCGGAATCCATTCCTACAACGAAATCGAAACCTGATTGTTCCGATTCCGAGCGCCCATCACTACAGTAGCGTTCTCCTGCGTGCCACTATCTTATCAAAACACTTTGCTACTATCCTTCCCCCGTACCGGGCGCCTTCCCGTACAGGAAGGAAATAGGACGACCAACGACGGTCACCGGGCGTAATTCAATCCACACTCCGGTGGAGGCCATCTAAGGCCACCACCACGTGCCAGCCAGCTCCGGTGCCAAGAGGGACATTTTTATTACATTCCTGCTTCTGCTTTCGTTTCCTTTTCTACCTTCACGTTCCTTCAAATATGGTGAGACTAAAGAATCGGCGCGAATAAAAAAAGAAACCGTCCGCCTGATTGGCTCGTGGCGAGTGGTGATAAAATTAAATTTACGCCATTAACATTTTACCAGCGCGTCAAGAGGGGTCCAGCACTAGCAATGTGTCGACCATTTCCTGCTAACAGGGATTGAAGGTGGCGACCTATTGAATGGATAGAGAGACAGAGAGGGAGCGTACTGTGTACTGTAAAAGTGAGTGCCAAACAAAGAGTAAAATAAGGACACCAACGCTGTAAGCCCGCGCGCACCAATGGCGCTGCAAGGATTCGCTGACTGCACTGCAATTTCAAAGCTAATTTCAAATCAAAACGCCTATCGTTTGTTGATTGGAAAAACTGTCGATCGATTTCGTGCCTTCGCTTAGGTGGAAAGAAAACCCCTTCCCTCCTTCTTCCCGCCTTACTGCGAACGTTACCTCTTCTGGCACCATATCGCGCAATTTAACGTCCTGCGATCGAGACACGCTAGCGGTACGGTGGTAGTCGACCAGCTCGTTCAGTGAGTTGAACTTCACCACCCAGAGGAAGAACTTGCCCTGTGCATCTCGCAGCACTTTGAAGTGTTGCACACCGTCGGAGCACTTGACCGACAGGCTAAAGTCACCGGGGCTCGATTCACTGATCCGTATCAGAAAGGCTCCCTCGTGTTTGTTCGATAGCAGCTTTTCCGCGTCCGCCCGTGTGATGCGCCCGTAGTACCAGCTGCAAGAAGAGGCGAGAGAAGAAAAGAAAACCCCGTTGAAATAAAGCCCCCAGACACCAGACTCACACAGACAGGTGGAGGAAATGGGCACCGCGCGAGCGAAGAAAAACCTCCGAAAACTTACTCGTGATTTTTCATTTCTATGTAATTGCTAGGTATCAGTCCTTCCTTGCCATCTAGCTCTGCCCGGTACCAGTTCATGTCGTCTTCCATATTTAAAATCTGTGTAGCAGCGCAGCATCATTATGGGTGTTGAAGAAATTAAATTCGTTGGTTGGTTGGGAAACAGTTTCCATGGTGAAGCATCCCCGAGAATGAAAAGAGATAGAAGAAAAGAAGGAAAATCCGTTAGTAAAACATGGTGGAAATAAGTGATGATGGTCATACACGACTCTTTTCACGGTTCGATCCGGAGTCGAGTTTGTTGCTAAAGGAATCAAGTTCGATCCGTGGGTGCAGCAAAGCTTAAGTGAGTTCGATCAGTAGTTTCGGGTAAAACCCGTAGGTGCAACGAGTCTCAGTCCGGGAACTAGTCGTGTTCACGAGTCGATCCGGACTCACTGCAACCACGGGTCGACCCGAAACGATTCCGCGGTCCCTTACGGATAGCTCCGACCCGGTAGGTTCGGGTCGAGCCGCCCATCACTAGTATCTGACAACTACTGCTACGCGTTGTTCGTGAAGCGACCAACAACAGTTTTCGTTTTTAGTTTGATTTTATGTGTTGGAACAAGTTAATTTATTTACTATTTATTTGTGACTATAACCCATAACGCATTGGGAATGAAATTATGTTACTACACAAACTGAGCAGCAAATAAAGCGAACTAATGGTGTGCCCCCCCATTGTGAGTTTTGTTCACACCGCTTTCAATCGGTTTGATGATGATGATAATTATGATTGTAATTAAATTGAAATAAATTTGGATTGCCAAAATTCGATATTCGGCTGTCTGCAATCTGCATTGATGAGAGGATTCTATTGGGTGTTTCCTCCCAAATGAATATAAAATTACTTGGTCAATATGTGGACGCGGCTTTGCTGGGGAAAGGGCGGCAAAAGGAGCGAGTTAATTAAAACACTACATATGCGCGCGCGGCAGAGCATGCTCATAAATACCATCCTTTTTTTAATTCGATAAGCACAAAACACATAACTCGAACATGAAATCGTAAATCTGACTACCGACGACGAATTTGCTCGATTGGATGATGAATTTTCGCGCACAAAAAAACAGGGGAACAGGAGCGCTAATCCAGCGAAGCTATTCACTATTTGGCTATTAACACTTTCACTGGGTGGGTGAGTGTATGGTCGAAAATGTGTGACGCTAATAGAATGGGTTGTCGAGGTTTGGCTAATTGCACTTATTGTGCAGTGTCTGGTGCACGGTGGTCGCCGTCATGTAGTACTTATTTGGGGGAAAAAAAAGTTTACTTATGGATCGACTGTGGCAGGCTGTATGTCATTAACCTAATTTAAAATTTAAAAATAAATTAAAGCATAAAGATCATTCACTTTAACGAATGAAACACAGAACATGCTGACACCTCAAGCAATTCTAACAACAAGGACTCAGGATTGGTTAATGACCAGACATATTTTCTAGCTGGTTTAATGCTTTCCAACCAACCCCCGGGGGGATTTCTTCCTAATCGCGCATATCCACTTTCTACCACACTAGCTGCTGATCATCCGGTAGAAAATCGGTCGCAGCACCAAAATAAACAAAATAAAAAAAAGAAACTTATCGAGCGATTTGTGTCTTCAATCGACCGACCAGTTTTGCCGAACCATCACATTTCTTTGGTAGCGAAACAGAAAAAAAAACACAACTTTTCCCACATTTTAACCCTACCCTTCCCGGCGGAACATGATGCGGGCTAAAGAAAACTCATAATCGATCGGGGCGGATGAACAGCAACAACGTGCGATGTACACGAAGGGAAATGGAGCGTGCGCTTGACGCTCGACCGACGCAAAAACATTGATAGTCGGAGGGTGAAACAATGTTGCACACCGATCAAACCGTTTTATTGAGCAAAGAGTTTTTGTCGTAACTCAGTTTCAGTTCAGCAAAGCGTTTAACGGGGAAAAATGGAAATTATCCTTTAAAATATAGCAAGAAGGTTTGCTTTAAACTGCAATCCTTATCAAAATGATATCCCGATATTGAGGATGCTTCAAAACTGGTGCTCATTAGTGCTCAGAAACTAGAGCAACTTCAGGAGAGGAAACAGATTAAAGCTTAAGGTAACGGAGTTCATTAAGACCCGTCAAAACCAAGAAAGACAATGCAGGGTTTCTCAAGTCAGTTCAACATTGTCAACAATGGAAAAGTGCTAGTTGACGGAGCTGTCAAGCAGCTGCGTTTATACTGCATGGTTCGAAGTTATACTGTTCAGTGATTGTTTTTTAACCATTAACTCCATTATTTGAAATGATTTTCACACTAAAAAGTCCATAAACTTTTAAGCCTGTTAATTTTTATGTTTTTGTTTTGAGATATTTGAAAGCTTTTCTACTTCATTAAGCACTTTTCTTCTTCTTTAACACCACGAACCCAAAAAGGTGTCGGGCTGCCTTTTCTGGCTCTCTTTGACATGACTTTACCCGTAGCAGGATAGTAAATCCTACGTACGACGAATAATTTCTGGATAGGATTTGATCTCCGGGCCGGGCCGTTTGAAGACCGGAGTAGCGCAAACGCCCCGGGACTCCCCAAACCACCCCAAAGGATAAGAAATGATACGGGAATTAAAGTGGGAAAACAAGTAGTATAAACAGCATATAAATGTTGTACCAAGAACAACTCCGTCAGCTAGGCATTTAGAATACGGGTTTCCGTGTTTGAATTGCATGGACGATTTCGGGGAAGCATGTTATGTTGTTGAGAGATTGTGCTATGCTGTGGAACTGACCTGAGAAACCCTGTAAGCTACGAAGAAAATCTAGGACGCGTCCTCTTGGAGATTTAATGTCTTTTTTTCTGAACAATACTCAAAGAATCAGGATAAATGTGGCTTAGCTAATGGTCTACTTACCCAGAGCACCGCCTCCCTTTTGCGCTTCTTGCAAGTGCAATGATTGAATGAATGCTTACTATTTAGTACTTTCCAACCAGTTTACAACCCAAACGATACGGACTTTTTAATTCACCTTTTTTGCCGTGAAGTGCTTCAAAAAATTAAGCATGATGAACCGAAACAACAAAACAACAAAAACAGTAGCAACTTTTCGCTTGGCAAATCTTCTTCAATCAAGCGAAGAAAACTGTTATGCCCCGAAAAACCGAAGGGCAAAGATCTTTTGCCAAGAATCGCTTGGAAAGTCGTTAACTTTTCCTCCCACTTTGCACCCGGCCCCGATCCGCTCTCCAGTGCTGGGCTGTGTGCACAGACATGTATGTGCAGCTGGAGGAGGAAATAAAACAAACCCGAATATAAAAGTTCTCCACACGGACGACGCTCTTTTCGCTAACGGGCGTGCGGTTCAACTTTGATAATTGCAATAAAACGAGAACGGTTAAATAAGTAATTTTTCACATTTCATTAGCGCGAGGGTAATGCCGGCAGCGAAACGATATGGCTGCAGGCCGCAATCATACTAATGTCACGACAGTTTCTATAATTTAATGGAAAATTTAAGCAAGATCATAAGCATCGGAGCGATCAAAGTGGTAAAACGGGAATGTGAGATAAACATGTTGCAATTAATTGCTGGAATCCTGGTACAGCTGTGACCAGTTTATTTATCCTTTGTACATCATTGGTAAAGAATTTTTGAAAAAAAAAAGGTTGTACATGATATTGGAAGGACTTCAAATTAACTTTCATTGCGATGCTACCAGATGATATAGAAATCGAAGCCGAAGATATTGTAACGGCTCGACATGGCTTGGGCAAGTGCGTAACCCCGCAGGTATATACGCGGGATGTGAGATTGAGCTGTAAACGCCTTGAAGAAAATCGGTGGTGTTCGCATTGTAATTTTACTCTAGAAATGAATGAACTCAAACTCAATGAACTTCAAAATAAGAGCTTGTAAAAATCTCACAGCCCGTGTTTATACCTATAGGTTACGCACTTACCCGAGCGCTGACAGGCTGTGCACAGTATCATCGACTTCGATTAAAATATCATCTGGTTACTTCACAGTAAAAAAAAAGTAATTAATTCCCCTGTCATGTGAAGCCGTTCCCATGTCAACTAGCTTCGTTTACCATTTTATCTTAGGAGCCTCGATAAAAAAGATCAATACTTTTACATTATCAACTGAAAGGTGGTTTGTATCGAACGCATTTATTTTATTTAGAAGTAATTTAATTTGACTCAACAAACATACTACTTATTAGTTAATTTTTTCTTTATTAAACCACATATGTGAACACATTACGCATGTTCATGATTTCAATAACAAAAATAATTTGAATAATTTATAAAGCATATTTTACAGGGTTTACCGAGTCACTTTACGATATCAATGGCACATTTCAACGGTCTTTGCATGTACTTCCGTTTTGGTCGACTATTTCCATTCCATCCCTTTGTATTTCAATTGCTTCCATATGAGTTTCAACACCAATGTCAAACCGAACCCAAATGAAAAGTAAATAAACCAAGTTTGTAGAGGTAGCTCTTGTATGCAACGATTGTCTATTTTAATAGATTAATTGCAGTACAACCATATTTAAAACTTTACTTACATTGTTTCGCTTCATTTCACAAGCAATTCTAGTAAACTATTGGGTGCTGGTGCTACGCGCTTGTGGTATTGTCGAGAGTTGAAAACCATATGGGAGGATTTAAAATTCATTCTGAGGAAAAGGGAATTACTGGACAGAAATGGAAATATATATAAATACCGACTGAATATGCCATTCATATCGCACACTGACTCGGTAAAACCTGTAATATATTGTATCACACAGTACATTATGCATTGGTATTAATAATAAAGTAATAAATAGAAGTTTCTTGGTTGGCACTACAACCTTCAAAGCTTGCCCTTGACTTAACCCGTAACTGAAAAGTCAGTCAGTAAGGGCGAGTCTGGATGGGATTTGCACTACGGTCCTGCCGTGTGAAGACCGCCACCGCTTTCGCATCTACCACCGGATCGATCACGCCAAAATAGAAGTTTATCCAAACCCTCCTAATGTACTGATGCCATAGAACTACAGTGATGGACAATAGAATAAGACCACCCTATTGATGTATTTTGTGATAACGTACGTAACGAATCGAACCAGCTTTTTTGCTAAACTTTGGCTGCAGATTTTGGGTAAAACGGTCCTATCATTGAATTAATTTACGAATGAATCCGTCCGTTTTTTAAGTTAAGTTTTAGTCATCTCCCGCTGACTTTTTTTTTTCAATTTGAGCCTGAAACTGCTCTGCTATTAAAAAAAGTCTAAAAAATTTTAGACTTAATCTAGATTTTTTATTGTAACTGATTTATTCTTCATTAATTATATTCTAACTGAACTGATTGATGATGCTTTTCGAGATTTTGGTTTAATATTTGATTTGGTATTTATGGATGGTCTTAACCTATTGGCCGTCACTGTCAATGGTTCAAAGCAAAGGGGCCTGATCGTTCTAATAAAATTCTTAAGCATATCGATCTTATTTTACAATACAATCGAATAAATAGAAACAAAATATATAGCCTAGGCTCTACATGTAAAAATACTTGCAAAATTTACATCGAATCGGTAACAAATCCAGCATCCTCCTCGCTATCAATATAAGAAACCAAAAAGCTAAATTTACGTTCCTCCCATCTCAACGGCATTCGCTTCCTTCCGTTCAATCCCGCCTTGTCGTTACATTTATTTCGCTTACCTTTCATTTTTTTTTGTTGGCTCTTTGCTATTTATGCACAGCACATAAATAAGATGAAAGCGACATATTCTCAGAAGAAAGGTGTACAAAATCTGTCTCGCGTTACGATAGACGACGGCGTGTGGTGCAGTAATGATGAAAAGAAAAACCGTTTTTGCCGAACACCGAACGTTTGTGTTTTCGTTTCCCCTTTTTCCGGTTTGGGTTGCCACGTGGTGTGCCAAGCACCGGCGCAGGAAATGAATGTCTGCACGACGCTGCACGTCGTCTGTGTGCTGCCCTCGCTTGGTAGGTCGTTGGCGTTCCACGCGTACTCGGCGCTTTCCTTTCGCTTTCTTTAATCCACCACCACCCAACCCATGAAGAAGAATCTATCCATGTGTTCTATTGATACTTTGTACTTTCGTGTGCTTTTTCTTTTTGGTTGAGCCTTATCGTTTTTCCAATTTGTCGCTTTATCACGGAAGGAGGAAACGGCTGCTGGTTCGAGCGAACGTCTTGAAGGTCAAATTCGTTATCCTTCAGCAGCGTTAGCTGCTCAAAAAAAGAAGAACCAAAGCGACTCAAGGCAACGCGTTTTTTTTTTGTTGCAGAAGTTATATTCCTTATTGTACAGATATATTTTAAATAAAATACATATAATATACATATAAAATACATAAATACATACACGTATTGCTTCCATCGCTATCCACCTAGATAAGCCGGCTAATGTGCTATTGAAGGACTTTCCTTATACAGCCATAAGGCTCTTTAAACTTCAGCCCCATTTTCTGCACCGTGCAACGCTAGTCTTAAGCATCCATTTACAATTCATGACAAAATCGCCATCAACAACTTGCACACACAAAGAAAAAACACAAAGTTGTAATCATCTCCCGAAGACAAAAGGACATCGTGAAACACGACCGGCCACCGGACAAGATGGCGAGCAAGAAAACATTAAAAATGTACTATTAATAATTTGCCTCTTCAGGAATAGCTAGCACTCCACCTGTAGCAGCAGCTCGGAAAAGCAAACGAGCATAGCGCATTCTACCGTCACATGCTGCAGTAGTTCCACTGTCAGCAGCATTACCGTCTCGCTTGCCAGGTTTGGCCTGGTGCCTAAGTTTTATGCTAATATACTTCCACTTGGACAGTGTAAGTACATCCAACAACACCCCGAAAGACAAGCCAATGCAGCAGCGACGGGCCGGCCTGCAGGGGAATGGACCGAAAAGCGGTCTGAGCAGTTCCTTAGCAGAGCATCTAATAATAGTTTAGGCTGTCCGAACGAACGTTTCGCGTGTGACAGGCAAGGCTTTGTGCCGAACCAGAAAATCAACCAGAAGCAGCTGCTGCCGGCCGGTATGGTGGCGGACACTGTGAAAAGCGAGTCATAGAAAGCGAAAGCCAGCCAGCAGGACGACCACAGAGCGTTAGGGAGCGCAGCCGTCGGGGTGAATGAGGGCGATGATTTTACATAAAACATAAGCACACCACATTACCATGTTTTCAATACGTTGCGAGGAGGAGTGGGATGATTGTGAGGCTGGTGCTTCAAATTTCACAGTTTTGTTCTTATGAGAAAGATGATATCGACACCTTTTGTCCAAGCCGACCGCACTTTCATCGGGTAAGGTACTAGTTAAGACATCGTAGCCGAGTTAAGCTGATCTCGCATCGAAGACGACATCGCAGCATGGGCTAAAAGACGACAACGCAGAACGGCATCGAGCATCGAGAATCTGCAACGCAGCAGAATGCACCGAGCAAAGCGATGACGACGAAGACGCCGAGCAACGCGACACTGGCCACGCGCAGACAGCTCCAGAAAAGGACACCGCTGCACGTGGAGAGCCAACGTGGCCAAACCGTGGGAACCATCGTGGGTTCCCGACAGTAGGGCACAAGCTGGGCGATGATAAATCAGTTGTAATTAGGAGTTCGAAACGATAAGTCGAGTTGTAAAATTATCTCTAGGTTTAATAAAATTTTTTTTATGACCAAACGGTTATAAGAAAGTTTAACTGGCGCCCGAATAGGGACCTTTGGTGAGGAAAACCCAAGTGTTGTGAAGTGCAGTAACCGCGTTAGTGCTTGAGTTACGCCGACATAGACATTCGGAAGTCTATCCCGATCGCCTGTGAAAAGTGAAAACAAACTGATGTGCAGTGAACTTTAGTGACTGCGTTAGTGCTAGTGTCACAAGTGCATAGTGCAGAAGTTATCGAACACTTTAGGCAGCCGTGCGAGTTGGTACCAGAGTAGCCGATAGTTGCCAGCAACAGTCTATCGGAGGAAAAGGATTCTGCCGCCGCACCGAGAAGGAAGACATCACCAAAGGATTCCAAAACCAGCCCCGTCAGAGGAGGTGAAGAAAATCAGCCCCGTCAGAGGAGGTGAAGAAAGCCAGCCCCGTCAGAGGAGGTGAAGAAAACCAGCCCCGTCAGAGGAGGTGAAGGAAACAGCCCCGTAAGTGGAGGTGAACAATGCAACTGTTAATGTAAGTAATAATATTAAACATATTCACATCCGATAAAAGTGAGTGACAAAATCCGTGAAAATCGTGTGTCGGTATACGTGTCGATTAGTGTAATTCGAAATTTTGAAGTGAAATTCGTGAAAAAGTTAGGAGATTAGTCAAACTGGAGGAATTAGTCCAATCACTACGACAATTCTCAGTTTCAATAAAAGAGAAAGATAACGAAGGAAAAGAGAGTAATTACGAAATGGAGGCATTGATCAACAGAATCGCAGCCCTAGAGGCACGATTAGAAGAGAACAATATAACGGACGATTATAGAGATCCTCCACTATTTTTCGTAAAAAAGGACGGCAGCGCCATAAACCTGGAGACTTTCGAGAAGATCCCAGGTTTGGTGAAAGACCTTCCCGTTTTTTGTGGAGATCCAAGCGAACTCAACAGCTGGATCAGCGACGTTGATGGATTGATCAGGTTATACGAAACTACTCCTGGTCATACAGAAGAACAGCAAAATAAATACCATATGGTATGCAAGTTTGTTCGACGAAAGATTAGAGGAGAAGCTAACGATGCGTTAGTCGCATCGAACGTAGGGATCAACTGGAATAACATAAGGAGAACGCTTATCACATACTATGGAGAGAAACGCGACTTGGAGACGCTCGATTTCCAACTAATGAGCGCACACCAAAAGAGTCGATCTTTAGAGACGTACTACGATGAAATAAATAGACTGCTTTCGCTAATTGCGAATCAGATAAAAACGGATAGCAGATTTGCCCACCCAGAAGCCTCAAAAGCAATGATAGAGACGTACAATAAAAAGGCAATAGATGCGTTTATCAGAGGTCTAGATGGAGACGTATACAAATTCATAAGAAACTACGAACCGACTTCTCTAGCAGCAGCATACAGCTACTGCATAACATTCCAGAATTTGGAATGTAGAAAATTACTAACAAGACCAAGACAGGTAAACACACCCCCATCAGCACCAAGGAACCTAATACCACTCCCAACTCCCCATCCACCACCACGAGTATTTCAAAACCACCAAAGACCATTTATGACAAACAACACAAGACCACATTTTGGAATCAACCAGCCATTCCAGAATCATGCAAGAAATTTCCAGCGTCCAGCTTTTTATCAACCAAATCAGACACGACCAATATTTCAACGATCAAATTTTAACCGACCCAATTTCATGCAACATACGAACCAATTCCGCGGACCAGAACCGATGGAAGTTGACCATTCAATTAGGTCACAACAAATTAATTACGCGAATAGGCCCAATTCATCCAATGTAAGGCCTATGAAAAGACAACGAGCTTTCAACATAGAAACATTTCCGCAAGAAGGAAATCCATATGAAGACGAAACTGAAAGTCAGGCGTCATATGAACGATACATGAGAAATGTAGAGAAACAGGAGAAAACAAACAACACTTCATGTACAGCAGAACTAAATTTTTTAGAATGAAGTCTGCTTTGCCCTATTTTATATATCATGGTAAAGCAGGACAACAGATAAAAATTTTAATTGACACAGGATCCAATAAGAATTTCATAAACCCAAAACATGCGAAAATCTCACATGACGTAACGAAACCCTTTATCGTATCATCAGTAGGAGGAGACTTGCTTGTCACGAAATATTCACAAGCTAAAATATTTGCCCCTTATTCCGATGTAAATGTAAAATTTTATCATCTACAAGGACTGAAAACTTTCGATGCCATTATTGGTTACGATACCATCAAAGAAATGGGAGCATTCATAGATGCCAAAAGAGATTACTTTATTATAAAAGATAAAATAATACCTCTCTTACTATACCCGTTACAGGAAATTAACAGGATCGAAATAAGAGATCAACATCTTAACAACCAAGAAAAAGGAAAATTACATTCATTCCTTAACAAGTTTCAAGATTTATTTCAGCCACCTGACGAGAAATTACCATTTACAACAAAGGTTGAAGCAACCATATCTACGGATGACACCGAACCAGTTTACTGTAAGTCATACCCATACCCCTTGTCTCTCAAACATGAAGTGGAGACACAGATAAAAAAATTACTAAACAATGGTATAATTCGACCATCCCGCTCACCATATAACTCACCTGTTTGGATTGTACCCAAAAAGGCTGATGCATCTAACGAAAAAAAGTATCGACTTGTGATCGATTATAGGAAACTAAACCTAAAAACTAAGAGTGATAGATATCCTATTCCAGACACGTCAACAGTTCTTTCGAATTTAGGAAACAATAAGTATTATACCACACTTGATTTAGCATCAGGCTTTCATCAAATTCGTTTGACAGAAAAAGATATCGAAAAAAGCTTTTTCAATTAACAATGGGAAATATGAATTTTTACGACTACCTTTCGGTCTAAAGAATGCACCTTCTATATTTCAGAGGGTCATGGATGATGTTCTAAGGGAACATATCGGAAAAATCTGTCATGTCTACATCGACGATATAATAGTCTTTGGAAAGACATTTGATGAACATTTGAAAAATTTGGAAATTGTTTTGAACACATTACGCGAAGCCAATTTTAAAATACAACCAGACAAATCAGAATTTTTAAGAACTGAAGTTGAATTCTTAGGATTCATTGTCTCAGAACATGGTCTGAAACCAAATGAGAAAAAAATTCAAAGCATACAAAAATATCCCGAACCTAAAACTATCCGAGAGCTTAGAGCATTTCTAGGACTCTCCGGCTACTATAGAAGATTTGTTAAAAATTATGCTGCTCTAGCAAAACCTCTAACAAAACTCTTAAGAGGAGAGGATGGCCAAGGCCACTGTAAAATTACAAAAAATCAATCAAAAAATTTTCCGATTAAATTTGACGAAGACGCCACTCGCGCATTTAAAACTCTCAAGGAAATTTTATCATCCGAAGACGTTTTAGCGTACCCCGATTTTGATCATGGTTTTATATTAACCACAGACGCGTCCGACAAAGCAATCGGAGGTGTTTTATCACAAAAAATCAATGGTATTGAAAAACCAATAACGTTCATATCCAGAACATTATCGAAAACGGAAGAAAACTATGCTACCAACGAGAAGGAAATGCTTGCTATAGTTTGGGCTTTACATTCCTTGCGCAATTACATATATGGTGCAAAAATAACAATACTAACAGATCACCAACCTTTAACATATGCAATGTCGCCAAAAAATAACAATGCGAAACTAAAACGATGGAAAGCGTTCATCGAGGAACATAATTATGAGTTACGCTACAAACCTGGAAAAACTAACGTTGTAGCGGATGCGCTATCAAGAATCCAAATTAATTCTCTAACACCAACACAACATTCCGCTGATGATGATAGCAGTGAATATATACTGTCTACTGAAGCCCCCATCAACGCTTTTCATAACCAACTAATATTTAAAACAACTAACAATTCGTCCTATGAAATGATGACGCCGTTTCCAAAATTTAAAAGGCATATTTTTTGTGAACCAGAATTTACTAACCAATATTTAACAGACAAACTAAAAAGATTCCTCAATCCTAACATTATTAACGGTATACTAACCGATGAAGTAACTATGGGTCTTATTCAAGAAGTGTATAAAAATTTATTCAATCCGAAAACAATGCGATGTAGATTTTCTCAAATACAAGTTGAAGATTTAACAAATGAAGAAAAACAACTAGACGAAATTAAAAACATTCATAATTTTGCACATAGAAATTCGAAAGAGAATTCATTACAATGCATTAAAAGATTTTATTTCCCAACGATGAGAAAAGTAATAGAGTCATTTGTAAAAAATTGCGAAATTTGCAAAATGGAAAAGTATGATAGGAAACCACAACAATTTATACCAATAAAGACTCCAATCCCCAGATATCCAGGTGAAATTGTTCACATTGACATATTTGCGTATAACTCAAACTTGCTGTACCTTTCATCAGTAGATAAATTTTCCAAATATCTCAAAGTAAGATTCATCAAATCAAAATCTATTGCAGATATAAAAGAAGTAATGCAAGAACTTTTATATGATTGGAATTTACCAAAACATATCGTAATTGATAACGAATGCACATTTGTTTCAAATGTCATAGAGCAAATGATTAAAAATCTAGGTATATCTATTTTTAAAACTCCCGTAAATCGTTCAGAAACAAACGGTCAAATCGAAAGATGCCATTCAACAATTCGTGAGATAGGCAGGTGTATCAAGGCACTAAACCCAGAAATCACAGATAAAAATTTAGTGCAACAGGCTGTATACAAATACAACAACACCATTCATTCGTTTACGAAAGAGACCCCCAAAAACGTATATATCGGAGAACAATCGGAAGAAATGTCGTTTAGAGACAGAGCGTTATTAAGAGAAAAACTTGATAAAAAAATTATAAAACTATTCGAAGAGAAAAATGAAAAGATGAAAGATAAGAAATATAAAGACTATGAACCAAATCAATATGCGTACGAAAAGAGGAAAACAAATAATAAACGAGATAGTCGTTTCAATATGGTAAAGATTAAAGAAAATTATCCTACGTATGTAATCGATACACATAACAGAAAAATTCATAAAGTGAATTTAAGAAATCCGACTAATTGATTCATTACTCTTATCATTTCAGTACAATCCTTATCGCTATTTCATCGATAGAATCGAGTAAAATTAAGATACATAATGTAACAAATGATCCATTAGCCATAATACCGATAGGGAAAGCTAAAGTACAAATTGGGTACATTAGAACAATTCATCCAATAGATTTAGCCGATATCAACGAAACAATAGAGAAAACATTGCTAGATAGTCCAAATGGAATTTTTACTGAACCTATCGACAATTTAATTAGAATAAAAGCTAGCATGCTACAGGACACTTTGGCGAAAATCAAACCATTTGTGAAAAGGCAAAAACGATGGGACACGATAGGTAAAGTTTGGAAATGGATCGCTGGAACTCCTGACGCCGACGACCTACATGTCATTAACTCCACAATGAACTCCCTGATAGCAGAAAGCAACAAACAAATAATAATCAACCAAGGTTTCAACGACAGGCTGAAACAAATAACTGATGTCGCTAACCAAGTCGTAAATATCGAGAACGAACGCTATGAGTCATACCAAGTAGAAAATCGAAAACTTATTCTACTTCCCAACATAAATATGTTACAAGAAAAATTGGATGTCATAGAAGACGCTATACTGTTAGCTAAACACGGGATTCCGAGCAGTAAGCTACTATCCCTTGAGGATCTGACCTCAATAGAACAGTTCCTTGAAAAGAATAACATTAAATACAACACACCGGAAGAATTGCTAAGGCAATCAACTGCCCAAGTTGCAGTAAATGAAACTCAGATACTATACATGCTAAAGTTCCCCAAACTATCTCCAAAAATCTACGAATACGACTATATCGATTCGATAATACAACACGATGCACGTATAATCGTCACACAGAACTATATATTACAAAATCAAACCCACGTATATTCCATGGCAGAGAAGTGCCAACAACAAGAAGACGTTTATATATGTCCGCAAATCGGCATACAACAACCCACAACATGCATTCAACAAATTGTGAAAAGAGAAGATTCACAATGTGACTACGAAAAGATTTATAGCCAAGGCTTCATAAAAAGAATCAAAGAAGACACAATACTAATCAATGACGTCATAGCAGAAATCGCATCAAACTGCAGCAAAATGAACCAAGTACTGAACGGTTCCTACGTCATACAATTCGAAAATTGTAACATCATCATTAATGGAGAAATTTATTCAAACAATGAAGTCACCATTCCTGGTAAACCATTTAAGTCAACAACAGGAATTAACATTGACAAAGGCGAAATCAAACATAGACCGCCTCTTCAACTGATACAAAACCTCACAATAGAACACAGAGAAAAGCTAAAAAGTATCAACCTACAAAACGACTCCTTGAGATGGAAATTTAACATATTTGGAGGAACATTTGCGTTAATATGCATATGCGCATGTATAATATTTCTATTCTTCCAATTCAAGAGAACTACAGTAAAAATAGACATGACTCAAGCGAAACAACTCGAAACCTTTGTCAGCCGACCTATCTCGTTCCACGCAGCAGCGAGACTTTGAGGGCAAAGTCACTTAAGAGGGGAGGAGTTAAGACATCGTAGCCGAGTTAAGCTGATCTCGCATCGAAGACGACATCGCAGCATGGGCTAAAAGACGACAACGCAGAACGGCATCGAGCATCGAGAATCTGCAACGCAGCAGAATGCACCGAGCAAAGCGATGACGACGAAGACGCCGAGCAACGCGACACTGGCCACGCGCAGACAGCTCCAGAAAAGGACACCGCTGCACGTGGAGAGCCAACGTGGCCAAACCGTGGGAACCATCGTGGGTTCCCGACAGTAGGGCACAAGCTGGGCGATGATAAATCAGTTGTAATTAGGAGTTCGAAACGATAAGTCGAGTTGTAAAATTATCTCTAGGTTTAATAAAATTTTTTTTATGACCAAACGGTTATAAGAAAGTTTAACTTACTGCTTGATAAGTTTCTCGTTGGGTGAGTATTCTTGGGAACGAGGAAGATGATAGCCAAGTCGGTAAGTGTAGATTTTATGTAAATGAGAGATTGCGTAGAAATTGAAATCTGAAACTGTTGCCAATGTCTTGGCTCGATGAAGAAGTGCATAAATCATAACCTAGTCGGATAGGTTGCGACGCGAAAATGCGTTGGAGTCATTTTTTGAAAACTATTTTAGATTTAAAATTAATTCTGGTCTAATTTGATAATAAAGCAACCAATCAAACTTAACGGTCGCTAATAATGCGCAAACACATTAATGGCAGCCACTTTGAAAAGCATAAACTTGGCCCGAGAAATATCTCAACAACCGAGGTACACGCATCACTTTCTTCACTATTTTCACTGGCAGAATTCTGTGCTATTAAACAGGCAGGAAAACTTCCTTCCCCCTAGTTCCATCCCACAGCCAGTCCCCCCCCCCCCCCGCCCCCATTGCATCCACAACAAAAGGGCGGTTTTGGGAAGGAAAGGTTACAGCGAAAATTGATTCTGGAAAAGCGTTCCCTCCACACGCATGTGCATGCAGCAAAGCAAGCAAGCAGGCATGTGAGTGTGTGTGTGTGTGTGTGTGTGGAAAGTCCGGATCGGCGGCAGCTACCCAGAATTTAAATTGGTTCAAAGTAGCATGGCGGAAAACGGGGAGGCCCCTTTTTCATTCCGGCCGTGATTTCGTTTGATCAGCGCGGAACCGGAACCGGTAACCCTGAAACGGAGATTCTGCCTCCGATCGAGGAAATCCACGGCAAAACCGGGCCTTTTGTTAAGTAATATGGGGCATCGGAAATAGTGGATTCACCCGAAACGTTCCTCGGGGTTGAATATTGAGTGCGCGAATACATTTCACCAGCCGCTCCACTATTATTGGGGAAGTTTAAGTATTGAAGCGATCCTGTACATGTAGGTTAAGTGTTGTATGTGTTTGAATAACGTTTGTTGCGATATTTGTAACAATGTTTTGGTCTATTGTCGAATTGTTTAACTATAATATTATCTATATCTTTGAATTTGGATTATAGTCGATCTAAAGATGTTTAGATAAATTACATTGGATAATCGACTCGAGACAGATTGGTGGACTATTCTTTGATTTTGCACACAACAAGATCGGAATCTTTTCCCCATTATTTTTCAACGTAGCTATCCGTATAAATACAATCCTCGATATTGCTCACGGGTCTAGCGCCATCGTCTGCTAATCTAATATCACGGCCTCGTCTATTAGACATCTGTTAGACAGATTGTTAGACATGGCCAGATCGCCAATCCTTTTCCAAAAGCAGCATCAACATCATCACTCCATCTCAAACTGGTCCCACCACACCTTCTCTGGACTGGGTCGCCCGGTGTCATTCTCATGATATGACCAGCCCAGCCCACCACAGCTCAGTGAGCTCTGCAATTCTCCTTCCACAAGGGACCAAGCTAGTCTCATAAGTTCGACATAACCTAGCTGGGGCCCGGTAGTGGATGCTATAGCAGCGACAGTCTTCACCCTGCAGAGGACCTGGGTTCGAAATACCATCCGAGTTACTCCTCCGTAGAGAGGACTATACAGATCTTCACGATGCGGCAAATCTTGGAAAAGATGGCGGAGCAGCAAGTTGTACTCTTACCATCTCTTGATTGATTTTAAAGCTGCTCTTTTGGAATCCCGGCCAAGCTTACTAGGCTTGTAAGAATGGCAATGGCCAACATCACATGCCAGGTGAAGATGGATGGAAAACTACTTACAAGGTCCTGCGCCAGGGAGATGGGCTTTCCTGTCTTCTTTTCGATCTGGCACCTAGAGAGAGTCATCCGTGCCCCGGAGGTGGAGTCTTCGGGGACCATCATAGACATCATTGATTTGAGGGTCTCCTATGTAGCAGAAGCTTCATGTAGCAAGGTCAAACGTCAGCACCGACAGCAACATTGATGTTGAGTTACGCGCGAGAGTGCAGGCTGCCAACGAGGTCATACTACCTATTCTTCCTCTTCCTTTACACTACAACCTCGAGAGGTCTTGGCCTGCCATTTCTGGCTTTCTGTGACTTTATTTAACCCGTAGTAAAGTAGTCAACCTTACGTACGGGGAGGCGGTCCGGATGGGATTTGAACCCCGGCCCTGCCGTGTGAAGACCGGCGCCCCTCAAAACACCTGTACACTCAAAACACCTGTCGCAACGGACTAAACTGGGACTGTTCAGAACATTTATAGTCCGATTATTCACAAACGCCTCTGAGACATGGACTCTGTCCAAAACTGACGAAGCCCTATTAGTCGCATTTGAGAGGAATATGCTCAGAAGGATTTTTGGCCCCGTATTTGCGGAAGGACAATGGAGGAGCCGCTACAATGACGAGCTGTACGGTGATCTCACCATCGTGCAACGCATTAGATTTGCCAGGCTCCGGTGGGCTGGTCAGCCCGTCTAGTCCTTTTAGGTCGTCCGAATTGAGATGGGGTGATGGCGTTGAAGCATCCTAGGGAACGGCCGTTATGATTATAACGCAGACGACGATTGGCAGTCGACGGTGCCCAGCCGGCTAAGACCGCGAAGCGGTTGTAGCGCCGGATAAGTAAGTAAGTAAGTAAGTAAGTGAGGATTATCCAAACATATGGATTTGTGGTATTAAAAGTCTAGTAATCCATTAGATGGCCAGCATGACCAAATAGGTCGTTAATTGATAATGAGATTATTTAATTTGGGATCCATCAGATTCATAAAAAAGTTGTCTTACAATTTTCAAGTATTTCTGCAAGATTTTCTCGCATTCGTAGTTTAAAATCCTTCAAAACAAGAACTTTATTGCTACTATAATGAATAAATAAGTAAAGTATTTTTTATAAAATGAATCAATTTCCAAATATCATAAAATAATCTCATTCACTAAGCGCGATAGTAAAAAGGGGTCCACCCAAATGCTTCTCGCTCGCCCATACTAAACCTACAAACAAAAACTAAAGCGAACAAATGCAACCACAATATGTGGTCGTGCAGTAGTAAATTACCCCCGGACAGTAGTGCACAACACTGCTCATATGTTCGCTCGGTGCATAACTTTTAGCTGTCGTCGTCCGTTTCTAACCCGACCACACTCATTCAACAACGGAGAGCCTTCAGTAGTGCGGTGACGTTGTCGCTGTAGTAAAACACACTACCGAGCGCATCATGTTTTTTTTCCATCTCAAACACCCTGACAAAATGAAAAAAGCTCTATAGACAGTCGACGCAACCAGGGAACAGAGCTAGGGACACATTCTTCCATCGATCTCCGCGCTCCGTTCCTTCCAATCACCGGAAGTAGTTGAACCAGCTAGCAAGCTAGTGTGACATCGATTTAGTCTCCTCCGTTACCTAGCACTAGCCACACACACACACACGCGCGGACATTGTGTTCACTCCACAACCATCACCCCCTCGCCTCCATCATCCTCCGCTTCACCTCCGTCGGGGGAATGGCTTGATTTTTTTCTTCACTTTTTTAACCGTTCCGATGCATGGTTGATTGATGAATTGCAATTTCCCACCAAAGGGGAGAGCCCTGGTTTCCCTCTCATCAAACCTCGCCCACCGATCAGAATGCAATTTTATGCTACCCCACCACACATACACACACGCGCGCGAGTTGACTCACTATAGGGTCGACAAAAGATGAGACAACACCGGGGGAGGGGCACGATTGAATGGTGGTCGGAATTTGATGCAATTCTACTTCCTCGCTGGTGGCTCATCACCATCTCCTCAAACCCCCGATAGGGTGGCCAAAGCAACAAACAAAAAGCAAGGTGCTTGTACAAGCATTATTTACTTCTTTGACACGCTTCTTTTCGCACGGCCCGCGCGGCCTCCGGCACGGCCGAGCCAACGATCGGGCACACATTCGATCGGATTCTTCGCAAATGTGCTGACTGAATAAATCATCGTAGAAAATAATGTTACCATGTGTCCCCATCATGAATAGTGAGTAAGGAGGAGTCGACTTTTTTCATACGGATATGACACGAAGGAATGAGTGTGTCCATGTTCCGTGGAAAATGTAAAAGCAAACAAACACCAAATGTCATGTTGCAAGCCGTTCTCGAAAAACAAAGATCGCCCGGCTGATGATGAATGTACGATGAATTGCGGAAAGAATTATTCATCATTTTTGTGTTATGTTTACTGCTCAAACATTCTGAAATTCTGATAGCAATTTTTATTGCGTTACGTACGCTGCTTGTGCACATTCCAATGCGGGGACAGTTAAGTTGTTTACACGCTGGAACCTGATATGTGTAAAGTGTTGTAGCATTTGCTTAATGGATTGTAGTTTGCAATATTCCAATCGATTCGGTAAGGTAAAGCCATATCCGGAAAGGCACCATTCATTTGATGTCAATTAGCGAATTATTATGAAATGACTGTATTATTTATTGTTAACACTATTTTATTTGTAGTGATGTGAATTACAGGGTTTCTCAAGCTAGTTCATCATTGTAACACTATATGCCAACAGCATAAAACGCTAATAGGACTAATCGTATATACAATTCATCCTCGTTGACCCTTTTCAACATCGAGAAACAGATTTTCAACACCGTAAAATTCCAACTCACCAATTGAAAATATCCAAGGTGTGTATTTAGGTGTTTAGAAGGTGATTTTTTTGTTTTTTGATTTTGAGTTTATGGGTCATCTTCGCATTTCAAATGTTGTCCCACAGAGGAAAATATTTGGTTGCATTTTTCGTCAAACAATCGCTAGCGATACCACCACCAGCACCTCCTTCGACACTTCTACAACTCTTTTCAATACGCTTACCCTCGATGACCACAGAACTGCTATGACAGGTTGAGAAATGTCAATTTGCTCTAAACAACTCTATCTGCTATATCCATATACCTAAGAAAATACCTACTTGATAGAGCCGACAAGCAGCGCGTTTATACTGCTTCACAACTTCAATGTACTTTTGAAAATAAGTCTGTTAGAATTTGATTGTGTATGTTGAGATATTTTAATGTTTTTTTTCTGTTCCATAAAGCATTCTCCTGCTTCTTATTTGGCACCACAACCTCGAAAGCCTCGGCCTGCCATTTATTTTTTTTGACTTGATTTCTTTGGTTGTCACAGTCCTGCGTACAGGAAGACGGTCTGGATGGGATTCGATCTCTGGTCTTGTCGTGTGAAGATCCAACGGCACAAACACCTCCGACACCGTACTACCCCAATCGATTAGAATCCATTGAAGTGATAGGGGAATCATAGTGCGAAAGCAAGTAGTGTAAACAACATACAATCGTTGTGTCCAAAATAGCTCCGTCAGCTAGACATTTTCCTTTGTCGAGTTGGATTTTTACGGAGCTTAGTGTGTTGAGCTGTGGGTTAGTTTTCATAATGTTTGACCGGCTTGAGAAACCCTGTAAAGGTTAGGTTGAATGTACTGTGGTTGTTTAATTGGGTGAAGCTAAACTCAATTTAAGGTTTCAGCATCCACTGATGTATCTGAGATAGATCTAACCAAGTTTACTTCAAATCTCGAACCATGCCGGTTGTTTTAAAAAAGAATTTTCGCAACTCATATCAAGCATTTCAGCATTCACACACACGCACACACAACGGGGGAAATAAATACCTCGTTGAAATTATGTTTGCCATTTGCGCCATATTACATTTCGCTGGAAATAATGTGTAGGAGGCAGTCATAATGTACACATGATGCACCCTTTCACGGTGGCTAAATTACATGGCTAATATGCCCAACCGATGATGAATGTGCACGACGCTAACAACGACGCATTTTTCGTCAAACAATCGCTAGCGATACCACCACCAGCACCTCCTTCGACACTTCTACAACTCTTTTCAATACGCTTACCCTCGATGACCACAGAACTGCTATGACAGGTTGAGAAATGTCAATTTGCTCTAAACAACTCTATCTGCTATATCCATATACCTAAGAAAATACCTACTTGATAGAGCCGACAAGCAGCGCGTTTATACTGCTTCACAACTTCAATGTACTTTTGAAAATAAGTCTGTTAGAATTTGATTGTGTATGTTGAGATATTTTAATGTTTTTTTTCTGTTCCATAAAGCATTCTCCTGCTTCTTATTTGGCACCACAACCTCGAAAGCCTCGGCCTGCCATTTATTTTTTTTGACTTGATTTCTTTGGTTGTCACAGTCCTGCGTACAGGAAGACGGTCTGGATGGGATTCGATCTCTGGTCTTGTCGTGTGAAGATCCAACGGCACAAACACCTCCGACACCGTACTACCCCAATCGATTAGAATCCATTGAAGTGATAGGGGAATCATAGTGCGAAAGCAAGTAGTGTAAACAACATACAATCGTTGTGTCCAAAATAGCTCCGTCAGCTAGACATTTTCCTTTGTCGAGTTGGATTTTTACGGAGCTTAGTGTGTTGAGCTGTGGGTTAGTTTTCATAATGTTTGACCGGCTTGAGAAACCCTGTAAAGGTTAGGTTGAATGTACTGTGGTTGTTTAATTGGGTGAAGCTAAACTCAATTTAAGGTTTCAGCATCCACTGATGTATCTGAGATAGATCTAACCAAGTTTACTTCAAATCTCGAACCATGCCGGTTGTTTTAAAAAAGAATTTTCGCAACTCATATCAAGCATTTCAGCATTCACACACACGCACACACAACGGGGGAAATAAATACCTCGTTGAAATTATGTTTGCCATTTGCGCCATATTACATTTCGCTGGAAATAATGTGTAGGAGGCAGTCATAATGTACACATGATGCACCCTTTCACGGTGGCTAAATTACATGGCTAATATGCCCAACCGATGATGAATGTGCACGACGCTAACAACGACGATTGTTGAACTGGTTTCGCTTTGGCGAATGGCAATCAGCCCACTTAATTCAAGCGTACCACAGTCCAATAGAACTCAATATGTTTAATTGAAAGAATTTGTGAACCACAGATTTTTTAGATCTTTATTTAGTGGCAAATCTCGAGGATTAATACGTCGAAGAGCCAAACTCGGCAGGAGAGTATCAGTTAACAGCTACTTTCTCGAGAGGTGGAAGAGAAGCCATCTTGGTACGATTGTTACTCCAGATAACAATCAAAGCAGCAAGCTCCGGAAGCTCACTATTATGAGTACTTATGCTCCGCCCGTAGTCCTCTAAGAACTATTTTAAAGGACTTGCCTTCAAAAACAGATTGAACGATGAATCCATGATGAATCAGTAATAATGTTACACAGATCGTGAAAATCCAGCATCCCATAAGAGAAGCGATGTAAATCTTATTAAAAAATCATTAAACTCTCAATTTTCCGACTCCGAGATCTGGATTTCATTATTCCATTAATCACAATTTTGCTTCCAATGGTGGGGTAATGGTGTGAGCTCCATCGGTCCATGTGTGCGAACGGAGCATGTCTGGCAGACATACTTGCTCAGTATTGTCCTATCCCATTTCCTTAAATTCATTAACACGACCGTCTCTGGCACATTAAACGATTTCGTCGAAGCACTTACGATAATGTCTTCCACGCCTTACCCACCTTACCGTTCCTTGTGCCCTGTTGTCATCAGCTTCGTGTCGTAAGTAATTGTAATAGCACGACCGGCTATATGACACACGCCACTGCTCAGGACAAAGCTTTCCTAGTGTACCATAAACATTTGTATTTTGTACGCAACTTTATCGTCATATTCAATCACAGTTTCGTCTCACAACACCGAACACAGCATCATATTGGACTGGAAATCAAAATCGATCAAGGAGCACACAGCACATAACTCCTACAGACCAGAGGAGGTACAAGATTCTACGAGCAATATCTGTATACTCTCACTTTCCGCCTTTGTAGAATTAAATTTCCATTCGCGTTCGCGATTCCGCGCACACTTGTCGAATCGCGAAAACGTTCGATACTTCCAGCAACCCGCTGGCTATGCAACCCCGCTGGGAAGAAGAAAATCGTTCCGAGGTGTAAATGCGTGGAAATGAACGTTTTATTAAAGGCAAAACCCCCGAAACGCGGTTTCGTACGTGCGTGCGTGTTCAAGGTGTTGATAGACACTCTTGGTGTCGATGATGACGTTGATGATAGTGCTGCTGATGACAACTACGTGTCGTCGTCGTCAGTACACCCCGACTGATGATTTCCAATTCCAATTCGCTGCTTATCACGAGCGGGAGGTATGGCACGAGAAGAATTGACAACCAACCGATAGATGTAACCAACGGCGCCATGACGGACGAAAAATGCACAAACTGAAGAAAATAATAGGAAGATGATTAAGCATCAAATGTTAGCTGCAAACAATGGACATTGACAGTGAAAAAAGGAAACCAATATCAAGTAATGCTAGGTTAAACATTGCTACAAAGCGAATAGATAATAAAAACAAAGTGTAGAGTGAGCAAAAGCGGACCACTGCCAGAAGTTGGATGGCGACAGTTTGCATTGCTAATTTTAGACCAGCATCGAAAAGGCGCGTATCGTTAATTGGTCGTGCCTCAAGCATCGTCCGTCCAGCTAATGTCGCCTGTCATCATATCATTCTCAAGCTACTTACACTGTATATGGGAGGAGCTTGGGGTAAAAGGAGCTCCTAACATTTTACTTAAAATTTTTTTATCTAAGATAAAACATTTTGTGATAAAATAATAAATGTAAAAGTGAATTTAGATATACACAAAAAGTCGCTATTTTATTCATTTTTGAATATTGCCGCAGGCATGGCAAATTCAAAATTTAATTAATTTAGTTCTAAAACTCAAAGAAAATCACATTATTTTTTTTTAGGCCATTTCTGAAATTTTCGCTTCGATAGTGTGTAAGGGGTCTTTTTAAGAGAGCTTTAATGTAGATTTATTTATGTTTTGCAGCTGAAATGCTGATAGCTTTTCATACGAACTGATAAGCAGAAATAAGTAAAGCCTCGCATTATACACATTATTTTTTTCCGACGAAATCCCTAAACTTCGATGCTAGCAAATGGTCAAAGCAAAGCAATGGTTTGTTTTGGTTACTATTCGAATTGCCTTGACTGCTTTCGGACTGCTTTTAAATAGAAATTATAGTTATATAAATGTTATATACAGGGTTTTTAAGTTGATAAGGCAATAGCTTCCATTTTTATGGCAGGCTTCTTAGATGAAATGGCAAACAAAGCTAGTTAAACGACTTCGTATGACAGGGAAATCAAATAGCTTTTACTGTAATGTCCTCAGATGATACCATCATAGTAGCCGTTGATATTGAACACGTCCTTTCAGCGCTCGGATAACTGTGTACAATATCAACGGCTACTATGACGATATTATCTGAGGACATCACAATGAAGGGTATTTGATTACCCTATCATCTGAAGCCGTTTCCATATCTACTAGCTTTGTTTGTCATTTTATCTAAACAGCCTACCATAATAATGGATGATATTGCCTTTTCAACTGAAAAACCCTGTAATATCATCTCGATATCTCATTTATGCAGTTATGTAGCATTATGCAAAATTTTTTAGCACATTTTTATTTGCCCAAAAGCCTTGCTAATTTGGTCAATTTCATTGTCAAATTGTCAGTTGTTAAACGTTTCGGGATGAGTTTGCCATGTTTGTGGCAACTGATGTATGCTTTCTAAAATTTCTAAATTTTCAAGTCGAAGTTACCATAAATCCGTATATTAATTTCCCACACCTGAAATCCATATCGTTCTCCTAATCTACCTTACTAAACGTGATTTTCGAGTCTTGAAAAAGTTTCGCTCCATTTTCCCCTAAACACACACACAAACACACTAATGATCGGTGACACACGAAAGCTCTTTGTGGGTAAGCCGGTAGGTTCGGAAGAGATGAAATTATTCAACACTAAATGGTTTGCTTTAGCAAATAAGCTTCCGTGCGAAAAATTAAGCTCCTTCCACGGTTGGGGTTTCCGTTCCGATGATGTCGCCACTTGCTTTTGCTCCCCTTTACTAGGGAAGCGCATGAAGGGTGGCGGTTCAAGTTGGGATGAAATGTAAATTTGAAAACCTGGTGTAATTTACAAACTGTTGTCAACAAACTAATCCTCCCCCCAGCCCATGGTGTGTAAAGAAGAAATGAATTTGAATATATCATTCAGGACGTGCCAATGAAGAGAGCCTTTTGCTATGCTAAGTAGAGCACGGAAACGAAAATAGTATCTTGTCGGGGAGGTGGTCGCATCTGCAGAAAGCCGGCTTGTTGCTGGCCATTGAAATGAAAATGGAAAACAAATCAAGACATGCTTCATAGGTACATTTTGACAAACTGCCAATTTTATTCCCGGCAACGAACGACCGCAACTCGAAAAAGGGTTCGCATGTGACTCGTGGAGCACCGTGGGGTGGAAGGACCACGCAAGGATCTTTCTGTCAATTATGAACGACCCTTTCCTTGGGTCTACGGATTATACAATAAATTGGAGAAAAAAAGACACATAATGGAAGTGAATACAGGAAATTTACACATCTTCTATATCCATGCGGAATCTCTTCCCTACGAATAACGATGCACAAGAAACGGTTACAATCATAAAAAAATGATAACTTATTGTTTTCCTTCTACGCCTTTGCGGAATTATTTTAACCTTCCGAGTTACACCGATCCAAATGTAACTTCCAATTATTCTGACAGTGAGCGAGATGGTTGGAAATGAATCTCAACATCAAGGCTGAACATATTAAATCAAAACAATTCTGGGGCAAACCTTCCTGGCCCCAACCATACTACACGTGGAGGGGTAGTTTCCCGCCTCGACCTTATCTAACCCAAGCTAAACAATTTCGGCAGGTGTTCTTCAGCAAACAAGCTACCTTTTTTCGTTCCTACAAATAAAATGATGAGAGCAAAATAATGTACCTCTCCTCTTCTGGGCAAAAACCGGCTCAGCTTTTGGGGGAGCAGCAGGAGGAATGGGATAAGTTTTTCCATTTCACGCTTCGAAGCGTACCCCCTTCACCTACTCTACCCCGTCCCCGTTCCGCCCTTCCCCGGTTTGCTAATGAGCCGGAACTATTCCCAGAAAGGACGAGAAAGCCGTGGATCCTGACGAGACGATGTAACCAACTAGCAGCGAGCCTTCAGGTGGTTTAGCGTATAAGCTAATCCTGTGTGCTTATCCCGAGGGTGCACATCGTTTCCTTCGGGAGCAAGGATCCATTCGGGAACCGTCCTGTCTGGTCGTGCGATATTGCTTTTTATTAACAACCGATTGAACGGCTCAAGTTGGGGAAAAAATTTACCTACTCGGTTTTGCAAAAGTTGGGGGGGACGTGTTCGGTTGAAAAAGTATTCAAAATCAATAACCACATACTTCAACACCTCTTGGCACCATGGGAAAAACACTGATATCGAGCAGTATTTCTGGCATACTAGACTTAATGATACCACATAGTTGCATAGTCAGTCCTCATTACGGAGAGACGGTCGGTGGATGGGATTTGAACCAGGTCCTTGCAGACTGCTGAAGCCTCAACCACCGGGCCGAGCCACTCTTATGCCTTAACATCAATGAAAATGAAGTTCTAGAAGTCCTCCTTAGTTCAGGATAGGGCAACGTTCAAAATAGTGTTGTGCAAACTAAGTCAGAATGAGTGAATGAGTTAAATCTTTGCAATGACTGAAATGATTTAAATCATCACTAAGAGCAATTTCAACTCACTTGTGATTTAACTCTCCGCGTGTCGACTAACTAGTCACTCATGAGTTAAATAACTCATTGGTGATTTAAATCTCTGTGCCGACGAACGACTCACACACTACTTTTTACAAAGAGTATCTAACTCATGAGAGAGTTAAACACAGTTGGTTCAGGGAGTTCAATCATTCCTCGAGATTTAACTCTTAAAGAGTGAGTGTAAGATTTAACCCACTGTTCTAACTGATTGACTCTGATTTAATTCACGTTACTGAGGGGTTGTTCCCATCACTAGTTCAAAACTGACGAAGAACCGTGTTTTCACTCTTTTATTGCTTTTTTGGCTTCACGATGTACTGGACTATGCTTAACTTACAATCTATTGTTGATTATATTTGACTACGATCTGAACATGGAGTTCTTGCTCACAAACGTTGGTAGAGATGGGATTCAATGTTATGACCAATCCTGAAATTATTTGTCAATCCTGAATCCTGAAATCCTGACCAATCCTGAAAGACGCAGAGCTTACCAATCCTGAAATTATTTGTCTAGTTCTGATGTTTTTGGGGAATCATTTGTTGAACTGACTTCTTTATTCTTTGGCACTAAACCCCCGAGACGTCTCGGCCTGCCATTTCTTGCTTTCTGTGACTTGATTTTACACGTAGTAAAGTATCACGTAGTAAAAGCAAGCTCTGCGAAATCTGCGTTAAATTTTCTAACAAAATGAAGTTGTATTGAGCTGTTCGAGAAAACCTTTTACATGCTAAACATTTAACCATAAAATAGTTATCCTTGAACACAGCAACAATAAACACATTCCGCTAACTCGTTTGATTGCTCTGCCAGCGCACTCTCAAACATTGAAATGTGACTGAGCGCTGTGTGTGTGTTCTTGTCGTACGAAATTAGGTCAACAATTTCCCGCCGGTGATGTAACAACATTTACAAAACCAGAACATTGCCAACAGGCCAGAACTTTGAGTACAAAAAAAAAAAAAAAACACACACAAACACAACTGCCAACGCTTTCATCTTTCCATCTGACGGCGATGTTGCGTTAAGAGGGCGGAAAGTAAAATCAAGCAGAGACTGTGTGCTCCGTGTGCAAAATCTGCCAACAGCAGCCTGAAGTTGCCGTATCGAAACCCCTCTCACCGGGGCAGCCGTCCAACAAGGACACGTTGGGTGAAGTTATGCAAAATCAAGTGATGTTTTTTCCCACCCCAAATAAAGTCCTCGGGATAGCCCAATCGATGGACGCTGGTCGCTCACTTTCCACCGGGGGAAAATCGGGCTGACTGACGGACGCGAAAAGCTGACTGACAGACACAAAGCCGGGGCCCCAGTCAGCTGGGCCCGGTGAATTCGTAGCGACCCAAGTGCAATCAATCAAAATCAGTATCATTTGAGCAAGCGACATCAGATGATGACGAGCGGCCGTCGTCAACGTCGCACCAGATGGTACACTTGAGCTGATCTTTTATTGAAACCGGCTGCGAGAAAGATGTGTCGCATGCTTATTAGACCGGCCTATGTACACGGATACCAGTCTCAGTTGGGGCTTATCAAACGCGTCCTTACCATTGTACTGCGACAAGTGTGCGCTTATTATTTTCTGAAACACGTTGACATGGCCGGGACCTATTTGTCTGCTATAAAAAGGACTAAACGCAGAACAAATGTATTGGCATTTTGTACAATTTAAAGCAGTCTTTTAAGGGCTTTAAAGGCGCCGGACAATATTCGCAATCTTCTTAGCCATAGGACTATTGTGGTAGGCGTTCTACGATCCCCGACAATACATTAGATTAGTATCTCGAAATTGCCTCAAACTGTGATTAATCAACGGCCTGTCAGAGTGCGAGAAACTTTCTGCAGAATGTAAGATAAGGGAAACTTTCAAGACCGGAAAATGAAAGAGAGAGAGAGAGAGAGAGAGAGAGAGAGAGAGAGAGAGAGAGAGAGCATTATGAGATCTATGCAAAGTTGGGGAAAATTTTAAATAAGATTTAACCAAACAAGACCCTGCCGCATAAGAAGATGAATGATTGAGACAGGTTCCCCTGCAGCTGATAGCAATCATTTCCCGGGTTGTTTTTTACTCCATATAACAAAAAAAATCAGAAAATCTCTCCACTACAAAATGACTTCTTCGAGGAAAAGATCGGTCTGCATGCTGTAAGCGCTTAAAGAAACGAATGCTAAGCATTTTACAGTTCTACGAACTGAGTAATTGCTACTCCGGAAACGATATGCTAAACAACGTTTTACAAGTAGTACTTCCCTCCCTCCCTTCCCCCACCGATTATCCCCCCCATCCCGTTCCCTTCATCGTAGCTTCATCGTATGAGTCAGAGCAAACGGTCGATGCAGACGGTACATCGCAACAACCATGAGTCACACGGCGTCAAGGCAAAAGGTGCAAACGGCTGACGGCCAGCAACTTCCTACGTCCCCCCCTTTCGTTCGCCCCCCTTGCCTCGTTATCCGATGCTTTATGTCGCATCAAGAAAAGTTTCATGACGGTTAGGGGTTTCTTATCATCACCTTCGTCTGCTCTTATGCTATGGTGAAGCCTCTCAAAAGCGATGAAGAAATAAGAAACAAACATGCTTGACATACTTGGTGCCGACAGTGGTTTTATCAATGGAAAACTTACAACTGTGACGACACGAATGGGCCCCGTTTTTTCGTTGTACGTCTTGGTTAAATTGTGCGTTTTAAAATGCAAGCTACTTGCATTACAATTAAGGGTGTTATGTTTCCTCTGTGGAATTTTCATGCAATTTTTCGACATAAAGCTTCATTTCATGAATTTCAAAGTCATGCAATTCAGTCTGTCAAACAGACGTTCCTTTTTACTTAATACGCGAATCAAAACCTCCCTCAAAACATCGGCATGCAAGGGTTCGGTTATTGAGGGCCCACATCGTAGTCCAACATGACAACAAAGTATTAGACGTTGCTAAAATCTGTTTTCTTCTTCTTCTTTGGCCTAACGACCTATGAATATTAAGGTCCTGTCATTTTTGACTTACTACATTTAGTGATACCGCATAGTTGGATAGTTCAGTTCTCACTATGGGGGGAACGGCCCAGATGAGATTTGAACCGGCACCACATTCGCCTCGACCACCGGTTCAACCCCCAAAATCTGTTTTGGACCTTTTCAGTAACTTGTATTCTAATAATTTCGGAATTATTTGCAATACGTGCAGAAATGCATCTTCCGGTAACAAGCCTCAGTGGCACAAGTTCTATGCTGTAACGAAAATTAGCAGGGGCACAAACGATTCCCGAAATCCCAACATGACAGAGCGGCTTACGCTGAATTGGTTCAAGTTCGCCGAAGATTATATTTGCTGGACGCACGAATACCGCTACGGCATGTTCTACAGAAAGGAACCCGATGTTCAAATGAGCCGAAACTTTGGGCTAATAATTTCAGAGTAAAGCTTCCATTGGCGTGCATTTCAGCGAAAATGAAGCAGGGGAATTACGCCGAAATCCTAGAAATAAGCCTTACAAATCACGGTCAGACAATGTTGGGCACGGGTTTCCAGCAGTACAATGCTGCTATTCATAATTCTAAACTAAAAAAAGGCAGCAAGATAATTAACGTGGTATTTATGATAAATTTTGTCCATAAAATCACGACTTATTGATGCTACTCATAACAAATGGTTTGTACACTCACTATGGGTAATTTACAAACTCTTAAGATTTTTTAAATGTATATAATAATAATAAATCGCCTTCTGATCCGTTCTTCAGTATCAAATCCCTTGATCGAAGAAGTTTTTAAAGTGCTTCTAGAGACAGGTTCTAAGAGCAAGATCTTGAAGATTTAATGCATCCTGGCGCTCCACAGGCATTAAACCGTGCTGCCCTTCCTGAGACCTACAGTTCCCTTTTAACGACAGATTCCTCGTTGCACGAGGAAATTAAGACCATACCGAAAGTTTTGCCCGATAGTAGTTCCGAGCATTTTCGGGGATAAGTATGGCCATTTAGACCAAAGTAGCCAGTATTACACTGACGGATCATCCTCTAAGGAAGGCACCGGCTTCGGCGTTTTTAGTGAGTCTGCCGAAACATTTTTCAAATTGCGGGAGCGTTTACACTGCTGAACTAGCCGCAATCTTGTACGCACTATTGATGATAGCAGTGAGACCTTCGGATCAGCACTTCAATTTCACAGATAGCCTTAGCGCTATTGCAGCACTAAGATCCCCGAAGGCTGTTAAGAGTCAGGATTTCCTGCTATCTAAATCATAGAATTGCTTGGCTCAATGTTCGACAAGGCGTTCAGGATTTCGCTAATTTGGGTACCTTCTCATTGTGGAATTCCCGGCAACGAGAAGGCCGACTCACTGGCCAAAACAGGCGTCCAACAAGGCGCATTTTACGACCGTCCGATCTCGGCCCGAGAGTTTCTTCGCCTACCACAGCAACTTTTCCTGTCTCGCTGGCAGAGCATGTGGGAGGCGGATGATCTCGGGCGATTCCTTTTCTCGATCTCTCCGCAAGAGTCCCTGCGGCCTTGGTTCGGTGGGCTCTCTGTAGACCGGGCGTTCATACGCATGATGTTTCGACTTATGTCGAATCATTTCGCGTTGAACACTCATTTTCAGCGTATAACTCTGGCTCAGACGAAGGTGTGTGGCTGCGGTGACGGATTTCACGATGTGGACCACCTTCTGTGGTCCTGCGTGGAGTTCGAAACCGCAAGACTCTCCTTGTTGGGCGCAGTCGAGAGCATCGGCAGACGAACGGGGAACAGAAATAAGGCAAGTGTTGGCGACTAGGGACCTCCTCGCATACATGAGGCTCATCTTCCGATTCGTCAGCGACAACGATCTTATCCTTTGAGTCCGCATCCTCATTATCCTTCCGATCCATATCCGCCAAACCTTTTTTTGTTATTCGGTTGTGTTGTCTTTGTCTTAAGTGTGTTTCTTTTTTGTTTTGCCGCGGGTGATCCGTTGACGGAGCAACAGTATCCGGAGTCAAAGCCGACTCTGTCGCAAGAAGGGAGGCAGAAGTTTCTCTGTAACAGTGTTCTCCATCTCTGCCTAGCCTTGATAGAGCGATTTCGGCCTTGCTAGCGTTCGTTGGATTCCGTTGGTGGTCGGCGGGTTCAGTCCCGTGATTAGCAGAGACTCTGCTGTTACGGGATGAAACTCACCGATAGCTTCTGAGTTCGGTGCTGGCCTTATCGAGCTGGGCTATCACTGCTGGCAAATGTTTGTAATGTCCAGATTACTGTTTTCTGTGTATTCTGTGTATTGTAACAGTTCAGATCAGCTACACGGAAGGATGTTCCGTTTAACACACCACACTACTACCAACACATCAACAGAAAGCAAAAGAGACCCGGGCCAAATCATCGATACAACCTCCAATACAGACCCAAACAACCACACCGCAATCTCCAGACTCCTACAATCGAGCACACCCGGGATAAGGCGAAATATCAGGACCTCGAAAGGCCTGCCATTTCTGGCTTTCTGTGATTTGATTTTACCCGTAGTAAAGGAGTCAGCCCTACGTACGGGGGAGACGGTCTGGATGGGATTTGAAGCCCGGTCCTGCCGTGTGAAGGACCACTGGACCGCCCCTAATAACTCCTGCTACTATAGTGGGGCGGTCCGGTGGCCGAGGCGACAGCGGCGCCGGTCTTCACACGGCAGGGCCGGGGTTCAAATCCCATCCAGACCGCCTCCCCGTACGAAAGGCTGACTACTTTTCTACGGGTAAAATTAAGTCACAGAAAGCCAGAAATGGCAGGCCGAGACCTCTCGAGGTTGTAGTGCCACAGAAGAAGAAGAAGACTATAGTGGATATAGCATATAGTATATAGTATATAACACCAAAACGCCACAAAATGGTCACAATAAGAAATTGCTATAACTGCTGACAGATTTTCAGAAGCAATACGACCAGGCCGTTTCTAAAAAAAAAGCAAATTAATAAACCTTAAAATCATGGTAAATACGCTAATAAATAATAAATAAAATAGCTACTTCCTCCATAACTACATCACACCATAAAGCATCAAATCGGGGCAGTTAAACGCATTTCAGATCTGACGTGAATCAGACGATCATATTTCCTTCCAACTATATCAGGGTGTTAATAACAGGATGATGCCATGCTTCTTCTTTTTTTATTACTTACAAAATAGCAATCCGATCGCATGCAGCAGCAGCAGCAGATACAAATCGCGTTTCGCTTCATTAGCAGTAATTGTATGCTTTACTAGCCACCGCGGGGTATCATGTGTCGTCCCTCGCTCATAAACCTTTATTGCTCACCGATAAAAGCCTACACCACTCATATTGATTATTCGGGGAATATATATTGAAGATACGAAGCAGAGGGGTCGGTCTACACCAAAAACTATTAGAATAAAATCACTGCTTCGTGCAAAACAATCACAGAAGCACAGAATTCTCCCTATGAATTCTCCCCAAAAAACCCCTAGCTTCAATTATCTGGACTCTGGGGTCTATAGAGAATAGTGGATGCCATACTAACATATTTCAAACCACATTTGCATTGCAATAAAAAGAAGTGTTGATTATTTTGTTCACCGTGTTGTGTTGTGTTCCAGGTCAATTTCGCCTGGGAACCGATTTTGGTATGCAATCTGCATTGCAACAGGTTTGCAGGAAGGTGTCACGCACCTCACATGCTGTTGTGTCACACTCTCGTGTCCCCTTCGGAAAGTTAGCGAGTCACCGGGAGCAGGAAGTGGGGAAATATGCAAATTACAGAGGGTTGTTGTTCACAGTTTTAATTAACGATTGATTGCATACACTGGTTTTGCACGAGCATATGGAGATGGCAAATTGATCATGTATGAAATTAGATCGCCAATAAGTCATCAGGGCTAAATGTGTGCCACTCGTTACAGCAATAATTTGGAAGCCACAGGCTGACAGATGACGCATCGCACACATCGCTCTCCAATGAAGACTTGCATCTATCTCAAAACGCCCGTCACTGATCCATAGTAAAAATGGAAGAATTGGATTGTTTTTGTTTCCCTATCTCCCCCACCTCCTATCCCCCATGCCTATCTACCACCCACCCCTTCCCCGCTCAGATATTGAGTCAAATAGAATTTTAAATTGGAACCTCGAGGTTGTTTTCAATTGTTCGACCGCGAACCCGGGTTTGCTGTGTGCACATGACCTTTTCGTCCGTTTGGCTATGCTTCTCTGCTGGCCCCAATCTCTGCACACACACACAAACCGGACTCTACACGTCATCGATGGCAGTGTGCGCAAAATTCGCAACAAATAGCAACCGTGCCGGACGGACGACTCCCGCTCATCAGCACCAGCACCAGTAGCAGCATAGCGAAACGATGAGTCATGGCGGGTTTTTGTATGTAGATACGGATTTCTCCACTACCGGGACCGCACCAGGCGAAGAAGTAGTGGACCTACTATGCGCGGAAAGTCCATAAAGTCAAGGAAGTATGTCTATTCATTGTTATGAAGGTAGCGGCTGAATAGCCTAAAAACATTGACCCCACCCCAGGTAGGGTTTCTACGATCGATTGACGTATTACGAGTGTGCAGTGCGTGTACGATTTGCCCGCAATTAAATAAATAATTAAAGCACATTAGAAAAGCTTAGGTTTAAGGGCTTTTTCAGAGAGATCAGCGGACAGATAAGATTGTTTCGCAAAAAAAAGTCAAGCAGTGTTCTCAATGAAGAATAGCCATTCAGGAAGAATATTATTATTGGGCCAGCGGATTATTATCTACCACCGGACCGGTAGATGCGACAGCGGCGCCGATCTTTACACGCCAGGACTTGGGTACAAACCCCATCTGAGCCGTTCTCCCCGAATGGCAGGCATGACCTTAAGAGGTCGTTAGGCAAAGAAAGACGAAGAAGATTATTGTAGCCAAGTACAAGTTCAATTACTAATTGAGAGTCAACTTGTTTGGTCTATAAAATAAGACTTATCAAATAAAGCATGTTTATCCCTCGAACGGAATTGTTGAATCACTTGGTGGGATGTTTCAAGCAAAACGAGAAATATTGCAAATCCATTATGGAATTTTACATTTATATAATGAAATGTTACATACAGGTTAGGAGATATTTGCAATGGGTAGTGCAGTGGAATTTTGAAATAAGCTGCGTTTTAAGAAAGTAGTAAATAAAACACAAAACATTTGCAAGTCTTAGTTTAAATGTTTATGATAGGGCTTGATGAAGTAAGCAACCAAACTAATGGCCAACATTTAACGGATTTGAATCAACCACTAGCACAGGAAACTAGAACAGCTGATTGCAAAATTGATTCCATATTCATGTTGCAAATCTCCCCTAGCTATAGGTAAAATTCCATTATATGATTGCAATTCTACAAAATGATTGAAATAGTTCATTATAAATTTGAAACATTCTTTCAAGCGATTCAACAATTATAATCCCTTAGAAGAATCGATGCCCTCATGACTAAGAATCATGACTAAAGGACGGAATTTTTAAGCAGCTTTCAAATATTCCCTTCCGTAAATCTAAAAAAAGGCAGTGAAACTCAACATAACTTAAATAGTTAGCTCAATACAATCGCTATAACCCTATAAATATTATTTTCTGATGTCATTCAGTTAAATTTTACAGTGGACCACACATTAAATATTAGTTTTCAAAATGGTTGCAATTGCAAACGATTTTGAGGTTTTGTAGACCAAAGCATTTATGCAACTTGTTGTGAGTTAAGTTACCGTGATTCTATTAAAAAAACTATCAGACTGACAATTATTTGTAATTGCTGGGCTATCAATTAAACAACGATAATTCAACGCCGTCTGCCAGCGTTGTGCGCCGTTGGTGTAAAGCCGTCGTTGGCTGTTAATGATAACCTCTCAAACTCACCTTTAAAACTTGGCTCTTTCTGAAGCTCAGCTCATCATCCGCTGTGGCGTTAAAGTCATGCTTTGCGACGGCTTCCATTTTGTGGCTGTGGCGAGGTCCTTCCAGCTATATGTATATGCGTTCAGTATGTGAATCTTGTGGCACTCTGCTCCGCACCCCGCTCTGCTGATCGCTGCTGCTTTCTTTCTTTCTTATCCCACGGTACCCCGTACACGGCACCGTACTTCGTTCCGGATGCGGATCAAAACAACGGATTTGGTTGATTTTCTTAGATACGATTGTACAAACGCACGGCTTATGATAGGGGCTTCCGCCGATAGCCTTAAATCACTGGCGCCGAAACCTTACTGCAGCTGGGTTGTACCGGATCGACGATCACCGTCGCTTCATGGACGCGAGCAACACCGTGATGGGCACCGAACCACAACAAAGCTCACGCACTATTTCACGGTAAACATTCGTACACATACACTAGCGCACACGGAACAATCTACTAACACACTAAAAATGCATTCTTTCACTTGAACGCACTTTCCGTTTTGGGAAGAATTCACCCTTTCCCTTCGCCGATGTTGTTGCTTCTTCTTCTTGTGCTTCACAATTTAAAAAAACGCACGCATCTACGCACGTGTGTTTCACACAAACAACACCACTAACACAGACGCACACTCACACACGCACTTCCAGCAAATCGGTGACGGGGGCCTACTAAGGATAACTTATTTTTAAATTATTTTTTTTTTCTTCTCCACAAACTGCACTGCAATTACGGGGCGACGATGATGATGACACACGCAGCTAAAACAGACATCACATAGACACCGTTCATTAGGTTTAGTGTAGCTAGAGAGTGAGAAAGAGAGGGATGTAACATAAAAATCTATTTCATCGGCAAACAAACACACTATCCGCGGTTCGTGGCTCGCGGCTCACACCCAAGTAAGTAAACAATCAAAAATAATACCACCCCGGAGAGGAGTTGCTGGGGCGGATGGCCCTTGTGACGTCAGTTCTGGTTTCATTTTCGTGTCGCACAACGAGGAGGCGGTCTCCCGTACACTGGGCAACGTGATTTTCTTCTTCTTCGATTTTTTTTTTCGAACAGGAAAAAAACACTCCTAATGAACTTAAAGCTTGTAAAATTTGTGCGCCACGACAAATGAAAACCACCGGAAGTACACACACACACACACAACCGTACAAATTAACGTAGATCCAGAGTCGACTGGTCCGGTGGTGCTCATCCAAACACGTGAGGGCGACACAGGGCACCCGAGAATGGATCACTCCCCGATGACGTCACCCATGTCACTCAGTAGAACGGTTCTAGGTTGGTCGGTGTTAGTGTTCACTTTTTCAACATCAAACTTTATTTTCCAGACTATGAAAATGTCGAAATTAAAAACTTTAAATCGCACTTTTACCCCACCTTTAGAGCACACCTTTCTATGATTGTATCGCGTGTCGCGCGTGTGTGTATTGAGAAGCGCACACACCGCCTACTATCTACTACGGCGGACCGAAAACAACAAACCACACCACAGTACGGACTGGACGGAATGTGGCGCCCGCATCGAGTCTCTTCTCACGCGTTTGCCGTACTCACACTCACTTTTCTTACTCACGGCCGACAAGTGAAGGAAACATGATATGTGCGCGTGCAGCACACAAACGCAAAGCCGCGGTGAGATAGTAATCGCCGGTGAGATGTTGTGTAGGTGAATGAGTAAAGGTTTATAAAGATAAGGATCACGCGCGGTAAGGGCGTTCGGTGGTGGATAATTTAACAACAATTTAAGGAACAAAAGTTTAAATATTAAATTGCTAGACTTGTTCATTCTAAAACTTTAGTTATTGTATCCTCTTTGTTCTTAATAAAACGAAGCGCACTAAAATCCATCTAGTAACCTTGGCGGGAGTGAATCTCATCTCGCACGCGGTTACTCTCGTTGGGTATTTGTTTTTTTTTCTCTATTTCCCTTATCACGAACTCATTGCTGCTCACTGATTGGTATGAGGGGAAGAGATACAAGAATGTTTCGCGTGCTCTCTCTCTCTATCTTTTCCACACCACATTTTCCACATTCCATTGAACTTCGAACTTCAAACTTCACGCGCGCACACACACACACACTGCGACCAGAGGGCACTGTCATCGTTTTTTTTACACACTCCCCACAACAAGGCGGCGAGGGTGTTGCCCCCAAGATGCTCTAGTTCTTTTATTTCTTTCCTACACACAACTCCGTGGGCCGTTATCAGCCGTGTGCTGCTGGAACGAGAGCAGGAACAATTTCACTCTCATTGTGTGGGAAAAGAATAAGCGCCATGCGCTTCGCGGTTGGTCAATAGGAATGCGGATGTTCGAGAAAACGCCGTCCGTGAAAATTTATCATTGATATTTAACTCCACGTAAATTGGGAGCGGTCCTCACATGGCAAAACCCAGGACCCTTCCCTCAAATCTAAATCCCTTCCGGGGCCGGTTCCCTCTGAACCAAGGACTATGGTAATACGGCTACTCGGTATCAAAAGATTAATTTTAAATACAGGGTTTCTCGATGATATTTTTTTTATCATTCAGATGCATTATTTAGAAAAATAGAGGAATTATTGCAGGTCGGTTGTGGAACTTTAAAACCATGTAATGGAATTTGGCAATTGATTGAGGATGGTAAAGAAGTGGAAATTATATTTCGGACTAATTTTCCACACCCACAGTAAAGATCCATAGTCGAATCACATATTTAATCGAAAGCCCGTAGGTCTAGTAAACCAGAAACGGCAGACATAACCTTAACAGGTTAAGCAACGAAAAAATGACGACTTTTAGTAGAAAGTTCTAAGCATTTCATACTTTTTTCGAGTGTGAAAGAACATCATTTCATCGCAGCATTTTCTTCCGCCTAAATAGTGAATCTATTCGCGGAACTGACGGAGGATTACGTTCGAAGCAGACCGACAACCGGCCGGCTCGGCTCCAATATTTGTGCTAATCTGACAATAAATCTGGCCTCATACTGCTAAGGTCGTATCGCTCTCGTTTATCTATTTTTCTAGAGGTTTTTTGTCTGATTCCTAAAAGGGGAAACCTCACAACACAACATCGCGAATATGATCGATGGCTCTATCTTTCCGTCGAAAACCGGAAAACTCAAGGCAGTGCGCGGCTCGTGTGTTTAATTCTTTGTTGCACAAAGCGGAGACTTTACGATGTGCAATAAAATCGTATCCTTCAGCAATATATTTATGCCTTCGAATCCTCTCGGTGGTGTGACCTCAGCAATAAGTAGAGAATGAGCGTGTTAATTTGCACGCGCACCAGCCACAAATGCGTGCAGACACATTGCATTCCTTCCCTTGTTTTTTATTAATCTAAACTCAACACGATGAGGGTACGAAAGGAAACATTATTTATTGTTGTAAAATTCACGGGCAAACCCTTCATAAAATTAACATAAGTAAAATTTCAGTTGGTGTAATTATATATTTCCCATTATTTAAATGAAAATAAAGCCTTTAGATAACACCACGAATGGGCCGATATCAAATCCTATCCGGACCACCTTCTCGTCTATCCAGTTTCGGGTAAATTATCCAAGGAAGCTAAATATTTCTGCGCCCCTGCACACTATTGCAAATAGGTTATTTTTAGCTCCTCGCGGCAAATTGTGCAACAATAACACAATCTCGTGCCAAAGCCAAGATTTGGACTACGCATACATCCAAGTTTGCTTACGCATTTGTAAAGTTTTGTATAAAGAATGATGAAAACAATTTAAATAAATCATAGTGTACATATTTCCACGCCATGTTGCTTGAGGAAAAGTCAATATCAACCAGTTTTATTGCAAGAGACATTTTCTCTTTAGGAGGGGCCCGTTTTGCTGTGCAGTAAACGGGACCAACTGTCCACCCGCCTAGCAATTGTGCGTAACGATCAGCAAGGCGGGTGAAGCATTCGTCTCATTTCACCGAGAAAATTTCCGCCATTTTCCGGGCCCGCAGTGATATCATCATCGAACGCTGGCCTGGTGGTGGTTTCACTCAACTGAAGTCACCGTTTTGAACTCTGATTCCACCCCGCAAACGTACGAACTGATAGCAGTAGGCCATGGAGAGATCAAGAAGGGAAATTCGTCCGTTCGGGGAAAAATCGGGAAAAACTTCAACGTACACGATCGTTGGTCGCAGCAACACGCACGCATTTATACATTGTTAACCACGTCGAATTTCGAGAGTCTACTATGTGTGTGTGTGTTTCGGGAATTCAGCGTGAGGCAACCGGCATCCGTAGCTAAAAGGTTATAAGATGCGTTGGCTGGTGGCGAGCTGGTGGCAGCAAAAGCGAAACAAGAATCTAATCAGATTTTAAAAATAACCAGCCAGCCAGGCGCAGCGGAAATATACAGACACTGGGTACGATTTTTACCAAGGTTTTTCCACCCGGCGTCGAACGTTGAACGAGTCAAAGGTTCTCTCTACCTCTCTCTCTCTCTCTTTCTATCTTACACTCTCTTGTGCACACACACACACCTAAAACACATAAGCACACCGGCTAAAACAAAAGGGAAGCGCGCGTAGGAAAATAAGGAAAAGTTTTACAAAAAAGTAGGCTGATTTTTCGCATTCGATTGTTGACGACCGTAGGGGAGGGGGGTGATAGTGGGATGTGCAGCCAAACGGTTGGGCGGAGGAAGATGGTTTGAAAAGATGGGGTGTGGTGTTAGCAATAGTTGAGTCACCCGTTTCGACAATGAAATAATGATAGGTTATTGGGAAAGTTTTGTTGGGGAAAAAGTTGTTCGTTTTTTTTTCTCTCTCCTTTTCAAACAATTTTCCACCGGTGGGAGAGGAAAGTGTGTGAGTTCAAGTGACAACTGAGGTTGGGGATTTGTGGGGCATTTTTTTTAGGAAAAACTTTAAATACTCAATCATCCAACAAGCTAGTTAACTGGAAAAAAGTATGTGCAACTTCTTCTGTATCACTTCCAGTTCAGTTCAATTTACTAGAAAAGATGAGATTATTGTGTTTTTTGCTTAACAAGCTAACATCAAGCTTTAAAACAATTATTGTGTTTCCTTCGAAAGCGATAGAAGGATTCGGGGAAAAACATACTTTGAAATGAAAATATTATATAAATGGAGTTTTAAAACAAAACAATACATATACAACACGATCTCACTAATATGCATTCAACTGGCTGCCTACAATTAAATCAGATGTTTTTAGCCTTGCAAAACAATTGTAGGTAGTTGCAAAAACTATAATTTAACCATTTTATTCTTATTCTCCTTTGGCCTTACGACCTCTTAGGTGATCATGTCAGCCTTATCTGGATTACTAGACTCAATGATACCACGTAGTTGGAAAGTCAGTCCTCACTACGGGGGTGACGGTCCGGATGGGATTTGAGCCCCGGTCCAGTGCCGTTGTCTTTGTCTTATACACTACAAAGTTTAAATATCTTAACGTAGCTCAGTTCTGGTGTTCCTGTACTTTATTATTTTTCCCCTTCTTTGGCACTCCAACCTCGAAAGGTCTCGGCCAGCTTTTTCTAGTTTTGTGTGACTTGATTTTACCCGTAGCGTAAGCGTAAGCTCGGTCTGGATGGGATTTGAACCCCGCTCCTACCGCATTGAACTAACATACACCATGCTCCAACCCAACCCATAACGGGGATTCATGCTACAGCCATGGCCGATAAAAATTTAGACGAAAATCCATCCTGCCTATGTAGGAGCGGTCTCCTCGTCAAGATGATGCAGTTGCATGTTCTGCGCTTCTGGCTAGCACACCAGAAAACGGGGTGATTTTTGTAGCCACGGCAGGGTTTAAAGTTAACATGAGAGTCATGCGGCACGAATCCAGACTAGGACTAAAAGTCCTCAAAATTGTATCACAAATCAGAACTCGTAATGTTCCGATTGTATGTGCGATGAATAGGGTAGGAATTGTTCATTACATGACACGAAACAGAGAGTGGATAACATTGCACGAGCGGTCATGGCAATGGATCCTGATCTAATTTCCAAAAGTACAGAGGTGCAACAGCTTTTCGAAGTAGGGTCGAGACGAAATACGCTATCAGCCACCATCATTTTCCCCGTTCCTGAACCCTATCGAACATTTGTTCAGCAAATGGAAGGAAATTGTTAACCGAACGAATCTGAACAATGAAGATGAAGTTATGGAGGCTATCGAAAATGGAAAATTTCTTATAACAGCTACAGATTGCAAAAATTGCTTCCGTCGTATGTGGAGCTACTGTTCATAATTTTGGGTTCGAGAAGTAAGTAATTATTAAACTACTTTTTCCTGAATTACAATATCACCTGATTATACCAACGAAGAAGAGAATAACGAAATCATCTACCCACAGCCGTGTAAACGTATCATGTTGGATGTTGCAAATGTTTATGTCGGGCATCTTAAATTTAGTTTGACAGTGAATGTTCACTTACGGTTGGCAGTTGCTAAGACGAAGCTTAAATAAGCCCAAAAACGGTGTATACTAGTAACTTATAAAACATTTTAGAGAGTTCATAGCTTTTTAAAGTTGCTTGTTTTGACATCGTCCGGCCGGCGGTGGCGGTCCGGTGACTGAGGCGACAGCGGCGCCGGTCTTCACACGGCAGGACCGAGGTTCAAAGCCCATCCAGACCGCCTCCCCGTACGTAGGGCTGACTACTTCCACACATACGGGGCCAAAAATCCTTCTGCGTATCTTCCTCTCAAACGTGGCTAAGAGGGCTTCGTCAGTTTCGAACAGAGTCCATGTCTCAGAGGCGTGAGTACTGGGACTATAAATGTTTTGTACAATCCCAGATTCGTCCATGCTGACTACTTTACTACGGGTAAAATTAAGTCACAAAATGCCAGAAATGGCAGACCAAGACCTCTCGAGGTTGTAGTGCCAAGGAAGAGGAAGAAGAAGTTTTGACACCATTATTAAGATTAGAAAAAAAACTAATACCCAATCCTTTCCGACTGTCGATACGACACGAAGGCGTAGTCTTGCGCGCATATGCCTACCGACTGGATGTAATTGAGCGCGGAATCCTGACCCGTGAAGTTGGTGAACAAATTCGATCAGTTATTTATAGCCAGCCAACAACCATGGGGCAACATGTGGTTCCCGGGTCCCGGGCAGAAGAAGTTTAATTCCTTCCACCCAGAAGAAAGCGTACGCCAAGCTTGCCGTGCATCCGACCATTATAAAAACAAACATTTGCACAACAATTTCCAAGGAAGCTGGGTTTCGTTCGTGGCTGTGCGGCACACGACTTACTAATGGGCCATTGCCTTTCGCCGTTGCCCATCATCCGGAACACGCCACCCATCCTTCCACCAAGTGTTCGGAGTTCTGATTGGAAATGTTGTTTTTGCTAAAAATAAATTCAAATATCGAGATCGATTATTCAAAACGAAAGTCTGAACCAAATGCACATCGCTTCACATTGTATATTCCCATTCGATAAAACAAAAAAAAAAGCCAACAATAAACAAGTAAAAGGTGAAGAGGCTGCTGCTGCTGGGTGGTGGGTCTCGTAAATTTTAAAACTCTTCAAAAGAGGATCAAATATGCGAACATTCAGAGTAGGCTTTTTTTGACCTTTTCAAACGAAGCAGAAAGTAAACGGTGTACACAGCAAGCATAATTGAGATTACACAAATACCTAATCCACACAACACCCAAAAAAACACCTAACTTCTTCATGCGTAACTCTTCACAGGCTACTGTTGTGGGGGGAATTTAAAAAATGTAAGCAAAAAGTAAAAGGAAGATGATGCACTCGAGAATGTCGAGAAGGAATCGGGTGAAACGAGGTTGCACCGCGAACTCCTTACCCATTGCTCTCCCTCTCTCTCTCTCTCTCTCTCTTTCTCATTAATTCTCGTTGCCCTTCCGCTTTCCTCTTCCTCCCCCTTCCATTGCTGTGTGTTCTGTGCTGTGCCTTCGGCTATTTAGGGGTTGAAAGTTGATGCAAATCGCTCGGAATAGTCTGGCCATGTGAGAGCTTCATCATCATTATCATCATCGTCGTCATCGTCACCATCAACGCCAACGCTGAACATAGTTATGTCCGGGCGGGTGTATGTTGCCTTACTTTTAGAGCATATATTTAATGTGGTTTCTGGTGCAGCACCACACACGCACACACCCACATAATATGAATGTCATATGCACACACACACACACACACACACACACCATCTCGCGCATCGTGTTCTGTACAGTCATAATCATATTTAGAAGGGGGTTGGTTGCGATGTTCCATCCGTTCCCGACTCTCCCGATGCATTCTTCGGAGCATGGCCTAGAGCTAGGATCGGTATTCGACACGAAACCAAGTCGCCAAACCCGTTTTCGGAGCGCTTTACAAGCCGGTGAATCTTTGCTCCGATAGCCGAAATGAGACAAATAAAGTCGTTTGGTGTGTTTACACGCCGTGCAAATGTCATTTGCAGTTGCATGTGTTGACCGGAGATATCATTTTATGGTTTTTTTCCCTCCCCTATTGCCTGCAGCCGGAAGATAGAACGCCACCGATAGTTCGTGGACGGAATGTGTGGTTGGAGGAAGGTGGAAAGGAACGGGGGTGGAAAATACCGTCAATAAGCCGCATCTATGATGATGGTGGACCTTTTCTCAGAACCGTACGCACGCACACACGCTCACGCTCAGTATGTGCAGTTCGTGCTTTTGCGCTCTCTCTCTCTCTCGCTCGCTATCTCTTACGCTCCCAGCGCGGTTCACTGTATGCGAGATATCGTGTCGTCGAAATTGCTGGAACAAAAAAAAAGCCTCTACAAACCATTGACATTCATCATGTATGCTGCCGATTTTTTAAAAGGTTGCTAGACAACTCGTCTTGAACTTGTTTTTCTTCTGCTTCCTCTTCTTCATCTTCTTCTTTAACACACATGAAAGAACAATAGCGTGTACGCATACAATCAACCAGAAACTGTTCTCGCGCTTGTCAGCGGCATCCCTTCGCTCGCATCACTGTGGCTTACATTCACCAATACTACAGATTTTGGGAACTACATTTTTCGGAGGGTTTTCCCGGATTCACCAACACACACCGGTGCGTGCACACACCGGAATCACCGTTTAGTCGGATTTTTTTTTTTTTTGGTTGAGGATTAAAATTATCTTCCGGCTGCTGCACGGCACGGTGCAGAGGCAAAGACACGGGGTGCAACTATGGAGACACAGAACCAGAATCAGTGCACTTCTCTCGTTCAGCCGAAGTCGATGTCACCCACACGCACAATCCTGCTTCCATCGCGCACACACAACCGTACAACGCACCTCCAACACTACACCTCACCGATCCGCCAACTCCCTACGTTTCACAAGAAAGCACCGAAAAAAGGTGAAGGAAGAGTACGGTAAGAAATTCTGTCTCCTCCCTCACGACGTGCGGCGCGTTAGTAGACGGCGACTGGGGTTTGTGGGTTAGCGCTTGTCGTGCCGTTCACACGCACAAAATCGACGTACGCTGTGCCGTTGCCGATATTGCTACTTATTCACAATGCACTCACGGGTGAAACTAACGCTGACCGAAAAACACAACGCAACGAAAAACGGCTCGATAGACAGACACACACGAAAAAGGCGAGCGGGACGAGAACGTTGTCGCTTTTTTCTGAAGCGAGCATACGGAAAGAAGGTTGGTACAGGTATGGGCAGTTTGACAGCGACGTTCACGATGAAGGATCGTGTCATTGACAAATGGTGACCGAACGCGGTGGGTGAAAAAAGTGATTTATTTTATTTAAATTTCAAGGCTTTGGAATTGATTTCTTAAAATGTGTTTCTTCTTCATTTCTTATGTATTTCACTATGAACGGAGTACAATTTGATGAACAAAAGATGTGTCGGGATTTTATTTTGGATTTATTTTTCTGTTTTTTCTTTGTTTATATTGCAGACGACCCCTGTACTCTGCATTTGACAGCCACCCGCTGTCAAACATTTAAATCCCACCAATTTTTGAAAACACACAACTTTGCGCGCTTGACCGCTACCGGTCGTGAAGGCGGTCGTGAATATTCCCGTTCATCCCCAAAACCCAACCAACGCCCACATGAACGAAGCATACTCACAGGCCAAACGGCGCCGGCACGCTCAACCCGGCAACGAGCGTGGCCAAAATGAGCAGGAAGAGGACGATTTCTTTGGCAGCCAGTTTTCGGTACCGGCTTCGCAGGCCGCCAGCCAGCGTCGATATTTGTCCCAGCGCAGCAACCTGCAGCGGTCGCAGGTGGTTAAACCCGGACGCAAACCACCGACAAACTACTACGAAAGTGTCCTGTTTATGGCCGGGCTCAGTTTGGACGAGCCGGGCGGTGTCGTGGTGCTGAAGTGTGAACCGATCGTGTTCATGCACAAGCTGAAGAGTGTCCTGCGCACGAATGCCGACTATCCGACGAACGTGGACCGGTTTTTGGCCGGCATCGAGGTAACCATGAAGGATCGAACCAGTTTTCTGAAGCTGCTCGAATGTTGCCAGGTGGTGCCGAGCGCGGCCACGGTGCATGAGGACGCACTGCAACCCGTCCGTAAGCCCGTGCAGGAGAGTTTGATGAAGATGTTTCTGCTGGTGGACTTTCTGCAGCTGAAGCTGATCGAACTGCTGTTCGGGTACCTGATGCAGGAGCTCGGTACCGTTGCTTCCCCGGACGGAGGACTGATGGTTGAAGATTCGATCGTCGGCTTTGTGCTGTCCCAGCTGAAATTTATAGACCACGTCCAGAACGGTGAGCTAGTGTTCGAGAAGGTGTTCGAGCTGCTGGCGAAAGCGAACCGCAACCAGGTGGTGTTCGACGAGATCATCTTCAGCCTGGAGGATGTGATCGACGTGTCGAAGCACGATGACGCGCTTGCCCGGCTGGTAAAGTTGCGACCCCGTCCACAGGATCTGATCACACCCAGCACCGTGGAGGTGTTTACCGGTATGTGCCTGAGCGTGCAAACGCTCGAGTTGCTCCGGCGCAAGGTGGTACAGTATGTGGCGGACGGCTGCCCACTCCGGTACTATCCAGCGTTGGTGAAGATGCTGCTCAAGTTTAATCGTACCGAGCCGCCGGAAAACATTGCCGCAATCGTACGGGAAGTTCGTCGGCTGCTCGACACCAGCGCGCACGGCGATACCTGGACGGCAACCGCTTCCACTGCGGACGACTGTGCGGAGCAGGTGCTGCGTACGATCTATCAAGCAATATCGGCTTCGGCGCTGCTGTACGATGCCTGGATCACCGTCATTCGGCAGCTGCCGAGCGCCGAGGACCATCTGCCCGTCGATCTGCTGCTGCTCACCATCGCCACCACGATCAACGAGGTAAAGGCACCCCGCATACGCAAGCTGACGATCAAAAAGATCGAGCAACAGTGCTTTACCGACGCGCACACGGACCTGCTGGTCGGTGGCTGCTTTCACCGCGTGCTGCAAACCCATCTCGACGGCTTTCTGCAGCTGATCGAGTGCTGCACGCGCGAAAAGCACGAGCGTGTGTGTGAGTTTGGTGTGGCCGCGATGAGCGCACTGTTTGCGCTCGATCAGTCCGTCATTGCCACCGACAATCGGGTCGTGCTGAGCAAGATCGTTGGGTTCATCTGCGAAATGGCGTCGGCGAATGTGGCGAGCCGGAACGATTTCCTCATCGGCCGATGCATTGGAGCGTTGCGTGAGTTTACCAAACCCGCCCCGGGGATTTAAAGTTTGAATTCGTTTCAACTTTGAGTTAATCGTTTCAGGCAAGCTCCACGACTCGCACCCGAAAGAGATCGAACGCAGTGCGGAACTGCTGCTCCGCATACTGGACATCGCACCGGAACTGACGCTGAAACAGTACCGTCCGCTGATCGGCGTGATTTATGCGGCCGCCATTCCCTCCCGCCGGAACGACGATGATACGGAGCTGACCGCGATCCGGGACAACCTGGAGATCATCGTCAAGAAGCAGCTGATGTGCGACAACAAGGACACCAAGCGGAAGGGCATCATCGGGTTGGTGCAGATGGTGTACTATCTCTCGCTCGTACCCACCCCCACCGACGATGCACCCGAGCTTAGCGCGAGCTTCGATTCCGAGCGTACGATCGGAACGGTCAGCGACATTCCCAGCGTAACCGGCCGCAACCTGGCCAATCTTGTCAGCACACTCTTCCTGTCCACCAACCAGTCGCCGGATTTGCTCGCCATATGTTACGATGAGTTGGCGAGCATGTTGGCCCAGGCCCGCCCCCGGTCGGCGCCCGCCTGGGAGAAAACGTTCATCATATGGTTGTGCGATACGATCACGATGGATTTTCAGGGCACGTTTCTGGTGGAAAACGAAACGCCCCTCCCGTCGCGGGATGCAACCGGACCGGCCGGCATTCTGCTTGCACGCAAACTGTGCATCAACGAGGCGGACGAGGAGGAACCGGTCAATACGGAGGCGGCTTCGATCGCGGTGAACGTTGGTGGGGCGGTGCTGGTGCATGGTGGCGGCAGTCGCCATACAGCCATCGGCTATCTGGCACCGATTTTTAGACTAATGCGTACACTGCACTACGTACGGTATGGTGGGGCGCTCGAGTCGATCAATGCGCTGCTGGGTTGTACGCTCGTCGTACCCGACTTCTACGGCGTTAACGAGGAGGAAGAACGGCGCTTTTCGATCGATCTGTACGACGAAGCGTCGTGTACGCTGCTGCTCGACATCTACTTCTATCTGGCCAACTGGTTCCGGGAGTGTGTGAGCGCGTTCGTAGGCCAGGAAGACGCCGCGATGCGACGGAAGGTCAGTATTGCAATTGCGAACCAGTCGCCAGCTTTCCGTAATACAACTGTTTTGACGCATTCCGCCAGGTGCTCGAACGTCTGCATGAGCTCGTAACGCTGGAACATCGGCTCGGACGCATGCTGGAACGAATGGTCGCGGACGGCGAGTACATTCCACCGCTCGCATCCGACTTTATGGATCCACCGGCTGGCGCGTCGAAGAAACTAAAGCTGGCGGAAGCCCAGCGAGCCGGTCGTCCGCGGGCGGGAGCACACGATAAGACGGTCAATCTCGATGCACCACTCAGCACGCAAACGGCAGCCGCAACTGCACCCTCCACGGTGGGACAGTTTAATGAGCAAAGTTTGCTGCTGCGCTGTGCCTTTGCCCTTCGCCGGATGGATCCGGAGCTGGTGCGGCTGTTCGCCGTGCCGCTGGTACCGGCCCGCGTGCTTGAACTGCCGGCACAGCGCGGTACGTGTCTCGCGCTGCCCGAGTACCGTTTCGTGCTGGAAAATGTGACCGTTGCGCTGGAACAGTCGAGCGAAGCGGAGGGTCGCTACCGGCGGTGTATGGTGGACCGTTGGCAAGAGTTCGCCGAGCGGACGGGTGTTCTGCAGCAGCGTCTGCAGGAAGCAACGCACCGTTTGCAACCCGCTTCCGTTCAGGAGCTGCTTCCGCTGAAGTCCTGCTACCTCTGGAGTCTTCGGCTGGCAACGGCAATGCTGACGTGGAAACGGTTCCGCGAGCAGCGTGGCCGAGCCGAGCTGGTGCGGGTGTTGCGACTGCTGGTGGAGAAGCTTACCGACCCGGCCGAACCCACTGCGGACGATTTGCATCTGACGGAGCTGGCAAAGCTCCTGCTGAAAGGGCTCGTCGTGCAGGAAGCGTGCTTCGGTGATCTTTCGATCGCAGCCCAGCTATATCGACTGGCACGCGCGGTCGGTGAGAGTGTCGGTGATCGGACCACTGCCTCCCGCTCTATAGCTCGGTTTACGCGTAGCATTCTCACCGCACCGGACATCCGTTCAGCGGACAGCAGAGCGAACCAGCACTTCACAACCATCCTGGATGGGTTGATCGAGACGGTCGGGTTGAAGCCACTCAAGCAGCTTATCGTTGATATGCGGCAGGATGTAAGCATCGACGATAGGATCACCAACGCTAAGTCGGGTGGCAAATCGAAAGGGAGTAAAGAATCGTCCCCAGCTACCACCACCGTCCGCACGTTTGCCTCCTTCAAGCGACCACACTACGCCCTACTGTTCAAGGGCTTGTGCCGAGCGTTTCTGCGCGTGCTGCAGGACGAAATACGTGCCCGGGCTGGTGCGGGTGGCGGTCCGAACCGTCGGCTCGAGCTGTGGGAAACGGCATGCGAAGCGACGGGCGAACTAACCAACATCGTTAAGCGTGCGCAGCACGCAGGCAACTTCGGCATCTACCTCCGTTTCGCGCAGATCTTTATCAAGCTGTTTCTCAAGAGTGGTCTGCCCGCGCTCGAAACCGTACTGCGCTCGTCCGCGGAGCGTGCGTCCAATCTGCTGTCGACACTGCAAACCACCACCCGCTATCTGCACAACGTATGCTGCCAGACGAAGGTGGCCAAGGGGACCGGCTCATCTGCCGGTGCACTCGCCCAGATTCCTTTCGTGCGGGAGTCGGTCGAGACGCTGGTGTATCGCGTAAAGGCCGCCCTGGTGGCGAACCGCTGCTCTGCCGTCTTCTGGATGGGCAATCTGAAGAACAAGGATATGCAGGGTGATCTGATCGCTTCCCAGCTGCCTGCACCCGAATCGGACGAGGGGGAGGAAGAGGACGGGACGAATGATGCGTTGCAGGACGCATCCGACATTGCGGACGATCTGAGCGATGATGGTGGCGAGAGTGGTGCACCGGTTGCTGGGACATCGGCAACGACGCGCCCCAACCGAGGGGCAGCTAGCGTAACGAAATCGTCTCAGAGTAAGTGCTTCTGAGCTCTGAACTACCTGATATTTACTAAGACAAATAAATAAACTGGGGAAAGCACAGAGTAGTATTGTAATCCTGGCCTCCTGGGCCTCATCTAATTAGTAATACAATCTGCTACTTCTATCTGGTATGACAACCATGTAAGTGTTGGAAGGTACTTCCTCTTACTTACTTATCAGGCGCTACAATCGCTTTGCGGTCTTGGGCTGCTGCAACAATCCTCGATACCGCTCACGGTTCAGCGCCGTCGTCTGCGAATCCGTTATCCCGACCGTTTTGGCGGACGCATCAACGCCATCACTTCATCTGCAGTTTGGGCCTACCACGCCTCCTCTGTCCGTGTGGACGGGCTAAAAGGACTTTACGGGCTGGGTCGTCCGGTGTCATTCTCATGACGTGACCAGCCCACCGATGGTGAGATCATCGTACAGCTCGTAGAGCTCGTCATTGTAGCGGCTCCTTCATTCTCCTTCCAAACTTACGGGGCCAAAAATCCTTCTGAGCATCTTCCTCTCGAACGCGGCTAAGAGGGCTTCGTCAGTTTTGGACAGAGTCTATGTCTCAGGGGCGTATGTGAGTACTGGGACTATAAATGTTGTGTACAGTCCCAGCTTCGTCCGTCAACTGACCAAATTTATTCATGTTACATAACTATACAGGCAACGCCTACTAGATCCCTAACTCCCGAGGTTGCCATGTTCCACAACACTTCTCCTCAAACACGGTAGATTCTAATCCAATTTGTTGGCACATCTTCTCCATCTTGACGCGTGCCAATGGTTTTGTTAGTCCATCGGCAACCATGTCTTCACTAGAGCAATAGTGAATATCTACTACTAATGAGTGACCGAACGTAAAAACTGCGCATACCGAGTAATGCAGCAGCGGCATAGAACGCGGGCATGCGCAGAGGAATACTCACGGCTCAGGAGAGAAGAGAAAAGAGTTCACCGCACCAAAAAACAACTTTGGGAAGAGCACCGGGTGCGGGAACTTCAAGAAATCAGAGTGCGTTACGGACCAGGAAGAAAGTTTTACCAGGAGATAGCAGGTCGCCGAAATAACTTTAGACCTAAGGTGACCTGCTGTCGGAATAAGGATGGGGATCTGGTCAGTTACCAGCCAGAGGTCCTCTCGCGATGTGCTCAGTACTTTGATGAATTGCTGAATGATCAGCTCAACGAACAGCTAGAGGCTCCACTAGCAGATTGATATCATGCTAATGCCACCTAGCATTGATGAGACACGAATGGCCATCCGTCGGCTCAAGAACAACAAGGCACCAGGCACCGATGGAATAGTAGCCGAACTGATCAAAAACGGTGGTGCAGCACTCGAACAGGAAATTCATCAAATTATTACTGAGGTATGGGATAGCGAATCGATGCCTTGTGATTGGAATCTTGGCATCATCTATCCCATATACAGGAAGGGAGATAGGCTAGAGTGCAGCAACTACAGGGGTATTACGGTGTTGAATACCGCCTACAAGATCTTCTCCCTTATCTTACAAGATCGACTTGTCCCATTCGTTGAAGGGATAGTCGGAAACTATCAGAGAGGATTCCGAAACGGAAAATCAACCACTGACCAGATCTTCACGATGCGGCAAATCTTGGAGAAGATGGCGGAGCAGCAGTTCCAATCCTACCATCTCTTCATTGATTTTAAAGCCGCATATGACAGCATAGCCAGGGTAAAACTGTACGACGCAATGAGCTCTTTTGGAATCCAGGCCAAGCTTACCAGGCTTGTACGAATGACAATCTTCTACACATGAATACGATGAACAGGCTCATCGATAGCCTTTAGAATCATCAATAACCACACCAACTCACGGCTGGCTTCACAAAGTGCCACGTACTCCGCTTCAGTTGACGAAAGTGTGACGCATGGTTGCTTTCGTGCTGCCCAGCTGATTGGTCCTCCGAGAAGAACGACGAAACCGGGGTTCATCTACGTACGTACTTCCAGTTGCCCCGGTGAACCGATTCTTAAACTCCAATCCGCGGTGGACTGAAGATAAGCGTAGCGTTCGTTTTGCTTCGGTCCAGTCTGCTTCTGCGGCCTAGAGTTGATGCACCGATTGCAATATCTGGTCTCGTGTTTACCGCAACGTACAGAAGAGCGCCCACCAGGCTCTGAAACTCCTCGTTTCGTGATCGTGTTACGCGAATTCCTAAATAATGCCTTACGTCTCCCAGGCACGTAATGGTAAAGTGCTCTTGAAGATGCCTACGAATAGGCATGAGTCTGCTACGGATGGTATGTACCTCAGCTGCTGCCAGCCAGCCTTGGAGCCTTCCAGTTTCCTCCAGTTCTCCATGAAGGTACGCTGTCTTCACGTCCGCGTGTTGTACCAGCACGACGGGCTGCAACACTCAGCAGGGTCCACAAAGTGGTTTGTTTGACGACTGGAGCAAAAACTTCGTCGTAATCGGCCCCATACTTTTGCCTGAATCCTTGCGCTACCGGTCGGGCCTTGTAGCGAATGAGGTTCCCATTTTCATCCATCTTTTTTGTAAACACCCATTTGTTGCCAATAGCCTTCTTGTTAGGAGGTAAACTTACTACTTTCATAGTTGCCATCCACATGTCACGGTCAGGGCTAGCCATCGCCTCATTGAATGTGCATGGTTCCCCGTGGAATTGGGTGGCTATGCGCACGGTGTCTTGATATCGTTTCGGTGGAATACCCTTTGTAGAACGCTCCGATCGTCGAATTACCGGAACAGAACGTCCTTCTTGATGGATAGATGTTTCTGGCCCCCTCCTGCATACCAGATGCTTCTAGCTCCAAGATATTTTCGCGACCGGTAGAGTGGTCTTCAATATCACTTTCCAATTCGTCGTTCGATGTTGCTGATTGGAAACCGTCAAACTCTATCTCACTAAATTGATCGTATTCCTGGCCATCGTCATTTTCGGAGAATGTAGCTGCTGGTGTCTCATCATCACCAATTTCTAGTGTTGCAACAACGGGATCTTCATCAGCTTTGCTACCAATCATCGGATAAGAAAATGGATATGGAAAGATACTTCCCTGCGAAGGTTTGGTTTCCCAAACCTCCCGATGTGTCAGAAAACGACAATCTCTGCTCGTGGTCATCTTGTCCGTTACAGGATCGATGAAACGATAGGCTTTATACTGCAAAGAGTAGCCTACAAATAGCATCTTTTTCGATTTTGCATCCAGTTTCGAGTGCTTCTCAGATGGTATCCATACATATGCCCACGACCCGAAAATCTTGAGGTGACTGAGGCCAGGCTTCTCTCCAGTCCAGAGCTCAAACGGTGTTTTCTTTATGGGCTTCGTCGGTAACCGATTCTGCAGATATGAGGGCCGTGTGCACAGCTTCTGCCCAATACGTGTGTTGCAGCTGCGCGTCCAGAATCATACAACGAGCCATCTCCACCGGCGAACGATTATTTCGCTTCGCTACCCCGTTTTGTTGTGGTGTATACGCAGTGGTGAACTGTTGAATTATACCCTCTTGACGACAGGGAACGTTTAAGGGCTTCATTCTTGTATTCGCCACCTTGATCTGAACGAATCACCTTGGGTACTCTTCCGATCTGATTCTTTACATGTTGAACGTAATCCTTGATCCGATCTGTAACCTCGCTAAAATACACTACTGTGTAGCGGGAAAAATCGTCTATCATCGTAAGGAAGTAACGACATCCCCCCGGGCGTTGACGTTTTCATTGGTCCAAACACGTCCATGTGGATAATGTCCATGAGATTCCTTGGAAACGGCAGAAGTGCCATCTTTCCCTCTTTTCAGCACTCACATGTTACGATACCTGTTGCTAGACCATTCTTTTCCAAGTCTCGAATCGCATCCGGCTCACGATGCCAAGTGTGTAAACAGTTCGGTGTATGTTCACTCACTTTAAGGGCAACGTGTGCTGTCCGTAACCCATACATCCCGTCGGAAATCATCGTATCTGCGATCACCTTTTCGTCCTTTTGGATGTGACACCCATCCTCATCAAAGATGAACTTGAGTCCCTTGGCTGTCAGTTTCCTTACATATGTTAAAATTTTGGTTTTGAATTGTGGAACATAGAGCACACACAGTGAGGAGAACAGTGCTGCATTCACCCTCTCGAGTCATCCACGTCATTCTACACGAACCGATTCCTTCTGCCATCTGGTAAGTAAACGCTCTGCCTCAGTGAGCAGTCTAACCTAACAAAGTAGTCTCGATCGAGGCACATGTGGTGATGTGGCGCCGGAGTCAATGACCCACGCATCACGTCCACTGAACCTTTGAGCAGCCGCGAATGTGAAATTCCCGACATTGCTTCTGCTTGTGGCCCGGTTTCCGGCAAAAGTTACATAACAAGCTATTTCTCTGCTTCCCGGTAACTGCCTTAAGCACGGAATCGTAGCAACCTCCGTTTCCCCTTCCTGCTACTTCATCAGCCAACTTGGATTTGATCAATTCGAGGGTCAAATCGCTCTCGGATCTGGTCTGCAAAGCTTTCGTCAGAGTATCAAAGGATTCGGGCAAGCTTCGTTGCACCATTGCCACCTGCAATTTACAGTCCAATACATGATTCGCCACCGCCAGTCGCTCGAAGAGTTCTTCCATTTCGAAAACGTGCCGCTCGATGTCTTCGCCATCAGTATACCGTTTGTTGCAGACTTGTTTCAGCAATGACACTACGGAAGTCAATGTTACCTTTTCGTATTGGGTTTTTAGGGCATCCCAGGTCTGCTTCGCTGTTTTCGAGTCCTTGATTAAGTTTAACTGACCATCCTCCAGAAGAAGCCCAATCGTTGCTCGGGCTTTCTGGTCACCGGTGTCCCAAGCCGTGGTATCTACTGCAGTACTTGATCCGGAGACAGCAGCACTCGCCGACCTCGTTCCAACCACGTACCGCCACAAGTCTTCCCGTACCAGCAGAAACTTGACTTTCGTTTTCCATGTTTCATAATTACTTCCATATAGCTTGGCAATCCCCAAACGCTCCATCTTGAAAAATTTTCAACTCTTTCGTTATCGTTTCGTTAGGGTCCTGGGCCCATAACCTGTGCGGAAGGTACTTCCCCTTACGAGTGGAAAAAGAACAACTGACTAAATTTATTCGTCTAACATAACTATACAGGCAACACCTACTAGATTCCTAACTCCCGAGGTTGGTATGTTCCCCAACAGTCAGGTGTACAAGGCCGTCAGAAATCAATCGAATAACTTAACCAGTCTGACAAAGAATGACGTGTTTAATTTGCTGCATAATCTGGTAATCGAACAGGGTATAGAACTCAAGATTGTACTTACTTATCCCGCGCTGCAACCGTTTCGCGGTCTTGGCCATCTGCAACACTCCTCGATACTGCTCACGGTCCAGCGCCTTCGTCTGCCAATCCCGGCCGTTCTGGGGGACACATCAACGCCAGCATCTCCTCTGTTCGTGTGGACGGCCTATAAGTACTTGACGGACTGGATCTTCCGGTGTCATTCTCATGGCTTGACCAGTCCACCTGGGAACCTGGCGAGTATCTAGTTCGCTGCACGATGATGAGATACTCCTCCATTGTCCTTCCACACATACGGGGCCAAAAATCCTTCTGAACATTGTTCCCTCTGAATAATTTCAGTCCCAGTACTCTTATACGCCTCCAAGACATGGACTCTGTCCAAAACCGACGAAATCCTGCTAGCCGCGTTCGAAAGGAAGATGTTCAGAAGGATTTTTGGCCCAGAATGTGAGGAAGGATAATGCAGGAGTATCCCATCATCGTGCAGCGAACTAGATACTCGTCAGGATCCGGTGGGCTGGTCATGTCATGAGAATGACACCGGACGACCCAGCCCGTCAATTACTCACAGGCCGTCCACACGAAGAGAAGAGAACAGCCCCAGCTTAATCCATCGCGACAGGTATCTAGATAGAGTGGAGAACATTCTCAGGCTGTGGTATGACAGGTTGACACCCATCACCCTTGCGCGTAACTCAACATCAATGCTGACTGGTGTTGGGTAGTGAGCTCGAGAGCTACCGGGAGGCCACGCCTCAGTAAAATGAGGGCTGTGAGCTCGGTTTTCGATTTCAAAAAGGTAGCTCCCCACTCTAGAACCTCACGAGGTAGCTCTTCGCACTTCGTGAGTGCGGAGCTAGACCGGGAGGCCTCACCTCTCACATGTAAGTGAGCAATTGCCCTCTCCTCTTTAAAAAGAGCTACTTGACCACACGCTAGTGCTGACTTTTGACTCCAGATAGGTGAAGTTCTGGACGACTTTGAAGGTGTGGACACATATCTGTACATCACCCCTGCGTAAATCAGTGTTTGTTAGCAGGGCCGCTGGGTGGTGCCACCATCATTTTGGTTTTCGCCTCGTTAATCTCCAACCCGAGGTTTAGTCCCGCTCGCTCGATCCTTTGATAAGCTTCTGCTGCATAGGAGAGCCTCAAACCAAAGAGGTCTATGTCATCAACGTATGCCAGGATCTAGATTGACTCGTAGAAGATGGTCCCCGAAGTTTCCACCTCCGAGTCGCGGATGGCTCTCTCTAGCGCCTGATTGAAAAGGAGACAGACAAGCCCATCTCAACCTGGCGCAGGCCCTGAAAGAATTCCGTCCACCTTCACCTGGCATGTGATGTTGGCCATTGTCATTCTTACAAGCCTGGTAAGCTTGACCGGGATTCCAAAGCTCATTGCGTCGTATAGTTTTACCTTAGGCTTTGCTGTCTTAGGCGGCTTTAACATCAATGAAGCGGTGGTAGATGGTTCTGGTGAGTGGCTGATAGTTTCCAACTATCCCTTCAACGAATGGGACAATTCGATCTTGTAGACGGCATTCAGCACCTGTAAAACCCTTGTAATTGCTGCACTCTAGCCTATCTTCCTTCTCGTATATAGGATAGACTCCAATCACTTCCTGAAGTACAGAAGAAGATCCTCATTTCTTGTGATATTTTTTTCCATCCTCCGTTCCGTCACAGCTACAGCTTTAGGATGTGGAAAGGGGCTTTTCTGTTTTTCATTACCATACCACTGTTTTATTACATGGTGATGGGTTTCTGGTATCGTTGGTACAATATGTACAGGACATAATTTGAGTCAATACTTAACGTAAACAAAACAGAAAGAAGTAGAAGGCCAAACAGCAAGGCACTACTTCCCTAACGGCGATGATATATTCTCTCTTCTAAATGCTTCAAAAAATTAGTTATCTGTAATGAATGCACTTTTCCGGAAACAATCTCATTTAAAAATGCATTATAAGGCATATCCTTCTGCGTGGATACTTGATGCTACTCACGATCGTCCTGTATTACGCCTACAATTCTCTAATATCGTTCGGAGACACACATTTAGTGGGATTAGTGGGAAGCTAAACACAATCTCGTTTCCATTTTGTACCACGGGGAAGGAAGGTATCGAACAGCAGGCGAATGTCCTTCGAGCAAAGAAGGACAGGTCAGTCTTATTCAGCCAGCAGCAACTAACAAAACGATACCACCTATCTCACTGGGAATCTACTACCCCGGGGGGGTTTTTTCCCCCCCGCACTATAGCTGCGTTTCGATCGATCATAAAACAGATCCTCCATTCGTTGCTATCTTTTTGAAAAACGCTCTCGTACGGTTGGTTTGCCGGTACAAAATGAATTTTCCCATCGCTTAGGCACACCATCTGGAAGACTGGATAATTGACCCTGGGTGGGGAATTTTGCTTTTTGCTGTCAAAGTCCGAAAAAGGGGTCGAGACGCACACAACTAATGAATGCACATGAGCTTAGTAGCGGATACGGTATGTACAAGATGGGGGATGAACACATAATCGCCCACCCACCCTCAGTGAGGGTGACGAATGTTGCAGAGATTTTTAAAGCTAAAGCAGCACACACACTTACATACATACATACACACACACGACTTACACCTTTTTTGGTTATGGCGGCTTACGGTAGTTAGTTTAGTTCTTAACGGCGATTTTGGAGGCACTTTCTGTTGGCATTCATGTTACGTGGGGCGAGGAAAGGTAGGTGGAGAAGGGGGAGGGGAGGGGGGGGGGTTTAGAACGATAACGATTTCCTACAGTTCCTATTAAACTAGCTAGGTGTGTACAAACCTTACAAACTAGCGGGAGACGACGACGACGACGGCTATCCTTCGCCCCACAAACCTGGCGAATGGCACACACGGAAGATGCTACGCCGGCCGGTTTCTATCTTCTGACGATGGGTTCCTGTGCCAGTGCGGGAAACGAACCACCACCGTACACTGCTTCATCCTCATCTTCCTCTTCCGGCTCTCTGTCCTCCTCATCTTCCTCCTCCTCATCCTCGTCGTCGTCTCCGTTCTTTAACTGCTACGAGAACCCTCGAGAGGGCGAAGGCACCGGTGAGGGTGGCGGAGGCAGGGGTGAGAAATAGGTCGAACTGCGGGAGCTCGGCGATGGTGGACAGCTTTCCGGCAACATGCCACCAATATCACTGTGATAGTGGGAACGGGGCGTCGGTGGTGGTGGGTACGGTTCCGGATCGTAGCAACGCTCCTTGTACTTTCCCGCCAGCGAACCACGCCCCTCGTGCCCGTGGCGTCCGCTGCCACTACCGACCGAGCTGCTAGTGCCACCGCCGGTCGTACCGGACCCATGCCCACCGCCACACCGCTGGCTGCGGTTGCTTTTGCTGGTGTAGTTCGAATCACTCTCGTCGCACGCGTCCGTCGAGCATGGTGTTGGCGGTGGCGGCTGATTAATGATCTTGTAGTGCTTGTACGGATGATAGCTACTGTTGCAGTAGCGTCCCGTCGAACCGGCTGTCGTTGCCGGCGATGGTGGTGGATTGAGCGGATACCCGATCAGGCTACTGCCGTTGGTGGTGGAACTGCTGGCACCGGTGATGTGATTGCGGTCATAGCTGCCCCCACTAGCGCGACTGTTCAGCGTGGACATACGGACCGCATCCGCCACGGACGCCAGCTTCGAAACGCGTATGTTCTTGTTCAGCCCACCCGGGGACAGTGGTGCGGCCGCCTGGTCACACTCCTTCGGCTCGAGACCACCGCCACCGGTACCGAACCGGGTGCGGAACGTTTGCAGCAGGTAGACGACCAGAAATACGACCGCCACCGCCGTCACCACGACGATCAGCAGCGTGATCTTGCTCGAGCTCGGTGTCATCCGGCGATTGCCGTACTCGCTACATATCTCCGGCGCTTCATCCTCACCCTTCGCACAGTGCTCGTCGCCGTCGCACACGTTGTGAAACGAGATGCACACCTTACTGGTTGGGCACTGGAAATCTTCCGGGTTCTTGCAGCAAACCGCTTCATCGTACCCATCCAAGCACTGGGTCGTCCCATCGCACACCAGATGCTTGTCGATGCATTCGCCAGACTGACACTTGAACTGATCACCGCGGCACGTCGGACAGTCCATCTCGTCCGAACGGTCCGGGCAATCCTTCTGGCCGTCGCACCGCCAGGACGACGGTATACACTCCTTGTTGCCGTCCCGATCGGCCAGCTCGCTCGGCGCGGCACAGGTAAAGTGATCCGGGCCACAGATCGGTTGCTCGCCGCAACTACGCCGATCCTTCAGCAGCATCAAACCTTGCGGACAAGCGCACACATGCTCGCTCGGTGCATCATCGGGCGATCCGATGCAGATGTGGCTGCACTCAGCACGGGCCGTGTTGCAGGTGTGATTGCGCAGTGCACGCTCGTCCGGTGTCCACACCGCTACGATGTCCGTCATGTGCGGGTTCTTGTGGATCTCGACCCGCCGATTGTCGCCCAGTACCGAAATGCGCTCCATCACCGGTCGCTCGTCGAGCCAGTAGATGAAACCTTCCAGTGCTGCAATCGACGATACCATGCTGATGTGTTCCGCAACCAACGTTCGTCTGCAAATGGAGAGTAAAGTAGGTTAAACTTCCTTTTTTTTTTGCCACGACACGAATAACTCGATAAGGAGACAGTCAACGTACACATCCTGTCCATTAATATCCATTGTGTCGATGCGCTTGCCGTGGGCATAAAACAAACGATTCAGCTGCGGATCAAGCGCCAGCGCCTGTATGCCTTCCAGCTTCGTGATCAGCTCGACACGCTGCGAACCGTCCAGCTTGGCGCGCGTAATCGACTGGGCCGATCCGACGTCCGTCCAGAACAACAGCCGCTTCATTGGGTGCAGTGCCAGGCTGCGTGGTTTCTCCGTCCGGCCAATATCCACATTTCCGATGCTGGCGATGTTTCCATCCAATCTGAAATAATAAAGGCAACGTTTAGTAAGGTCTGTTAGGTGGAGCCAGACGTTAAACCGAACTACCACGAGGCCCTCCAGAAGTACCTGAGGGCTTGAGCGACTGGGGGCCAGTCACCCTGCCTCAAGTAACCTAGCGACTACAGAAAGCTTAAATAATTATGCGGTACCCGGATTTCACGATAACAGACCCCCGCACCGTCCAAAAAATTATATTCTCATGGGCTCATGGAACGTACGCACTCTCTACAGAGCCGGTGCCTTGAAGCTACTTGATGACGCCTTAGCCATACTGAACATGGACCTCGCAGCTCTACAAGAGATCCGTTGGTTAGGGAATGGTGTGCATAATCGCTACGACATTTACTTCAGCTGCCACGGCCGCCACCATATGCTCGGAACGGGTTTCGCCGTCGGTCCGCGGCTGAAATCCGAATTCATCCGCTTCAAGGCTATCATTGATAGGCTATGCATCCTGCGCCTGCGAGGCAGATTCTTCAACATCAGCCTCATCAACGTCCACGCCCCTACCGAAGACAAGGATGAAGAGGGGAAGGACCTATTCTAAGACCGCCTCACAAAAATCATTCACCAGTGTCCCAGGCACGATGTTAAAATCATCCTGGGGGACTTCAATGCAAAAGTCGGTAGGGAGCCAATGTACCGCCAATACATTGGAAGTCACAGTCTGCATGAACACAGTAACGACAATCGTTGTAGATTGGTCCAGTTTGCAGCTGCAAATAATCTGGTTGTGGGAAGTACCAAGTTTGCGCGCCGGGACATTCACAAAGCTACGTGAGTGTCTCGGGATGGAGCCACTTCCAGCATCACACGCCAGGTGAAGGTGGATGGAAAACTCTCAGGGACTGCGCCAGATGGAGATGGGCTTGTCTGTCTCCTTTTCAACCTGGCGCTAGAGAGAGTCAACCGTGACTTGGAGGTGGAAACTTCGGGGACCATCTTCTACGAGTCAATCTAGATCCTGGCATACGCTGATGACATAGATATCATAGGTTTGAGGCTCTTCTATGTAACAGAAGCTTATCAAAGGATCGAGCGTGCGGCACAGAACCTCGGATTTGAGATTAACAAGGCGAAAACCAAAATGATGGTGGCACACTGATTTACGCAGGGATGATGTACAGATAGGTGACCGCACCTTCAAAGTCGTCCAAAACTTCACCTATCTGGGGTCAAAAGTCAGCACCGACAACAACATTGATGTTGAGTTACGCGCAAAGATGCTGGCTGCCAACCGGTCATACCACAGCCTGAGGAAACTTCTCCACTCTAAACACCTGTCGCGACGGACGAAGCTGGGACTGTACAGAACATTTATAGTCCCAGTACTCACATACGCCCTCTTAGCCGCGTTCGAGAGGAAGATGCTCAGAAGGATTTTTGGGCCCCGTATGTGTGGAAAGACAATGGAGGAGCCGCTACAACGACGAGCTCTACGAGCTGTACGATGATCCCCCATTGTGCAAGCGAATTAGACTCGTCAGGCTCCGGTGGGCTTGTCACGTCATGAGAATGACACCGGACGACCCAGCCCGTAAAGTCCTTTTAGGCCGTCCACACGGATTAGGCGTGGTAGGCCCTAATTGAGATGGAGTGATGGCGTTGATGCGTTACCAATCCAGAATTGCCGTACTTATCGATTGGCAGACGACGGCGCTAAACCGTGAGCGGTATCGAGGATTGTTGCAGAAGGCCAAGACCGCAAAGCGGTTGTAGCGCCTGATAAGTAAGTAAGTAAGTAAAGTAGTCAGCCCTGCGTAAGAGGCGGTCTGGATGGGATTTGAGCCCCCGGTCCTGCCGTGTCAAGACCGGCGCCGTTATCGCCTCCCGCCACCGGACCGCCCCATTCGGTCATTAGGTTTAGCAAGCCAGAAATGGCAGACATAAAGAAGTAAAATGGCAAAAATGGTTACTTACGTCGTTATATTGATGGTGTTTGTGTGTGAACAGCTCCAAAAGAGTAGCCGACCGATCGGATCTATTGCCATGTCGAACGGAGAGGAGGTTGGATTGATCGACACTTTCGCGTTCGTGCCATTATCGAAAGCTCGTCTAATGATTGGACCACGTCCGTCAATCTGAAAAAATGGAGTTTAATCGACGTTACTAACCAGTTTCTATTTAAGCATGGATGATAAATCCTCGATTGCAACCCAAACTTACCCAGTAGATGTGGCGCGTCAAGACGTCATACTCGACGGCCCGTATGTTTTTGCCCGTCACCGGCAGCGGGATGTCGGGCGAGTCGACCGTATTCGGTACGAACCGTCCAAACGAATTCCGCTGGCTGAAGATGATGTAGTTGCGCGGTGGACTGCAGGACACTCGATTAGCGTTCAGCGTGTAATGCGTCGGACAGGCACAGGTCATCTTGCGCTGGCCCTGCGCCAGGCAGAGATGCGTGCATCCGCCATTGTTGGTGCGACACTGGTTCGAGCCCGACTGACGACCGGCATGGAAGGCGAGCAGTGCGTACGTATACTTCAGGTTCGAGTGTACGATCGTTCGATTGTCGCCGGTGGTCTTGTTCGCCCGCCCAATCTCGTCCGTCGTCCAATCGGCCCAGTACACCCAATCCTGGTAGATGGTCAGGGCTACCGGCACGAACCGATTGCTGTCGGCGGCGTCCGCCATCACTAACCGTGTCCGCCGTTTACCGTCCCAGTCAGCACTTTCGATGCCGGTGGGCGAAGTCTGGCGCGCCCAGTACAACCGGCGCGTATCCGGATCGAGCGTTAAACCGATCGCATGGTTAGCACCGGAAATGATCGTCAACAGATCACCGCCATCCATTGCCGCCCGGCGAATCGAATCCGAGGGCCATTCGGTCCAGTACATTAGGCCTTTGCGGGGTTCGAGAATCAGATTTTTCGGCTCCTCGATTCCCTTCCAGATCAGAATGCGGCGACTGCTGCCATCCAGCCGGGCGACCTCGATGCGACGCGCATCCGCATCCGTCCAGTACACGTTGTGCGCCAGCCAATCGACAGCGATACCTTCCGGCTGCATCAATCCCGTCTCCACGATGCGCTGCACATCCGAACCGTTAATGTAGGCACGCGAAATGTACTTCTGCTTCTGGCTCACCCAATAAATGCGCCTGTCGGCTACGTCCACGTCAAGGTAATGCGCGTCAACTACATTCCGAAACGGCGCATAGTCCGCGTGGTTGTGGCTATCGATCGAAAGGCGCCCAATACTGCCATGGTTCGAGAACAGCAGGAACGCGGCCGGCACCAAACACGTCCGATTGTCACGTCCGAGCTCGTAGTCAAGCTGGCAGCGGCAAACGTAATCGCGCGGCCGGTTCAAACAAAGCTGCGAACAGCCACCGTTCCCTACGGCACACGGATTCGTACCCTGCACCTGGTGCAACCGCGTCACTTTGAGGCCCATCAGCTCGGCAATGTTCTCCCCGATGGTCGTCCGATCCGCACCGGTCAGCTTATGCGCCCGGTCAATCGATCGTCGCTGCCAATCCGTCCAGTACAGGTAGTCACCGAGCAGGCTCAGCCCAAACACGTGCGGCAGATTGTCGGAGAGGATCGTATTCCGTCCCGATCCGTCCATGTTCGCTACCTCGATCGTGTCCGCCTTTGCATCGCACCAGTAGATCTTCCGTGCCTCCACATCCAGCGCAATGCCATTGGGCCAGATCAGATTTTGCGACACGATAAGTACCCGCTCGGTTCCGTCCAGCGAGGCACGCTCAATTTTCGGTTCCTTGGCACCCCAATCGCTCCAAAACATCCAGCCGAGGGTGGGCGCCAACGCGATCGCTCGTGGCTCTACCAGATTGTCGTAGATGAGCACGCGCCGGAAGGAACCATCGAGACGGCATACCTGTATCCGATCCGTGCCCGTGTCCGTCCAGTACAGATTGCGTGCCAGCCAATCGATCGCCAGCCCATCGGGTGCTTGTATTTCGGCGGTAACGACCTCCTCCGCGGGACCACCCATCCCATCGGCACGGGCCCGCTTAATGGCGCTCTCCTCCTTATCCGACCAATACACATAGTTTTCTACCGGATCGTAATCGATAGCGATGGCGTATCGCAGCTTACCGGCCGGCAACGGTACAATCGAGTAGTCCGGAGAATCGAGCGATATCCTGTTGATATGGGAACGCTGCACCACGAACAGCATGTCCTGCGGACCATCGGCACACTGTGTAGCGGTGAGCAGTTTGATTCCGGTAGGGCAGGCACAGCTATACCCGGCCGGTGCTACCGTTGACAGCAGGCACAGATGGGAACAGTTGCCATTGTTACGCCGGCAAGGGTTTGCCGAATCAGTCTCTGCCTCTGGCTGCAATCGTCCGTCCCAAGCATGCACCGTGATCGGAACTTCCGTCTTGCGCAGCAACTCTTTGCGCTGATTGCGCTGGATGTCGTAATAGTGTAACGTTCCATCCTTCCAGTCCGTCCAGAACAGGAAATTGGATGTGAACGTTAGGCTGTACGGGTAGTCAAGATCGCGCACAAGCGTCCGCCGATTGCCACCGTCCAGATCCATCACGTCCAGAAAGCGCTGATTGCCGTCAACCCAGTAGATCAGTTCCTGCCCCAAATCGACCGCCAACCCGTTCGGCCAAAATATCCTATCGTTCACCAGCACCGTGCGACTCTGCGGATCACCGTCCATGCTGGCACGCTCAATCTTCGGACTTTCGCCCCAATCCGTCCAGATCATGTAGCGGCGGGCCGGTACCAGTGCGATCGCCCGCGGTTGATCGAGATCGCTCCAGATTAACACCTTCTGCAGCCGTGCATTCGGTTGCCGTCCGGTGGCGGGAACATCCGCGCCCAGCGGTTCTAGCTGCGCCACCTCGATTCGATTCGACTCCCCATCCGTCCAGTACAGCTTGTTCGTGTACCAATCGATCGCAAGCCCTTCGGGTTTGTCCAACCCGTCCGTTATCACAGTCGTCTTGTTCGTTACGTTTAGCGTACCGTTCGTGCGGCCACACTGGATGACCTCGAGCGTGTTCTCCGTCCAGCATACGAGCCCTCGCGCGTGGTAAAAGTCCATCGCCGACGCTTCGTTGAGATCCTGCAGCAGGACATCCATCGTGTAGTTGAGTGTGTTCGTGGCCGGCTGTACGGACACGTTTATCACGCGCAGATCGTAGTACGTGGTGAAGAGCAGCAGAATTGAGCTGGACGCATCGGAACCAGAAGGTAAACCGAAGTGTTCTAAGGTGACTGTTGCTGCATCTGCACCTAAAAATGAAACAAGATGGAAACGATAGTTTAGAGCTTTGTAAAAGCGTGATAGCGTAGTTGAAATCATTTTAAAAGGTTCTGACATTGCAGATGCACAATGAACTCAAGAAAAATCATGAGCAGTTATAAATCAAACTTAAAAGTTGAATCCATATTGCGTAAGGAGAAAACATAAACACTTTAAACCTCATCAGAATCCCTATGTAAGACAAAAAAAAAAGATATATTCTTTCAGTAACAAGCCGCCTGATTAATAGCTCTTGTGACTCGCGTTTGAGGGCTTGCCTGCCTCCTCTTCAACCTGCCGCAAGAGAGAGAGAGAGCCATCCGCGACTCGGAGGTGAAAACTTCGGGGACCATCTTGTACGAGTCAATCCACATCCTGGCATACGCTGATGACATATACTGTTCAGTTTGTCTGACTGATTGGACACATCCGCACCATTCCCTTCCAGCCCTGGGACGTAGCTTGTTCGGCGTGACCAACAGCCCGGACCAATCCCTCCCCTTCGATAGTCGACCAGTTCGGCATAGTCCAACGGTCGCTGTTGTCCTCTTCCCGGTATTAACCCACTATCACCACCTCGGGTTTTATCATCTTCCCTTTCCTTTCCCAGCCGAAATCCCGGAGTAGGCCGTACCCCTACATATACCGCTTTGGTTTGAGGCTCTCCTATGTAGCAGAAGCTTATGAAAGGATCGAGCGTGCGGCACAGTACCTCGGGTTGGAGATTAACGAGGCAAAAACCAAAATGATGGTGGCACCACCCAGCGGCCCTGCTAACAAATACTGATTTACGCAGGGGTGATGTACAGATAGGTGACCGCACCTTCAAAGTCGTCCAAAACTTCATCTATCTGGGGTCAAAAGTGGTGCTGGCTGCCAACCTGTCATACCACAGCCTGAGGATGTTCTCCATTCTATCTAGATACTTGTCGCGACGGACTAAGTTGGGGCTGTATAGAACAATTCTAGTCCCAGTACTCTTATATGCCTCTGAGACATGGACTCTGTCCGCAACTAACGAAGCCCTCTTAGCCGCGTTCGAGAGGAAGATGTTCAGAAGGATTTTTGGCCCCGTATGTGTGGAAGGACAATGGAGGAGTATCCCACCATCGTGCAGCGAACTAGATACTCGTCAGGATCTGGTGGGCTGGTCATGTCATGAGAATGACACCGGACGACCCAGCTCGTGAAGTACTTTTCGGCCGTCCACACGGACAGAGGAGATGCTAGCGTTGATGCGTCCCCGAGAACGGCCGGGATAACGGATTGGCAGACGAAGGCGCTGGACCGTGAGCGGTATCGAGGATTGTTGCCAAGCAGACCTAGACCGCAAAGCAGTTGTAGCGCCTGATAAGTAAGCAAGTAAGTGACTCGCGCTTGATCTACACGAAGTTTTGTGTACTCATGTTTACACGAAAAAATAAAGAGACCTTCTTAGAAGTTAAAATGGTCCGAAAAAAAAAGATTAATATTTTGTTTGAAGATTTTTCCCCCAACATGTTTTTGAACTACAAACGCATCGCAAACATTTGCTTTCACTCCGCGGCACGAACGTTATAATGGTACGAAATGATGGCTACGGTTTCATTCCTTTTTAATTAACAGCGGCAGCAGAAGGTGATTAATAAGTTGTCTTGAAGATCACTTTTCAGCGGCTGCGCGTGTCCTGAATTCCCGGGCTATCATCATCAGTAGTGAAGGGCACTAACTGGATCATCAACCCACCACATTTCATCTTACGTGCGTCGCTAATTGCTAGCGTCCGGCCGGCAGTCGTTCACGATCAACACCGATGCGCACAGTTTAATCACAGTTGTCACTATCGATTCTGCCACCGTTATTATCTGCCCGTGCCGCGTGTGCGTATCCGCCGTTAGCACAGCTGCTCTGAGCCGCGTACGGACCGAGAGATCACCGGGATATCAAATAAATCAATCCACAAAGGTGTGGGTTTCTTAAGTAATCGATACTTCGCCGTACCTTGAGCCTGAGCCTGAGGCAGCTGTCAAGTGTGCCTAGTTCTTTATTGCTTCTGCGATTCTAGCGAGCAGCAAGGTAATTCGATATTGGGTTGTTACAATTTACACCGACGATCATCGACAATCCCCGCCCCTGCCTGCTGTCGCATGATACTGATCGGAAGCGTTTTCATACCTTGAGTGGAGAGTATGCACGCCGTATCCATGCTCATTATTGATTACTCCCCAAGGGGAAGTAAAAAAAGAAAAAATCACAGATACTGCAATCCATCACCATCAGTAACAACCTCGTCCGAAGGGTGGCTGTCCACTACTTCCAGGAATTGCGATGGATCATGCATACGGAACGTGTTTTGATTATATGCTATACCAGTCTGATTTGTAATGTATAACATTTTTCCCTTCCCTGTTTTACTGTTTTTGCTTGCCCTCGCTCCGGACAAACGACTGGACAGCGAAGCCTGGCAAGCAGCATCCAGTGGGCCCCACGGCAAAAACTCTAATGTTTACACAGCGCAATCGAACGTCCCATACACGCATCACTTCAACTGCATCTCGATGACCACGACGACCGACCGACCAACGGACCAGTACATACGAAATGTCCACAACAGTCCCAACGAAACGTCCACTTCATCTGCGAGCTTCGCCAGGAAAAAGAGGAAAAGGAAAAGCAATCTCAAAAGCATCAAGTAAAAAAATGAAAAACACATTTAAAGTAAACAAAACCGTGAAGAATGAAACCTATTAGCCACTCGAACGGTGGAGGGTCCTTCAAGTCAGACTGGTCGGGACCCACTGTACCCACACTGCGGTGATGGTGCCGAGTGTGTACTCGCTTGTTTCTGTCCTGTTTCTTTTTTTTCCCATTTCTGTACTCACATTTTCCAAGAGGTATTACGATATTCCCCCCAAAAACCCAACATCCGGGCGACCCACACGGTGCAGCGGAGCACATGATTTTGCAATTGTAATTAGGCTTCATTATTTTTATTCAAATTATGCACTTTCCCTTCATCGGTAGAACGCGCAAAACAGGGGGACACACACAGCCAAGAGGTTCGATCGATTTTCGAGACAGCATAAAAACAAAAAAACGGAACGGAATAAATAATATCGTCGATCGGCTTGTCGATTCGGTGCAGTTTTATTCAGCAAATAATGCGTGCCTTTCCAAGTATTTGCATATGCAACAACGTGCGCGTCTCAAGGATCGTGCTCGATTGTAGAACGCACAGGAACTTCTGCGATTTGGTGGTGCGCGCACGTTCAGACCACTTTCAAGGACACAACGTTCGACCGATGTAATGCACATTGGTGAGGGTCCGCCATTGTTACAGCCCGTACGCCATATGGAGCGGGAAAGGTGTTAAAGAATGCTGCATATTTTATTTGTTAGGTTAAAAATCCAGTTCAATGCCATGCCAACCGAGGAAACATTCTAGCAGGGATTTCAGCATTCTGTTTAAATGTTGTAGCTTTTTGCTGATTGTTGTATGGTTCTAGGGAATAATACGTCAATTTAAGTGACATATTTTCTGCCAACTGAAATTATATTATAGTTGTAGCGTGAAGTATTGTGCAAAATACGATTAAAATTTTTGAACAATCAAGGAAGAACAGAGGAAATGTGCCTACAATAATTTAAAAGGCTTACAATAGACAATTAAACAGCTTACAATACACTGAGCAACACAAACTGGAAGTAATCATTAAATGAAGTTCTAAGACAAGAAACTTGTGCACTTCAGCCTTTGGAGATCTCTAGGTCTGCCAATACTGACTTCAATGATTTCTTCACAGTATTGGCATGATACCGAAGGTCTCGAGATCTCACTCACGGTCGAGCGCCGTCGTCTTCCAATCCAATATCCCCCAGCCGAAAGGTGTCTCAACGTTATCATCTTTCGATATTGTCCGTGTTGCATATTTGTTCTCAACTCCTACCAAGCTTCATATGTACATCGAGGCGTTTATATGATATACTCCGTATTTCCGGACTTGTACATTTTTCGGGTTCCATGTCCCGATAATATGTCTCTACTGTGCATTACGGGCCTTAATATGCACTGCTTATTATTATTTATTATTATTATTATGCAATTATTATTATGCCTTATTATTGGGTCCATTGGGAGACCGAGACGAAAACGGCGCCGGTCTTCACACGACAGGACCGGGGTTCAAATCCCATCCAGACCGCCTCCCCGTACGCAGGACTTTACTACGGGTAAAACCAAGTCATAGGAAGCCAGAAATGGCAGGCCCAGGGACCTCTTGAGGTTGTAGTGCCAAGGAGGAAGAAGAGAAGGTTTGCCATTACTGACTTCATTGATTTCTTCACAGTATTCGTCGTCTTCCAATCCAGTATGGGGATATTGGAGCCTTTCTGGCAAATATATGAAAGCCATAACTCCATCCGGTGGCCGAGGCGATAACGGCGCTTGTCTTCACACGACAGGTCCGGGGTTCAAATCCCATCCAGACCGTACGCAGGGCTGACTCCTTTACTAAGGGGTAAAACCAGGTCATAGGAAGCCAGAAATGGCAGGCCCGAGGACCTCTCGAGGTTTTAGTGTAAGGGAAGAAGAAGAAGAAGATAACTCCATCTCATTCGGGGGGCGTCATGAGCGCCTGTCTTCACTGGGGTTCAAATCTTATCTGGTCCGTTCTCCCATAGTGAGGCGGCCCACTGTCCAACCTTGCGGTATCGATAAGTCTAGAGAGCCAGAAATGGAAGACATAATCTAAGAGGTTCGAATCAATTCGAACCTACCACGTATTCTCTCTCAATGTGGACGGCTTAAAAATACTGTACGGACTGGGTTGTCCGGTGCCATCCTCATGACATGGCCAACCCACCGGAGGCAAGCGAGTCTTTTTCGCTGTACAACGGTGAGATTCGTGTAGGTCGTGGAGCTAGTCGGTGTAGTGACTCTTCCTAAAAGTGTGTCTTTCCACATATTTGTGTGCATGTTCCTCTCGGACGAGGCTAAAAGGACTTCTTCAGAGGCGGTGAGACAAAAAAAAAATAGAATAGGGCAATGATTTTGAATTTTAATTTGGTATATCGTCACGAGAACTTGACAGGTGCATGGTACAGATAAAATATTTTTTGACACAAATTTCTATACAGTTTCATGAGGGATGGCTATTGCAATAAAAAATGATTTACGGGGTTTTCCGGGAAGAGCTAACAATGTGCGAGCCATTTCTGGACAATGGTCAGGATGAAGTGGACTAGAGCCAGGTAGAACTGGAATCTGTCGCCGTTCCTAGACTATGGCCAAGTTGAACTAGACTCTGGAGCATATGAAGTATACAGACTAAACTTGAAGTGTACCCACGATCCTTACTTGCTTCCCTGATCATCACTTCACTACTTATTTAGGCATCTCTTGCAAATTTACAACCAATATCATAACTTTGCATCACAGCTTCACAAATCGCTCATTGAAGGTGCCACAATCCTTGCGTATACGAAACAGGATGTGCCCGTCGGACACCGTACACTCTGTCGTCCACTTGCTTACCTCCTCACGCCGAACCTACTTGAAGTGTGTTTCACACTTCAACCATCGCTTCGAGGGGCAACAGAAAACTGTATGCACACGACAGACATAATCTCACGGTACAGCACTTGAAAGAAAAGACGGCCAGAGGGAGAGAAAAAAAACCCTTCATGTGGCTGTGGAGTCTTTAAACAAAAAGGGGGAAAAGGAAGACATAAACCGTTCACACCTTTCTCCTTCAGCTTCGTCATCGATTCTCAACACTCCATGCCCCACCATGTCGAGCTCGGTCGTGCTTCAAAACGGCGAATCAGACAAGTTCTTCCCCCGTGTTTTTTCAATGGCAGCGTACTCAGGTTACAGGCGAGGCCCGTGGAACACGACCGAGAACCTGATCTCTTGTTATTTGGCGTGGCTTTTTAACGGTTCGATATTGTCGCTGCCAGTCAGTTTCTCGCTTCGCGCGATGAGACCAGCCCACGACTCTACTCTCTCAAAGGGTCAAGTAGTTCTCCGCCCGTTTTTGCTCCCCGCCAGCCCGGGCCGGGTCCGTCACGACGGCAGGACGGGCTAGAAGACTCTTGGTTAAGCAAACCGCATCATCGCGAGAGTTAATTTTGTTACATGGTTTGCCAACTAGAGAAATCGGTTAAGGATGGGATCGATTAAAAATTTCAAAACTGCAGTATTCACTTAAAGTTTGTACATAAGCTAATAATCTTAAATTCCTCGAAGAACGAGAAATGGAAATACGGCAGAAGCAGGGTTCAAATCCCATCCGGACCGTTCCCCCGAAGGGAGGATTGTAGGTTCAACTAGTATAAGACTAGTAAGCCTGAAATGGCGGGCATGATCTAAGAGTGAAAATTTAAATAAAATCTTTTAAACAGTCTCCAAACTGTTGGCACTATTTAATTCACGCTCTGCTCCATCGGACGTGAAATTCCACAGCAGTACCAGCAGGGTTCTAGCTTTCTGCTCAACACCGGTACGGGCGGCAATTCTGATGCGGCCGTTCCCGATTGCACCACAGTTGGGCGAAAAAATCAACACAATCTACACCGCGTCATGCTGCGCTTTTTTCGGCGCGTAAACCTCCGTTCGACTTATTTACGGCCTGGCGGATGGATCGAATGAATAACTGACTGACGGATTTCACATCGCCTTGCCGGCTTACTCCGGGCCGGGCCGAGTGAATTGATCTATGCGTTTGCGGCGGGTTGTGCTGCTAGTATTTTTAGCCGGCCAGTTTATTTGTTTCCTAACGTTCCGGATTTTGGAACACATGAACGACCCAAGTATCTCACACGTCGTCCCAATCCGTAGTGCACAACCATTTTGTTTGATGTTACTTTCCGATTTGCATGATCTTGCATGTTGGGGAGTAGAAAAATTCAGCGAAGCGAACCGCTAATGTACGTGTAGTGTGTTTATGTTTTATTTTAATTCTCCAGTACATTAATCAATCAGTGAATATCGCAAACTAGGCGGCGTGTGCGCGTGTTGAAAGAAATCTAATTTGCCGTGTAGAAAATGGTAGAGAAACTCTTAATTTGATATCACTTCATTACATGTGTTTCAATCTTCAATTAACTATAGTTTAGAAGCTGTTAAGTAGCTGGAAAGTTTGCATTTTGCGTTAGCTTTTACGAAAAAAAATCTCTGGTAATATAAGCTCCAACAGGATTTATATGAAACGAAATAACCGAGAATTGGTCTAGAAGAATTTTAATACTGCTTTTGGTAAAAGACACGAGAAGGCCCCCCCCCCCCCTGTTAAAATTTGTTACTCACTGTAGGATTTACGCCTAAATGTATGCAATCCGCAGTACACGTTGCGAAAGCTTCACAGTGTGCTTTCAATGTGGTCAAAAATGGTTGAGTAAAGTCGAATGAAATATTGCTTGTTATTCGATTAAATCCCCCTCCCTCTATTCTGACCATTTATATTGGCTTAAAGGAGCTACGTAATAATTTTTGGTCACGCTGGGAGGGTCCAATCAAGGCTTACAACATACACGATGTTCCCGGACTGTAACGGAACATTGGTTCGATGGATGCTTGTTAACGGGCATAGATATTCCGAAACGGAGGAAAAATAAGAATGATAACATTTCAAATCATGCACTACACGCTGTCCAGTAACAGTATTAAGGAACAATGCACAATATTTATATGAAACGAGCTATGACCGTTCAAAAATCCCACTGTGCGATAAAAATGTCAGGCCACAGGTGCTGCACACAAAAGACTCTAGGGGGGGCCTTCTCGAGTCTTTTACCATATTATCATGCATCCAATGATTTCCACCATTAGCATTTCTTTTAAACAGTACAGAAAATACAAACAGCATGAGAGCAACGTGTGATCTGAAGGTGTGAATTGTAACACGCCTTCCGCTGGTCGTGCAATAAATAATAATCGCTATAATCTTGCTCTCATCACTAGTCCTTCATGAAGGAGAATTTGCAATGTGTTTCCTCGGCACGGGTTTCTGTTTCACCGGAGAGAGGGAAATTATGATGAGAAAGAGAGCAATAAAGAGCGCAAAATTGCAGACAGCTCGGCTTACGGAAGATGGTGCAGGCGCTTGTTCTCGAAGTGAGAAAAATAATATTTTATTTTTATAAAGAAACCACAAGACTTTAATACAGTCTTATTTGTACTATTAAAAGTACACCTTTTTGTATGTAAATATAGGTGTTTTTCTCAATCAATATGTGGAAAAATAATATACTCAAGCTAATGAGTGACATCTGAACTAGTGATGGGCGCTCGGAATCGGAACCACCTGGTTCCGATTGCGTTATCGGGAACGGTTACAACTCGATTCCATGTTCGAATTTGATTCCGATTCCGATTCCGAATTCGATTCTTGATCCGGTTCCGGAACCAAACCTGAAATCAAGCAAGGAAACAAATCCCTGCGTGTGTCCGTGGGAACGTCACACTGTTTATGAGTCAAATGGACATAACATAAGTGAACTGAGCAGAGTATGGTTAAGACGTGTGGTCTCGAGTAAAGTTTTTTTTTTCTATAGTCCGGGCTTATTACACGGCAGTTTACGCAGTGGTAGGCGCTGAATTTGGGGGTTTATATGTAAATGGGGTCTATGAAGACCTAAGCTGGACATGGACCTATTAAGCGCTTAATGCAAGAAAGTTTATTCCGTCAGTCGATTTTGACTTTAATCTGTTAAAATTTTCAGAAAACTGCCTTCTGCTCATCGATTTTCGCTATTTAACTTTAAATTTGGAATAGAAATTATGTTTTTATGTTTTATGATAAAAATTATGCTGCAAAAAATGAAAATGGCTACAACACACTGAATCCGGAACCAATTCCGATTTGAGATCAGTCTCGAAATTGATTCCGGACCTACACTTCGCAATCGATTCCGCAACATTCCGAGCACTCCCTAATCGATTCTAACCAAACCATCATTTTGCCCATCACTAGTACGAACCGTTCATAATTTGCTTTCGCCGACATGAAGCAATACTGTTGCTAGCCCCACCGATTCGGGTGTATGGAAATTCTGACACAAGCGGAGTACGATCCATGGCCCACCCCCTTCCGGAGACACATTCTTTGCTCGATCCCGTTCCGTTTCGTCAGCGTGCATCATTTCAGGAAAGTATTAAAACACGCTCCCTTTGATGTTCCTGCATCGGAACCATGGCCCCATATAATTGACTACCCCCGGCAACGTCTCATCCGCCCGGGATGATGTGGTGGTTGTACGCACATTGAAAGCAATGCCTTTGCACTAGTTGTCCACATTTGCCGTGTGCTGCTCGGCTCATGCCGGAACGCTCGTAGGGGAGGAGTGTATCGCAATCGTCACGATAGATGAAATTTCATTCACATGTTTGCGTCTGGAATTTTCACAAATTTTCAACTCACTGCCATGCACTGAAAATAAAAAAATACCGACGAACGACTCGTAATGCAGTCGGGTAGAAATGGGGGAACGGTTGTTATCAGTAAAGCCGCCCTGTCGGAAGTAGGAATCGACCTAATCGCCTTACCCCTCCCCCCCCTCCCCCCACCGGAAAGGTAACGTATTTTCCCTGTCATTGGAAGTGTAATTTTCCCTTTAAACATGCGGGAAAATTGCCTTTGATCTTCGCCACACGATCATCGCCCACCGTGAGGTGAGCCCGTGAACTCCGAGAGCATTTAGAAGGTCCGACAAGGTTTACAGAAGCCAACCAAACACCTCGTCACCAGGGCAAAGAATATCTGACACATTTTCCGACTTGAAAGTGAAGGCGCGTTCAGGAAAAACAGCTCCAACAACTCTACTGACACGACCTACCCGGAAACAAAGGGCCAACCGACCCAGTTGACATCCGGGGGACACAGAAAGCGAGAGTGAGTGGAGAATAGTGGGCAGGGAACCTGGGCTACGGCCAGCAATATGTGCTGCTTGCGGTGTATTTATATTTCCACACAGAAACACACACACACGCGCGGGAACTCCGGGAGCCATTGCTACTTGCACACGAGGCGCATAAAGTACACGCGCAGGAGAGTTTATGTTTACCGAAGCTGCGACATAAACATTACGCCGATGGGGGCCGAAAGGCGGCTTTTCTAAGATGTGTTCGTTTTATAGCAGGCAAAGGGAAGGAAAAATGTGTAGGGCTGCACCGGTAGAGAAAAATGGGCTATGAAAGCTAAGACAAAGCATGCCGCTAAGCACACGAGAACTCGGTTGATTTGTTTTGATTTGTTAACTAGATGATGTGTGATGTGTTATATTATTATTTTACAATATGTTTAATATAGTTTAGTACCACGTTCGAGAGAAAGATGCTTAGACGGATTTTTGGTCCCGTATTTGTGGAAGAATAATGGAGGAGCTGCTACATTGACGAGCTCTACGAGCTGTACGGTGATCTCACCATTGTGCAGCGAATTAGACTCGCCAGGCTCCGGTGGGCTGGTGATGTCATGAGCATGGCACCCGACGACCCAGCCCATAAAGTCCTCTTAGGTAGTTCAAGCGGCGTGGAAAGCCCACGGTGCAATGGAGTGATAGCGTTGATTGGCAGACGACGGTGCTCAACCGTGAGCGGTCTCGAGGATTGTTGCAGCAGGGAAAGACCGCAAATCATTTGTTTTTAATTTATTTTTATTCATAAAGAACGGCCTGTCCGTATTGCTGACCGCGAAGCGTGTAGTGTATATGAAAATACTCTTGATAATACAAGATCGATTTTTTCTATTTCTGGAAGAGATGTTTGGAAAGTATCAGAGAGGATTCGAACGAAGGAACGAAAAGTTAGGCACTGACCAGATTTTCACTATACAACATACCTTGGAGAAGGTGGCCGAGCAACATCTACACACCTACCATCTCTTCACCGCTTTTAGAGCCGCATATGACAGCATAGCCAGGATAAAGCTATTCAAAGTGAGGAGATATTTCAAGAGTCCAGCACAAGCTTGCAAAAAAACATATGTCAGGATGGACTACTCTCAGAGCCTTTTGCTGTCACCAAGGTCCTGCGCCAGAGAAATGTGCTTGCTCGTCTTCTCTTCAATCTGGCACTAGAGAGGGTCATTCGTGACTCAGAGGAAGAAGCTTCGGGGACCATCATTGGTCTGAGGCTCTCTACCAAAGGATCAAGCAATCAGTATTGAACCTCGGGTTGGAGATTAATGTGGCGTACGATCAGTGGCCCTGCCAACAAACACTATTGTACAGATAGGTGATGGCACCTTTGAAGTCGTCCAAAACTTCACCAATCAAGGGCTATAAGTCAGCACCAACACAGGAGCTCAGCCCAACACTACAAAAACCTCTTAGCCGCGTTTGGGCCCCGTATGTGTGGAAGGACAATGGAGTTGATGACTACTCTAGAACGTTATAAGCTGATCATGTCATGAAAATGACACCTGACAGCCCAGTCCGTAAAGTCTTTTTAGACCATTCGCAGAAGGTGGAGGTGCGAAGGTGTGGTAGATCCTAATTCAGATGGCCGTGATGATTGGAATGGCAGCCGACGGTGCTCAATCACGACACCGTAAGTGTTGTGAGCAAGTAAATGTTAAATAGAAATAGATCTTTACTTAAGGCAATTTGGGAAATGCTTTGTATTCTCTTAAAAAAAATATTTTAACATAGCATATAGTTAAGAACAAGTCCCTTTAAACTTAATATCAGATGTTTTTACTCAAATAAATCCAAGAACTACACCAATACCTAAAGCTCATACAAAAAAAAGACAATTGTAAAATGAAAGTTGATAATATAAAAGATAATGTGGATGTGAGGAGTAAAAGAAAGGAAAGAATGAAAAAAGAGAAAGAAAAGGAAAAAAGCGAAAATCAATATGATCGAAACGACGGTCACTAAACGATCAATCAGTTGAAACATTGGACAGAAGGATGAAGCGGACAGAAACAAGTGGAAAGAAGCAGAGCTCGATTAACGATCTCAATCCAATCAACGGAGGCTGCGCATAACCAAATCTCATCACCATACACACACACACACACACACACACATCTGCCTACTCTCACCAATACTAAACCGGATTTTGAGGACTTTTGAGGAAGAGGAACGCGCGTAGGGTGGATCGCCGAAGACGTCTTGTTAAGCCTTTACAACTTTTCAATCACCTTATATTCTTCTCTCATATTCCCATTCTTGTTATCCTTCTGTTCTCTTTCTCTCGTTGCCTTTTTTTTGTCTCTATTTCTTTCACTTCTTTTCAAACACTTCCTTCTCTTCTCATCAATGATTATGTTTTCTTTCTACTACCTCGTTTTCCTTCTTCTTCGTCCCGCTGCGTTTTCGACGTTGTTGCACCATTCTTCGCTGCCTCACGGGGCGCTTTTGTATCAACTTTTATCTTATTTGTGTGGTGTGCTTTTTTACGTGTTTTTTACGTCGACCTCGCGCGACCTGAAGCAACAAACTGTTTTTTGTTTTTTGGTTTCTGTTTTTGGACGATTTCCTTACGATCAATCTCGGATCTACGCCACCTGACCGGCACGCACGTCTCGTGTTGCTTTGGCCTGCTCTGCCTCCCGATCCCGCCGATCGATGGTGTCGTTCGCTGTCCAATTTAATTGCCCATTTTACGCTAACAAACCATTCCTGCCGTTGCGTCGTGACACTTGGTGTCGAGGTACTTGGCGTCTTGATGATCAGGATTAGGCCCCGTCGAAAGCCAGCGCTCGGGTCGTTAAAGTGCAGCTGCTTTATATGAGCTAGGGATTTTTTTTCTTTTCACCACCGAACGTTAAATTAACAGTAAATCGGAATATCGACCGTGACTAAAGTCACAAGAAGAAAAAAACTCCTTCAGCTGAAGAATGCATAAATTAGGTACGCAAAACGCAAATATGCAACACTCACAGCCACAGGAAGAAAAGGAAATTTGGCGTAGAATTTATCGCTTTTGCATCGTAATGCAGGAAGCTGACTGCCTGCCTGCCTGCCTATGTGCCTGAGCTGCTGTTTGTTGTTGATTTGATTTTGAATAGACTTTATTTCTTTCGCTTATTTGCTGTCTGCCCCTGCACACACCTGCCTTCCAACCACCCTACCCGATTCAACAACGCAAGATACACAATAATTTGCTGGTGAATATTTAATATTCAATCTACGTGGAGGAGAATGTGGAATGTACAACAAATCAGCCGTCAAACAAATGTGTGCGTGTGGGGACAGCAACAAGAAAAGAACAACCAATATTCATGTTTATGTAAATGCTGGCTGTGCTGCGCGGTGCTGTCCGCTTCCTACACCGTTTGCTTCCTTTTGCTTCTTCTATGCAACTTGTTAACACACACTTCCTGTCACAAATTGTAATCAGATCTTCGGAAATATTGTGCCTTTTCCAGAGGAGGATTTTTGTGTAAAATTAAGCTCCCTTCTTGATTAAGTCTATCCTAGTGATTAATGTAAAACAAAAATCGCTGAAGATATGAAAAATAAAGCCCTAGCGAGCTGAGCGAAATAAGAATATTGCCGTCACATTTTTTGGAAACTATTTTCGGATGTTACTTATCGATTGTTCTACTTTCTATTTTGAATATCTGAAAACAGTTCGTTACAACTTGAAATGAAGTCGCGAAAGAATTCTTCGATTTTTGCGTCAGGCGTGTAGTAATAAGATTGACTGAAATATCTTAAGTTTGAGGGAACAATAAACATGAAAACATACCGTGGTGAAGGTTCTCTCTTAGAGAGCTCTTCTACTTCCTTGGCACTACAACCTCGAGAGGTCTCGGTCTGCCATTTCTAGCTTTCTGTGCCTTAGTAAAGTAGCCAGCCCTACGTACGGGGAGGTGATCTGGATGGGATTTGAAACCCGGTCCTGCCGTGCTCCCGGCAGTCGTTATCACCTCGACCACCGCACCTTAGAGAGGAAAAAAATCTTCCTAAATCTCACGCCAAAAACGTACAGTTCTTGAAAAAATGCCGATAACTACAGGGTACACAGTTATAAGTGGAAGGTGAAGTTCAATTCCGGTGTGGTACAAGTAAATTATTTGCATAAAAAAAGACGTTTGCATCAAATTTTGTTCAAGAGTGAAAGCTGAGCAAGTGTAACATGACAGGGTGTTAAGCTTCAATATCACCGAAAAATATATTTCCTCAACGTTTGAATGTAAAAATATGGTATTTCGCCATTAAATGAAGTAAAACCTAGATCATCCAGATAATTAGCAACAATGCTGACACGAACGTTGAGCAATATGAGCTGAAAAACTAATATTATGGGTAGAATTTACATCTAAACGAAAGCTTCCTTGGAGTGGATCTAAGCGAATCTGAAGTCGGAGGATATCATCTAAATGCTAATAGTAAGTTTGATCGACTACGACCAGTCTCGCATGGACCCAGACTTCATTAACCGGCAGGATAATCCTAACATTCAACAACTCTCAACTGATTAATGGTAAAACTGATATAGGGTTTTACTCAAAATTTTAAACAATTTGAATTGTTAATCACGTTCTGCGAATCTGTATCCCGTACAAAACCTTTGGTCTATCCATGCTTCCAAGAATTGGGCAATTTTGGCAGACTGTAACACTAAACTCCTGAGTGGTGAGTTATATTCGAGTTGCAAACCCTGAGGAAACAAAGATTTTGACCAAGCAATAACGGTTTATTGAAATTATTGCGTAACATGCTTCGTAAATAATTCGAAAAAGGTTCATACCTTAAACATTGCGTTTGTGTGGTAATACAGGGTTGCTCAGGCCAGTTCAACATTGTAACACTATATGTCAGCAGCATAAAACACTAATCGGACATCGTATATGCAATTCAACCTCGTTAGCCCTTCACAACATGGGAAAACAAACATTCAACTCCGTAAAATCCCAACACGACAATGGAAAAGTTCTTGTTGAAGGAGCTGTCAAACAGCTGCGTTTGAATTTTTAAACCATGAAATCGATTATCTGATACTTTTTTTCATTTTAAATCTTCAATAAACTTGAAAGGACAAGTCTGTAAAATTGTTATTGCTTACTTTGAAATATTTTAATTGTTTTTCTATTTCATAAAGCATTCTTCTCCTTCTTTTGCACCACAGCCTCGAAAGTTCTCGGCCTACAATTTTCGGCTTTCTTTGACTTGAGTTTACCCGAAGGTGGGCGGGAAGTCCTGCGTCCGAAGAGGTCTTAGATGGAATTCTATTCCCGGTCCTGCCTTGTGAAGACCGGCACCGCAATCGATTGGGCCAGCGAACCACCTCAATTGATTAGAATCAATTAAAATAATGATACGGGTAACCAAGTAGTATAAACAGCAAGTAATCTGTAATATAACAGTGCGCAACCAAGTAGTATAAACAGTAAGTAATCATTGTCATCAAAAACAATTCCGTCAAGTAGGCATTTTCCATAGTCGAGTTGGGATTTTACGGAATTGAAAGACGGTTTTCCAACGTTGAATAGGGTTGACAAACAGGATTCCAAACGCAATACAGAGCTATCGATAAGTAAATTCTGAAAATATGGTAGCGATATAATACGCTTAGAGCACTATTCATAGCAATTGAATAAAAGTAACTGCCAAAAAGTAAAACAAGAGACATCATAAAAGTTATTTCCCCTTTCTCTCGCGCTCATCAAATAAATGACCTAGCAAATTATTAAATTTATAGCACATAACCACTAACTACGTATAATTACAGATAAAGATCAGGACGAGCAACAAGAAAAAAACTGTCATTCATTATTTTGTGTGTCCCCGCGGTCGTATTTTGCCACCGCCACCCGAGCTGGGAGGTTTCGCGCTACATTGGTGATCTTCTTCCCGTGGCCATGCAGTTAACCCATACTCGATCACGGACTCGAAATTATGTACATTTCACTGGTACGGACCATAATTTAATTTGAATCCTAAATGAACTCAAACAAGGCGAATAAAGTGAAAATTGCCTTCGTGTAAGACTCCACACACACACGGGAGGAAGTAGCAACCAGCTGGAAATTGCACCAAGGCAGAAGCAGAAACGGGACAGCACACTGCCAGCATCATAATAATTCAACATGCAACGAGATCCACCAAGGTTTGGAGCTTCGTTTCGTTGGTCCATTCTTTCTGGCTGCTTGCGCGTGAAGGATATCACTGCGCCATCATCGACGTCGTGATACACGTCCTGGGACACCCGGGGCCAGCGGACGGTTTTATGTTTCCTTCGTTTTGGGCCGAATTTAAGAACCGTTGCTAAGTTACGTTGCGCCGCAGTGGAACCAGCAAATTCATCATCGGTTCCACCGTTTTGGTCGACTCGTTCGCCAGCAGAACAACACTACTGTGCCCGCACGCACACTCGTTCACGCGCAGTTTTGCCGATATATTATGCGCGAAATAAAAAGTATGATCATCATCACTTAACTTGTCTTGTTATGTTACTCATTATTGTTTCCCCGTTTCGGAGGGGTTTCGTTCTGTTCGAGTGTTCTCTTCCAGACCACCACACAACGGAGCTCAATATGGTTGGGAAGCGAACGAGCGGAGTACAGGTTGGTCTCCGTTGCTTTGGCAGGATTTTTTACAATCTTCACTTCTCATTCTGCTCTTTAGAGGGAAAAAAGTATGTGTGTTTGTGTCTATTTTTTTATTATTACACTTCTCCGACATGAGCTCATCAAGAGGTTTCGCGTCCGTCGGGTCGTGCTCGATCATATCGCATCGATCGTTTAGAAAATCGTTGCCGTTTTGGGGCAACACTTCTAAAAATGGGATGAACATGATCTTGCCATTTGTTGCGAATGATAAGTGTGTGAGGCCACCACTCGCTAAGATTATTTGGGACGTGGTAAGGATGGCCTCTCTCTCTCTCTCTTTCTCTTTTTTTATGTGGGACAAAGTGTATTCTTCGAGAGTGTCAGGAGCTACTCAGTATGAGTTCCTCTTATGGTACTAACACTTAGCAGCTTGCTTTGACACCTTTGCGAGTGTCAAATCGCACCCAAAACCAGTTCAATGTTGAAGCGAAGGTGAGAATTAAGACATCACTTTATACTCTTTGCAATCGTTCCCAACCTAAACTGTATCAATCGAGAGGTGTGATGTGATGTTAATTGAAGCTGTTTAGCACACCGCTAATATTGATTCTAGTACAGAAGTGTTTTCAAAGATTTTTCACAATAAAGTGTGTATTGAGTATTGAGGTATACGCAACAAAACAGCTTCAACACTGTACAAAGGAAACTGTGGAAGTCTTGTATTATTTTACGCAACCCCATCAGGTGCAGAAAGCGTACTGGTTGCTGGCCTTCCCCTCAAGTGCTTCAAGAGTTGTGACACTTGGAATTACCTGAAATCACTCAAGCCCGCTTTCCCAACGCCAGATAATCCTGCCGTTCCCGGCTAGCTAACTGCTGGCTGGTAAGCGCCCAATTTATCTCGTTACCACCTAGAACGGTGCCGCTAGAGCTACACTGGTCGTTATGCAACACTTACTCCTGTCAAACGATGCCAGCCAACCTGTCAAAACTTTGACATTTCTCGCCCGGTTCGCCAACAACGGGCAGGGAAGGAATCGGCTTTTTGCCCACGCAACACACCGGATTGGGCGCAAAATTATAACCGAAGGATGATGGGCTTTGAAGCGATGATGACGATAATTGTGCACGTTGACGTTGCCGTGCCACCCCGGTGGCTGGTTGGTTTGCTAATAAGATCGATCGATTACCTTTCTCTTTTGAGCCTTGCTGTGCGCAACTTCAGCCAGTCAGGCTGAACTCACCCGGATGGCTTGACGAATTTTTGGAACCACGCGCCCAAACAACATCGATCGGAAACGGAAAAGGAGAAAACAACAAACGAACACACACGCATTTAGTTCAATAATTGAATCGTTTGCACATCGTTCGGCCATTTTCTCAGCATTGGGTATAGTAATGAAGCGGAAAAGACACAAATGCGCCCCACACGCACGGTTCGATCGTCGGACGATCGCAGTTTGTAACGAGAACGAAGGAGTTATGTTGGAAAAAAAAATCATACGAACAACCGAGAGGTCTTACCAGAAGAAGGCAAAAAGGAGGAAGGAGGGGGAAATCTACGAGCGGGAATAAGGAGGATGATGGCCGGGAAGCAGAAAAAGTTGTTCGAGAGCAATTGCATTGATTGAATCCAATTTTGCGCCAGCTGGTCGAGCGCTGAAGCCAAAAAGATGGATGGTGCATACTTCTTGGGGCGGTTTTGGGGAAGCATTTTAGAAGAAGAGCATAGAGATAGAACAGAGCAAAAAAGGGAATGTTTTAAAATGTACTAGAATAACGAAATCAAATACAAATCATTGGAATAAATAGTAAACTTTCAACTGGTAACTGTCAACTATTTCTATGTCGATTTACTTTCTAAATCCAATCAAAAGCTTCCAGAGTCTTCTAATGATTAGAGGGAATCTTTATTATAGATTCTTTTTTTTCTTTTTCTTTCAAGGCCACTTAGGCTCATGCCTACCATTTTTGCTTTACTAAACTAATTTAGGGACAATATGGAGGCCGCGGCGATACCGACACCGGCCTTCATACGGCAGCAGCAGGGTTAAAATCCCATCCAGACCGCCTCCCTGCACTTGTCTACTTTGCTACGGGTAAAATAAAGTCACAGAAAGCCAGAAATGGCAGTCCAAGACCTTTCGAGGCTGTAGTGCTAAGGAGTACTAAGAAAAAACTAGTATCACGTAGTTGGATAGCCAGTCTTCTCTAGAGGAGTCTGTCCAAATGGGATTTGATAGAGAGTTCACAGACCTATCATATGAAGAGTCAAATTTACAGAAGCAACTTTAAACTACTAATGCTTCTATATCATAAAAAATGCGCCTGTGTAGCAAAACATCACCAAAACCCATCACTAGCAGCACGTAGTGTGCCGATCGCACACCACCCAAACACAAACAGAAAGCTGGTGGTGGCACTTTAGTTTATCATCTTCAATTTATATTCACATCGCCAACGGCAAAGATAAACACCACTTAATTAAGAGCGGGAATTGCTGTCCAATAGTGATGGGCGCTCGGAATTGGAACTACTTGACGGAATCGGTTTAGGAATCGGAACTGGATCCGGATCCGGTTTCGAAATATTCTACGGACCTACTCTTCGGAAGCGATTCCAAAAAATTCAGAGCGCTCCGGAATCGATTCCGACCAAACCGTTGTCTTACCCATCACTGCTATCCAACGCTATCTTGCCTCACGAAGTCACTATAAGTTCACATCCTTTTTGTCACTAAGCGTATTATGCAGCTGTCAGAGAAAGACAACATCTTAAGCTTAAATAAAGCAGAGCTTAACATTCGAATTGTTCAAGCTACATCAATGATCCAATCAAATGCCTCTCAACCAAAAATACCTATTCGCACAGGGCAGGCCAATTTTTGGGAGCGCGTCAAAACTCTTAAAATATCATAGTGTTTCCGGAATGGCGAATTTTTGGAATCTCAAACATTTACCAACGCGTCATATTTGCGCAACGTTTGCCTAAGGTTGGGCGAGCGAGAAAAACAAACAAACGGAACCGGATTAGTACACATCACCTCGCTGGCGGCGGCACTGGAATGCAAATATTTGACCTTTTGCGATTTTCGAGAGGCGTTAGCGATATCCTAAACTTTGAAACACTCGGCCCAGGTCTGCGTGCCCTTGTTTGCCGACCTATTAAAGATTGTCCTAGGCAATGTTCTAGTATTGCGGCACCGTCAATATTGGTTGGGAGCTAATAGATTTAAAGTGTTGCTCTGTTGATCTGGTTGTTGTGTGGTGACTAGAAATGGGGTTTTGCTTAAAAATCGCACCTGCAAATAATTTCTAAGACTAAGACTAAATAATATTAGTACTTTGATAGATTTGCTTCAAGACGTGAAATTGAACACTCTGAACAATGAATGCTATGGAGTCACTAAAGAATATTAACGATTTGACTTATATTGAACCTCAGAACCTATCTTATCTCTATTTTTAACTGTTTTATTAGCCCTTTATGCAAATGAAGACCTTCCAGCGATGCACAACACCATTCAAAACGAAACAAACAAAGCAGAGTTCCACACACAACCCCCCGAGCAGGAGAAAAATACACAACTTGACCTCTTCGGTTGGCCTCAAGGTCGGCGTTTTGGACGCTTTCCATCCAGCAACAGCAGCAGCTTTGGCAAAACCGAAAACGTGCCTGTCTGCTCTCCCGTTTCTTGCGCATCCATTGCCTTATTCAGCTTCACAACATCTTAACGAAAAATGACTAACGATCGACCACACATATATCTGCGTGTATCAATCAAAATTCGAGGAAAACCCTTGCCCTCGCGAGTTCTACTATCGTGCCTGAACCGGCCGGGAACCAGCGGCAGCATCCACCACCGAAAACCGCGCCAACGTCGTCGTCGTCGTTGGCTGCTACAACTCGCTGGCACAAAATTATATTCCACACACGCGGCCGAACCGAGCTTCTTGCGTACGCTTCCTCACTTCGTGAGTACGCGCGCATCCCCGCACGCCGTTTGCGTCCAACCGAATCGTGGGCATAAGCCGGTGATGATCACGATCGGAGGGAACCTGGGCTGGCTGGGCTGGATGGGGCGTTACGAAAGGAACGTTGTTCTCGACGGTCCGCGGCCGTTCGCTGCCGGGAACGAGATGAAGAGAACGTGGGGCAGAAAATAAATAAAACGATCAGTGCCTTGTTATGAGATCCTCTACCTATTGCTTCGTTCGTTCTTGCTGTTTTGCTTTAACCCGTGTCTCCGAGGTCCGGAGGGCATACATGGATTGAGGGAAGGGCACAGGAGCGTATCTTTCGGGCAGGTGAACAAGGCACACAACAGGGATGCCGATGGTTTCTTCTCATCCAGCTCAAACCCGGGGGATTCTTCAACTGGGGAGATCCAGTTTTCCACGCTCGCAAGATGCCGGCAAACTCTCGCTTGGGCAGCAAACACATTTTCCTGATTTCCTACTGAAGGTGTGTGTGTGTGTGTGTGTGAGTATGCGTGCCAGCCAGTGAAATCGATCGTCCTAAATCATTTCTCTTGGATGTGCGAGAGAGTGCGCCGACTTGGTCGCCGGTGGTGGACGATCGCACGCATGAGCACAAGCAGGAGTGTGTGTGTGTGTGTGCGCTCATGTTTTTCTCCGTGGTATGTGTTGAAGTTTTCGAAGAAAATTAAACACATTGTGGAAACTCAAGCAGAGAAGATGAGCTGCTGCAGCCGTTCAATGGCCTGCTCTCAAGATGTTACAACACTCCCAACACCATCTTGCTCGTCTGTTGTCTCTCGCGCTCGTTCTATTTCAATTCGATCGAGCACATGTCTCTAAGAAATTTTGTACCCTTATGCTTGGTCCAGATTTTTTTAGATACGAATTGTTGGACATTCGGACCAATAAGATCTTAACCTTCCACCAACAGCAGCCAAATGACAAAACGTTTAGCTTCGGAACCTGCCACGCAATGTCTGTGTGTATGTGTGTGTCTAGTTGCCTCGTTTCATTCATTACTCTTTTTGCTTTTCATATTTTTTGGCCTTTTTTTTTATTCACGTTTTCTCCTCTCCAAAACTTTTGTTCCAAAACAATTTTATCATCCTATTTCTTCACCTTCTCTCCCTTATGCTTCGTTCTGTTGCTTTCCATTTTCTTTATGCTTCTATTTTGGGCTATGGGTTTTTGGTAGATTTACTTTTTTTTGTCTGTCTCTCTTCTATTTTCGATTGTGTTGCGTCCACGTTTTTCGTGCGTCCATGTTCTTCCTGTGGCTTGTTCCCCGGGTGTTTTTCCGAGTTTTGTTGCTTGCTTGTCGTTTCCACCCACCTTACACACGTTCGGGAGAGCACCCGGAACCCGGCAGCCACCCCCAATCCCTCTGCCGGTGACCAACATCGGGAACTCTTGCTGGTGCTGCTGACCGAGGTCATTTCCTTCTCCGGCTTTTTCCGCAATTACTTGGTGACGTTTTTCGGGTTTCCTCTTTAACCCACGTTTGTGTAGGTGCTTCTAAGGTTGCTCTGCCTGCGATGCGCTGTAGTTTGTGTTTGGTTTGAATGTGTTTGCAGTTTGCTCAGAGATCCAGCATCCAGCAGTACACTCCAGCAGTAGGAAATCCATCAGTAGGAGATCCAGCAGTAGGAAATGCGCTTGCGTGAGCTGCATTTTTTTGTTGTGGTCCGTGTGTATGTGTGACCCCCACCTCCATGCAATGTAGTATGTCCAATGACCGGCTGAAGATAGCAGGCTAGATAAATTGAGAAGCTTTCATATGCTTAAGTTCGCACTGCTTGCAAATCGTATAACATCAAGAGCGTCAATTCTTAACAATTCAGTTCCATTGGAAATATCATGCGTAAGGACAATACGTTTCGAAGCAGATATATCTGTTTTACAAAGAACTGTTTCACTACTACGACGGTATAGGTAAGACGAAAGAGACAGGCCAAAGGTACCTATAACCCAGCGGGATATGAGCATGGGAAAAAAAAGGATGCATATGAGCAGAACAGGTAAACCGGGCACGCAACACAGGACAGATACCTTTTCCTTTGAACGAAAGGATACGAAGAGCGTTGAGGAATAAAATCGAAACGATGAAGAAAACTTTCCAAATAAACTTTATGAAGGTCAACCGTCTCTCGGTTCAGCTCAGCTGGTTAAGCTAACCAGTGCTGCTATAATCGATACAGGACATATCTGACATCTTAATTCGAAGAAGCATCCGAGTACCAGGAAGAATGAAAATCACATAAAATAGCCAACTGCCGAGGGGGTTAACAGTTTAGCCTTGTGGAACCTTACCCAACTGCCCAGGATGGACAAATCTTGTAAAGCTGTACATAATAAGCAACTGCTGTTTTCTTACAAAAATTCAAACAATGGAATTATTTTACACGCAACCACAACAAATGGAATACGAAAACTAGTTCTCCTTCGATGGTGAACCATTAAGTATTACTACTATCTTTAGTTGACATCCCGCTCGCGTAACACTCATGGGCGCATACTTAATATGCTGCCGGCGAATCGCGTATTATGCTCTCCAAATGTTTCGCACGTGACGAAACTGGTTAGGAGCAATAATCAGCAAAAAAGCCCCTTTTATCGAGAGTATGGATGGTGACGAAGGCGCAGTGGTGACATTACTGCACATCACCATTCGCCGACCCGGGAAGCACTTTGTCACGGAATCGCTCCACGATGGGCGAACACTCTTAATTTGCACCGTATAAGCACCTTTGCTTCTTCTCAAGTGGTGGGAAGTGATAGGCCGATGGGCACAACGAGGGGAGACACACAGCAGAACATGAACCCATATACATCACGTGCAAGGAATTAGCAAAACAACTGTTAGTGAAGATACTAGGGAAGAGACGGAGGAAACCCAGACACACACACACAGCAATGAGTAGTTCTGGTAGGGTACATGGTACACGTTTGACCACTCAAGTACGATACCTAATCCACATCGGCTCGGCTCGAAATTTCCTTGTTGCTATGTGCCAATACTTTTAGCGATCTTTAGATGAATGTAATATTTTATGCGATCATCCTTCTACTACACAACAGTTTTTTTAATACCAATTTTCCGACCTGATTAAAAGCAAACCAACGCTACTGTGGAAGCAACGATAATGCACATTAATTTCGCTGACAGCACATTAAGTTTCAGAAAAATATAATTCATTTCAGAGAAGCGCGAGCGAACGACAACAAAAATCTTGTACCAGAATGAAAAACTGCTCAGCTAGAGTATAAATTCACAGTGCAGACCGAAGCAGTAAAACATGGGGACAACAACGAAAAAACGCAAAACAAAAGTAAAATAAAGGAAAGAGATCGCGATCGCTTCATTTGACGATCGTTGGCAGCTCCCAGTTTGTCTCGCAGCAGATGATCGGGTTTACGTGTCACGTTTTGCACATTATTTATGATCGTACATTAAACCATATGGTGTGTACATCGAATAGAAGCATTTGGCACATTTGGCAGCGAGTTCTGTGGCCTGTGTGTCGTTCTGCTCGCTTAAGATTCGCCTTAAAAGATTAAGTATAAATGCCTAGGGAAATAACACTAACCGAACAATATCAATGGCAATAGTTTAAGCAATACCGTCAGGCCGTCCTTTATGAATAAAGAAATGGTAATTACATTCGGGTAATTACCGAAAAAAATCTTTATCCATAGTTGTCTTAAAACATAAAATGGTGTACGATTATCTCAGTTCTTATTGATCTTCTGCGATCAGCTCCTCCTCTGCTTTGACCAATTGAAACAAAAAAGTCTCTGACAGACTCACTTACTTATCAGGCGCTACAACCGCTTTGCGGTCTTGGCCTGCTGCAACAATCCTCGATACTGTTATCCCGGCCAATCTCGCGGACACATCAACGCCATCACTCCATCTCAATTTGGGCCTGCCAAGCCTCCTCTGTCCGTGTGGACGGCCTAAAAGGACTTTACGGGCTTGGGTCGTCCGGTGTCATTCTCATGACGTGACCAGCCCACCGGTGCCTGGCGAGTCTAATGCGCTGCACGATGGTGAGATCATCGTACAGCTCGTAGAGTCCTCCATTGTCCTTCCACACATTCTTCTTCCTTGGCACTATAACCTCGAGAGGTCTCGGCCTGCCAATCCTGGCTTTCTGTGACTTAATTTACCCGTAGTAAAGTAGTCAGCCTTACGTACGGAGAGGTGGTCTGGTTGGGATTTGAACCCCGGCCCTGTCGTGTGAAGACCGGCGCCGCTGTCGCCTCGGCCACCGGACCGAGGGCTTCGTCAGTTTTGGACAGAGTTCATGTCTCAGAGGCGTATGTGAGTACTGGGACTATAAATGCTCCGTACAGTCCCAGCTTCGTCCGTCGCGACAGGTAGTTAAAGTGGCGAAGTTTCCTCAGGCTATAGTATGACCGGTTAGTAGCCAGCACCCTTGCGCGTAACTCAACATCAATGTTGTGTAGAGGATTGCCTAAAAACTTCTGTTAGCCACGATCTAACCCCAATCTAATGTTCTCGCCTTCATCCGGGAATATTCAAAGAAATTCAACTTCTACGACGATGGACAGTTGAGTGACAACTGCCTTCTTCATCTTGGCTAAGTCAAGCCGGCTATATACAATGGCATACTAGATTTACTAATGCCACAGAATCCGATACTGCCGTGTAAAGATCGGCGAGCCACCGTCCAAGCCACAGAATCGACCCGAAATTTCAACACTCAATACTTTAACAACTTAAACGTCAACAATAGTTTTTTTTTTTCATAAACATAGTTTGGGATGGTTTGTTTTTATCAGTGCAGCAGACGATACATGACACCGGCAGCTTGTCTGTTGATTGGGTGTCGATGCTTGTCCTCCATTGCGCTCTACCGTTATCCACCGAGCGTTATTATAACGTTATCGCGTGTTATCGTGCTCACAGCAGATAAGGGCGATGGTTGTGGCGGACATTCGCAAAGGGAATGGGTTGCGCTCCTTAAAACGGTGCTGGTGGAAATTGTGTTTTGAAACGAATCAAAATACAACAAACCGGGGGAAAACGGGAGTGAAAAGATGGACAACCGCACTATAAATATGTTAACGCTCGCCTACCTTGATTATCGTTCAGCAGTCCTACTGCGATGAAATACACGAGCAGCAGTGTTGCAAGCACGAACCAATTGCCGTTTCTGGGTGGTGCTGGACTGCGCTTTGGCATGTTTGTTACGGCGGTGGCGGCTATCGGCACAGCAGACCGTCGAGCTCTTCGTAGATCGCTGTTTGATCGGGAAGTAATGATCGGTCCTGGTTCCTTCGTCTGGGCAGATGGTTTCCGCCTGCAGGACGAAACGGTCGGCCGAAGGAAATCCCTACTATTGCATAGCTTGACCTTGCCCATCTCGTCATAGCTGGCACGATCGAGGATGCTGAATATAAACATATAAGCAACCACACACACACAGACACACACGCACACACCTGCGTCAAGGGACTCTTATCTGATTCAACATTGTTTCGCTTATGATCCACTTCACAATACACTTCTATTTTATACACTTCTCACACAATTCGCTCCCGAAGGATGTGCACTTTTCTCCTTTCGTACAATTTTAACACCACAACGATCAACCGCTCACCCCCAAAAGCAGCAACTCTTCTTGCGATCACTTAACAGCACCAAAAGGCACGCCCGATCGATGATCCGGTGTAATTTGTCTTCACGCCCCACTCAACACCAAACAACCAGAGCTCCGTGGCCGTTTTTACGCACTTCCCCGTGCTGTTCTTCCGGCCTGGTTTACCGACCTCCTCGCCGCACTATATACGCTCTGCTTGAGCAACATCAATTGCTTACGGTCGCGATCGACTGGCGGCCATCTTCGGCATCTCCGTTCTGCCGGACCCGTCGGTTGTCTGCGTGCTTCTTCCAGCCCACAACGACCACACCACAACCCGGAACAGATGCCGCGCAAAAGCACCGAAAAATTAGAGAACCACTAATACGCTAGTTGGATAGAAATGCAACACATTAGCACGGCTAGCAGTGCACCAGACACCAAGGATCAAGGATTGAAATCTTTTGTTGCGTGCGCGTTAAAACCGCAAAAGAAAAGCTGCCGAGCAAGAAGCCCGATAAATAAACGCGATCCGACGCGACTGACGTACGGTGAAATACAAAGCGAATGGAAGGTAGCTGCTGTGTCGTTCAATGGCGCACAGTTTGACAGATGTGATTGAGGGATGAAAATTTTGACCAGCGGTAAAGCCCACAGTGTGCAAGGGCCGTGTGTGGAGGAATTTTTTGAAGCAATAAATTCAAGCGAAATGTTTAATATACTATTACAATGGTAAGTTTGTTAAATTAGGTATAATTTAACACTGCTTCAGTTATTTTTAACATAACTTTAGATGTGGTTTTCGTTAATTCACTATGGTTCAACCATTCCTTCAGCTGTCAAACGGCACACACAGCTGTGTTGTGTTTTGATTTTTGATTTCCCCTGCCATCCGTCTCATCAGAACCCGTCTCTTCCATCCTCTACACCCTTCACACAATCAAAACAAACGCGCGCATATCCCAACACCAAATGCATTGGCATTTTCCTACCCAACGTCTCACCGTGCGGAAGGGTTCGTGTTGGGCGAGAAAAGTTGGGGTAGGCTTTTCAGTTTTACATCCACCCCGAATACGCCCACAGCAAGCGATCGCATCACATTTTCCGCGATACGATTCGCGCGACAGTTGCGCTTGTCGACTGTGCGTTGTGTTTCTTTTATTCTTCATTTTAGTTCAGTGTGCATCATCCTACATCCCCCACCCCCACCATTATCAGCCAGTGTGCGCTTGTATGTAAACGAGTGGGGAAAAGAAAAACTCTAGTGGGGGTGCAATCGAATCAATATTACTTGTATCAGCAACGGAAGGAACTGGACACGGGTTTTTATGTTTCTTTCTTCAGTGCAATAATCGATCAAGCGCACATCGCCATTAAGAGCATAAGGCAGTTCTAAGTTTCTTTGTTTGACGTTGTGACCTCGCGAAGCTGTACGGATTGTTTACCGAGCAGAAAGGGTGTTGTTATCTCGTCCTCGAAAACTACGTCTTGAGCAGAACATTTTACCTGAGTGCACAGCTGTGAAAGTGGTTTGGCAGTAACTGTAATCTTCCCGCAACACGCACACGGATCGTGGAACTGCTGCACCGCCATATGGTTGGGAAAATTCCTTACTGGAACCGAGCGAACAAACCAGCAGTAAATGTCGCACCATTTCGTGGCAAATTATTCATTTCGACCGGCAGATAATCAATCTCTCTAATGGAAAGACTGTGCGGTAGGTAAAGGAACTGGGGGAGAGGGGGGGGGGGGGCGATTTAGGGTGTAACAGGACGCGGAAGCAGGAAATCGGAATTTTATTGATTTTCTCACCTGCGCGCTCACGGCGTTACATTTGTTTACTCAGCCTGCTTTGATTGCTGCTTTTGCTGCTAGCTCGTTAAATAGTTACATTTTTGTGCTTCTTTTTCACACATACACACACACACACACACTTCCACTCTTTTTGCAGCCCCTGCGTACCGTGCCTGCAACCAGTAAGAAATCCAGCGAGCCAGCTCATTAGCATTGTGGGGATAATCAATTGGCTTCTCCGGCTGGCGAGTGGCGCGATAGTTTGTCACTGTGCCTTGTGGCAGTAGTACTTCAATCGACGGTTCCACCACTTCCAGACTACTTTTCACACCGATTCGGGCAATACGGAAGGTCAATTTCGTTCCGTACACGGCTCAAACAAGCACCCGTGAGCTGGGATAAATTCTCCATTTCTCCCCGTTCGATGAGTCGGTTTACTTCACCAGCAAGAACCATCGTTGCGAAAATCGCATTCAAGTGCACCACCACCACCTACGGGCGTGCTAGATAAGGAAAGCTGCCGTGTGCTATTGCAGTGCTCAAACAAGCACTGGGCAAACCTGCAACCAACCATGGAGGTATCGGCAGAAGAGTGGATGGAGCGGGCGAAGGAAAACATGAAGAAATTCCTCAACCGTGGTGGCGCTTGCCGTGGCGATGAGCCACAAACCCTGGTCGGGGCCGCACTGGAGAACACGCTCGGTTACGCGCTGAACCTCACGATGAAGGATCCGAACGAATGGACCGACGATGAGCTGCAGCAGGAGTACATGGAGCAGCTCTGCTTTTACGATCTCGAATCGCGCAAGACAATCGACAAGCTGACGCAGCAAATGTACGCCCAGGGCGTCGTGCCGGACGAACCGTGCCATCTGACGATACTGCCGATCGAACTGTACGCCGAGGGCAAGCTGTACGAGGTGGCCCTGTTCCGGTACCAGTTTGGGGACCGGCAGGCTACCGAACCGAAGTACATAGACTCGTACGGGCGCGTGTATGGTAGCTTCCGGGACTTTCTGCGCAACAACAAGTACCCGTCGGCGGAGATGATGTACCCGCGCGAGGGGAAGCTTGAGGCGAGCGAGGAAAAAACGGTGCTTTGTGAGGTTGGCAAAACACCCGCCTGGAAAGCGTACTACTTTAAAGCGCTGGACATTGCCACGGGAATAATTGGTGAGCAAGCTTGGGACCCCGCCTAACGCGCTTAAGCAGCTGTTAATGCTTTTCTCTTTTCGTCCGGTAGGAATCGCTGGCGCAACGGGAGCAATCTTCCTGTCCGGCGGTATTGCTACACCCTTCGTAGCGGCTAGCATCGGGTCGGCGCTGTACGCAACCGGCCGCTCGATCGATGTGCTGCGCGACAAAAGTGCACACCAGGAATCGTTAAACCCGTTCCGTGATTCAGAATCCCGTACCGCCTGGCTGAGTCTCACGGCGCACGTGCTCACGTTCGGCACGATGCCGCACATATCGGCGCTGTCCGGTGTTGCCTCCACCAGCCACAGCATCGCCACCGGCTTCAAGGTGTGTAACTTCATCAACGAGACGGGCAACATCATTAGCGATCTGGTGATCTGCGACACACTGTCGGCGATGCATTCCAATTACTATAATGCGTCCATCGAAACGCGCCTGGCGCATGCCGCATCGATCTGCTTCTGGACAAAGACTACCATCAGCATCCGGCAGGCGGAGCTAATGATGAAGAACAATGCGATCGTGGCGCTGAAGCTGTTCGGGTTTGAGGACCACTGCTGCGAGTACTTTAACAACGATTCACACGCGATCGATATCGGGCTGCGCATTGCGAAGCATTCGCTCGAAACCAACGTGCAGATCGTGTCCGATCCGAGCGATCCCGGCGCGATAACGATCGACAGTACGCGCTTTCCCATCAAGCAGCTGTTACGGCTTGAACCGAACGAGGTGGAACTGTTGTTTGAAGCGCTGCGGGGCGTATCATCTGCACCGGACGATCGTGCATTGTTCGACGAACTGCGTGCATCGGTTTGTTTGACGAAAGGTGCCCCGGAAGAGGATAGACTGTGCCTCCTGGTACGGCTTCTGGCAGCAGAAGCCGAGCGCGAATGTTTGCCGGTGAGCGATGTAATGGAAATGCTACTCCAAACGTACGCCACAATCCGTCGATACGAAGTGAGGGCCAGTGTGAAGGCTACCACCTTCCAGCTTTCGCCTGAGCAGGGTGGATGTTGCGTTGGACGCGGTTTGTGGATGCGTTTAAAACGGGCGTACATTTTGTTCGCTTCCAAGCAAGCGGCACCGGCACTCCCGGTGGAGCTAACAACCGGTGGCGATACCGGGGAGCCAAACGTGGCCGACGCAGATAAGGAATCGGATCGCCTGATCCGGGCTGTGATGGAGCTGTCGGAGGCACAGTGCACCCGGCTGTCGCACATCATACGCCGGGATGCAAATTATTTCGCTATTTTCAAGCAAAAATCTGTTGAATCCATCGAGCCGGACGGTACCGCCGGGGAGGGCGAAAAGGCCAGCCACACGGAGCAACTTCTCTACGAAACGCTCAAGGAAAATATACTGAAAGCCTTAGAGCGGGAAGAACGGGAGAGCTAAACCGTTTCGGAAGGAACTAGTGCAGCGGTAAGTTTGCTGTTTTGCTTATCATTACCTAAATCGCTTTTCCCAAACGAAGGCCCAAGGGAAAGGGGGGACCTTTGTATGTTTGATGGGGCGGTGGGTTTTTTGTGTGGGGGTTTTGTCTTTCCGATGGCATATAGCAAAAGTAGGCGCTGTGCAAAAGCAAACATGAGCAATATAAAACAGAGTGAAACATATCAAACAAACCAAAACTAGCAACTAACATTTTTAATCATATAAAACAAAGGGGAAGAAAACAAAAAACATAACGAGCATACGAATACAACCATTTAGTAGCCAAATTTTTAGAACTATAGCAGCAGCGAAGGAACTTATCCACGCAGCAACCAGCTTTTGTAGAGTGATCTTAATGAACCTAGTAACGGGAGAGAGAGAGAGAGAGGTGAACGAGGAGAACAGTTATTTAAATACAAATCATGAAACAAAGTGAAGGTAGTCTAGTAGCCAGCAAATAGGAACAAATTTATACGACTATTGTGAAACAAATCGGAACCGATACATATCAAGTTGAGTAAAACGAGTAACCCAATGTTGGGGGAAGAGTATTTACAGCATATTCCATTCGGCAAAGGAGAGTAATATTCCGAGAAGCACATGGCTGGTTTTGGTTAGTTTCGGTGGGAGCGAGTCTTCTTTGGCTTGCTCTGTAACGATCTTAACCTTTTCTTGGGCAACAAAAACTTAGGGAAATAGGCTTCCCTCTTTGGCTTAATTTCCTGATCCCTACATCCCTTTAGATGCTAGCTATCTTAGCTTCCTTGCCGTCACGAAAAAAGTGGAGCACAATCAAAAGAACCAATATCGTTTTCCCCGATGCTGATTAATCCGATTTTTTTGTAAGATAATTGATTATGCTATCGAAGTCGATTCACGCTCATCGCGTCAAGGATCAGCTGATTCGGTTAGTAACTCAGGTTGATATTGCTTCCAAACATGGGCTTTTACAACAGATTGATTTGGCCAACCGATTTTAAACAGAAAGCGGACGAAAAGCTTTACAGAATAACGTAACGATTAAACTAAAGTGGCGATTACGATGTCAGACAGTACATAGTTGTCCAAAACCTTTTTAAATGCTAAGTTTAGAACACCAAAGAACCAGTTGAACTGAGCTAGTTAAGCAAAGTTGTAAATTTTTTAACCTACCTTCAAGGTCGTTTTTTCGTCCTTAATTTAGCTCCTACACAACACGTGCTCTATCGCCGCGCTTCCTTGGTGCGCGTGGTGGTGGGAATTTCCTCGCTTTACGTTAATGAACCCCCCTTCAATCCATTATTGTTTTTTTTGTTTTTCACACAAGTCTTCTTATTCCCCAGCAGCGCGCACAAGCTTTTCCCGCTGTTTTCTCCTGACTGAGTCCCAAAGATGCTTGGTAAACCGCGTGAAGAGCAATGCACAAAACAAAACACAAATCAAACAATACGAGCATCGCGAAACCTTTCTACCTGACAAACATAAAACACACACACACACCTTTGATGCGAACCAACGATAAAAGGAAAAATGCAAACTTTTTAACTAGCGACAAACTATTTCGAAACAGTTTATTTTTAAGTGCTCTATTTACTACGAACTGTTTGTACGTTGGTTTTACTTTGGAAGAAAATGGGCCCGCAAACAAAAAGCCCACTAAACACACACTCATACAAATAGAAAGATGTGTAAAGTTGACCGAAACTAGCATATAAAGTGATATAGATTGGAAGAATTTAAAACGGCGTAGCAAAAAAAAAAAAACAGAAAAACAAACAAACATATGGCAAGACAACATACTTATACAGGTGCATTTGCGAGTGAGTGAGTATAGACATCCACTACAACTACTATTACCATTACTGCTCTAGAGAGTAGAGAAGCGAACGCGTGCTAGGGCAACGCTTTGTAGAGTTTTGTAACGCATGTAACACCATGTAACACCATGTAACGGCAGTAGCGCGTAAGAAAGATATATATGTGTATAGAACATTTTAAAGCAAAAGGAAACAAACAAAAAACCGCAAACACACACACACACAAAGAATCTATAACACGTTGTAATGAGTATGAGAGCATATAAGAGTTACTTGAAACAAACAAAAAGGGGGAAAAACAAACCGTGACAAAAAAAAAAACAAAACACCAAACATTTGTAATGTTGTGTCCAAAAGATGGCAAAGGATGGAGGGAAGATTCGTTAAAGCTTAATTGCACAGTGAAATACCATTAGTGTGCAGACCCTGCGGAACCAGCAAGGTTCATTCCTGCATTCGAAATGGCGGTTGGTCCCGAGGCGACAAAGTATCCAAGTACGTCATACCATCAGGTCTAGTAAGCCAGATATGGCAGGCATGAGAGAGAGAGGGAGAGTACCGGCAGTAGCTGCCCACCACATACTTCCCTGCATATTACAACGGTGTACCCTAGCGATGCGGAGCCACGGTTCCGATGCCGGCTCCGACTCCGACAGTGGAGTGGCGGCTCCCGGAGCCGATACTCCCATCTACTAGTGTACATAACAGCAGATAAATGGTCAATTAAAGTGCTGATGCGGCGTACTGTTGTGCAAGTATAAGCTGCACCTAGGATAACGGTTTTTTGTATGAAAATTTTTGTAACTCCTCTTTTACGTAACACCACCTTGAGTTAAGCTCAACACGGATTTTCCAGAACCACGCCTCGAGATCAAGAATGCGATGGGGTAAAGGGTGAAAGCATCTGCGTAGTCCTTGGTAGACAGGGAGATTGAGCCCAGCCCGTTCTTTAAGCACATCACCATGGTAACCAGCAGCGCACTATCTCCATCAGATTCAATCTCTGGCAATTAAACACTCCCGACATATTTCAATGATCTTCTTCATCGTGTAATCAGTTTTTAATGTGTAATGTGTTACGCGGTGGCCGAGAGGTTTGTTGTTTTGCTACGTGACGTGCTTTTGGTGCTTTGATACGGTCACGCACGAACTTAAGCTTTAAAGTATGGGGGGTGGAAAACCGAAACTGTTCGAGAGTAGATCAAAAGCAAAGGCAAAATAAAACCAGTAAAGGTACCTTGGTGAAGAAAATGGGCAAACACAGCCTCTGCTTTAGCTTATGTTTCTTTGCTTTATTTGCTACTGTTTAAGATGACGCACGTGTTTTGGGAGCTGTCCATGAGCATTATATGTATATATGAGCGATATAACTGTTCTCGTGTTCTTTGTTTGCAATCATTCTTTTGGAAGCTCAAATTTATCCCTCCCTCCCAGTGGTGATTTGATGTGCGAGCTATCATCATCTCCACCGTGGGCGTGTGCGTGCTTCACTCACCGGATCATTGCTGGCACGTCGTACGAGCACACATACTACCGCGCAATAATCGTACGCACACGAGCGTTTAATGGGTGAGAAGTAAGCAAAAAAAAAGAAGGAAAACTTATAACCTACCTAACGTATATTAAAATCGAAGTACAAAAAAAACGTAAATTAACCGCGAGACAATGTAACCAATCATACACTAAAACCACGCACACACACACACATTTATCTAGCGCCATTCCGGCTTTTCCCCACCCGCGCGCCGCTCATGGAAGCTGCGAGATGCGTGGCGGGGTGCGCCAAATTGCACTCGAGTTGCGCTTCAGCTTGTGTGCGTCGATCGAGGGGAACAGTATGCGCAGGTCGGGCGTCATCGGTTGCACCGAGAACAGCCGATCGATTACCTTGGTGTCGATTTGAGCCTGCAACGTGATTTGCTTCCGGTATTCGGCTGCTGCAAAAAAAAAAAAAAAAAAAAAATGGGGAACAAACCACAACAGCATGAGACGAAATTCGGAATTGCTATTGCTGGCAAAAGCGAGCGAGAGCAGTACTTACTCTTCTTGCACCATTCCGGCAGTGGTGGGCGCTTTTTCTTGCGGGCTTCGGCGCTCGGCTCTTCGGCCATCTCCTCATCGGTGGAATCGTCCGTGTCGATCATGTCGAACGTAAACATCGGCGCCTTTGCGGTGGTGGCCAATTTCTTCTTCGCTGCCTGCTGCTGGTGCTGCTGCTGCTGGTGCTGCTGCTGCTGGCGCAACTTCTGCTGGTACAGCTGCTTGTGCAGCTTGACTTCGTGGTTCTCCTTGGCCTGACTTTGCTTCAGCGTTTCCAGCAGCTCTCGGTCAATTCTGTGGTCGGGTTTGCGGTGAAAGAAAAGAAAGGACATGAAGCATTCCCAGTTCCCGATTTTTAAGGAGGGCAAATCACCCCCGCCCGCCCGCCCGTTACCTTTGCTGTTCGGCCATCTGTTTGGCCAGCTCGTCGCGCTTCTGGTCAGCGAGTGTCTTCTGCTCTTCCAGCTGGCGCCGCTTCTCAAACTCCTCCAGCTTGCGTGCTTTCTTCTGCGCATCGATACGCAACTTTTCCTGCTTCTCGTGCACCAGCTTGCGATATTTCTCCTCCTTTTCGCGCACCAACCGCTCCGCGTGTTCCCGCTTCTCCCGCTCCATCGCTTCCCGTTGGGCCGCTGCCAACCGTTGCTTCTCTTCGCGCTTTTTCTTCTTCTCGTCCAGCAGCGACGAGGTGGACGAGGCGGCGGACAATGTTCCACTGCTACCGCCGCCACCTCCGCCACCCCCAGCACGGTCCCAGCTAGAGTCACGCGATTGGCTTCGTGTGACTTGAGCGGTACCTCCTCCACTGGCGCTCGTCGTCGTCGTCGTATGATGATGGACGGCTCTGCTCTGCATCTGAACGGCCTTCGAGGCGGACGATGCTTTCGGCAGCGGTATCGTGGCAGCGTTCGGCGTGTAGGCGGCGGAAGCGGCAAGCGGTTTAGCGTGGGCTGACCGAACCATCCCGTGCGTATCGATACCGTGCATTGTCGGTGTGCTGACCGTCTTCAGGATACGGCCGATCTGGGCCTGCGGTGTACCGGTCTTCGCTGATGTGGTAGCACACTTTTCGAACGCTTCAATGCGGCTCTTGATCGGACTCATCACGCACGGATTGAACAGTTCCTTCTGTTTCTTCGCCTCTGCCGCCGGCTTCGTGTTACCGGTCGGTGGTGCTACCGTCCCGCTGCTAGCACACTTCTTCAGGGTGGTAAGATGCTTCGGTTTGGGACCCGTCACCGGTGGTGCAGCTTTTTGACCGACGGCCGACGACTTGACCTTCGCGTTCTGTTCGGGCAGTTTGGGCATCTGTGCGGGTGAATTTTCCACCACCGACTCATCCTCGGTCATTATGCTTGCATTGGCCGCCATCATTGCATCCCGATCACCACCGTTCGACCGTTGCTGCTGTCCATTGGACGAACCGTCCCGGTCGATCACGAACGTTTCGTCCGCTCGCTGGGCCGTCGGGTCGGACCCAGTTGGTGTTCCATTCGTCGTGGGAATGTTGAACGTTTCGTTGCACTGTGGTGCAGCAGCAGCAGCAGCTGGTTCGTTGTCCATGGGCGAACTTATCGTAAATGTGCCATCCTGCACCGACGCCGGTACAACGAACGTTCCGTCCGAAGCCGTGGGCTGTGTCGTGTACGTTCCATTCAAGTCAAATTGTCCGTTCGCGGACGGATTATCATTGGACGCTACTTGCAACGGCATCCGTTCCAGCGCAATCTTTAACGGGCGCATTTGCTTCTCGAGCTGCGACCGTTCCATCTGCGCTTGAGTTTGGCGCTCCTGTGCCTCCTCGTACGTAGACTTTGCGGACGTCCTGGTTGGCTGCTGCTGCTGCTGCTGGACGATCGAAAGTTTTTCCGTTTTAATGCGAATCGGTTCGATCACCACGTTCGCTACCTTCGTAACGGTTGTCATCGTTTCCACCACCGCATCGGCCTGCTTCGCTGCCATCTTTGATTTCGTGCGAACTGGGCGGCCACTGGTACTGCTAGCGCTGCTGCTAACAGAACTGCTCGTACTGTTCATCGTTGATTCGGCTGACGACACGGCGGAACTGGAGGCTGTATCATTGCTCGCTTCCTTTTCCTTTCCACTTTTACCAACAGCTGAAGCCGCAGGAGCCTTCTTCTTCGTGCGCACCTTAGGAGCGGGCACCTTCGGTGGTGGCATAGTCGGTGGAGGCATCTCCTCGTCGGAAACGATCTCCACTTTCGGAACTACCGGTGCAATGACCATTAGTGACATTTCCCGTGTAGCGGACGGGTTTTCCTCCTCCTGCTGCTGTTTGGACGCTTCGGACGCACTCGAGAATCCTTCATCGTTGCGCTTGCTGTCGTTTGCTACAGGTGCGACGATTCTGTTGGCCCGGTTTGCATCATTCTCCGTTTCCATGTCTACGTCGGATGGCTCTGGCGTGGCTTTCTCCTTCACCGTGCTGGCGTTATTTCCTCCCCGGATCAGGGTGCTGTTCGCGACGGAGGAGCTGCGCTCAAGCTTGATGTTCACTGCCGTTCCACCATCGTTACGGAGTTTGACGTTAAGTGTCGGCTCTTTTAGCTTCTCCTGTGCCTTCAGGCGAGCCGTTCTCGATGGTCGAACGGCCTGACTCGTGTCACCCGGCTCGCATCCGGATGCAGGCCGGCGATTGTTATTACCGCTACCCGTGCCTGGTTCATCGTTTTCCGAGATAGAGTCCTGTCGCTTGGGACGCTTCTTGTTCTGGACCGGCGTACCCCGCTCGTTAGCAAGCGTAACGCATTCGTTCAGTTTCTTCTCAAACTCCTGAAAAGCGACAGTGCAAGCAATGAACAACAGTTCTCAATCATGGGTGGTGTACGTTTCACCAGACGCGTGATACCAAGCGCAGGTAGTGCGCGCCTGTTGCTTACCGTGAATTCAACGTCCATCGCCCTTTCCCGGTCAAATGCTTCACCTATGAAGGTGTTGAACATTTCCAACAGTTCATCCATGTTGCTCCGTTTGCCGTGGTCGCGAAGTTTGCTTCAACCAAATGTATCGTTCGTGTTTGGACGGTTCGGTTTCTTCGGCGAAAGAATACACAAGCAATCGGGGATGGAATTTCGTGCGTTCAGACTTTGCAACAATATAAAACACACAACGGTTCCTCAATTGTAATCTGGAATGGAATTTCGTGCGTTCAGACTTTGCAACACAATAAAACAAACCACGGTTCCTCAATTGCTACAGCGTTGCAGCTGTGAAGAATAGACAACACAATCACCAAACGCACCCCGAAACCGCTCAAATCCGACGGCGTAACTTCAAAATGTAACCGACCGTTTGTGCAGCACACCAACACCATCGCAAGCAGCTGCGGTCCGAAAGGCCTTTTGGTAACGTTTGAACAAACCAAGGTGTATGAATTTGTATGTATGCATTTCGCATATCAAATGCTGTGCTACAGAGGATTGAAGATATTTGGTTGCATTTTTCGTCAAAAAATCGCAAGCGATACCACCACCGGCGCCTCCTCCGACGCTTCTATCATTCTTCTCAATACCCTTCCTCTCGATGAATTTGCTCTAAATAACTCTACCTCCTTTATCCATATACCTTGGGAACAAACGGAAAATTTCGTTGACAGCTGTCAAGGTAGCTATATGTGCGGGAGAGGCTTTTTTTAAAAAAGGACGATCATTATATTTATTTTAAAACTAATAAACTAACAAATTTTACCTTATCTTAAAGTAAGATATTTTTTAGAAATAGGTTTTTATTTCCATTTAAACCAACCAACTGAGCAATACGGCCAGGCCGTCCTTTTTGAATAAAAAAAAACAAAAAAAACCAACTGCTGTTTTTCTTGACGGACACGTATTTGTGCTGCCATGTGTATACCTTGGGCAGAGAGTTGTTTGTTTTGGTTTTTGGAGCCGGCTGCTTCCAGCAATTGTTTCTCGATTGGAAATATCGAAATATTTTTATGAAGCTAGTAAAACTATGTGAACAATGAATGAAACGAGCAGGTTCAATGTAAGCTACTGCACGGATCCAATATTTAAGCTGAACGTCTTGAAGCGAGTATCCAACGAAAAATGTGATATATGCTGGATGGCCGAAAACAACCCAATACGCTACGGGGAATTTGTCGAGAAAACGTACAATACGAATCGAAAACTCCGCTTGCATTACTTTTGCTTGGTAAGAAACGATGCACCGCTGGACGCTTTATATTTCATTCGACTTCATCGTCTGCTTTGTAGCTTTCCGGTACGTATATTGCACAGAACGGCTCCACAAAGGTTGGCATCACCGGGTTTAAGATACGCGACGTCATTAACAGCTATGCAGAGTACCGCGAAAAACTATGCTTCTACTGTCGCCATCCATCGGCACCGATCGAATGTGCTCAGCCTGGGTGTGGGCGCCGGTTTCATTACATTTGTGGGTACAACAATGCGTGCTTGACCCAGTTTACGGGCCAATTTCTTTCCTACTGCCATCAGCATCTACCCGCACAGTACCGTGCGCTCGTCGATACAAAGGACCGAGAATGTGATATTTGCTTCACCGCGCTGCCACAGGCAACGGAGGCGGACTTTAATCCACTAGCGATCGTACGCACCCGCTGCGACAGCGAGTGTCCCGATGGGCTGTTGCATCGCGAGTGTGTCCAGCGGTTTGCCTACACGTCAGGCTACAACTTCAAGTGTCCTTTGTGCTGGAATAAGAAGTTTCGCGTACATGCGGCCGAGAGTGGAATCTTCATACCGGAACGGGAGTCTGCCTGGGAACGGGAACCGGGAGCATTCAAGGATTTGCACAAACGCAAATGCACAGCCGACGCGTGTGCATTGGCTAACTCGCGCAGCGCAACGGACGTGTCGCAGATGGTGGGGTGCAAGGTTTGCGGTGGACAATTGATGCATAAGGTTTGTTGTGGGGTATTCAATCCGAACGATTATTTGTGTAGTGTTTGTAAGGATGAATCTTTTGTAAATTTGCTGTGAGTACAATTAAAGTTACTTGTGTGGAGAATGGTAAAAGCTAGCAATAATAAAAAAAAAACATTCGCATTGAACGAATAAGCCTTCCCGTTCGTCAAGAATTAGTCCCTTCTCTAACGGCAGGAATGCTTCTACGCTGGACTTCTCCGTAACCAACTTGTACAACCGTATCGACGTTCCGATGACCATCACCGCACTTTCATCGGACCACATCGAGACAGCGACGTGATTCGGTTCGAGCGCTGGGTAGACCAGCACATCAACGCTGAAGCCTCACTCGAGTCTTCGAACGACATCGACGACGCCATCGTGAGTATACAATCGGCACAATACAAGAGGCTGAGGAGCGCTCAGTCCCGCTTGCAGCAACTCGTGCTCATCTTATCAACATCGTTACGGAGGCGCTACCATAGAACAGGGCTTAGACAGCTGTTCAGATTAGACAAGCGAGATTTAAAGCGCCTAGGCGGTAGGCAACCCGCGTAACACTAGCCATCCTTTGTACAAAACGCCATCTAGTAGCCAGTAGGAAAACTATGCGGTGATTCCTATGTCGTCAGAGCGTGTGCAAACCAACCCTAGTAAAGAGGTGTTAGTTAAGTCTTTCCTTTTAATATTGTTTCGATCGACAGCGAAACACGACAACTTGAGATCACGCTGCCTAAGAAAATAAACTGTTGAGAAAGAGTTAAACAACTAAGTCATTTGAAGTCTGACTTTTGTCTCTAACCCACAATTAACTAGCTGTTGGATCCATAAACTAATGTCCTTGACGAGTAGCAGTTTTTGGACACCTAACAGCATTCTCCGGTACATTTTGTTAACTCTTGTTGTTTGGCTTCCCTTTCCACCATTCCTCCAAAATTGGTAGATCCAAGTGGAACACCATCATCCACCCTTGGTTTCCCTTCCCTTCTCCGTCAATCAAAATGCGTCTCGGAGTAGGCCGTACCCTACAACAGCTTAATCGCGAGGTTAGACATCTGGCGAAGATCATCACGATACGGTTGGAGCACTGCAGGAGTCAGCACTTTTCTCAGAAGCTGCAGAAACTGTTAAATGGTCATCATGGCAGACCAGAACTGCAAAAGTAATAACGATCAGACTCCGAGCGAGCTACGATCAGACAACGAGGCTTTGATGCTTATCGCTTTATTCTTGAATCGCAATTATTTTTTTTTTTCATTTATTTATAGAGGCTTTGGGTCTTTGAGACCTCATTCGCCTCTTTCCTGTCTATTGTTACATATGTATGGTAAAAACTATAGTGAGTATGGTTTGGCTATTGCTTTACTATTATTCTTCGTGTAATATGGAAACTATTGTGCTAGGAATTTATAGTTCTCGGTACAGGTTGCTGATGTGTAAAAATCGGATGAAGCGGTTCTGTTGTTGCTTGTCGGGAGATAGAGTATGACGGCTAGGTCGTTATCTAGTTGGCAGGTGGTTCGGTGTGTAGGGTATCCATGGCAATCGGTAAGGATGTGGCGGACGGTCGACGCCACAGAAGCTGCAAAGTGGAGAACCGGATCTGTCGAGAAGGTAGGAGTGTGTCAGGTGGGTGTGTCCGATGCGGAGGCGGGAAAGAACTCGTTGAATGTGGCTGGAATCGGGATCGTCCCAGGGTACGGTGTTGTGCTTGATAGAGCGGAGTTTTGTGGAGAGGTCTAAGTTGTGCCAGATGGTGTTCCAGTGTTGAGCGACTATTGCGTTAGTGAAGCGGATGGCGTCACGCCGCGAAACAGAGCTGTTAATGTAATAAGAGAAAAATACGGAGAGTAGATCTGTTCTGGTTGGTGGCTCACTTCAAACTGAAACGTTTATTCTAGTCGAGCTCCTAATCCTATGATATATACTATGGGTTTACATTCTATAGTTTGTTTCTCGTTCGGTTGTTGTTAGTTCGACTGATGATTTCAAAATCCAAGGTGACACCGTTATCTCAGAGGATGACCATTGCACGTTTGGAGCTCTGTGGCGCGTTACTGGCAAGCAGATTGTACGAGCAAGTAAAACAGGCAATTGGCCGCGATGAGCCTACATTCCTGTGGACCGATTCGATGACCACTTGGCATTGGATTCATTCCCCTCCAAGTCGGTGGAAGACATTTGTTGCGAATCGGGTTTCGAAGATTCAAAACCTTACGGAAGGAGCCAGCTGGAGACATGTGCCTGGAGTGGTGAATCCAGCCGATGTGGTGTCTAGAGGCTGCGATCCTGCAACGTTTATGGAGTCAACATCATGGTGGTCGGGGCCAGAATGGTTGGCATCGACAGAAGAAAATTGGCCAACAGTACCGGAGTCTAAGACTCTGGAGACGGGTGAAGAACGTTCCAACGAGTTAATACTTTCTTCACTGGATGAAGAAGGATTTATTGACCATTTGTTCACCCGTTACGGATCATACTCAAAACTTCGCATGGTAGTTGGGTACTGTTTGCGGTTTATACATGCTTTGCGAATGAGAGTAAGCAGCTCAAAGGTCCAGCCTAAGTTTGGTGAGGGCCTTTCAACGGCAGAACGGCAGCAGGCAGAATGGGTATTGTGTCGATTGGCTCAACGTAACTCGTTTAATAGAGAATGGAAGGATTTAAACGCCAAGAACCCAAAACGCATTCGACCAGAGCAGACGTCCCCCCTTGAACAGCACATCGAACCATCCGAACATTTGGTCCTTCGAACCGGATCGTTCCTGTTAGTTACCGTTCCTATTGTTGTTTAAGTTACGTTGGTTTTGTGCAAAGTTATAGTGTTTATCGTCCTGGTGTTGTTGTGAACAATTTGCGCTTGCGCTCGTAAGAACTTTCCCACATAACCAAAAAGCGATATCCGACCTTACTACGACCTATATACGGAGTCGTATATGTAGACTTATATGTACACTTACAGCAGTAATTAACAGACTTCGTGGATGAAAAAAAAGCGTGCCATAATTATAACAAACAAACCATAAATGTGAAATGTTTCATTCACGGTCCCGAAATTTTTCAGCTGAGTTTTGAAACGTTTCATCCAACCACTTTTGAAATGAAATAAATCAACAATTTAAATTATTCGTTCAAAATTTTTTAGACTTTTATTCGTTGACTTTCGATAAGTTTTTTGACACAACAATCGAACACATCGAAGCTATGCTTTTTCTCCTTCTTACACATGTTGCGCGGGCAAGACACCGTCGAAAGAATAAAAAACAATACCTACATTTCATGGTAATTTTCACCGACTAGAACTGGAAGAAGAAGCGATATGGTCTTCTACGTCGATGGCAGATGTATCGTCGATGGCAAATTCAACCGCATCTAAAAATAAATGAGAATATCAGCACATGATTTCATCTCATCCTAGAGGACAAATAGAAGAAGGACTAAAACTTCCCATGAACAGTGTGGTCAAAGGTTGACACTCCGACAGAATCGCACTGTTCTCTGAGTGCTGCTAATTACCTTTTGCTTCTATACAAAATGCCATTCTTTTTCAACAACAAAACCTACACCACGCAATATGCACCAATGCACGCCTACAATTGTCAATTGACGAAGCAAAATTTGTCAAAGCATTCTTCGATGAATCAAAATGGCAAGCAACTGAACGAATTTTGAAAAAAATCTCAAAGCTGATGAAATCATTCACAAATCAGTTAAAAGGTGAAACATTTCCAGTCATTTCAGAAATATTTCAACAATTTATTTTTCTCCCATAATTTTTTTTTACCGACATGAGATAAAATAGCACGTCTCGGAACCAATTTTCCTTTAAGACCACAAAGTCGGATAGTCAGTACAAGCTAAAACCTACCGACTTATATCAGACTTTGTGGTCGTAAGGAGGTTATGTGGGAATTGTGTCAGTTGTAACCAGCGAAGGTGTAAGGACGGAGAACGACAGTGTTTTTATTTGTTTTCAAGGGGAATTTGTGATTTGTTTAAGTTTCACATAGTAATTTGTTCGAATGCAGATAAGTAATTGCACGCGGACTTAACTAAGCGTGGGTTCAGGGTGTTGACCTTTCGATTTGTCGGTGAACTAGTGAACTATCAAGGACGGACATTGCACAAGGTTTAGTGTGTTTACAGCAGTGGTATTAGTGTAGTGTTTCGTACGCTGGAAGGAAAGTTCATCGATGAACAGTTCGGTGCCGTAGCAAGTTCTTCGATAAGGATAGAAGCAGCCATTGCAACTAACCCACGGTGATTAGGCAGGAACGGCGGTAGTGGCAATTTTTGAAGCTTTATCCGTGATGTGTGGAACAAGCTTGCTTGCAGAGATTGATGTTGTGCCGATAGCAAGGTTCAAATTATAGAATTCAGTGTGTGGTCAACACGTGGCTTGATAGTGGTATTAGTGCGAAAGAACTAAGTACGTTAACCTTACAACGCAACGCGTCAGAGTGAACAGCTTTGAGAGTACGACAGGGTTCATCAGTGAAGGTGAAGTGTTCATCGAGAATCGTTTACAGTGTCGGTCGTAATAATACGTGTGGATTTTCGCGTTCATTTCGTAATCCTTTTTTGTTATCGCGAAGGAAGTGAAAAATATTTAAAATGCCTGCAGGGGACAAGCAACAGAAACAATTACAGCAGCTGCAGCGCTTATATCGCGATAGTTTGCGTAGCATTGACATTTACGAAGAGTTTGTGAACAATTACGATCCAGCCAGAGATAGTGACCAGGTCCCAGTGCAATTAGAACAGTTAGAGGAAGTGAAAAATGCATTTACAGATGCTCGAGCACAGTTACTCATCGAAGAGTCAAGCGTCGAAGACGAAATGTGGAATGATCAAAGGACATTCATGACAAAATATATGAAGGTGAAGGGTTTTTTGTGCGCACAACAACGAGTAGATGCAACAAATCTTGTGGCTAGCAGTACGTTTCAAACATCAGTGACGCATACACCATTACGACTTCCCGAAATCAATCTGCCTTCATTCGACGGCGATGCAACGAAATGGCTCACTTTTAAAGATCGTTTTACCTCTATGATTCATGAAGTGATAGAACTCCCAGATGTAACAAAACTGCAGTATCTGTTGACGGCGTTGAAGGGAAGTGCAGCAACACCATACGATCATACGCAGTTAGTAGCAGAAAACTACGAGTCAACATGGAAATCATTGCTACAGCGTTTTGATGATTCTAAGAGAATAAAACGAGAATATTTCAAGGCACTTTACCAACTGGAGTCTATGAACGGGTCAAGCGCTGAGGAGTTGGCACGTCTTGTAAATGAGACCAGGCGGCTGGTACGAGGGATGGAGAGGTTGAATGAGCCGGTAAATCAATGGGACACTCCGCTTACAAGTTTGATTCTCTACAAGCTAGATTCTGCTTCTTTGATGGCCTGGGAACAATATTCTGCCGATCATGAGGCAGACACGTATAAACGTATGATTGAGTTCTGCGAGAAACGAGTGAAAATACTAAGTAGCTGCACCACACACACAACGAACGCTGTAGACACAAGGCCGGCAAGGGTGGTCGGCAGTTCATCACCACGTAGTTATGCAGCAGCGCGTCAGAAGAAAGAAAGTGCGACCTTTTTAGCATGTGCAGCACAAACTCCCAAGGCAGCCTCTAATACCTGTCCGGTCTGCAAGGCTGATCATAATGTGGCGAAGTGCACCTCATTCAGAAGCATGGACTTGTCCCAAAGGCAGACGGTTGCGAAGGAAGCTAGGTTATGCTTCAGCTGCTTAAGAAGAGGACATTCTATACGATTTTGCAGAATGCATGGCAGATGTTTAAACTGCAATGGAAGGCATAACACTTTATTGTGTATCAAGCAGGGAGAGTTTCCAGTATCAACAAGCTCAGAGACATCAGCGCTGCCAATTAGTGCGACACTTCAGGACAAGGTAGAGAAGCCACAAAAAACCGTCTGGTTGTCAACAGCTCTTATTTTGGTAGAAGGGGTTAATGGTTCTACGATTCCTGCACGAGCCCTCCTGGACATGGGAGCCCAGTCTAACTTTATGTCCGAAAGATTGGTTCAGCAGCTAAAACTAAAGAAGGAACGAGTTCACAAGCCGCTGTCAGGAGTGGGAACCGTTGCATTGACCGCGAACAATTTGGTTTCGACAACTGTCAAATCTAGAACAACCACATTTGTTAAGAGGCTGGAGTTTTTAGTACTGGCAAGGGTAACAGCTAACTTCCCATCGAGATACGTGAAAGTCGAAGGCTGGAATGTTCCATCAGGATTGGAATTGGCAGATCCATCATTCTACCAGCCTGGATCAATAGATCTTTTATTGGGGGCGGAAGTGTTTGCCGATATGTTGAAGCAAGGTCAGATCAAACTCGCGCCCCACTTACCCAAGCTACTCGAAACTCATCTTGGATGGATAGTTAGTGGCACTGTGTTTGAGCATCCTAAAGGAAGTATTGATGAAGCCCATATTGCGTGCTGTGCTGTTGAAGACGATAGTTTTGATACGGCAATGAAGCGGTTGGTGATGCTGGAAGACCTTCCAACAGAAAGAATTCGCTCAAAGGAAGAGGAACAATGCGAGCGCAGCTACCAAGAAACAACATACCAGAACGAGGAAGGCAGATACGTGGTTCAGCTGCTCAAACGGTTCGATTGGAAGACACTTGGAGAATCCAAAGAAACTGCACTGAAAAGGTTCATGGCTATGGAAAGGCGAAGAAAATCGGACTGCAGGCTCGACGACGCTTACAAAGCCTTTATGAAAGAGTACCTTGATCTTAAACACATGTCATATTTGGGTACGTATGCAGAAATCGATACAAATAACTTAAGACCTTCTTTCTTTCTTCCACATCATGCGGTTTGGAAAACGGACAGCACCACCACTAAATGCAGAGTTGTATTCGACGCATCATGTAAAACAACTTCTGGTCGGTCCCTGAATGATGTGCTATTAACCGATCCGCAACTACAAGACGACGTTGTATCGATACAGCTGCGATTTCGGATGAAACTAGTAGCTGTAGTGGCAGATGTGGAAAAAATGTATCGTCAGATACTCGTGAAGGACTGCGATAAGGCATTGCAACGAATTTTGTGGCGCAGCGATGCTAATGAGCCGATAGCAGTGTACGAGTTGAACACGGTCACATACGGCACGGCCTGTGCTCCGTTCTTAGCCATCCGAACCCTGCAGCGAATCTTTGATGATCATGGCACCAAGTTTCCGAAGGCAATGGCATGCAAGGCAGATTTTTACGTCGATGATTTGCTGTCCGGTGCAACGACAACACGTGATGCACAAGAAATGGCCGGGCAGTTAAATAAGTTACTTTCGTGCGGAGGATTCAGTTTAAGAAAGTGGGCATCCAATTGCCCAGAAGCGCTGAAAGATATTCCGGAAGATCAAAGAGCAACCAACCCACAGCATGAATTGGCAGCCGAGACCAGCTCTATTTCGACGCTTGGATTATTGTGGACACCTGAATCGGATATTTTACAAGTCCAGGTTAAGCTACCGATACAGGAGAGCAAATGCACGAAACGACAGGTGCTAGCATGTATTGCACGTATCTACGATCCACTCGGCTTCATAGATCCGGTTAAGATGAAGGCCAAGCTTTTTATGCAGCAAATTTGGATGTTGAAGGGAACAGATAAGCGCGCTTGGCCATGGGATGAAGAACTCCCGGAACAGTTGGCTCGAGATTGGATGTCATTTTTTATGCAGCTACATCTCTTGGAAAAGGTACGCATTCCACGGGTAGTTATTCAGAGTGATACGTTATCGATGCAGTATCACCTGTTCTGCGATGCATCAGAGAAAGGCTACGGTGCGTGCTGCTACGTTCGAAGTGTCTCGACCAGAGGAGAGGTGTTAGTTCGACTGATGATTTCAAAATCCAAGGTGACACCGTTATCTCAGAGGATGACCATTGCACGTTTGGAGCTCTGTGGCGCGTTACTGGCAAGCAGATTGTACGAGCAAGTAAAACAGGCAATTGGCCGCGATGAGCCTACATTCCTGTGGACCGATTCGATGACCACTTGGCATTGGATTCATTCCCCTCCAAGTCGGTGGAAGACATTTGTTGCGAATCGGGTTTCGAAGATTCAAAACCTTACGGAAGGAGCCAGCTGGAGACATGTGCCTGGAGTGGTGAATCCAGCCGATGTGGTGTCTAGAGGCTGCGATCCTGCAACGTTTATGGAGTCAACATCATGGTGGTCGGGGCCAGAATGGTTGGCATCGACAGAAGAAAATTGGCCAACAGTACCGGAGTCTAAGACTCTGGAGACGGGTGAAGAACGTTCCAACGAGTTAATACTTTCTTCACTGGATGAAGAAGGATTTATTGACCATTTGTTCACCCGTTACGGATCATACTCAAAACTTCGCATGGTAGTTGGGTACTGTTTGCGGTTTATACATGCTTTGCAAATGAGAGTAAGCAGCTCAAAGGTCCAGCCTAAGTTTGGTGAGGGCCTTTCAACGGCAGAACGGCAGCAGGCAGAATGGGTATTGTGTCGATTGGCTCAACGTAACTCGTTTAATAGAGAATGGAAGGATTTAAACGCCAAGAACCCAAAACGCATTCGACCAGAGCAGACGTCCCCCCTTGAACAGCACATCGAACCATCCGAACAGTTGTATCTTAACACCTCCGCTCAACCGAACATTCCTATCTTCTTTCGTAGTTCTTCATAAACTGGTCTCGGTAATCCTTTAGTGAATATATCTGCTATTTGTTCCTTACTAGGTTTAAACTGAATCCTAATAGTTCCTTCTCTTATCTTTTCTCTTATAAAGTGATGGCGAATATCAATGTGTTTCATTCTCTTTTGATCCTTAGGTTCCTCAGCAATATGAATACAAGATCGATTATCCTCAAACATTGGAATAGGATACTTGAAAATAACTCCTAATTCCTTCAATAAATTCTTCAGCCATATTGCTTCACATACTGCCTGACTCAGAGAGATATACTCTGCTTCTGTTGACGACAATGACACTGTAGTTTGCTTCCTAGTCATCCAGGACACACAAGCTCCAAAAACTTTGAAAATATTCCCAGATATGGATCGGCGATCCTCTGTGTCATTACCCCAGTCAGCGTCAGCATATTCTAACAACGGTTTATCTTCGCCGTATCTACTATAAACCAAACTTAAACTGATCGTTCCTTTAAGATACCGCAATATTCTTTTCAAATGATTCCAGTGAATCTCGGTTGTTGCGGACTGAAAGCGACTTAAATAATTCACTGCAACACTTATATCTGGCCTCGAGGCTAGCGCCAGATACGTTAGACAACCAATAAGCTCTCTGAACGGTTTCTTCGTCAGTTCTTTGTCAGACTTCCTAGCTTCGAGTTTCAAATTTGGTTCTAACGGTGTAGCTATCGCATTACAATCAGTCATGCCGAATCGTTGTAATAGATCTTGAATGTACTTGGACTGGCTAATTTTCAATGTCCCTTTGATCATATCTCTATCAATCTTTAAGCCCAGAAAGAGTTTAATTTCGCCCATGTCCGTCATCTCAAATTTCTTCAGTAAACGCTGTTTCAGCTTTTCTATGAGACCTATCTCATCTGAAGCAATGATTATGTCGTCTACATACAGTAACAGATAGACAACTGATTCTTCTTCTCTCATCAGATACATACATGTATCTACACTTGACCGCGTAAAGCCGATACTGGTTATGAACGAATCAAATTCTTCGTTCCAGTTCCTAGGAGCTTGCTTCAAGCCATATAGAGCCTTGCGTAATTTGCAAACCATATTTGGGTGTTCGCTACTCAACCCTTCCGGTTGCTTCATATAAATCTCTTCCTTAAGCAAACCATTTAGGAAGGCGGTTTTCACATCCATTTGATGCATATAATACCCTCTCTTGTTGGCCACAGCCAACAACGTTCTAACAGTGGTTATTTTCGCTACGGGTGCATATGTTTCGTCATAGTCAAACCCTTTTCTTTGGGAGCAACCTTTAGCTACTAGCCTAGCTTTGTATCTATATACATTACCAGCCTCATCACGCTTAATTTTAAAAACCCATTTGCAGTTTACCAAATTCTTCCCTTCCGGTTTTGGTACTAATTCCCACGTATCATTCCGTTTGTGTGAATCGATCTCACTTTCAATGGCCCTCTTCCAATGATTCCAGTCACTACGTTTCTTTAACTCCACTATCGTAGCTGGAATCTCGTCCACATATGCTTCAGCATCCAACGCGAACTCCTTCGTTGAATCCTCCGCTGAATCTGTAAGTAGCGCACAGCCTGTATTCCCGTCATAATCAGTTATGTAGTCTTTCAACTTACCGGGAAGTTTGCGCTCCCGTCCGCTTCGCCTTATGGAGGCTTCTGGAGTGCCATGTCCACTACTAACTTGCGAAGGGAGCGCGTCATTGACGTTATCGTGGCCTTCATCAGTAGATACGTCTTCGGAATCGCTCCTTTGTTCGCTGGCTTTTGCCGACGAGTAATCCGAGAGCTCAGATACATCATCCGGTACATTATTTGTGTCTTCATCAGGAACAGAATAAGCCCTTATTGGTCCTGTGTTATGCATCTTCTCATCAAACACAATATCCCGCGACGTAAACAGTATTCTCTTTCTCGGGTTCCAGACTTTGTATCCGTTGGTAACATACCCAACTGTTGGGAACACCCTGTGTCGCGATTGCCGATCGGTTGACGGATAAACCGATCACTCCTGATGATACGCGCTATCAGCGAGAGAGTGACGAGTTTCGGTCTCTTCGCTCCCGACCGGCCCGTACGACGGACGTATTTCAATCCCGTTTGTTATTGGTTTTTAAGTGTACTAACTTATGTATTATATTACATTGTAGATAATAAATCCATACCATTTTAAAAGTACAAAAGTGGCGACGAGGACAAAGGAAACACGGGAACAACGTATTGTGCTGGAAAGCCGTGTTAATTCATATCTACGTGCGGTGCTGCATTGTGTTAAATGGAGAACGGCCGGCCATCGCGCGACGGCCATGTTGAGCAGCAGCAAGAAAGCCTTAATGCCAACTGGATACAGGAAATATTTCGGCAACAGCAAGATTCTCTACACCAGCAACAGCAGGCGTTTTTACAACAGCAAGAGCAGCTCATGACAAAAGTTTTCGCAACTTTAAAGTCTCCGCAACCGACAGGATCAGAGAGTGTAATCGAAGCGTTAGCGAAGGACGTGCAAGAGTTCCGTTACAATCCGGATGATCGCGTATTTTTTGCCGGATGGTTTACACGCTTCGGAAGTTTGTTTGTGGATGATGCGAGAGAGCTGGATGATGCCATGCGTGTAAGATTGTTGCTGCGAAAGCTTGGGATGGTAGAGCACGAGCGATACGTTTCACACATACTACCGTCCAAGCTGGGTGATTTTGATTTCAACACAACTGTAACAAAGCTAAAGAAGCTGTTTGGCTCACCGTGCTCCGAGATGGAAAGGCGTTTTAAGTGCATAGATATGGCGAAAACGAAACAAGAAGATTTTGTGGCATACTCGTGTCGTGTGAATAAGGCAGTGGTTGAATCTGAGCTAAGCGTTTTATCTGAAGAGGAGCTTAAATGTTTAATATTTGTGTGTGGTCTCAAGGATGAAAGTTATGCCGATGTACGTACACGTTTGTTGAGTCGTTTAGGAGACAAACGTGTGGCTACCCTTGATGAAATGACAGAAGAATGCAAACGTTTAGCCACTTTGAGACATGATGATGCTATGATAAACGCCGATAAAACAGTCAGTGCAATACGAGGTCAGCAAAGCTATAGACCATATTCCAAAACACCAAATAACACTAAGCATGAGAGCAAGGCCGAGTCCTCGATTAAGTGTTGGTTGTGCGGTGAAGGGCATCATGCCAGGAGATGTCCATATAAAAGTCACCAATGTCGTAAATGCCGTCGGTACGGGCACATGGACGGATTTTGTAACTCCGCTTTAAGATGGTCCAACGGTGGGAGGCAGAAGAGCATAAGAACTGTTTGGATAAACAGAATTTCGAATTTTAAACGTGGACTGGTGAATGTTATTTTAAATGAGATGCCAACTTGGATGATGATCGATTCTGGTGCCGACATAACCCTAATATCTGAAAAGCATTGGTTGGAAATGGGTAAACCGGCGATGACACAACCTGACATTAAAGCCAAAACAGCATCCGGAGAGCCTTTGCACATTTTGGGCGAGTTCCAGTGTATGATGAGCATAGGGCAGCAGTGTAAGCCGTGTATGGTACGTGTTGTGAACGCTGATTTACTGCTGTTAGGTGCGGATGCTATGGAGATTTTTGGTTTGTGGGATGTTCCGTTATCATCAATTTGCCGGCGAGTCCATGTCGGCGATGTGAGCTGTGGGACTCTTAGTACGTCATATCCGGAGTTATTTGCTGATAGGCTCGGGCGTTGTACAAAGACACAGGTTAAACTTCAATTGAAGGATGATGCTTCCCCTGTGTTCCGCCCCAAGCGACCTGTTGCGTACGCTATGTTACAGCCAGTGACTGATGAGCTTCAGCGGTTAGAGGAAGAAGGGGTAATCACACATGTGGAGTATTCGGAGTGGGCCGCTCCAATAGTGGTGGTGCGCAAGGCAAACGGTAGTATAAGGATCTGTGGTGACTATTCCACAGGCCTTAATAATGCGCTAATGACACACCAGTACCCGTTACCTCTGCCAGAAGATATTTTCGCAAGCTTGAGCAACTGTGCAGTATTCAGCCAATTAGACCTCTCTGACGCATTTCTGCAAGTGGAGGTAGATGAAAAATGTCGAGATTTCTTAACAGTAAACACGCATCGTGGGTTATTCAGATACAACCGATTGCCACCAGGTGTTAAAGCTGCGCCGGGAGCGTTCCAGCAATTAATGGATACAATGGTGGCCAGTTTGGCTGGAGTAGCTGTGTATCTGGATGATATTGTTGTAGGAGGAAAAGATATGGCAGAGCACGATCGTAATCTTCATGCCGTGTTAGAGAAACTACAAGAGTACGGTTTTACTTTACGTGCAGAGAAATGCAGTTTTCGGAAGCCCCAAATTAAATATTTGGGCCATTTGTTGGATGCAAAAGGGTTGCGGCCAGACCCTGATAAGATTACTGCCATCATTAAGCTCCAGCCTCCGACTGACGTCCCGGGAATGCGAGCGTTTCTCGGGGCGATCAACTATTATGGAAAATTTGTCCACAACATGCGTATGTTACGGCAGCCTCTGGACGAGCTGCTGAAGGAAGAGGGATTATTTAAATGGACACCGCAATGTCAGCATGCTTTTGAGCAGTTTAAGAAGATTTTGGCTTCGGACCTTTTGCTGACTCATTATAACCCACTGCTCGAAATCGTAGTCTCAGCGGATGCTTCTTCGGTAGGCATTGGGGCTACAATATCACACAGGTGGCCTGACGGAAGAATGAAAGTGGTCCAGCATGCATCGAGAGCGCTCACAGCAACGGAACAACGGTACAGTCAGCCTGATCGTGAAGGCTTGGCCATCATTTTCGCCGTCACGAAGTTTCATCGAATGCTGTTTGGGCGACATTTCCTGTTACAAACCGACCATCAGCCATTACTAAGAATATTTGGATCTAAAAAGGGGATACCAACATACACCGCAAATCGGTTGCAGCGTTTCGCTCTGACGCTGTTACTTTACGATTTTCATATCGAGTATGTTCAAACTGATAAATTTGGAAATGCTGATGTGCTCTCTCGTCTAATGGATCGACACGAAAAACCTGAAGAGGACCTTGTAATTGCCAGCATCGAGCTTGAGAACGACATAGGAGCTTTAGTAAAGAATGCAGCGAGGATATTGCCGCTAGCTTTTGAAGACATTGTGCGCGAGTCGCGCAAAGACCCTGTGCTTCGGGTGTTGTTAAAGTACATCCAGAATGGATGGCCAAAGAGGCTAGAAGGCCGTGAGCTAAAAATTTTTCACGCGCGACGTGACTCTTTGTCGGCAATTGAGGATTGCATTATTTTTGGAGACCGGTTAATCATACCTTTGTCGCAGCGCCAGCATGTACTTGAGTTGATGCACCGAGGACATCCGGGGATTGAGCGCATGAAAGGAATAGCACGAAGTTATGTATATTGGCCAAACATAGATGCAGATATTGAGGATATGGTGAAATGTTGTAAATCGTGCGCTTCTGCGGCTAAGTCTCCTAATCTAAGCTCACCGGTACCTTGGCAAACAACGGATGCACCTTGGCAGAGGGTACATATAGATTACGCTGGGCCAATTGAAGACATGTATTTCCTGTTAGTGATTGATTCACATTCCAAATGGCCAGAGATTGTACCCACCTCACAAATATCTGCTACTTCAACTGTTGCTATTTTGAGACGATTGTGTGCAAGACTGGGAATACCAAATACAATCGTAAGCGATAACGGAAGACAGTTCACGAGCATAGCATTTGCTGATTTTTGTAACACCAATGGCATTGAACACATCAGAACTGCCCCGTACCACCCGCAGTCCAACGGCCAAGCTGAACGGTTCGTGGACTCGTTCAAAAGAGCGTTAAAAAAGATTAAGGTGGGAGAGGTGTCGTTGCAGGAAGCATTGGACATGTTTCTTTTAACATATAGAAGTACACCTAATAAGCAGTTGGAAGGCATGAAAACACCGGCAGAAGTTATGTTTGGTCGCAAGATTCGTACTTGCCTAGAGCTGCTGCGCCCACCTGTAAAAGTTTCACCATATCAAGATGACGGACAGTTTTCAACCAGAAGTTTTAACATTGGTGAATCTGTGTATGCGAAGAAATATCATTACAACACCTGGAGTTGGGTGCCAGCTATTATTGATAAGCGAATTGGAAAAGTGATGTACCAAGTGGTGAATTCTGCTGGTAAATGTTGGCGGTCACACATCAACCAGTTACGGCCGCGATTGAACAACAAGACTGATTTTAAGGCACAGGATTTACAGCCGTATGCTAAGCAGACTTCGATTGCCTTAGACATTTTACTGGATGAATGTCAATCTGATGCAGATACACAATCGCCAGCTTCATTATCATCATCATCATCATCATCATCGTCATCTCCAGCTTCATCATCGTCATCGCCAGCTTCATCATCGTCTTCATCGTCATCGCCAGCTTCATCATCGTCATCATCGTCATCGTCATTGTTACCGTCGTCCGGCTCATTGTTATGCACTTCTCCATTGTCAGAGATGGGTACGGAAACGATTGCATCCCCTGGTTTTGAAACAGCAGATAGCGGATCACCTTCGCCGGTACAGCCTCTACGCCGATCTTCGCGAGCTCGAAGACAACCGCAGTGGATGGAGTCGTACCAGCGTGATTAAAGAGGGGGGATGTTGGGAACACCCTGTGTCGCGATTGCCGATCGGTTGACGGATAAACCGATCACTCCTGATGATACGCGCTATCAGCGAAAGAGTGACGAGTTTCGGTCTCTTCGCTCCCGACCGGCCCGTACGACGGACGTATTTCAATCCCGTTTGTTATTGGTTTTTAAGTGTACTAATTTATGTATTATATTACATTGTAGATAATAAATCCATACCATTTTAAAAGTACAAAACCAACCATTACATTCTTTTCGCTTCGCGAATCCAGCTTTTCGCGCCGTTGTGTCGGTATATACGTATGTGCAGTTGATCCAAACACACGCATTTTGTCAACATTCGGTTTTGTACCATGCCACATCTCATAGGGCGTTTTCGTTTCTGCATTAGCCGATGTCGGACTTCGGTTCAAACTGTATGCTGCGGTAAGCACCGCTTCTCCCCACATTTCTTTGGACAAACCAGCATCGAGGATCATGGCACGACTTCTTTCTAATAGTGTCCGATTTGCACGTTCGGCAACACCATTCTGTTGAGGGCTGTATGGCATTGTTGTCTCCATACGAACACCTTTATTGCGACAATATTTCTTAAACCGGGCACTTGTATACTCTCCCCCATTGTCGCAACGGAGCCTTGCTATTTTAACACCGAAAAAAGTAGTTACTTGCTTGTAATATTCTGCGAACTTTTCCATCACTTCGGATTTGTTTTCCAGCAAGTAAATCATCGTAAAATGGCTATAGTCATCTATGAACGATAGGAAATATCGTTTCCCGTTCCAGGTTGGCGGATTGAATGGTCCGCACACATCTGAATGTATATGCTCCAAAGTACGAGACGAGCGACGCTGCAGAACATCCGTAAACGGTTGTCTAGTTTGCTTACCTTTCAAGCAAACCTCACACACACAGCGATCAGGCCAATCCGGGACTTTCTGTTTCGTGATTATCATTTCATGCTTCCACAACTTTTTAAGGTTATCTCGTCCCAAATGGCCGAAACGTCGATGCCACAAATTTTATGCGCTGTCAATTGTCACCATGGCACGTGCATCGGGCAAACTCTTTGTATTTCGAAGAATAATGTCGAGAGCATAAAGCCTTCCTTGTCTTTTACCAGTGCATACAATCTGCTTGGCTTTGGTAATGAAAACTTTTCCACCAGTTATCTCTACAGTCATACCATTGTCTTCAAGCCGTCGAACAGAAAACAGATTGCAATGCAAATCGGGGACGTATAGCACATTCGTAATCACTGACGGTAACTTCTTTCCTTTTACCAGCATGTCCACCCGAATTGTACCAGCATATTTTGCAATAATAAACTGACCAGACTTTGCTATGGAAATTGACACTTCTTCTTTTAGCTCATTCAGTTCTTCGAACAATTCCTTGTTATTAACCATGTGGTCCGTGGCTCCAGAATCTAAAAACCATTCGATTCTATTGTTTTGCCACGCGGAAGACATCAAACACACACTATTGTTTGCCAATGCGAAAAATTATGTTTCATTCCCACGAGCCATATGCGCGCCATTTTTGTTAAACCTTTGTTGAGGGGGTCTTTTCTTCACAAAATGGTTGCTTTTCCTAGCATACCGATTTTCAGGACACACGGAACTCTTATGACCATATTTGCCACATGAAAAACATTTGAAATCACCTTTGTTTCCGGTGAAAGCTGATTCTCTTATCCTGCTTTGTGAGACATCATGATTTGCCCGCTTGGCCGATTCGTCCATCAGACGTTTCTTGACGTAATCCATTGTTAGCTGGTCCGTCTGTATAGTTTCCAACGCAGTTATTAATGCATTGTAAGATTCGGGCAAAGAAAGCAACAACTGGCAAACTACGTCTTCTTCATCGGTTTTAACACCAGCAGCCCGCATGTCACGCAGCACTTTTTCGAACTGCAGCAAATTTGCCTTTACATCACCACCCTCTTTCAGCTTCAGTTCTTGGAACTGCTTCTTGAGTAGAAGTTTACCTGCTATGCCAACACGCTCGAACACGTTCTTCAAGGCGTCCCAAGCCTCTTTCGCTGTACGCGTGTCTTTCACATAATCCAGTTGGTCTTCTCCGATACGATTGACAAGGATATTTTTGCACTTACGATCTCTGCTGATGCGCAAGTCAAGCTTCTTCTTCTTTTCCGCTAAGACCACCGCTGTGTCTCCTGGAACTTCTTTTGCATAATCTTCATCTTCTATCGCCTTCTCGAGGCAGTCAAGCAATCCTTTGTCTTCCATCAGCACTTCTATGCGGTACTTCCAATTTCCAAAATTGGTACCATCAAACAGCCAATATTTTTCATCCGCCATTGTGCTATTCATATTTCTCTTTTCTTTTCACTTTGTCTTTCTTGCACAGACACTGGGACTTGTTACGGCGCTGGGCCCATAACCTAATGTAATAAGAGAAAAATACGGAGAGTAGATCTGTTCTGGTTGGTGGCTCACTTCAAACTGAAACGTTTATTCTAGTCGAGCTCCTAATCCTATGATATATACTATGGGTTTACATTCTATAGTTTGTTTCTCGTTCGGTTGTATCTTAACAGCTGTGCGGTTCGACCTGACGGAGCAGACCTTCGTTGGCAAGACGGTCGGCTTTCTCGTTTCCGTCGATTCGGGAATGACCCGGATTCCAACAGAGGACTATTTCAGGAGATGAAGAGATGTCATCTAGAAGCTGAATCTGATGGTCTTTTGAGGAACCATGTTGAAGGGCTGCCAGAATACTAGCGCTTTCGGTGAAGATAACGTTCGGAAAGTCGGTCCGAAGTCCTTCGTCGGCGGCAAGTCGGATGGCTATTGCTTCGGCTGAAAAGATAGATGTGTGGTTAGGGAGCTTGATGGCGCAGTTTTCGAGGCTGGAATGGATCCCACAGCCGGCTGACTGTGTAGATGTGGTGATGGTGCTGGTATTTGGTCCGGATCAGGTGCGAAAAGGTGATATTGGCGATGTGGTGCTTTTTCCGGTTCTCCGGAGAGTGTGTTTTAGTTCCCAGTCTTTGACAGGAGTGCTATGGTACCAGGGACGTGTTCCCCGGCGGCTGAATTGGATGATCGGAGGAAGCTGGTGGTTCGTGAGTTGTTTCAGGTCGGAGTTCGCTCTGGTAATGAGGGCAGTTGCGTCGATTGCTTTCTCAAGGATCCGAGCTGCAGCTGCCACGAGTCTATTGGTGATGATGTGCTGAAATGGAAGAAAACCGCTTTCGCAGAGGAGGGAAACAATCGGGCTGGTGATAAAAGCACCAAAGGCGTAGCGGATGGCTGTATGGTAGACGGGTGCTACTCTCTTCTCGAAGGTTGCTCGCTCGCGGGAAACAATCTCGATGCCGTAGAGTAGTTTGGGTAGGAGCCAGGCTTTGATGATGCGGTTCAGGGTTGTGCGGGAGGCTCGAGCTTTGCCGGTTCCAAGCATCCGGAACAAGTTCAGCCAGTTGTTTGCTTCCTTCTTGACCCTGTTGGAATGTGGAAGAAACCTTGTCAACCGCTGTTTACGTTCGCAAGTTTACGAGATTCGCAAACAGTATGAGATGAAGAGGGCAGGATAATATCGTCTGCATAAAGGAATGCTTGGATTTCTGTGGGAAGGGAGCAAAAAAGGGATTCCATGCTGATGAGGAAAAGGGTTGGAAAGAGAGAGAATGGCCCCTTGCGGAACGCCATTCTCTTGTGTGTAGGGTTTCTATTTGTATATATTTCTATATTTCGGTTCCTATTTGTACTCTAAATGTCCTGTCCGTAAGGAAGCTATCAATGAACTAGGTTAAAAGTCCACCAAAGCCCAAGCGGGACAGTTGTGTAAGGATGGCATGACGCCAGGTTCGATCAAAGGCTTTGGAAAGGTCCATGATTGATAGGTCTATGTGGTGGTCCCTATTGGTGACTTCATCTAATAGATCGTCCACGTACGTTTCCGTACCTCTACCCGGCTGGAACGCATGCTGGTTATTGTTAAGGAGATTACAGTCTTCTAGTTCCTGTGTTAATCTACGGTTAACCATCCTTTCCAACACCTTAGCAATACAGTTGAGGAGCGAGATCGGACGGTCACTATCTATTTCATTGATGGGTATTTTGGGTTTAGGAATCGGGACTTTTAAACTGCATTTCCAGTCCGCCAGGATATTCCCAGTGGACCAGATGCTATTATAAATGTTAAGAAGTGTTAGTTTCGCATACGGGGGAAGATTTTTAAGCAAAGGATTACCTACGTTGTCAGTGCCGGAAGATTTGCCTTGACACTTTCTAAGGGCCCAGTTTAGTTTAGGGAGGGAGAGCCCTTATTCCCGTGGGCTCGCTTGAGGGAGATGGATGAGGTGGTAGAGGCAGTGTCATCTGTGTCAGTCAGAGTTGTGTCGGTTTCTGATTCTAGTGAACTTTCGTCTTGTTGTTGTTTGTCTGCTTTGTTCATATGTTTTGTGATGGATTTCATCATTTTAGATTGGTCCCGTATTTGTTTTCTCAGTTCTTCGTAAATGCGTGCAGTGTTTTGATTACTTCGTCTTGTTCTTTGCTTTTGGTTTCTAAGTTGGCAATAATAGCGTCTTTTTCGTCCGTGGTTGTCTGTTGTGCGTACGTCAGTCTTTGTTGGACAAGGGAAGGAGCTACGGGCAAACTAACAAATCTACGGGCTTCACCATACGAACAATTACTGTCTACCTTATATTTGATGATAGCTTCTTCTTCTTTGTAGTTCTTGCACACGGGATCGACGATGCAGTCTCCGTGGGCAGGCGTACCGCAGTTGGCGCAGGATTGTGCTACTTTGCAGCTCATCTTGGTGTGGCCGTAATGAGCGCAGTTGTAGCACATCATGGGTTTCGGGTAATATGGGCGGGTTGATACTTGCAGGGCACCGAGGCGGATGACTGAAGGGGTCTTGGTGGTGGCAATACGGAGCAGGAAAATTTTTGTGCGCACAATGTCGTTGTTCACTTTGCGGGTGAACCGGCGCACAGAGACAACTTGCTGGTCCTTAGGTTCATTTAAGCTAGTCTCGTCACTCACGTCTTTCAGGTCCGGGGAATAAAAACAACACTGTACACTATCGAGGGTCGAATGCGATTGGTCACAGTAACTTTGGTTCCGTCGATGAGTTGTGTCAGGAATTGGAGGAGTGTGAATTAGCGTTCGCTGCGGGTCTTCAACAGTAGCTTCTTGCCACTATCAATTCATTTGGCGGTCACCAGCGACACCGGAAATGGATCTGCCTATGATGAATGGGTTTCTGGGTAGGGATGAACCGTCGGGAGTTTGATGCACAAGGAATTTCATATCGCCGCTTTCGTTATTTTGATCCATCGACTGTGGGATAGGCTTCCCTTTTCGAGAGGTTCCACCGAGAGGGGGAAGAGCATGTGGATGGCAATCCTTTGCTCGAGACGGTTGACGACATCGGAACGCTGATTAGCTGATAGGATCAGCGACTTTAACAGTAGTCCGTTTGAGGACACTGTTAACCTCAGCATAGAGAACCTAGCTTTTATTTCCCTTGATCCGGCCGATATCCACCGGGTTACTTGCGGGTGGTACTGGATGTCATCAAATACAGTGCTGGCTTCAAGGCCCGGGGGTGTTGATGGCATCTTTAACATCATGCTGAAACATGTAGGTCCAAGCGCTGTCACCTTGCTTACCAGTGTTTTCAACAGGTGTTTGGAATTGGGATACTTTCCACAAATTAGGAAACATTCCAAGATTGTCCCAGTTGCAAAAGCCTGGGAAAGACCCTTGTTTGGGATCAAGCTAAAGGACTATCTCCTTGCTTAGTGTGGTGAGCAAAACATTCGAGAGGATTCTACACACCCGAATGGAAGCGCAATGCACATCCAGGCACAGCATCACCCCGAGGTTCAATTCGGGTTTCGGAGACGACATGTGGCTATGCAGCAGCTCCAGCGTGTCTTGAATGTTGTCGACAAGGAGAAACTCTGTGGCAAATCCACTGCTAAGGCTTTTCTCGACATCGACAAGGCGTTTGGCAGCGTTTGGCACGATGGACTACTGCATATGCTAATGCTTCAGGGCTTTCCTGCTTATTTGGTGAGGATTGTCCAGCGCTACCTTAGCTCTTGTACGTCGGCAGTTTACGTTGGGTCTGTTCATTCCGATCCTTTTGTGAACTGCGCTGGAGTACATCAGGGGAGCATTCTGGGCCCCCTCTTATATATGCCATTGGAACGTCGGCTGTAAGTTCCTGAACTGGATAGGGGAACGTGCTTTGCTTTATATGCAGATAATACTGCCATAATCCACTCAAGTAAGGTGCTGTGTCAATTACGCAGTGGATTGCAAAGAGGTTTTGACACCTATGTTAAGTACCTTTATGAGTGGAAAATAGTTGTGAACCACTCAAATGTGAATATGATAGCTGATACTCTCGAACGGAAGTTGGGAAACATAACATCTAATAACACCATCATTCCCTGGACCACCAAAGCACGGTACCCGGGTGTATACTTTGATCAGCGACTGAAATTTAAACACTATGTTCAGCACGTCAACATTAAGGTCACAACATTGATTAAAAAACTCTATCCTCTCATAAAAAGGCAATCGAGACTATCATAGGAGAACAGATTAAAGGTTTTCCGGCAGATTATTTCGCCTGCAATAACATATGGATGCAAGGTTTGAAATGATCTCTTCTAGAATAAGTTAAGTTAGAAGTAGTGTAGGTTAAGTGTAGCGTTAAATTCCCATATTCTTTTATTTTAAGTATTAGGATTTATTTCCTTCAAGAAGGCTTCCTTCCACCTCATATTCTGTTGTCGCTTCATAACATACAGAAGGTCAGAATCAGAAAAATCAGAAAAAAGAAACCTAGCATAAACACTTATTAAGGCAGGATATCTAGAAACAAGCAAAAAATTATAACAGTTGCTGTGATTTAATCATATTGAATAAATTCAAACATTTCTTTAAAAAAACCCAGAGCATTTATTGTAATTTGTGGCATCACACGCGTTTATATGAGTTGTCGTTGAGCTCTCGTGAGCAACGAATGTGCATAGCTGGAGCTATTTAGTTCTTTGTGTGAAAGACTCGCTTTTCAAACAGTGAAGCCGATGTGTAATAGTGTTATCTGTGGAGTGTGATCCTAGTGATTTTTGTGCCTTTTGTGACAAAACTTCTGTGGAAAATCAGGTTGGCGATTTCAGGGTCCTAAATTCGCTCTACCTCACTCGAATAAATCTCTCCACTACATATTTCACGCACTATTTCCGATCGTTGGGGCCGTCAAAATGTCCGGCCCACCTCTCACCGTGAGGGACTTTCCCCCTCTCGGGTCCAACACTAGGGGCCGCAGTGGTTCCTACTTGGATGGACAAAAGCAATGAGCACGGCGAATTTAAATTCCTCGTACTTGAAGCTTGTCAGGGATATGCACTATCTCAAAATTCTTTCTTGGTAGGCAAAACGCTGACCAAATACGCTGGTGATATAAATGAAGCAGCCAAACTGATTGAAAACGGTTCAAAATACCTAATCAAAACCCGCAATATGAACCAATTCCACAAACTACAGCAACTCAAAACGCTTGCAGACCATACCTCAATTATTATATCGGCAAATCAGACCAAATCTGTACAAACTGTGGAACACAATCGCACGGCGAGTGCACAAACACTACAATCTGTGCAAATTGCAAAGGAGAGCACAACACTTTTTCTAAAAATTGCCCAAAATACAAATTCGAAGAAGAGGTTCTTAAAATTAAAACAATCAAAAACTGCTCGTATATTGAAGCCAAAACCCCTCACTTCTTAAAGCCCCACCCAACCCAAGCTCATACTCGGCACAATCTAGAATCGTACTTGCTCAAAAAATCGACGATAAAGACAAGGTCATTCTGAACCTACAAGAAGCTCTCAAAGCGTCTCAAGACACAATTAGCCAACTGAAAGAAAAGCAAGTAAGACAAACTGAAACGAACTGAATGAACCCATCAATAAAGCAATTCAACAAGTAGACAACCAACAGAAGTTAATAAACAAACTGTTTGCTAAAATTCGAAACGAGACCAATAGACAACAAGATTCAGACGACTCTTCCAGCTCTCAATATTCCTCCATCTCCGCTCGTAAGCGAGCAAACAACAACCACCGTTCCTCCTCCTCTGAGATGGAGCAGGAACAAAACCCCTCCACTTTCATCTTCCCCATATCCCCCACAAGCACCCCTCCACCCAAACACCCACTCTTCTATCCCCCATACACCCTCCTCTAAATAAAATCTAAATTAACTCTCTTGTTAATCTAACAAGATTAATCTAATTAATCTAAGAAAAATCTAAATTAACTCTCTTGTTCCCAACTCCTAAGTCATAAACTGAAACACATCTATCCAAGTTCACCCCCATTACAATTCACTTTGTAACAATAAAAATCCTCACATCCTATCCTGGAACATTAAAGGTCTTCAAAATAACGTTGAAAATTTAAAACTTTTAATACTTCATTCGAATCCAGTCATTATTGCTTTACGGGAAATCAATAATCAGACAAATCCGAATTCTTTTCCTTTCAATCAATATAATTTGAATTACTGTTTTACTCCTCCAACAATCCAACATAGTGTTTGCATTGGGGTCAAAAAAATGTATTCCTAACAAAACCTTAATAATAATAATAAATGTGGGATGATTGTCACCGATACCCGAAACTAAAATAGAAGATATCGGACATCACTCGCGAAGAGTGTCGGAATCTATGTAAGGAGGATTGCCATGCTGCTTACAGTCACACTCATCCTAGACGCTCCTAGCTGGACACGGCTTGAGGAGCTCTACGATGCAGCGAACAAAGCAACATTCGTCGAGATGGTCACAGACACAGACACCATTATCAACCGGTTGCAGACTTCAGCAGGTTGCAACACACCAGCAGGTGAAAACCCTGATATTTAGAGAATAAGGTGATAAGCTAGTTTTAAGTTAGTAGTTTGATTTAGTTCCTAAGTTGTTGATTAGTCCACTAGCGTGCAGGAGGAAAACCTGGCACAGTTTGTCACCGTCAACCGGCGATAACGGAAGACAGCATCGATTACGAAGTCTTCCACGACACCAGCTACGCCCGCTGTTCCTGCAGGGCGTGCATCGGCTCCGCCTCCCGTATCGGCAGTGAAAATGCCTTCGATCACAGTGAAGTCGTTCCCAGTTGCTGTCCTGTGTCTGGAACTGCAGGCGCGAGGTATCACACCATAGTTCCGTACCTCCGGCGTAGACACGTCGATTACGGTCCGATCTCCTGCTGAATAGCAGGAGGTCCTCAACTACATGCAGTAGCGGAATGCGGAATATTTTTCGCATGCGTCCCTTCAAGGCGGTGCTTCGTGGGCTTCCGGAAACGGACCTCGCGGAGATCGTCAGCGAGTTGAAGGCGACTCACCAGCTCGACGTTTTGGAGGCGTTCGAGATCAAGCGCCGCGCAGAGGCCATACAAACCAGGTTGTATCTGGTTCATTTGAAGCGAGGAACGTGCTCGCTTAAAAAGCTGGAGGCAGTACGGTCAATCCAGCAAGTCATCGGCCGATGGGAGCCGTACCGCGGAGGGAAGAAAGGCCCGACGCAATGCCATCGATGCCAGGCTTTTGGGCATGGTATTCGCCATTGTCAGATTAAATCTCGGTGTGCCAGCTGCGCGGCGGAGCATCTCTCGGAGCAGTGTCCATCGGGTTCGGGCACAGGAAAGTGCTCGAACTGTGATGCCGCTCATCGCGCCGATGATCCGTCGTGTCCAAAGCGGGCGAAATACATCGAAATTCGACAGCGCACCAACGGTCGAAACTCTGCTGCTCCACTAGCCAAAACTAACGTGTGACACGCGCTTCCACCGTTAGCCACCATTCAGAAAAAAACATTCCGCACTCCATTCTTCTCCGATGTTGCACACTGCTCCCAAGGCCAAAAGCTTTGCGTAGATTGTGTCAGCACCAATCACTCCAAGCGTCCGACCTACGGCAGCGCGCATCCCTGTTCCAACTTCTTCTTTGCAATCCACAGCACCGAAATACAACCTTGCGAAGCGACTGCAGGACATCAGGAACGCTCCAGACACTCCAGCTACAACTCCAGCCACAACTTCCGCGGAAAACCTGTTTAGCCCGGAAGAACTGTTCGCTATGTTTAGCAGAAAGCTCCCGAAGATCCGCCTTTGCCGCAACAAGGGAGAACAACTCGCCGTTATCGCAGAACTACTGATGCTCCTTCACTGACCAGGCACTGCGAGTCATCACGTGGAATGCTCAGTCCGTCCGGGCTAAGCAACTTCCACTCGGTGACTTCCTTGTTCGGCACATCATTGAATCCGACACACACTACTCCCGCACTGCAACACCACCACCATAAAAGCAATAGGCGTCCAGCTCCATATCGACTCCGGTCCACTGCAGCTTACGGCAGTCTACTGTCCGCGGCAGTGCACCCTGTCGCGGAGAGCTTCGTTCCGACAAGAGCTACACATCATCACCAGCAATCCGGCCCGTTCACTCATTGGAGGTGATCTCAACGCCAAGCACCAGTTGTGGGGCAACGTACGGAGCAACACGAACGGAATCACCCTGGCGGACCTGTCACAGCATGGGAATTTCGTCGTGCAGTTCCCCGATGCTCCAACACACATCCCCAACCGAGGTATCCAATCAGTAATAGATATTTTTCTTTCTAATTTCATCTGCAGCGAGCCCTGATCTGAGCTGAACTTCCCGGTCTTAACGGAACGGAATCTGAATGCCACCTCTACTGCGAAAGGACTACTGCCACACCGACTGGGCTCGCTTTGGGAGTACCGTGGACCAGCTTATTGGCAACACTGACGTGGAAGTCGCGATACCTGACGTTGACGCAGCAATCGCCCGGTTCGAGGGTGCCGTCAAAGCAGCTGAAGCGGAGTGCGTCCCGGAGAGGAGTGTTCGTGGTGTGGTTTTCGTTCTCGATGACCACACGCGATCACTCATCGCCAGACGTAATATGTTGAGGCGGCAGACTGGAGACTTATTGCTGAAACGCAAGACCGCGCAGCTTTCGCGTATCATTCGGGAGCGAGTACTGACGATCCGCAACAACAGCTACGAGCGTATGGTCCAAAGGCTACCTCCCCATGCACCCAGCTTCTGGAAAACTGCAAAAGTCCTTCGCACCAAACCCAGACCAGTACCACCACTCACCATAGCCACGAACCAGACGGCACACACACCAGCAGAAAAGTCTGATGCACTTGCTTTCCAGTTTGCCAGTGCTCATCAGATCGGTCTGTCGATGCCCAGTCCACATGAGTCATCTGTGGCTGCGACGGTTGAGCGACTCGATGAGGACGACCCACCCTTTCCACCCGAAGACGAAACCACCGTAGCAGAAGTGAAGGCTGCAGTCAAAAGAATGAGGAACATGAAGGCGCCCGGCTTCGACGGCATCTTCAAAATTCTTTTGAAAAAACTGCAACCACAGGCGCTATCACTTCTGGTAAATATCTACAACCGTTGTTTTCAACTTTTCTATTTTCCACAGTCCTGGAAGTGCGCTAAGGTGATCCCGATCCTGAAGCCAGGGAAGGATCCGACGCTGCCTGCAAGCTATCGACCCATCAGTCTGCTGAGTGCTCCCGGTACACTCTTCGAGAGATTAGTTTACTGCAGGCTTCGCGATGCAGTCGACGAGCGGCAACTCATCTCAGCGGAACATTTCGGTTTCCGGTCCGGCCATTCCTCCACACTACAGCTTCTTCGGCTCAAGAACACCATCCATAGAAACAAACGAGTTTCCAAATCCACCGCTTTCGTTCTACTGGACATCGAGAAGGCGTTCGACAACGTGTGGCACAACGGGCACATCCACAAGTTGTGCAGGTTCGGGGTTCCAGCTCACCTGGTGAACATCCTGCACAACTATCTATAACAGCAAACGTTCCGCGTCGTCGTCTCTTCAACTGCCTCTGGTGCTGCTACAGTACCAGCCGGTGTTCCGCAGGGCAGCATATTGGGGCCTTTGCTCTATTTGCTGTACACTGCGGACCTGCCGGCCCTTCCCGTCGGTGCGAGCATGTTCCTGTTCGCAGACGACATGGCCATCGCGACGAAGGGTAGGACGTTGGCAGAGTTGAGAAGCGGCGCTCAACGTTCGCTGACCATCATCGGACAGTATGCTTCCAGCTGGAAGATCAAAATCAACCACTCCAAGACCCAGGCGATGATCATCGCCTGTCAAACCAGCTCATCGATCCTCAAACCCATCACATCACCATCGACAGCATCCGGTTGCCGTGGAAGACGACGGTGCGATGCCTCGGGATCACCATCGACAACCGTAAGCTGTTCCATCACCACCCCAAGGAAACATCCATCCGCTTGCTCATCTTACTGAGGAAGTTATACCCACTTATCAACAGACGCTCCAAGCTGCTTACCATACTGCGCATATGAAACACGCGACAGATGCAAAACCTGTATCGATCACAACCACATGGATTGGATCACAACCGGTCGTGACTCAGACGAGTTACAGGCATCTGGATGAAATTTAATGTAATCTCCGTGTTTTCCAATCCGTTGACCAACATTACTCTCTAAAGTTTTACCAACTCTGGAAGGCCTGGGAAAAAGCATCAAAGCGTGAATCGTAAGCACGAGCTTATCCGCCGAAAGGTCCGACCGCCAAAAGTTTATCAGACAGTTCAGTCAAGAAGCGTAGGTAATTTCGCCCGAGTGACCTGATTTACGCTAAGTGTTACTCTCGCAACATTTGGAGTTTGATAATCTGGCAGCCGGACTGGCAAGAGCGCATTGTGCTGTGGTGTACACGCAAACTTAGTTTTTAATAAAATATATTTCTGTTTTATTCCGTTATTTACTTACGTTGTCTTCCTATGCTCGGCCATTCTGATATCACAATTTATCACCATCACCAATAAGGTTATTAGTTTCTTTTACACACCAACATTTTTACTATGTTAGATCAGTAGCTACGAAAGCACAACATGAATTATCAAGATGCGAGACCACCATCAGCAGGTTGGACCTCCATCGAGAATGCTTTAAATTCTTACGCAGCTATATAGCTTGCCAAGCAACGAAGGTCCATCGCCATAAACAGAGTCCACTGGTCCACAGCTATTGCCTTACGATCATTGAACAATTCACATGCTGAAACCGTTCTTTCACCAACCGGCAGCATCAGCTCTTTTAAAGCATGGAGTCACAGCTGCACCGTATACTTTTTTTTACGCATGCTTTTGATGAATTCTATACGGGATTTGGCAGACGGCCTTACCTTACGTTTTTATTGTAAGGAAGGTCGTCTGTCAAATTCCACATAAAACAATGTGTTCGCATTAGGCTGGAGGCACAGCTTCGTCGTACGGTTTTTCAAATTTTGTATGGGATTTGACAGATGGCAAACGCTGAAGATTTCCGTCGTACGATGGAATTTTTTGTTTGTTTCCATCGTACGACAGCCAACTGTCAAATCCCGTACAAAATTTGAAAACCCGTACGACGAAAAAACCGTACGATGGAGCTGTGTCACCAGCATTAGCTTTAATGCAGTTATGGCATGGCATTAAAGTAAGGGGCGGTCCGGTGGCCGAGGCGACATCGGCGCCCGTCTTCACACGACAGGACCGGGGTTCAAATCCCATCCAAACCGCCTCTTACGCAGGGCTGATTACTTTACTACGGGTAAAATTAAGTCACAGAAAGCCAGAAATGGCAGGCCGAGACCTCTCGAGGTTGTAGTGCAAAGGAAGAAGAAGAAGAAGAATGCAGTTATGGCGGGAACTGCAGTAACACCGGCGTTAGTGTGGACGCGTACGGCGCTTAGTATGATCAATGCTCCGGAAGAGAGCGTGAGCGGAAGAGAGAAAAATAATTACCTAAAATTAATGTCATTGCATTTGTTAGTTCTTTTTTATCCGAACGTATTTCTGGATACTAGGTAGCTAACTTCCTACCTAGGCACTAAAACCTCGAGAGGACTCTGCCTACAACTTTTGGCTTTTTGTGACTTAATTTTACCCGTAGTAAAGTAGTCCTAGACTAGTACGGGGAGGAGGCGGTCTGGATGAGATTTGAACCCCCGGTCCTGCCGTGTGAAGACCGGCGCCGTTATCGCCTCTGCCACCGGACCGCCCCTAGGTAGCGAACATCATGCGTAAAAAAAAGTATAGGATGGACTGGACAGCCAACGACTGGATAGCTCATTTTGTTGTTGCTGCGTTCAATACCATCAATCAGGGAAGGCAATTCGAGCCGGCATTGTTCCGAGAGCTCTGTCAGACGATTGTTACCAAATATTTACGCACATTGGCGCACCATTCTAAAGCCAATGAATTTTCTCACTCCACCAGCGCTTGCGGGCCTTATGAAGTGTTATGCCGTTCTGAAAAATCCTTTCTGGTCTTGATAAAGTTAAAGTGGCAAACCGTGTGAAAAACTTTAAAAATTACTAAGATACTGTACAGTAAAGGAGACATCCAGGTTTAAGTATCGGAACACTCAGCACTTAACTCGCAGAAAGATGTGATGCGTACCCCGATATCGAATTTAAGGAAGAAGAAGAAATTTTGGAGATGTACCTCCATAAAGCCAAAAAGTTACTAAGTCCTAATAATTAAAGGCATAATAAATGACAATCTGGTAAATACTAGATAGGCGATTGTCACGTTCACCACGGGCAATATCAGCAGAAGCGTAGATTTAGGATCATACACAGTTAAAGTGGACATTAGTCCCATGCGGTATATGAAATGCACGAGGCTAGGACACTCAAAAAATAGTGTCAAATCATAAAAACATGTTGGAACTGTAACGACCCTATCCACACAGACATGAGTGATAGCAAGTCTGGCGGAGAAGGACCAAAGACCAGTGTACGTGGGCATGTGATAAACAGATTTTAAGTCCTTTAATTCACTAAAGAAATCTACCTTCGAGAGGCTACCGTCATACTTGCTCGCCCTTGGATACAATAGCAAGCTCAAAAGGTACGTTGGAGGATGTGCATATGGACATCGTAGGTGCATTACCATCTCCATCTTAGGAAATGAGTTATTTATTTAAGTTGCGTGGAACACATCATATTTCAACAACTGCTTACCACATGGAATGGTCGAAAGATTCTTTATTGAAAAGGAGCGTCGAAAGCCTGTGAAGACACCAAACATTGGATTTCCCTTCCGAAGTATTCGTACCGGCTGCCCAATCGTTGTTGAACAATCAATGTAAAGGATGTTAAAAAGGGCTCAGGTATATTAAACTATCCTCTGCAAAAATCAACAATACACTTACAACTGCCAAATATCAGCTTTGGTTTTAGAAGACGCTATTCAACGGTAGGAGTGATATATTTGTAAATAAAAAAAAACAAAAACTTTAGAACGGAAAAGTGCACTTCTAAGTATAGCTTACTCTTCAACAAATGCTCAGTTCCTAGCCAAAGTATTTACGAAGGAATCTCCAACATACTGAATTTAATAAAAAAATACCTTTTCCAACTACTCTATCAATAACTATCAAAACATCGACACAAAGACGACACACGAAATCACACGACTCATCTTTAGTAAAAAAAACTGTAACCCCATAATGACAAGACAACTTAGTATGAATCTTTTAAAACCAAACAAACATGACTTTAAAATACAACTCGGTTTACCGTACGCGTGTAAGCGATGCGGTCGCTTTAACGTGATTTTTGAACATATGAACGCACTGCCTACTAGGATCAGGATTCTTATAGTGATGGGTCATACGACTTTTTTCACGGATCGACCCGGAGGAGTTGAGTTCGACCCTTGGGTGCAACGAGTCCGGACCGACACGTAGGTGTAGCAAAGCACACGCGAGTTCGACCCGTCGACCCGTGGATGTAACGAGTTCGGGTCGACCCGGCACGATAACGGACGACCCTTGGATTAGACCGAAATCGTCGAACTCACTCGCGTATGCTTTGTTGCACTTACGGGTCGACCCGGACTCGTTTTAGCCAGGAATATACCGCGCACATACTATTTTTTGGACGGGATACATGAATGCACAGCTCAATGAAGAATCAGTTGGCATATCTAAGCACCAACAATGAAGACGAATCTACTAACTGCTTACCGGCTAACTACTACTTACCGCTCTATCCGGTTTACTCCTCCACACCGCATTGTGATGAGACATTCATGATGTACTCGCCGAATCAACTAGCGGGAGAAAAAGGGTTCATTACATCAGTATTTAGTATATGAAACACTTAGCCTTCGTAAAGAACTAGCAGACCTACATGCTAATGGTGGATTCGGATTGTGCAAAGTGCGCTTGCAATTACTTTCTGACGTCAATCCATTTGTGGTACAGTGGTTGCTGAAATCTGGCTGGGCTTGCTTGTCTGGTGTAATATCAGAATCATTTTTAAAAGGTAATTTGATATCCCGTGGTAGGTCGGCAGTAGGCTTCGCAAAGAGCCATGGATCAACCAATCACCCAACTGATATACGGCTCCATATGATCAGCTGAAAAAGAAGAAGCATGATTAAACAAATCGTCCACAAAAAATATAGGAATTTGTTGACTAGCGGAATGGATTTAATTTGAGTTATTGGAAGAGTAAAATTATCACAACCGGAGATACCGGTGGCTATTACAAAGTCACCGGATGGTGGAGTGCTTCAGGAGGAACTGCATCACTTCGAGTCGTCCTTTTGCTGTTACTGGAATAGGCTACTGCGGGACTTTTCTACTTGAAGCCAGCAGATCTTAGCGCCGCAGCCGCTAAGAGCAATCTGTGCGTGTGCGAAGATGTTCAATACGGCAATGGGAAAAACTTCGAAGCAGAAGGAACTCGCCAATGATCTCCAGCACAATTTTTAATCACACATTCTCGATAATCTACAGAAATTGTAGCTGCTGAAGCGACAGTATGGGGAGTGCCCACAGAGTGCCTACGAGCAATGCAAACCCTCTGCAGGCAACCGGGCAGTAAAAAACAGATTATACTCACCGATATTACTTACTATCGAATCTTTGTCCTACTACCGGGTGGTCTGTTGCGCCAACCGATTCTGGATAAGATCCGATAGTGCGCGTCGTAGCACTAAAATCAAAGTAAACATGATTTTGTAGAAGATTCCGATAGCTAAAAATTGGCGTATCTCCTGGAAACCCGATGCCGTTTTGTCACTGTTTTGACATTTGTCAAGGTGAGCAGAGTGTTTGTGCTCAACCCTGACGAAAGACAAATCTTAACGAAAGTCGATCGAGTATCTTCGTTAAGCAGGGGTTTCAATTAGTGATGGGTTCCCTGGAACGGACCCACGATTCCGATCCGGTTCCGACCAGTGTCATTCCAGTTCCGATTCCGAGGAAAAGGAACTGTTAGTTCCACCTGGAACCGTCCGGAACCGTCCGGAACCGTCCGGACCCGTCCGAACCATCGGAACCGTCGGAACCGTCGGAACCGTCCGGAACCGTCGGAACCGTCCGGAACCGTCAGAACCGTCTGGAACCGTCGGAACCATCGGAACCGTCTGGAATCATCGGAACCGTCGGAACCATCGGAACCGTCGGAACCATCGGAACCGTCTGGAACCGTCGGAACGGTCGGAATCGTAGAAAACCGTATGAACAGAAACATTTGCTTTTTTTCTTCTTTTACTGGGTTTCACTTTACGCATCTCTTCGATAACCGGATCGACGATCTGAAATATTTCCCGAAGCCGTGTACCCGACACTTTCAATGTTTCCAAAACAGGTAAAAGACTCGAGAAGGCCCCCCCCTGACAAAATTTGTTAGGCGCTGTAGGTTTTACGCCTAAAGGTATGCAATCCGCAGTACACGTTGCGAGAGCTTCACAGTGAGCTTTCAGTGTGCTTTCGGTGTGGTCAAAATTGGTTGAAGAAAGTCGAAAAAAATATTGTTAAATATTGATTTGATTAAAATCCCCTCTCCGCTAACCCTTCCATTCATTTTGGGTTACAGGGGCTTCGTACTAGTTTTCAGTCGCACTAGGGGTGAACAATCGGGCCTAAACATGCACGGCGTTCTCGGACGGTAACGGAACAGTAATTCGATGAATACTTGTTACTTTGCATTGATATTCAGCAAAGGAGGAAACATAAGAATATCATAATCTCAAACCACTTGTTACAATGTATTTTATCAAGTTCTACTCGCTGTCTATTAACAGTATTAAGGAACAATGCACAATGTTTACATCAAATGGGTTTTGACCATACAGAAATCCCACTGTACAACAAAAATGACAGGCCACAGTGCTGCACACAAAAGATTCTAGGGGGGGCCTTCTCGAGTCTTTTACCGGTAAAAGTTATAAAACTCAGTTGCAAAAATGAGTGTCCGTGAGTGGGGGGAGGGGGGGGGCATCTATTCAGACTTTAGCCAAAAATTGTTGTAGTAATAAATTATAAAAGTAATAAATAATGAATACATAATAAAAAATTGTTAAAAATCTTTAATGTTGAATGTACAGAACGTCATCTATTGGCCAGATTATGCAAATAAATTGTATTAGTACGCCATCTGTTGTCCAAGTTTAGTGTCATCTAGAGGTTAGTTCGGAACGTCATCTATGTGCTAGCTACTCTCAAACTTCCAGTGTAGTCTGTATTTTGATTCTGAGCGAAACTATGGGACGTTGTCTTTGCTGAACTTACTCAAGGCTGAACTTTGCAATGATGAAATGTTTCACGGAGGAAGCTTTTAGCGAAAGAAATATTTCGCCTTCGCGGCAATTTACACGATAAGTTGGGTTCAAATTTACGGTCCCATTTACAGTGCGGAACGTGTTAATGTTTCGATGCATTGCAAAACTGTATACATTATTGTTGTAATATTGTATACTTTAAACCCAAAATCAATGTTCGAGTCTTCTGTAGCACTAGCCTTAGTATCCTTAATGAAGTAAGTATCCTTACAGACCTCAGTAAAAAAAAATCGATTCCTTTCATTAAAATAGTTATTTTTATTTTATACATGCCTAATACCGTAATGTTAAGGCTGGCCAAAAAAAAGAAAAATATTTTCCATATTATCTGTACCCTGCTCTGGCTGTGCGTATCTTTTCGGAAAGCCCTTTGTTTACTTTCCTCCGGCAAGATGTTCAATTTAATGCATTTTTCATTACTCACAAGTACAGAGCCAATCTCAATCAAAATGTTTTCGCTGGTATAATCTTTGCTCATAAAAGCTGTAACTGTTTGTGGTAAAAAATAACAACTTAAAGCCAATTGTACACAGACGAAACAAACGAGTGGAAAATACAAACTGGAATCGAGCCATGGCTACAAACCGGTACATAATTTGTTAACCACGGGCATGGATTACTTTTTGGGAGCAGCATCTCGAACATGCTGATACTTTGGCGACTCATTTTGATGGTGCGTTTAAAGTGCGTTTTTTTGTTGTTGTGCTAACACAACCGTGTTTCATTTAGTTCATTCATGCTGTGACGAGGGTTCGCATGTCCGTTCCTTGCCACGATCGGTTCATTTTGTTTGATTGCACGTAAAAATTATAATAGAATATGACACAGCAAGTGGTAGGATGTTTTCCTTTCCTCGCTTAACACGAACCGCACTTTCCATGGGCCGGATGGATGGAAATTTCACCACGGTCCGCTGGTGTTTGTGTGTGTGTGTCCGTCGTCACACATTCTCCCTCTCTCTCTCTCTCGCACACTATCTCGCACGAACCGCACAGATTGATCTGTGCCTAAGAATCTGGCATGATGTGGAAGAGAGATGACGAGAAAGCATCAATATTAATCAATAGCTTATGCGTGACGTTAAACAAATTAGGATGAGCGGAGTGGTTAGGCTTGAAAAAACACATTTGAATATTTCCCAAAGCGCGATGATCACATCAATCCAGCCCGTGGACAAGAAGATGGATGGTGAACGAAACTAAAATCAAGAAAAGATTAAATTGTAGTTACTCTAATTCATAAATGTTGGGTTCTTTTGAATTTATTTTACACATCTCACTACACACACCTGCTTACTGAACACTCCTCTAACACTCCTTCTTTTCAATCCATTTGTCCAATCCATTTCTAGGAAACTAGGTCCATGGCTGAACTTCTCCACCCTCAGGTCTGACTCCACTTGATCCAGCCAACGAGCTCGCAGTACTCCCCGCGCCTCGGGTCGCCCACGAGCACCTTGATGGTAAGGGCATGAGTCCGGCATCCTCATCATGTGCCCTAACCAACATATCCTGCCGGATTTGGCAACCGTCAGGATGTCTGCAGCAATCTCGATCTCAGGAGTCTGTGGAGCCCGTAGTAGGCACGATTCCCCGAAATAATGCGCCTTCGGATTTCGTTGCTTACGTTGTTGGTAGAACTCCGCTACTACCTCAAGATCGTCACCGTCAACTAATACTCTGCCTCCGAGTCGTGATCTATCACGGTCAGAGCCTGATGTCGAAGCCCGCGCTTCGTATGACACTTTCGAGAGCGATGTTCAGCAACAGACAGGAGAGTCCGTCCCCTTGCCTCAGTCCCCGATGAGGTTTGAACGATTCCGACAGCTTGTTCGTCCATAGTAGCTCTCAACAGCCGTACAAGCCGCATGATGTTCCATAACTTCACGATCTATGGTATCGTAGGCTGCCTTGAATGTAATGAACAGGTGGTGCGTCGGGATCTGTTGCTCCCTGCACTTCTGGAGGATCTGCCGTAGAGTAAAGATTTGGTCGGTCGTGCATTTCCCTCCTACAAAACCAGCTTGGTAGTTTCCGATGAAATCTGTAGCGAGGGGTGCAAGACTGCAGAAGAGTATGCGGGACAGGATCAGGACTGTGATGGCTCGGAAGTTAGTACAGTCCAGTCTGTCGCCCTTTTTGTGCACTGGGTGGATGACACTGGTCCCATATCCGGACAATGAGCCGATGCATGACGGCGGCAAGCCTCTCCGGCCTCATCTGGAACAGTTCTGCCACCAGCCCATCGCTGCCAGCCGAATTGTAAGTTTCAGCTATCTGATGGCACTGATGACTTCAGGCAAGGATGGCGGGGGCACTTCGTCATTGTCATGCTGGCTGTTGTAGTGCTGCTCTCTTCTGCCTTCTGCGCCTGGTAATTTTTTTTCGTTTATTTATAGAGGCTTTGAGTCTTTGAGACCTCATTCGCCTCTTTCCTGTCTAAAGTTAAAGTTGGTTGGTTGGTGGTTCGGTTGGACGGAGCCGACCTTCATTGGCCAGCCCGTCGGCTTTTTCGTTTCCGTCGATTCCGGGATGACCTGGACTCCAACAGAAAACTATTGCAGGTGATGAGGGGATGTCATCAAGGATCTGGATGTGAGGGTCTTTAGAGAAGCCGTGTTCGAGCGCGGTCAGAATACTGGCACTGTCGGTGAAGATGACGTTCGGAATGTCGGTTCGAAGTACTTCGTCGGCGGCAAGTCGGATGGTCCGTCATCTGCTCCGTTCAGATGTCCGTTGATCAACTCTCGCTCGCCCGACAGGATATCACCCTCTGCGCTGCGGCACATGGTGATCATGGGAGTAAAATCGCTTCGTGCCGCATTCAGCATCCCGTAGAACTTGCGAGATTCCCCCGACTGAGATAGCTACTCCATCAGCTGCTCTTCCAACTCCTCGAAGCAGCGCTTCTTGTCCTTCCCGGGTCTGCTGCATTCTCAGTCGTTTGTAGTTCTAAACTTTCTGCCGGACCTCGCGCTGGAGCATTCTGGTATTCGCCGCGTTCTTCTCAGATAGTGGCCAATCGTTCGCTCGGCCGGTGTGCTGATGGATTGTTCCACTGTACGCCAGTAGTCTTGAAGGACGATCGCCTCGGTAGTGTTTTCCTCCGGCAACGCTTCCCCAAGCGCGATCGCGAAGATCGCCTTACCACATTAGCTTGATTCAGCCGATGAGCCTTGGGATAGGCTGATAGCGCAGTGCATTGGCAACAAGGAGCTTCTGGCGTAAGTTAACCATAACCCGGGTATGGTCTGAGTCGACGTTTGCTCCACTGTAGTAACGGACCTCAAACCGATTCATCCATGACGAGAAAGTTGCCAAGGTGTTTGAACTACTGATTTATGATCCCATACATAATTGCCAATTGCCACAAATCATTGGTCACTGGCTTCCGGGTTATTGTCATCTATACGGACATTAAAGCAGCTTTCGATAGTGCGCCTCACACCGATCTACTAGCCAAACTCGATAGGCTAGGCATACCAACCCCTCTTGGCGATATGGTTCCGATCGTACCTGGCGATCGTTCTTACGCAGTAAGTCTGAGCTCAGATTGTCTGAGATTTCAAGAACGCACCGTGCATGTTCCGATGTTCCTCAGGGTAGTAATCTTGGGCCGATGTTGTTCGTACTCTACATGTGGTGCTTCGTGGTGACAGCTGGATCATGTCGTGGATAGGTGTAACCATTTGCTAGTGGAATGTGCAAGTGGAACCCCTGTGTGCCAAGTTTTTATACTGTTCCCTTGGATCGATCGCTAGTGGAATGTGCAAACACAGTAGTGGTGTGGGGCCTTCCTCGATCTGTTCCTTAGCGCGACTCGAATCAGTTCAACTTAGAGCTACGCGCTTCGTCCACCAACGCTGCTGGGATCTTATTAGTCTGGACTATAGGACCAAGTTTCTGCTGCTCGGGTTGACACAGCACGACAAACGCATTCAACGGTGCCACCAGACTTGCTTTCATTGTCGGTACTGCCGTGTGAAGACCGGTGCCGCTGTTAAATCTACCACCGGGCCACCCCATAGAGTTTGTGCTCATCCCAGGATTTAGCTGCGCAGCTCTATAACCAAGCTATATGCGCTACGTTTTGCGAGATGAAATACGCATTTGGATTGTTTACCATTATCGCAAAAGCATGGACAGCATCACTCTGTTTCTCTCGCTCTCTATCAGTCTATAATGAGCTTCCATTTAAATGCCATTTGCTTCGTGTTTAAACAAGTACACTTGAGTACCGGAAACTTTTTTAAATTCATTTCACACCAGCCAGCGAACCAGTGCGCTTGTTCAATCTAAATCAAATTAAGCAACACATGATTACGGGTGGCATCTCCGGGACGCGGATCTCCGGGCGGACGAACGGCGCAAGGGCCACTACACAAAACCTGGTCATTTTTCGCTCGTTAGCTGTACATTTCCACTGTTTACTGTCACACATCATTACATTGGGCAATTGCATTATGTGCACTCCATCAGGCATCGGCATCGGTTGGCGCACGCAGGCCCAGCGCCTGGCAAAGAACATTTTGCCAAGGATCGGTTGTTTGTAGTGTGCTTTATTTACTTCTCTGCGCTCTGTTTGTGTTGTTTTGTTTCAGCTCGCCCCGGAAGGGCAGAGCAAACTAGTGGAGCAACAACAAAAAGACGAACAAAAAAATGCTCCAAGCACAGTGATGATGGGGGCGGAGCGGGTGGCCAGGGGGGCTAGTAAAATGGCTAGCTACTTGTGCGAAAGCAAGTGTTTTCTTTTCGCACCACGGTGGAAAATCTTTTAGAAATAATCGTTTGCCTGATTGCTTTCAATAAAAATCATCCTAGACCATGTAGCAAGCGCACTGAGCAAACAGCCGAACGGGAACCGCGCCCCTGCAGTAGTAATGTCCCCTACAAAAGCATTGTACAAGAAAACCGACATCAACGAAAGCGAGGACTGTTTTGCAAGGGGAAACGCCGTATCCGACCGCTTTTCATTTTGTGCGGTCCGTCGGCGATAACGCTTCACATAATAATGCAACAATGAATAATTATGACATCATTTTAATATTGCGAGTCGCGAGGACTTAACGATGCCTTCGGTTAAGTAGCAAAAACAATAATAATAATCTGAGCGACATAATCGATACCCCACTTCCCAATAAACGGGCCAACATCGTTAGACCGGTAGACCAAAGCGCGAGATATTTGATCCATCTTTAAAAGTGAACCGAAATCAGAGTGGATTTGATTTTCCTTTGGAGCCGCCTTTTTCTTTTTCAAGGACGGGAATGGGCCGGTAAGGGTATCGATTCTGTCACGAAAATCAATATTCGGTTTCGATTGGGTAGACGATTATTGATAATTGTTATTGCTGCCCTAATATCATGCAAAATATGATTATTTGGTAAGCAACAGTATATTGATTGCCTGCTCCGCCTGGTTCGGCTCAGCGATGGACCGAATCCGGCAGTCAAGCAAGAAATTGAAATTGCTTCGCACTATAAATGAGCGTTATCGACTGGTGGGTTGGATCTTGTTTTCCCATTCCCCAGCTTCGCATAGACAAGCACAAACGGCAGAGTGTTGGGAAGTTGATGTACTTTAAGGCTTAGTGGAAATGTTTGGCCTTAACTTGAAAATTAAAAGTACAACGCGCAATGAATTAAAGTTTAGTCCAATATTACGTTTGGGAACAATATGGTCCGGTGGTAGTTGCGACAGCGGTGTCTTCACACGGCAGGACCCCCATAGTGAGGACTGACTATCCAACTATGCGGTTTCAATAAGTCTAGTAGTCTCTTAGATGAAGATGTGTTCAAAAAACTCTATTGGTTGTTACTGCTGATCACTCATTAAATCAGCCTATAATCGGCTATAGAAAAATATGTTGGATTGTCAGAATCTGTTTCCTGTTAGACGTTTTGGCCTCTAGTACTGAGAAGTTGATGTTATGAAGCGCTATAAATGACGGTAAAAGACTCAAGCAGGCCCCTCCTAGAATCTTTTGTATGCAGCCTCGGGTCCTGCAGGTCTCGGATTGTTTGGTTAACTGAAAACAATCGTCACGAATTCTAACGACTCCTGGTGCATAAAGGCGGTCTATTGTGCGTTGGTCACTTCGGCACTGGAATGTTCATTTGGGTTGAACTAAACTTACTGAATGAACCATTTTTGTATCGGATGACTCTTTACGATCAAAAACGGAATCTTAAGCGATACTACCCAGTGTTAAGTGTTTTGGACTCGATCGAACCTGAACAACAGGTGGAACAGGTTCAGAGGTCTTTTGCCAGATTCGTTTTCTGCAAACATCCTGGTGATTCGATTCTAGATGTGATACCTTGATGTACCTAGAAACGTTGGCAGTTCGTAGTTCGATTGCCCAATTGTCTGTTATTGTTGCCCTTTTCCAGGAGCGCCGTTTGTATACTCGAGAGATCCGCACTCGTCCTCCTCTTAAATATCGCTCCATCTTAGAGCAGACGGCCGTAACAATCCTCCGGTGCGTGCCATACGCCTGTTCAATTCATCGTAACATTTGCTAGATTTTCTTATCTTCCTATCCTATTCTCATCTTCCGCCATAGTTTCAAACTCTTGGGTTTAAAAAGTAAGGGAAAATTGGGTCGTCCGGTGTCATTCTCGTGACATTACCAGCCCAGACGAATTTGAGTCCCTTCATGATGGTAAGATCACCTTACAGCTCGTAGAACTTGTCGTTACAGCAACTCTTCCATTGTCTATACACAATGGGCCAACAATGCCTATGTCAGTGTTGAGTAGAGTTCATATCTCGGAGCCACATGTTGGGACTGTAAATGCTCTATACAGTCTCAGCTTAGTCCATTGCGAAAGGTATTTTCTTTGTGAAAGTTTCCTTTCGCTGTAGAATGTCTGGTTGAGGTGATCTCTTGTGTTGTCTGAACTCACTGCGATCAGCTAGATCAGGTGCGAGAATGTTGTACAACTCGAAGCAGATGTCATCAGGAAGCCATCAGGAAGTATATCGCTCAAGGGTTATATAAAACTGATAGAGTGATGGTGTTAAGATATTTATTAAATATTAAACTAAATCAACTATTTTTACGGTTTGTCGGTTATTAAATAGATTATTTTTAAACCAACGGTTTTTTTTTGATCATTATCGTTATTACAGGAAATCATAAGCATGAACACAGATATTAGTATGTTCTACTGTCACGCTTGTTCCTCTATGATTTTGAGGCCGGTGCTTTCAGTTCCTGGTCTCTAATCTGCTAACGTTGTAAGATTTGGTATGAAAATATAAGAAGAAAAAAACAAAGTTGGACACAGGGATATCGCACGAAAAATCTTTTAAAATCTGTAAAATAATTTTTCTAACCTAAACGTTACCGAACTTGCCTGAGATGAGTTTAAAAGAACACTAATTGTGACGCTGCTCATCAGCAGCAATTTCTCAATTTTATCCGAGCTCATTTTTCACCACCAAAGCACAAAAGCGTATTTATCTTCACTGCCTTTACTCGGTACCGGGGTCTGCTTGCTTATCCAGCTGCTTGCTACATTAAATATGAACTATGACCTGCGAACGCGGTGCATGATGTTGCTGAACTAATAATGTCGGATTGAAGACATCCATCGCAGGTGATAGCAGCAGCAGGAGCAGCAGGCCAGGAAGGCGGCGGGAATCTTTCCTCACCCTTTGCCGGACATTTTACGAGCCACATAAACCGGAATAATGAGTTCTAACGAAACGTTCGCACAAAAAAACACAAACGGTGGCCAAACCGAAGCCGGTACACAAGCACACACACACACAACGTCCCATAGAGCAGTAGCTGGCAAGTAAGTAGACGTAGTGGTAGTAGTATAAAACGGAACACGGAAAGAGTTGTGACACAATATATTACGTCAAGGTAGAACCAAATTAACTTCCGGCGCTGCAAGTAGATTTTATTACGCGATTTGGATGCAGTTTTCCGGTTTATGAAACAACATCTTTCACTTCTCTTCGTTCCTTTCTAATGGAAAAATAAAACAAAGTTTCCCCCCACTTGACGATGGATGCATCGATTGTAAGCCCCCAGGGAAGGAAAATCACTCCACCAGAAATAAGTGCGAGAAGCCAAGGTGCTGCAAAACATGACGACGATGCTTTTATTGCTGCTGCTGCTGCTGCTGCTTCGGTGACTCTCAATCTATGCTCGTTTATATTCCTCACGGCAAACCGATGGCTGCGGTACGGGGCGTAAAACAAAAGGTCAAATGTTCTATGTACGACCCCGGGCACCCGGCACAAACTTTGAATAATCCATGCATGGGTTTTGCGTTTGTAAAGTAGCAAAGCGAATGTGAACAAACATTTCTTCCATCTTTCATGCATTGAGCGAACGTTGTTAGAGAGGCAGGGTGCAAAATTAGAATCTCTAAGCTATTTATTAATCCCTCTTCTTCTTCTTCGGCCTTTGCTGCTTCTTGGCTTAACGACATCTAGGGTGGTGGTGTTGACCTCACGGCTTGCTAGACTTACTTATTCCACGCCACCGGTCAACCAGTCCTTGACACACGGTTTAAGTCAAACTGCACTTTAAAATGGAAGTAAACATTTAAGTAGCATTATTAAATAAACACAAACAATAGCAACAATCTTTAAGCAGGAGATTAATTGAAGATAAGCCACAAATTAAGATCAAACGAGAGCTCCTTCAGTAGATACGGTGCGCGCGAACAATTAAAGCAATTTTAAAGCGTGCCTCGTCTTGCTGCTGTTTGCCGGATAATGGATGATGATGCAGAACGCTGTCGCTTGGAGCTAATTGGCATGACAACGAACGATCGAAGGGGCAACGTTGCCGGGTAGTGCAAACTTAACACGAGCTTTCCGTATTCCTTTTCCGCCACTGTATCCGGCGATTGGTGCAGGTGAGAGACTCATCGAACGCCGGGGTTTTGTCGTTTAGACACAACGACCGGCTGCGGATGGCCCTGTAATCGAGTGTAATAATAATACTTGATTGATGAGCATAAGCGTACCGATCTTTCTCGTGTCGTGTTTGTTCGATGCACTTCTTTCGGTGCAGTGCAGCGTCGCTAATCTTTCGAGCGCTCGTTGGTCGGCCGGTGTATTATGAATAATTGTATTTGTTTATTTGGTCGTGCAAATTAATGCGGTCCAGCGGCAGTGTTGTGTTGTGGTTTGGGCAAAGAGCAAAATGGAGAGAAAGAATAAAAAAATGTTACCCAACGCATACGCATCAGTTACATCCTGCCGGCAGCAAATGGATCCTATTGTGCGCAAACAATACGCTCGAACACGTTTGATTGAGCAAATGGAGTAAATAAATTGACCGAGTTGTCACGGGAAGGGGGTGTTCTTTGAAGTGGTTTTACCATTTTGTGTAGAAGCCTTAGATTTGGTGCATCAAACGCACGGCACTTTAATTGATATACTTTACGGCAAAATATATTGATTCAAATGGAAAACCAAACATCTTAAGATCGAACACTTCATTTAACGACCATGAGCACGATTTTCTTAGCTGGAAATATACGATTTTCACTTATTATAGCTTAACACACTTCTTTTAATATTTATTTATTTATTTTTTAATAATGACGGCTTGAAGCCGTATTGTCAGCACCGCATGTGCTGACGAAATACAAATGTCAAAAAAAAAAAAACAAAAAAATCACAAAAAATTACCAAGGCATTTCCTCCCAGATATTTCGCCTTATCCCGGGCGTGCTCGGTTGTGGATGTGTGGAGTTGTCTATGTATGTGTTGGTGAAAAAGTTGTGTGAACACAGAACTCCATCCTTCCGTGTAGCGGATCTGGACTGAAACAAAACAGAAGGAAAACTACAATTTTCACAGCAAAAGCATTTGCCTGTGAACAGTGGTCCTCAAACTGCCCAGAAGTGATAGCCCAGCTCGACCAAGCCAGCACCGAACTCAAAAGCTATCGGCGAGTTCCATCCCGTAACAGCTGGGTCTCTGCTAATCACGGGGTTGAGCCCGCCGACCACCTCCGAACCCAACGCCAGCAAGGCCGAACCCGCTCTATCAAAGCTAGGCAGAGATGGAGAACACTATTGCAGAAAAGTCTGCCTCCCTTCTTACGACAGAGTCGACTTTGGACCCGGATGCTGTTGCTCCGTCAACGAATCGCACGTTGCACACTATAAAACACTTAAGACAAAGACAACACAACGAATAACAAAAAAGGGATCGCGGATATTGATTGTAAGGATAATGGGGATGCGGAATCAAAGGATAAGACCGTTGTCTCTGGCGAATCGGAAGATGAGCCTCTTGTAGGCGAGGTCTTTGGTCGCCAACACTTCTCTAATTTCTATACCCGGTTCGCTGCCGATGCTCTCGACTGCACCCAACAAGGAGGGTCTTGCGGTTTCAAACTCCACCCAGGACCACAGAAGGTGATCCACATCGTGAAATCCGCCACCGCAGCCACACACCTTCGTTTGAGCCAGTGTTATACGCTGCAGATGAGCATTCAACGCGAAATGATTCGACATAAGTCGAGACATCATGCGTATGAATGCCCGGCCCACAGAGAGCTCACCGAACCAAGGCCGTAGGGATACTTGGGGAGAGATCGAGAAAAGGAACACTTCTTTTAATAATTGGTTAAAAAAAACTGATTGAAAATCGGTTGACAAATGGCTGAAATAGAAAGGGCACTGCTGAAAGTCCGATTTTCGCAAGCCAACCGGTAAATTGGCAATAACTCTAGGAAGCAATAAACTCTCGGATAATAAATCTTTTATTATTTTTTTTTATGAGTTATTATTTATTAGTTATTTTATTTGCTTTTATTAGTTTTTTAAGCAATAAACTCTCGGAATTTGATCTTTTAAAAAATCTGTTATCATTGTTTAAAGCTTCTCTTTAAGAAAATTTTTCATTTTTTTAACCATATTTTATAACATTTTATCGAATACGCTTACGGCCAAACGAATTTCCCTTTCGAAAAAAAAACTGACTATTTGACTAGTAAAGCGCCTGTTACAAGGAGTGAGGTAACTCTTTTTTTAAACATGGCCCTTTATTTTTACTTGATTTCTTTTGTTGTTTTCTAATTTTATTTAATTTAAAGCTTTATTTATATAAACAGACCCTTCAGAATCAACACGTCTAAAAGAACAAATCAATTTTTACGCCTTCGTCTCATCTGCATTTGTTTCGTAGCTCAACCAATTTCGGATCGCTCTTCACAATGTTGACTGCTCTGGCGGGGTTTCACTTTAAGACTAATTACAATATATTCAGGTACTTCATACATTTACTGTTTTCCAATACTCATATGCCCTAACTGCTATAAAATATTTCTGTTTCCAATTCATGGCAATACATGCCTTCTTATTGCCTACTCATAGGCGCATTCCCAAACAGCATTATTAAGACTTCAGCAGCATTGTGACTACAGTATCTACACGTCCACGGCTCTTCGACATCTTCACGGCTTCAGCATATCACTACAGGCTCGACTGTGACGCCAACCGATTTACCGACATAGGCGTTGCACTGAGCAGAAGATCATCTCGAGCACATCTACAGCTCTTGATCGGCCCATTCTAGACCGACCTTAAGCTCATATAAGTGTGGAGCGTCCCAGCCAATCAGTAGGTCAGTAAGCTGTTGACGACCAGAAAGCTGCCGATTATCTCCACGAAATGACCTAGCAAGCTGTCGACGATCAGAAGCCCGTTGACGTAGAACTGATCGATCGGACGATCGATGTTCTACAAACAGGTGTGCCGATGACGGACACACCCGACAGCGACAACAAGACGGATCATCGAGGAAGCATCCTTCCAACTCCTTTAAGTGAAGCGAATTTAAGTGTAGGGTAAATTTTATGTTTAAACACATCGATATTCCGTTTAGTCCATTTGTTAGAATTAGTTTTTGTAGCTTTCACCTACAAAGATGTTTCACAACATTTTGTAAAGTTTTTAATGAGCACATGCATTGTAAACGCAACATTTCGGACGGGTTAGTATTTATTTTGAATATAATCTTCTATTTTAGTTCTGCAATTTTAAGAAGTTTTCGCAAACCTTTGCTGGTTTCCTGTATTTAATTTTACACATAGCTGGATAATCAGCCCTACGAGCAGAGGAAATGGTGCTGATGAGATTCGATACCCGCCGCTGTCGTGTAAAAACCGGCTATTATCGGTGCGTTTACTTTAACCGTGCTCTTCATTCAATGCCAAACGTGTGGCCCTTGTCGGCGTATAACTCTTTAACTGTGAAACCTTTTTTGGGATATCTCAGGACATAGCAATATTGCTTACAGCCAAAGGGTGTTTATTCAACACGTTGCCATTCACCATATGTCCCTTTTGAGTTGCCACGTCAGATAAATCACTTCGCTCGCACGCCGGTAATTTGTTGCTCGGCTAGTTCCATAAAAGCCAGTTTGTTAATATTGAAGCTGGGCTCTTGATTCAATTCATCTTCAAAATCAATGCTCACCCACATGGCTGCCGTAAGCCATTGCATGAAGCATATTTACCACAGCGGAATGGGAATGACGGAATGGGAGGCCGGGATCTCTAAAGTCAGTCCTAAGAAAACGAGCATTCTCTCCTTTGCTTCGCAAGATTTAAGTAAACGTCGGCCCGCCAGCACTTAAGCCGAGCCGGGCATCGAACCCGACGGGGTGACAGTAACCGGAAAACCCTCGGCACCGAAACCAACACACGGGCAGGGCAAACATTTCGTACCCTTTTCAAACGCGTGTGGCCCGAACCCTTGCCCGGCTTGCCCGGGCGAGAAAAACCCCTGCCACAAAAGCCGAACTCGAGAAACCTCCCGAAAGCTTCTATTTTTCTTTCGGTGGTTTCCAAAATGCTGCGGTTTGGCAAGCAATGTTTGATGTGCTGCTGCCTGCCTGCCACGGTACAAAAGGGCTCAAGAAGTTAGTCAACAGGGTGGCCGCCCCTGTTTCCCCTAATTTCCCTGTTCGCGAAGTGTGGTGACGCTCATTTTCACGCTCGCTCGCCGGATTGGGGCGATTCGATACGTCCCCATGGAAATGAGCCGCGCCACGGTGTCGAATGGTGGTGCGATACGGGTTGACAGCGTGGAAATTATGCGTGAATGGGAAAGTAAATAGGAGCAGATAAAGTGACGGGAGCCGCCGCGGACGCGTGACGGTACAATGCGAGATACAACAAACCTCCATCCCGGAAAAACAAGCGAACCTAAGAATCGATATGGGGCTATGCTGGTTTAACGATATGCGCACTGTTCCGGGTTCATCCCATCCCAGGAGATTCGTATTCGTGTGTGTGTGTGTAGCGTATTGCTCCTGTTTACTTTTCGACCGGCCTTTTTTTTCGTGTCCTCGTTTGCACTTCCTGCCCAGTGTTATTTAATGGACGGACTGAGCGTGAACGGTGATTGACACGATAGCGTCTCCTGCAGACGAAAGCTCCCAATCCAAAAACGAATGTTTAAAGTATGCTAATGTCAACCTGAAGCACCCGCGTGAAGCACTGTGTTTGAAATACAATTTAAGGTAGAATTGTATGAAGCTTTCGCGTCCCGAGAGGTGCTTTTGAATTGTTTTGGTTGTACACCATCAGGCGTTCGGTTGAGATATCGATCAAATGACTGTTTCAGGGATGCCTTACAACAGCCACCCGTGCGTGAAACACCATCGAATTAACAAGCGCCGAATGTGGTGGCAGCGATGGTAACCGATAAGCTTTGCTTTATGTTTTGCTGCCACTGATGATCGATAACTTTAATGAGCAATTTATATGAAAATTTTGTGAATTGATTAACAAACATGTGTCGATTAATTACATCCATCTCTAAGCCAAGAACTATAGTTCATTTGACGTATATAATACAGAGCTAATTAAAATTACTAAAAGTATCGAATGTGTGTGTGTGTGCTAAATAACAACTTGGATCTTCTTGAAGCAACTTGAATTTCTTTGAATCGACTTGAATCGATTAAGCTCCTTACCTACTTCATCAGCTCTCATTACCTCAAGTTGGAATACCTACCGTGCCTATGTGGATGGTCTTAAAAGGTTTAGTTGGCTTGGTTGTCTGGTGTCATTCAAATAGCATGACCCACCTTCAAGAGCTCCATGCGTCCAATCTGCTGCAGCAATAGTATTGAAATTTCTACCCAACTCAGCATCTCCAGACATATGAGGTGAAAACTCCTTTAAAGCTAAATGTCCTCAACCTCGACAAGGAGAGGTTAATAAGAATAAAAAATTATCCCAAAACGAAACTATTCATTGGAAATTACACGAGAAACATCCTTTGTTAACTTACGAGAGAGACTTTGTTAAAACTGTGTTGCAGGATCCAAGTTTTGAAGCTCATTATGTGCTCATTAAACCTTGTTGACAGGTTGGCTAATATTAATGAAATCACCCTAATTTTCTTGAGGCTTTAATATTTTTTAAATCACTTTAGTCTCAGTGATTTCAGTGACCCTATAAGTACAATTCTTAAATTTAAAAAAATACTTACTTACTTACTTACTTATCAGGCGCTTCAACCGCTTTGCGGTCTTGGCCTGTTGCAACAATTCTCGATACCACTCACGGTCCAGCGCCGTCGTCTGCCAATCCGTTATCCCGGCCGTTCTAGCGGACGCATCAACGCCATCACTCCATCTCCAGTTTGGGATTACCACGCCTCCTCTGTTCGTGTGGACGGCCTAAAAAGACTTTACGGGCTGGGTCGTCCGGTGTCATTCTCATGACGTGACTAGCCCACCGGAGCCTGGCGAGTCTAATGCGCTGCACGATGGTGAGATCATCGTACAGCTCGTAGAGTCCTCCATTGTCTTTCCACACATACGGGGCCAAAAGTCCTTCTGAGCATCTTCCTCTCGAACGCGGCTAAGAGGGTTTCGTTACTTGCGGACAGAGTCCATGTCTCAGAGGCGTATAAGAGTACTGGGACTATAAATGTTCTGTACAGTCTCAGCTTCGTCCGTCGCGACAGGTATTTAGAATGGAGAAGTTTCCTCAGGCTGTAGTATGACCGGTTGGCAGCCAGCACCCTTGCGCGGAACTCAACATCAATGTTGTTGTCGGTGTTGACTTTTGACCCCAGATAGGTGAAGTTTTGGACGACTTCAAAGGTGCGGCCATCTATCTGTATATCACCCCTGCGTAAATCAGTGTTTGTTGGTAGGGCCGCTGGTGGTGCCACTATCATTTTGGTTTTCGCCTCGTTAATCTCCAACCCGAGGTTCTGTGCCGCACGCTCGATCCTTTGGTAAGCTTCTGCTGCATAGGAGAGCCTCAAACCTATGATGTCTACGTCATCAGCGTATACCAGGATCTGGATTGACTCGTAGAAGATGGACCCCGAAGTTTCCACCTCCGAGTCACTGATGGCTCGCTCTAGCGCCAGATTGAAAAGGAGATAGGTGAGTCCATCTTCCTGGCGCAAGCCCTTGGTGGTAGCAAAGGGCCCTGAGAGTTTTCCATCCACCTTCACGTGGCACGGATGCCCGAAGTGGCTCCATCCCGAAACACTCACGTAGCATTGTGAATGTTCCGGCGCGCAAACTTGGTACTTCCCACAACCAGAGATTTTTGTGAGGCGGCCGTAGAACAGGTCCTTCTCCTCTTCATCCTTGTTTTCGGTAGGGGTGTGAACGTTGATTAGGCTGATGTTGAAGAATCTGCCTCGCATATGCAGGGTGCATAGCCTTTTTTGCTTATTATGTTTGATTAATTTAATAAATTCTGTATAGCTTCATTTTGAGTGTTCTTTATGTTTTCTTATTGAATAATGTCTGCCTTCTCTTCTTCTTCTTATTTGGATTAGCGACCCCATAGGTCATGTCTGATATTTCTGTCGTACTAGACTTAATGATAACCACGTAGTTGAATACTCAGTCCTCACTATGCGGGAACGGTCTGGATGGGATTTGAACCCCGGTCATACCATGTGTGAAATGGCGCCGTTATCGTATCTAGCACCGGAATGCCTGCTATCATAACTGATGAAATTTTACAAAACCACATTCCATACCGTCACATATCCCAAAACTAGTTCCCTTAAGCTAAAAATGGCTCTTTTTTGCTTCATCGCAATGATGTACACCAACGACAATGCATCCATGGCGGATGTTTAAAATTATGAAAGAAGAATCAACCGATGAACCCATGAATAACCCCAGCGCCATTTGTCAAACTAGCACATTAAAAAAATGTTACAAAAGCAATGAATCCCACCGGTAGACACAATGCTAAACATCTATTGCGTTTATTAAATGACCCTCGTCAAACACGCTCATACCTTTTACCCGCTTCAATCAATTACTTTCCATGCATGGTTCAGCTTCGGTAGGGAATGTTTGCCCGTCCTGCCTAAGTTTGTTTTTCAACCATACGATAAACACCTCCGTTCGGAAAGATTTCGTTTTTGATTGATGGATGCTTTAACGAAAATTTGTTTGCCAATGCTGCGTTGGATGGTGGTAGTGGTTGTTAACAGGTTAAAGGTGTTGGCAGGCAGGTGGACTTATCGGATTTTTGTTGTTGCGTGCTTTGAGGTTTTGTTTTGAAAGATGAGCCTCATGGATCAAATCGCACATGAAGTGCGGAATCACGGAATAACATATTTATCCACATAAACACATATATCCTATCATGGATGAGAAAATCGTTGAGATCGTTGAGGAGCGCGTTAATTGTGCTTTTGTAAAAAAAAAATCACAAAGCCGAAGTAATTAACCACAGCCATATTTACGCCTTCGCTAAATTTAAAAACCAATTGCCCTTACAAAGGTGTGGAAAAATCAAACTAGCCCGCGCAAGGAGTTTGTTTTGTTTGTTTTGCGATAAACCGTTTATTTTGCGCCTGTCCCATCCCACCACAACGGACGAAGCTTTTAATAAGCTAAACATCCCGAGAAAACTCACTTTCCCCGAGTGCTCGCGGAAGCGTAGCAAGAACGAGGCAAGGCAAAAAAAAAAACAGGAGTGAAAGAAAGCAATTAATACCGATTGAATCCCAACGCGCTGGCAGCGATGGGATCGTTGGTCACGTTTTCCTTCTTTCTTTTTTGTTTTCGCCCTACTCTTCTTGGGTCGCGGAATAATTTAAAACCCACATAATCATCGTTCATTGTCGTCTCATAAATGCAAATACTAGCGCAAAACGCGTTTGAGTAATGAGTTACGCCCTTTGTCCAGAAGCCCACCGTCGGCGGGGTTCGTGGTTTTGACGTGCGGATAATTAAATTCCACCATTACCTACCGATGCTGCGTTACTCAACGTGTGCGGAGCGACGAGGTTGAGTGTGGGCGACGAACGATGGGTTCGGCACCCATCTGGACGCTTGCACCGCCAAGTTGAACTCTTTAAACGAACGATTTAATTAGCAGGATCATGATCCGGATAGATCAATAGCAAACCCTTCCTCTGTAATGTGTACAAAGCAAAAAACCAAAAATGAAACGAAAGTCACCAGCTTCAGTGGAATGTCCCGGTTGAACTCTTCGGAGTTACGAGTGTGTGCGCAATGACATCACCTGGAGAAGGTGTAAGTGACTTTTGTGTGCAAAAAATATGTTTGAAAAATGAAGAGCATTATAATTATTTTTTCCCACTTCAGCCATAAAAGCGTACAGAAAGCAATTACGGGATATTCATCTAATGAATGAGCTTGCGGCTTTGTAATTGAAATCGAGACATTATTCAATGATACGTTTTTAATATGTGCTTTGTTTAATCAGCGCAAACAAGATAAGGCAAACTTAATGACCTTTACACACTGAATATGAATGGATGTAAAGTGGAAAAACGCAACGCAAAAAAAAGGCTGCGTATTTTAAAAATAAACCTTTAACAAATGTGACCTGCTATTCCATTGTATTTCTTGCACGTGTGCTGACACACGGTGTGACATGAATGAAAATTTATGAGTCAATTAATCGGTACGAACAATTGTTAATTAAGTCCTGTTAATTAAGACCGTTTTACATTTTCCTTCAGGTATACTGTTTCGGGAACGACCACCGCCCGGGTAGGATTGATTTTGGTGCTCGATTGTTACGGCATAATTCAGCACAATCTGGATGCTAACGGAAGATAAATTTGAATGAAACCACGGCGAAAAGATTATTAATGATCGTTCGTTTCTCGTCCGTGCTATCGATAGCGATTACGATTATGAATTTACATTTTGTCCAATAAAAGAGCATCGAGCAAAATGTTAACCACTCGCATTACCTGCGCCTTAATAAATCCCCCCCGCCCGTCCAACGGTACCAGCCGATGAAATGCTATGCAATATTTAAACCCCATTTCGGAGGTAAACAAAAGATAATTACCAGCTGAGTGAATAAATTTCACTGAGAACCCAGTTCGGGGAATTCTTTCCCGCCATACATCGCCGGTGACGAAACTGCACTGGGTGACTGGGTGACTGCCTTTCTGCATAAAAGCGTCGCATCGCACATTTCCACTGCTTCGAGGCGGTTTTGTGTTGAGCAAACAAAAAGTTCCATCTTCCGACGGGAAAGGGCCAGGCAGTGCACCACCGTGGCTGCAGCTGACAGTGCGGCATCGGTTTGCTTCATGCAGTGCCATTGTTAATTGAACAACAATAGTCACGTATTTATTCGGCTCGCTGCTGCTGCTGCTGCTGGGCACGTGGAAGCACCAGATTTGCCGGTCGCGAATATTGGAGTTTTTTTTAATGATGAAACTTTTGTTTACATTACGCGACCGGCCCGGTTAAGTTGTGCAGCATTTTACCGCACAGATAAATGAACAGTAAGCACATGCCGGTTGCTAGGGTTTTGCGTCGGTTTTCGTGCGTATTATTTCATTTATCATATTTGCTCTAGCCATCGGGACAGACCGTAACGGGTAAAGGTAATCCCCGAGGGACCAGTTCAATTCGTGGCCCTACAATTAAAAGGGTGGTAGAGTCTACAGCACCGGGGCGGGCCAGTGATTGAGGAAACAGCGGCGCTGGACTTCACGCAGCAAGGCCGGAGTTCAAATCCCCATCCAGACCGTCTCCCTGTACACACGACTGACTACCCAGCTGTGGATGAAATCAAGTCACATAAAAGAGCCGGTAAAGGCAGGACGAGACTGGCTTCAATGTTGTTGCTGCCAAGGAAGAAAAACACCGTCAGCGGCATCGGGTCTTCATACGCCAGGAACGGGGATCAAATCCCACCCGAGCTGTTTCCTCGTAGCGAGGACTGACTGTTCTACTACGTCGTATCAATAAGTCGAATAAGCCAGAAACAGTACATAACCAACCTAAGAGATCGTTTTTTTTATTCATAAGGAACGACCTGGCCGTATTGCAACCTAAGAGATCGTTGAGGCAAGAAGAACTATAAACTAGTGATGGGAAAGTACCGTTGGACCTGGTGGTTTGGAACAAATACAATAATGTAACGCACCTCACAAGGTCCAAAAATGAAAAATACCTGGATACATCATGTACAAAATTTATCCCTATTCCTGGAAAGAGTTTGGAAATTTGTTAGAATTTTTAGACAAATCTCAATTTTTTCATTTTATTTTTTATTTTTAACAAAATCAACTTGATATTTTGAAAACAAAATAACGCAACGGTAACGAAATGCGGATTGTTACTTGTACCTGGTAAAATGCATGCAATAAAGAAGTAAATTACATGGTTTTTTATTTACTTATTTTCAATTTAAGTATGACGGCTTGCCCTGTATTATCAACACCGAAAGTGTTTAAAAATTACATATTCACAGTGAAAATGACAAAAAACAATTAACAAGGCATTTCCTCCCAGTTTTTTGTCTAATCCCGGGCATACTCGGTTGTGCTTGAGTGAAGATTGCGGTGTGGTTGTCCAGGTCTATTGCGGTGGTTCTATTGAAGCGCTATTGGAGGATGTTCGATGTTTTGACACGTGTCTATTGCTGTCTGTTGATACGATGGTGCTAGAGGTGTGCTAGTAAAGTACACTACTTGTTTATTTTATTTATTTATTATTACGGGCTGATGCCGTATTGTCAAAGTACACTACTTGTATCAGCGAAATTTTCGGCAGGATACAGCAATAATTTAACAACAACTAAACAATCATTTCATTGATCAGGTAATAAAACGAGCATCATGCAGAAAGAGCAATGAAACCTTTATTCGAAGTGATATGGCGAGCGGCGAAGGGGTGTAATTAAATTTTGTTTTGCATGGAAAAATCTGGATCTGGAAAAGAGAAAACTGTCGAGCACTTCAGAAGGAAAAAGATTTACATAAAGTTAATAACTGCTAACGAATACACAAAACGTTCGTGAGGAGTGTCAAACATTTCTGCGCGCCCACCGTATCCTCATAAGCCCTCAGCCAAGGACAACAATTTCCCTTTCCCTCTTACTTATTCAACTTTTGCCATAATCAATCCATGGTAATAATAAAGTTAAATGGTATTTCTTGACCAAATGATAAAAAATAAAAAAAGTAAAAACAATGAATTGGTTTTCGTTCCCGAGCGTCAAACCTGTGCGGATTTTCGTATTCACCTGTTAAAATTGTACAAAAAAATCCTGCTGAAATGCATGTCATCTTATTCCACACACAAGTTCAAAGTAACCAGGTTTTCGTTACCGGTACTTTTTTTGCAAAGCAAGGTACCGGTCCGTTACTTATTTTTCGGTACTTTTCCCATCACTACTGCAAAACATCTGATTGCATAATCTGGTGCGTCAGTGAAAGTTGTCGTATGTTAGGTGCGCTGGCGTCTCATTGTACATTTTTGTACCTCTTTCAATAGTTACATTGTATGAATGCAATTAGAACAACAACAAAAACCAACCATTCTAGAATTACAGCTTATGATATTATCCAAGAAAAGTTTCGTTCTCGTCTTGCTCTACAGCCAACGCAATGGCGGTTGGCTGGCGTAACGCAATTTTGCCACCCAAAGCCATCCATCCGCGGTGGGGGTAATCAAATGATAAACTTCGTTCGGCAAGCTTTGTTTGTTACTGAGCGGGAGCATTTAGTCCACCCCCCCAACCATTTCCCACATCCACATACCGATCATCTCGATCACGAGAAAGAAAGCACTGCCGAGCATCGTAAATTTGGCGCAAGGCGTTGCGATAAAAATGCTGCAAGACGGGCCGTAAAGCTATGCAACAATGAATGCAAAGTGCCACTGAAAACCGGCACCCGGGGAATCTCCGGGAGCGCTTTGGCGTGATTGTTAGCGCAGATGGGTGGCCCGTGTGTAACAGGATGATAAAATTGCTGCTCGTATAAAAATGATTCCAATTCCGAAAATTAGCGCCCTCACTACTTGGGCTTCGCATTCGATTTGCTAGCCGATTGTTGATCGGCGGGTACGAGGGCAGAATGATGATATCGACAATCAATCGTGCATATTTTATAGCGATACTATTTGATGAGCTGTTTATGGCGGAAGTTTTGTTTAGTGCTGGGTTTGTTTGTTCGCTCGGTGACAAACAACAGTAAAAGAGGGAAAGATCAAGTGCTTAATGATGTAAGGTTTGTATCGGAATGTTTCCATTTGCAAAATAGTATTAGCCAATTTTGGAAAACAAGCTACATTTCAACATGATATCAGCTTAGGTACAATGTGTTGTTTGAACCGGGAAAAGTATAATATTTTTTTGAGTAATTGAATTTTAATATTTATGAAAATCGCAAATAGAAGTCATTTAATTTCAGATTTTACACCAAGAACTCTACCAAGCAGCATACGCAACATTTGTCAACAATGTTTAACAATAAATTCAACCAGCACCGCATTACATCACGCCAAGCGGCAAATGCCGCCTATCCACCACAATTCCGAGACATGACATTCGACGTGGAGTAATATGCTCAAGTGCTGCTCGCTGCAAATGTCGTGGAGCGCGTTTGCTGACGGTGCTACCGAAACGACCGCCACAAAGCGACATAAATTGTTTATACATTGGCAACGCAACGCAGCTTCCGGGCGGTGATATCTCCGTTACTAAATGCAAAACTAATTATCATTAATTCATGCAACCGACACGTGAAGCGTACTCGAGCGAGCGGTAGAACGGCTTGAACCCGCACCCGCTCGTGGCGAGCGTGGCGTAATCTTTTCGAAAACCCGCACCCGGTAAGAGATGTGCCCGGGCCGTAGCTTCCCGGTGTAGGATGCTCTTCACATTCGTGGTGTTTGAATTTGGTAAAGATGTGTTGATAACGTGTTGGCGTAATCCGATACGACGACCGTTGTCTCTAAGCAAAGTGAATAAAGAACGAGATTGTGGTAAGCGAATGTTGCCGTTTGCCGTGGGGGGGGGGGGGGGGGGAGGGGGTGGCTTGTGTACCAATTGATAAAGCGCGCCGCGCTGCTGTCGAGAAGGTTTTGTGAAGAAATCCCGCGAGCAGCTCAAGCTTACACACAAGAAATGTAAACACCACCGGTGTACGCCCGGGCATGAGTGTGTTGATTTGAAAAACAAATGAAATGCTTTGAATTAAATCACTGCACTGAAATATTAAGGCATTTCGGGCTAACACAGGGCAATCAGTGTTTTTATTTTGTAGAATCTTTTTAAAAGGCACTCAGTATGTGATTTAAAGCATATATTTCATTAATAATAGCATAATAATCGAAGGAAATCGAGATGAATTCTGAAGTGTCTTTTTTGTGGTCGTAACAAACGCGTAGAATTTCAGCACGTTATGCATGTCTCAGCACAGCATGATTGGAAGCATCAACTAAAGGGAGGCTATGATTGCATTCAATACAAACAATAGATCACGAACAAATACTACACCAACAATGAATGCCTGCAAATCAAGAATAGATTGTTCGGTTGATTTATGACTACCAGCGTGATGCTATTTCGGATGATTGATTGAATTGAGTTTTGAAAATAACGTACAACGAACATCAAATGTTCAACCCGGCGTTAGCATTTACCGGCGGTATTGGCATTAACATCAGTTTTATACATCATGTGTTATAAAACAGGCAAACTCATAGCACATCATATTTGAAGAACAGGCATTAATCAGAATACAAACCGACTTCGAAAATGCTTCGCATTGATTATAACTGTTGGTTTTATCAATTTGTACACAATTTTGCTAAAGGTAGCAGTGGGATGTGTTTGCCAACCTGCAACACACCTCAACCATATCTATAACCATAAAAACATATTCGTTTCTCTGGTGGCACCGGCAAACTGTTCGCACAGATCGTGCACACTCTGTTGCACGCCAGGGCGACCGGCGACCGGTTTCCCCGGGGGGAAGAGCCCCCCCCCCCCTGTAACTGATACCGGTATCAGGATCACTATCGGAGGGCCACTGGTTCAAGCCGCCTGCTCACAATATTAACACGCTGAAGACGTTGTACGACAGCTCGGGTGCGGCGCGTCTTTGCACGTCTTGCGCTTTATCCCGGGACAATGTTAACAACGTCGTTCGCGCCAAGTGTTGGCAAATAAACTGCAATTTTGTTCCCCTATCGGGAGACATCTCGGTCGAAGCTCTTGGCACACGGTACCGGAAATCGTCGTCGACAGGATCCGGCCTGAAAGCTTCCAGATTATCTTGCAGTTCATTTTATTTATTTGTAGGGGTGGGATAGCGAGGTTTCACCATTTCACTTGATGCTTTCGTTTGTGATATTTTGAGGAAATTGCTTTAAAGCATTTTATTTTGCGAGAATCCACGTGCCCGGGTGATATGAAACTGGTGAGATAAAATGTATTTAGCGCGTTAGCGTTTGCTTCGAAATTCGATAGTTCTTAGTTAAACTTTGTTTGTAGAATCAAGAAAATGAAAACTATTTATGTTTATTTGAGTATATTTAAATTTAAAATATGCATATGAAAACAATTTAAATATCAAATCATTTTGGATAATAAATATATTATATACTAAATATACGTGGATGGAAGGATAAAATCCCATTCAGACCGCCTCCCCCGTACACAGGACTGATTATCCAGCTACGGATAAATTCATGTCACAGGCAGCCAGCAATGGTTGTAGTTCCAAAAAAAAAGAAAAAATGGATTTTAACAACATGTTTCGTTACCGAAACGATTGTCGTTCAATAACTAAATTCAGTAATTTTATTACAGTTTCACAAAGTACCAGGCGCCTCCATATGTTTGTCGAAATTTTATATTTTTTTACTTTTTCAAGCACACAATCATCAGCAACGATGAAATCTAAAACAAAGTTTTCTTTAAATCGTTAACAAATTCGAGCCGTAAAGCCATAGGCAAAACATTATTTTTCCGCCAATTTCAACAAGTTGCATACATGGGACAGTTCAACAAAGTACCAGGCGCCTCCATATGTTTGTCGAAATTTTATAATTTTTTACTTTTTCAAGCACACAACCATCAGCAACGATGAAATCTAAAATAAAGTTTTCTTTAAATCGGTTAACAATTCGAACCGTATAGGCAGAGGCCAAACATTATTTTTCCGCAAATTTCAACAAGTTTCATAAAAAGGACAGATTCACAAAGTACCAGGCGCCTCCATATGTTTGTGCAAAAATTTTAATTAGTTTTGAAATTTTCTCGTACCAAAGACGAAGCACCGTACGTAAGGCTGACTACTTTACTACGGGTAAAATTAAGTAACTGAAAGCCAAAAATGGCAGGCCGAGCCCTCTCGAGGTTGTAGTGCCAAGGAAGAAGAAGAAAGACGAAGCAACGTAATCTTGCAGAATTGAAATTTTCACTAAGAAAGATGAAATCTGACGAAAACATGAAAGCATTTTTTTTAACCTTAACACTTTTACCACCTTCTCTAACGAATTCGATTGACGGCTGAAAGCTCTACTTGTGGTAAATCTTTTACCTGTTTCTCAGTCACTTTCAGCGCAGCAGGAGAAAAAGGAAACATTCCCTCCCTCATCACTCTTTTATAGTGCATTTAAACCTCTTCGCAAAATTTAACGGTTAAAGTGTTGATAGACAATGGTTGCGGTCTTTACAATAACGTATTTGTGTAGCTGCTCAAATCAAACAGGAGTTTTATGGAATTCCTTGAAGTTCGGTCCAATTTTTTCAGTGTTTTTATGGCGTTATAAAATAATAAAGTACATAAGTACATAAAATTTTTGGTTAAAAATGCTGAAACTTTTGCAAATAAAACGCTTCATGATATTTTCATAGTTATACCACTTTATACCAAAACAAAAGCTGAAAAAATATAATAAAATCGATTTTGAATGACAGACACCATCAACAGTTGTAGTATTGATCATACAAACTTAGGACTAAACATCTATGTCTTTTGACTATGTTAAACATCTAAAAATGTCTAGTGTCTTATTATAAAACCCTTTCCCCGTAGCATACTACTTTCTTTCTACTAAACAAAAATCGTCGGCCACATTAGTTTGCAACCTCGGAAATTACCACTCTATTTGTGCTTTCCGCTTCAACCTTTTCAACGGGACGTCCAATAAAGTCACAACAACGTCTACTGCATCCACAAATCGGTTTCAATCGCAGCGGACCACATTGGCTACCGAGCCGAACACGCAGGAATACATGCACCGTCGTAACCTGACGACATGCCACCGTCATGTGCACGGAATCTACAGCAACAGTTTATGTATGTATCGTACGAAAGCTCTATCCCACACCGTTCCGCACCGTGGATTGCGGTCCCGTCTGCGTGGTGAGTGGAATTGTCTTATCGGCGAAACGGTTTTGCAGAACCCGTGTTGACAAACTGCAACAAAAACAACAAAAAAAGCTTGCATAAAACGCGTTGTAAAAACCGTCGCCTCACTTCACTACGGGGAACAGCAGCAGAAAACGCAAATCTTGCACGCAGACGATCAGTACGCTCGATATCTGTATCTGGAGATAGTGTAGGAGGAAGGCAACGTGGTCGTGGTTTGAGCGTACTTTCTTCTTCGCTTCGCTTATCCAAGGATGTCAGGATGACGTTGCTAAGACACCTCTTCGCAGGGCGGCTGGATGCATAGACTTGATACACACACACTCACAAACACACGCACGTACATGCACAGCGGGTCGGTTCAATCGATAGCTTCCGCAGAAAATAATCTTGAACCATCTTAAAGTGGGTCTTTTACATGAGGGGAAAAAAAATTGTGTATTTGTCGTCAGCCTGCATTATACCATGAAAGAGTTATCCTTTAGCTTCCGAATCGATACTATCTAATTCAAAATGGCAATCAGACGCAAGCACACTGGGATAAGCCGCAAGTATCGGAGATGGCTCGTGGTATATTACTTTAAATTTAACATTACATTTTTTACAAATATAAAAAATCCTTTCTTATAATATTTTATGTTTACGTTAGCTTTACAAAAAAAAAGTAAATTTCTACAAAAAACAGTCCGAACGAAAACTTTTCCCACCCCATAAGGCTACTAAAAACCACTCGCTGTGCAAAAAGGGGATCCGATGCGAAACGTTCAGCAGAAGAGCGCTAGACGTCAACCTGGAAATGATGGACAACGATCGGGTGTGGTTTAGATCCTGCCGGCTCCACCCGCCCGGATCACGGGCGACCAACGGCACTGACGTCATGCTGCTTATACCTATTGTCACGTACTTATTGTGAGTGCAAAGTTGCCAAAGACAAGAAGAACGCACTGCAAAGCAATAGTTTGCAGTAAGTGGAACTCGAACGCTATTGTGAACGATCGGTGGCCCCCCTCGAGTGTGGGTGGGCATGGGGGAGGAAACAGAATACATATCTTTAGACAATGCGCATCCTTGGTTGTGATGTCAATTCCATCGAAATAGCGGTGACAATAGTTTGAAAAACCGAGAGCAGTACTGTCCGCTCGTAGCTAATTGATCTGAGCTGGCAAACGGTGTAAAGAATAAGTGCTTTAAATTGGCTGTATTTAGTGTAGCTTAAAGCGTTGGATTCGTGATTTAAAAAAAAAAGTTTAATGAAGTCAAACGCTCATCCCAAGATGTGTGACGTTAAAGATTTCACAAAAATAAGTTTGATTAATGTTGTTATTAAAAAAAACTGGATCCGGGTCAATTTCACTACGATGCTTATTTTTCACCGTCCCAAGTACCATTCTTGAATACTCTGATTTTATTCCCAGTATCATTGAGCTTCACACAACAGGACCGGGGTTCAAATCCCATCCAGACCTCCTCCCCGTACGTAGGACTGACTACTTTGCTATGGGTAGAATCAAGTCACAGAGAGCCAGAAATGGCAGGACGAGACCTCTCGAGGTTGTAGAGCCAGAGTAGAAGAAGAAGAAGAAGAAGAAGCATTGGGCGTAATTTTAAATATTATTTTGGGTCAAGAGAAAAGGTAAGCTAGGCAGACAAACACAAAACCGACGACAACGAAAATGGACCGCATCACATTTGATAAATATTCCACCAGGGGGAATAATAGAATATTCCTTTCTAGAAGTTGGGATCCTCTCGGCAGTACCGGTAGATAGCAGCATTCAAGTTAATTTTCAATTATCCGTTTTTTTTCTTTGCAAAATCAACACCACAAAGTTGTAGTTAATTCACTGAAGTAGAAAGTATTGAAGCGTAAAACCAATTGTAAAATCCATCCCGCGTTAAGTTACGGTTACGGTTGCGCCACCTCTCCACCGCGCGATATATTGCACTGTCGGAATGCCGGATCTGCCGATTGAGGCCAGCAGTGATTGGTCCTGTTGGTACTATTTAACGAACAGCCAACTAATTGCCACTTGATGAAACGGGATACCTCCTTGTTCAATAAACAGATCGCGGCAAAATTTTAATGAACGTTCCAACACAACGTGCACCAGAATCGAATTGCAGTGTAGGACAAGCGGGGGGCCGGCACATTCAACGAAACCGGATCGCGAAGTGCTTACACCTCCAATGTAGCATTGAATGGTTGTGCAATATCCATTACATCGACCTTGATGCTTGATGTTTTTCCCGACGCCAAGGGTCACCATTTTTGTGACAATACACCGAACTGTAGAGCCAGGCAATGGTGCCTGTTGATACTGGAGTTGTTGTGCTTCATTTTTGCGTCTGTGTTGGTATTTTCTAACATTAAGAGAAAACAAAAACAACAACATAATATAAATACACAGGTAGAGTGGGTGAGTGAAGGTGAATGTAAACGTACGTAAATACAGTCGGCCGTTATGCAAATAACGTCCCCTGATCGCAATCCACTCCGCCCAGGCTGGACAACTCCTTGCAAACGTCGTAAACAATGCGGCTCTAGAGAAACGCGCCATTATGATTTGGGCTCGTGGTCTATTTTTGTAAAGCTGGTAAAAGATAAAGCTTTTATCGCAAAAAGTTGATGTTGAAAGAAAAGGGTAAAAAATAAAACCTTAAAAGTAAGGACTGTTTTATTAATCAGAACAGAGCTGCCGCTCGTAAGCCTACCTTTTCAAAGCCTTTTCTGCTAAAATTTTCAACTCGAAGTTCTTCTTAATACCGTCATCGAAATAGATGCTGAAAGTGATGTACATAGTCCTCAGTTTGAAAGCTGCTACGAAGGGTAACTACACTAGGGAAAACTTATTAAATTTCACAAAACAAAAGCAATTTATCGTAGTACAATTACCTTTGACACTACCGATTGCCTGGAATCAAAACCTTCTGTCCTGAGGTTAGGTCGGAGCCACAGTATCGCTCATGCGCTAATTTTTCCCAGTAAATCATTGTAAATATGTTTGATTATCATATAATTTATTACAGTCCACCCCACCAAACATGTCTTGGATGTTTTATGTTCACTTTTTTTTTAAAACAACGAATGATGGAAGAAGCCGAACGCAAAAACATGGGCGATTATCTACGATTATTGCGCATGGAAAACATTTATCCCAATTTATCTTGGCGAACTTTGCTTGTTTGCTGCGCTGTCGTCGTAAAGCACCACCGAGTACTTGTCAATCGTGTGCTGTGCAAGGGAAGGAAAAACGCTTTCTTCAACAACATTTCTTTTTGTTTGAGAATCACATTTGAGCTTTTTCGGTTGAACACTGAGACCGTGAATCACATCACATTCACTTTTTATCTCTTCTACTTATACAATTTATATAGTTTTTTCTTATGGTGGCTTCTTGAACATTGCTCGTTGCCGCACTTTTTTGTTGTATCAATCATTTTATAAAAAGTAGCCAAAAAGTCGTTAAATTTTAGCACCTTACAATAATTTTCCCCTTTTACTGCACCCGATTCAATGCCAGTAAAGGGTAACAACGTGTGCTTAGAAAGCAATGTGTCACTTGTAGAAGCAAAAAAAACCAGCCTTCAAGCCTTCAAAGCTCTCTGACAACCAACTCGCCGTGTCACTGCACGGTCCAAAAACCGGTACCTCCCCGGGGGGGGAACCGCCGGGTTCACTTATCTAACCAGCCAGTATGTCCACCGGGCTAATGAAATTCATTAGTATACGGGACGCGGGATGTTGTCGGCAAATAGATAATGTCACTGCTCATTACGTGCGGCACCGCAGCGTCAGTACGCGTCTCGCTAAAATCGAGAAAACTTTTTGAAAGCAAATTTTAATTTCATTTCAACAGGGCTGCTGGAGGCATTTTGCTACGTCACGTCGGTTAGCAAAAGGGAATTTGTGAGGCAGCAAGCGCACAAACTTTTTTGGTGGAATTTGGTCGTAATGCCTTAGTTAGTGTTTGCTGTACGGTGCTGAAAATGATACGCCAAAAACTGGACGGCCTATCGAGCGGTACGGCTATCGCAAACGAATTTGTCAAATGTTGGCTACTACATTACATTAGCCTTCCTCACCGGTGCATAATGTGTGCTAGCGGGCCGACGAAAAGTGTTTCTCTGCCTCCGTTTGACGATCTCCGGTAGTCGTTCATTTTAATAAAGTTAACATTTGGTATGAACTTGTACAGTACCGAACAAGCGTTACTGTTTGTTGTCGAATAAAACTTTGCCGTGGTTCCAAACGGAAGTGTGATGCTTGCGAGACTCGCACCGGCAACAAAAGCTTTTGCGAAAGTAAATCTGACTGAAAGTGCAATGCAATCGGTAAGGGTTGTGGTAGGATGAGGCCACTAAACCGTAAAGTATCGGCTGTGCATCGCAAAAGTTTGCAGCTGTGGGCATGCAAATCCGTGTCGTGAGGCAGCGTAAGGTCAGCAGGAACGGCCCAAACGGCACGTCTTGTTGTGCGATGGGGGTGGGGAAAACTTTCTTAATCTACTTCGTTATTGGTTCATAAACAATCAAGCTCAACAACATGTTTGCCAAGATTATACGCGCTTACCGATCTGCAGTAAGAAAATGGTTAGTTTTTCATGAGCCCGCTTGTGTAAGTTAATCATAATACTTGATGAACTACAAACACCACAATACAGAGTTCGCCCTGTACAGTGCAGCTGACATCGTGTGGTGCGTAACGTATGGCTGTCAGCATGATGCGATTGTCTTCTTTCCTCACATGTGTAAGGCTGAACGTAAACAGCACAATGATAATATGTCATTCGCAGAACCTCAAGCACAAAGACAGCACAAAGACTGAAGCGGCTTTGATCTTTGCCTCTTGCACACCGTCACGCCGTAAATACACTGTCAAAGGTCAGCAAGGCAAACAACAACGCAAGCAATTTCATGGTAACGTTACGCTGGCCGTGTCACAAACAGTGGGCTTTTTGTCGTATGATGACAATTATCGCTATACATGCAGAGATGCAGTTGCTACAGTTACAATAGCATTTATATTATCCATAAACATTTGCTGGAAAAATCATAAACGACCTCATTGTGTGTTGGTAAATGATCAGCTTTTCCTGAAAGAAAATGTAACATATGCTCATCAGCTCATACACTTGAGTTAGGAAGTTCGCCAATTTTCTTGTAAGATTGTTAAGGGTTTTAAAGCTTTTTTATAGCAGACAATAGGGACGGCCGATGGTAGATGCGACTGCGGCGCAGGACTTTATACGGCAGGACTGGGTTTCAAATCTCATCTGGTGCCGTACCGCCATTGTTTGTACTGACTATCCAACTATGTGGCATCATTAAGTCTAATAAGCCAGACAAGGCAAGAGATCTAAGAGGTCGTTATAAGTCAAGAAGAGGAAGAAGAGCTGATATCAAGACCAATACAACCTTGGACCTGAAAAAGGGTAGCCTTATAAAGAACTATAAAGTAGGAACTAACAATCAGGCAGGATTACTTCCTTATTCTCGTACTTCAACAAGTTCTTATAAACGGCATTCTTAGTCCATTCTGATACACATGACTGATCTGTCCGTCAAGCTTTTATTCAGAGGTGATATTGAATCTGCAGGGATGATGTACAGATAGGTGACCACACCTTCGACGTCGTCCGAAAACTTCACCTATCTGGGGTCAAAAGTCAGCACCGACAACAACATTGATGTTGAGTTACGTCAAGGTGCGTGTATTTAGAAGGTGAATTTTTATCGATTTGACAGGGCGCCATTTTAGTCGAGTTATGTCAGAGTTTGTTTACAAAAACATATGGTATGGGGCTACAAACATGAACAAACAGCCTCGATTCTCAGTCCCTTGAGCAATTTCGTTAATTTATGGGCCATCTGTGCATATCAAATGTTGTTCCACAGAAGATTGACGATATTTGGTTGCATTTTTCGTCAAAAATTCGCAAGCGATACCACCACCGGCGCCTCCTCCGACGCTTCCATTACTCTTCTCAATACCCTTTTCCTCGTTGACCACAGAACTGTTATGTCAGGTCGAGAAATGTCAATTTGCTCCAAACAACTCTACCTGAGTTACGCAAAAGGGTGCTGTCTGCCAACCGGTCATACTACAGCTTGAGGAAACTTCTCCACTCTAAATACCTGTCGCAACGGACAAAGCTGGGACTGTTCAGAACCTTTATAGTCCCAGTACTCACATACGCCTCTAAGACATGGACTCTGTCCAAAACTGACGAAGCCCTCTTAGCCGCGTTCGAGAAGAAGATGCTCAGAAGGATTTTTAATCCTGTATGTGTGGAACGACAATGGAGGAGCCGCTACAATGACGAGCTCTGCGGGCTGTAGGGTTATCACATCATCGTCTGGCGACTTAGACTCGCCAGGCTCCGGTGGGCTGGTCACGTCATGAGAATGACACCGGACGACCCAGCCCGTAAAGTCCTTTTAGGCCGTCCTCTCAGAGGACAGAGGAGTCGTGGTAAGCTCAAACTGGAGATGGAGTGATGGCGTTTAGCGACGGCGCTAAACCGTGAGCGGTATCGAGGATTGTTGCAGCAGGCCAAGACCGCAAAGCGGTTGTAGCGCCTGATAAGAAAGTAAGCAAGATATTGAATATTTCTTATGATCTCAGAGGTGATATTGGGCCGGCCTGGTGGTAGATGCGACAGCGGTGCCGGTCTTCACACGGCAGGACCGGGGCTCAACTCCCATCTGAGCCATTCTCCCGCAGCGAAGACTTAATATCCAACTATGCGATATCAATAAGTCTAGTAAGCCAAAAATGGCAGGCATGACCTCGTAGGTGATCGTTAGGCCAAGAAAAGAAAAAAGAAGAATGAATCTCTCTCTCTCTCTCTCTCTCTCTTTATACACTCTTTAACCACTTGCACGAATAAATGTATGAAAGCGTCCGCACGAATAAAATGTTTACGTTAAAGATTTATGAAGCAGGTGCTGTTTGGGCTTGGTCGTGACATCGCAGCTCCAATCTTCATTACATACGATCAATCAATTATCTTGTTAGCCCTAACCAATCACGAAACCAACTAGCTGGCGGTTCATCACCCCCCCATCAGCTCCCAGGACGACTCTAACACTTGCCAAGTGCAGCACTCGCCACGAAACAATTCTAAGCCAGCGAACAACCGAGCAAACAAACTGCCGCCGACAGCATCACCTGCTCATTTACCCACTCCACCGGGTACGGGGCACACCTTAGTACCTGGCGGAACCATTCCAGCTGGGCGGGGTAAGTTCGGTCGTTCCGTTGTTTACGCGACAAAACCCGACCGACAAAATCGACCAAAGACCTCCGGGCGTGTGCGTGTTGTTGTCGGCGCTGCTGCTTTGAACTGACGCCAAGGCACGGTTGTTTGTTCGTGAGGCAAAACATAACCCCCGAACCGAGCCAAACACGGCTTGTGTGGAGCACAACCGCGGCGCACAAACCGCACCACGTAACGAGTGTTTAACGCCCTTCCGAGGGTTGCGCTTGGAGCCCGTCGCCTTTTTCCTACAAACATTGGCGAAATATTGAACAACCCAGTAGGTAGGTGAACGATGTGCTGGACCAATTGCAGGTGTTATCATTTGTTGACAAGAGGCCGCCGAAACTCTTAATCGGTAGGATGTATCTAGATGAGAAGGCTTCTCATGGGAAGGAAATAAGATTTAAAAAGCCATCCTACCACAAGGCATTTGCATCACACACCTGAGCGTAAGTCACTTCATGTGGCAGAACGGTCAATTTGATTTGAAAACAAATTTTCCCCCGGCCTAAGGCCCCCGGTTGGTAGCCGCCCGGCCTACTCGGACGTACATGCCGGGCGTATCATACGCCTCACATCGAGGTAAATTGTCTCGAGTCGTTTGCTGAAAGATGAACCCATTTAAGCTCTTTTATGGCAGTCACTTTAGTGGTGCCGGTACACACAACCACACACAACCACACACATCCATCAGCCCTTCACTGCTCGTTGGTGCGTTGAAACGGGCTCAATCTTCCGGAAGCCACATCAGCATAGGCTCACATGACCTCGTTGATACGCATTCTTGCCAGCGGTAATGAATGGGTTGTTGCTTCTTGAATAATACAGAAGTACCACATTCGTTAGACCACCACCGTGAAATCGTACCTAGAAAGCATATTGAGCCGTACCTGGGTGCTTTACATTTTTGTGCCGGCATGTTTCATGACTGCTGCTGATTGGGATCTACCTACCGTCTCAGCGGGTCTCGCAGCCACAACCGCATTCCAGCGTAAAGTGCAAAGCTAAACTTTGGATAACCACATCTATTATGCACTGTCTAGTGGAGGAAGTGGTCGGTAATGCATTCTCTGCTAGATGAGAAGCGTGTTGCTGGTTTTCTTAGTATCACACAGTCATGTTGGTCTCCGAAACAATCACTGCAATTTGCAGGCCTACGATATTTCTTAGAAGACGACTAGATTTTTCAAAGGAAAAATATCCGAGCTCGTTCAGTTTTCGGTTCCTCTTTTCCGATAAAAATAATCAACTCTACCGCATTACGGGGTTAACGCAAACGCACGCACGGTAAAGTTCGAATGCGATATTAATCCAATTTTCGGTGCACTAGGGTGGATGCACCGGTGATACCGCACAAATCTATTCAGCCTACATACGCGTACGCGTAACTATTCTCACACACCAAAACCACTAGCGACCATCCCCATCAGGAAGTGGATTGATAAAACTAAATTAATTATTGCATGTGACAGGGCGCAAATAGTCCGTAATAAATTTGACCCAACGATTCGAAACAGTACGAAATAAATTAATCAACACTGGCTGGAAAACGCGTACGCTGCGCCAGTTCACACATTACCCGGCAGCTAATAAATGTGGGTTAAATAGAACCAATCAATCGCTAGGAATGTAATTGGATTGGGAAATACGAAACAGTTTTAGTATTCACCGTTCGGCCAAACCCAAATAGGTGGTTTGGGAAAAGTGCAGGACGGCTTCATAAAATTTGGTTTTGTGTGGGGTGTTTCACAATTTTTTGAGTGGTCGGCGAAGTAAGCTACAATAATGTTATGGTCTTGGTTTGAAATTCATATCAAATGGAAAATAGCGATCGGTCGGGAAATTGTGTAAAAATAATTTTAAACAAAAACATCATTAATTTTAAAACATATTAATAAGGACACATTTGTGTGTATTATCATGCCAACTCTCTCGCCTTGGGAACATCTCTCGGCATGTTTTTGGTTTTCGTGTAATGTACCTTGTTTGCTACAGCTTACCAATTGAATTTTTAAAATTGATGTGTTGTTAGTAAAATGTAAAATGGAACTCGAACCAGCAGAAATGCTTCTTGACATTTCTTTCTACAACCAGTGAAACGGGAAACTTATCCCGGGTGAGCTCGGCCATAAAAATGTAGGGTTACTGCACCAGTTTTCGGCAATGTACCTATTTTCGCAAGTGACCAAAAACAGCACAATTATGGAAAAAAACTAAAATAAATGTTCTTTCAACCACTTCTAAAGATAAACATAAATATTAACATGCTTTATTTTCACACAAGTTTTTCAATTTTCTGTACTCATGTAAAGCAATGTATCTCCGATTTTTGCCATTTTTTCGCTTTGCTAACCATTTTCATATCACTGCCTGTGGATGTCACATATCAAATACAAATACATCATTTATAAGGTTATTAAAAATGCTTTATTTCATACAAAATTGGTATTAATACATGCGATATCAAAAATACTAAAAATAAAAATATGAAAAAAAATCGTTTCTTTCCCGTATGGCAGGGAGCTAAAACCGTTTACTTAACGACATCAAAAATATGTTTACGTTCAAAAAAATTGTCTTAAGCTACTTGTATTTTTGAACGATTTTCAAAACCATTACAATAGCGGAGACAAATATTTTCCTTAGGTGTGTTCGTATAGTTATGTTATATGGAGCAATTTTGCAGGTGCCAAAATTAATTGTTAAAATATGTGTAAATTATACTTTTTTCTTCAAAATGAGTGTATTGTAATTCTCTACAACTTACTTCAACATCAGTATCAGCTAACTCTTCTAGTTTTTATTATATTCTAAAAAACACGTGTTCGTATAGTTGCGTTAAGAACTGTAAGCTTTCTATATCAATTGGATTAAAGTATTGGGGTGAATTTATGGTTAGACGTTTCAGACAATAATTATGGTTCAATTTTTGAATTTCATTGCGAAGTAAGACACTTTCCATTAATTATAATAAATTACGGAATGAACTCAGACGAATGTACTATGTAAACGGACAATAAATATACAGTAACTAACTGAACGCCAAGCGAGCAACACAAGTTTGAGTAAACCAGCGCAAATATCACAATTCCCTTCCCGATCACGATCAGTGAAAATCCTACAAGTATTTACAAAATTATGCTTTATCAACATACACAAAAACACACAAAACACATAAATTATGTACAAAGTCAGGCATCCATACGCATGATGTCTCGACTTATGTTGAATGCACATCTTCAGCGTATAACTCTGTCTCAAACGAAGGTGTGTGACTGCGGTGACGGATTTCACGGTGTGGATCACCTACTGTGGTCCTGCGTGGAGTTCGAAACCGCAAGACCCTTTTTGTTGGGTGCATTCGTCTACGGATGACCGGGTATAGAAATAAGATAAATTTTGGCGACCAGAGACCTCGCATACATGATGCTCATCTTTCGATTCATAAGAGTCAATGGTCTTATCCTTTGATTCCACATCCCCATTATCCTTCCAATCCGTATCCGCCATTCCTTTTTTGTTAGTCGTTGTTGAAACGCGGATGAATTCTTTAATTGCAGAGAGAAATCAAAAAATTAGTACACTTGTTCGTTTCAACTTCGTTTCTTGACTGGTCCTGCTGATTCCCGTCGGGTAGGCGCAATCTCCCTTTTTCCGATCTTTCTTGTTTCTTCTTTCTCGTGTTCCTTTGCTTTCCAACTGACAGATCGTTGGGAGCCCTACATAGTTTCCAACAGTCGTTGTGTTGTCTTTGTTATAAGTGTTTTATGTTGTGCAACGGGTGATACTTTGACAGAGCAGTTGCATTCGAGGACGATTTTCATACTGCCGTAAAAAGGAGGCAGGCTTTTTTCGTCTGTTGTAGTGTGCTCCAAGTCAGTCCAGCTCGCCTGTGTTGGCGATAAGTTCGGGAGTGGTCGACAGGTACAGCCTCGTACACAGTCGAGTCACTCCTGCTGTTGCGAGATGGAATCCGCCGATCGCTTTTGATGTTGATGTTGATGTTCGATGTTGACTTGTTCGATCACGGGCTGTGTCACTGCTGCGCTACTTGGAGAACATTGCACGCAGAAAAAATCATGTTTGTCCAAATAACTGTGCTTGTTTGTTTCAGTCCAGACCCACAATAGACAACCGGAACAAATCAACCCCCATCCAAGCCATAGTCGCTACAATAGAACCGCAATAAGAAAAAGAAAAAAATGACACACAAACAATAGAAATGGACAACAACCACCCGTCTTCCCTGCACAACCGAGCATGCCCGGGATATGGCAAATAACAAGGAGGAATGCCTTGTTAATTTTGTTATTACAAGTAGACAATACAATTCTTATAAACAAGGCATTAATTAGTGTAGAATACTAAAAATTAATACAAATGAATCATAATAAAATCCGTCATCAAGCTCAACAAAAATATCTCGAAAAAAAAAACTCCAGAGAAACATTCTGACGACTCTACTTCAGCAAGGTTAGTAACTGCAACAGTATAAGTAAATACAGCCCTGGTAAACCCGGTGGTAGATCGGTTGTATACGATAGGATCGGAGCTCAAAGTTCATCCGGACCGTTTCTCCACAGTGAGGACTTACTATTCAACTACGTGGTATTATAAAGTCTAGTAATCCAATAAAAGGGAAGGCATGTCCCAAGAGGTCATTGGGCCAAAGAAAAAAAAAAATAGTACATCAGTAAATACGAGTAAAAATAGCAAGCAACACAAGTTCTGTGCACCCTAAAATGGCCTAAGATATTTTACCTATTTCACCCATATGCTAATGGTCAGTTTGGAACATGGGTGATACTGCCCAGAGCTTAATGGAACTCACTCAAGATTTGTGCACAAGTTTAACGTTATCGGCTTACTAATCAGTAGAACAACAAAAATTCTTCCTTGTGATAAGAGATGGCCCGGGGGTAGATGTGACTGCGGCGCTGGTCTTCACCCGGCAGCACCGGGGTTCAAATCTCAACTATCCAACTATGCGGTATCATTAAGTCTAGTAAGCCAGAAATTGCAGGCATGACCTAAGAGGTTTTAAGGCCAAGAAAGAAGAAGATAAGAGATAAAATAGAGACCTGCATGGTGACTGAAAACTTATAAACATCCCAAATAATTCTGTGAAATCTTTAAGAACAGTATCAACGTCTGGGGAACGGTTCACACATCATCTTCAGCTTTCGGTTTCTTGTGGCACAAACGAAATTAGGTAAGAACACTGTGTGACGGTGGACACACTTGGCATTGGACCGTTGGATTAATTTTGGCAAGTAATACGTGAATTTATGTGTCTGGTAAAAGCATTTACATTAATGGCGGGCAAGTTGTTGCGGTTAAAAGAGATTGCATGAACGAAGCTCTTTTTTGTGTGTCGTACACAAAGAGAATCGTGTCACCAGCGTGCAAGTGATTTAGTGAGTTCTAATCACTATCAGGCTTTAGTAAAATAGTATAATTATTATTTATTAAATATGACCGTCCGATGCCGATTAGCAAATAAGCAAATGAAATTAAATTAATACATGATGAAGCTTAGGGATCTAGATACAAACTAAGTGTTCACTCGTTCCCGCTCTCCTATTGTTTGCCCCCTATGCCCTTAATTGTGTTCCAGTTAATCGTGTATCCGTCGTCAAGAATCTTGGTGTTTAGCTGGACACAGATCTGAAGTCTAGTGCACGAAGGACTCTTAGTGTTTTGAAGCGTGTAGCCCGTGATTTTAACGACCCCAGATGCCTTAAAACCTTATTTTGCGCCTTGATCAGATTATCGTCAGAGTACTGTCTCCTAACGCCAGGACCCACATTGACCGCATCTTGCGAGTTCAAAGGTCCTTCACAAGATTTGCAATTCGCAAGTCTCCTGGTGATTGGTCTAATGGCTTGCCTTACTATGAGGATAGATGTCGGTTACTTGGCCTGCAGTCGCTTGAAGTTCGCCGATCCTTTTCACAGTCCACCTTTGTTGCAGAGGTACTATTGAGCGCTATTGATGCACCTGTCCTATGTTCCTCGATTTCCTTATATGGTCCTTCGCGATTGCTCCGTTCACGTTCCCCTGTGTTTATAGCCCCTCGTCGTACATCAGTGGGTAGGAGCGATCCGCTAGTTCGCGCTATTCGCTCCTTCAATTCCTCGGTAAGATCAAGTTAATTAAGTTTAGGTTAAGGTACTAGGATAGGCTTGATTAGGTTAGTTAGCATGTAAGGCGGTTTTTGTTAAGCCTTTAAGGCAAACAATAAAAGCAAATACATACATACATACATAAAATCTTGACCTTAAAATATCATTATTTAATCAATCATTCATAAAGTAAAGAAGTAATGGAAAGAATGATTTTCTTGAATAATGGCAGTAGTGCTAAAACTTGGCCGGCATCATTGATGTTTGGCATTAACAGCACATAAATCATGCAGGGCTTACGTAAACGTAATTTATCGCTCAGATTGTTCAGATAGACTTTTTCCTACTTCATCACACAATAAGAACGAAGAAAAAAAAGCATCCGGAATATTCCCCTTGTAGCTTTCACCAGTAGTATCCTTTTATATTGCTTTAATAGCAAAATCATCGATGCATCAAATTACGGTACGGATGCATAAAAACTCGATTCCGTAGAGGAAGAAAGAAAAAGTAGGAATCTTGACCGACTCCCCATCTGGTACAGCCCGTGGTACGTGAGCGTATGTGAAGGAAAATATTAGTATCGGCTTTTTTCTTCAACAGAGACAGAAGCAAAAAGCTGATGCGCATTCTGCTGGGCTCGTATTCGCCAGCAGCAAAAACTTCCATATCCGTATGCTTGCGTTCGCTTGTGCAACATTCCAATCAACCGAATGTCGGAAGTATCCCATAGAAAGGAAACACTTCTTGCGGTGGGCAGGTCGATGGGAGATAATTTCTTTCAGCCGGATACGGGTCGTTATTTTGCTATTGACACCCTCTTCATCTGCTCAACGATTTTCACCTGCGCGCGCGTGTGTGTGGCGAGACTGTACGATATATATATTGTTCCCAGTGCGCTAGGCGAATAAGGCCTGACGATAAATAAAAGTTGCAGCAAAGATTCGCAATCGGCCTGTACCGTAGGGATGAGTCTCGTTCAATCATGCTCAATCCAGCTGGGGGTTCCTTTTTACTTATAGCAAGATAAATAATAACAATCATAAGCGACCACGCAACGTAGACGCTCGCTTTCCATCAATTATACAGCATGTAATTAGTGTGGTTTGATGATAAATAAATCCCACAATGCTAAGTTACACGTTAACTCGCACGATAGAAACACACAAGAAATATTCATGCAATTCGTAAACAATAAGAGTAATTTCACCGTAAACCTAGCCTATAATTAAATCATATCCATCATTTGCAGACAAGCGATCCAACACGGTTAACAGAAATGGTTTACACAAACAAATATTCGCCCCGTGCCGGTTGGTTTGAGAAGGAAACAACATTTTTTGTTTCAGATACATAAATAGTTTATCGTAGCCGGGAGGCGACTGTTCGAGAATTTCCTCCGACTTAAGCCATTAGATTTGGATGTTGGCCAAACCGAGCTTCACCCGTCGACCCGATGTATCGATGTGGCAAGTAAGCGCAGCTAACGGTGGCCATCGGGCGTAAACGATACGGTTTGTGAAATATACTCCCAAGTATGCACCGGGCAGCGAAATAATCTTCAAATTGAAGTTGTACGTCCCGCCGAATGCTCGCTTTGTGAAGCTATCATACATTTGGTTGAAAAGTCACATGTAATTCCAATCGTTGAAGTCGGTTTTGAGCATCGGCCGTAAAGACCAGAGACCATCGGGTTGAGAGGTTTCGGCCAGCAGCATAAACATCCTGCAGTTGCTTCGGCGAATTTGGAGTGCAGTTATGGCGAAAGAGCCACATGCATACTTCAGCGTGTAGCATTCGCTACACATCCCTCCTCCAAAGCTCATGATCTGTGAATGCCGCTGCACTCGGTGATTGTAATTTGTGAAGTTTCAATATGCATGGATGATATTGAAACAAGCAGAATACATCATATGTTCTGGATGTTCGGCACCAAGGACGAACCATTGATTCGAGCGGGTGAAGCTAATCCAGCTGTAAAGCTTCACTGGAGCTTCAAGTTGGATTATTGTTTGAAGTTGGATTTCTTGTCTGGCCACACTGGGAGAGATATTGGAACGGGCTGTGAATTATAAAAGTGGATGAAAAAAAAATGTTTAGGAAAGGTAGAGTATGCAGTGCATTATTGAAGAACAATAATCAGTACTTTGGTATTGTAAAGCAACTGAAAGCACTCCAAACAAATGAAAATAGTGGTAATAACTATACTAATTTTGTATCATTGTTTTATAACAAGGTTTTTCAGTTGATTGGACAAAATAGTCTGCTTTTAGTACATTACAGGGGTTTTCAGTTGGTAAGGCAATAGCATCCTTTTTTATTGTACGCTTCTTAGAAAAAATGGCGAACAAAGCTAGTTGATATGGCAACGGCTGCAGATGATAGGGAAATCAAATACCTTTTATTGTGATGTCGTCAGATGATACTTTCATAGTAGCCTTTGATATTGCACACAGTTATCCGAGCGCTGAAAGGATGAGTACAATATCAACGGCTACTATGCCAATACCATCTGAGGACATTACAATAAAAGGTATTTGTTTTCCCTGTCATACGAAGCCGTTTCCATATCAACTAGCTTTGTTTGTCATTTCATCGGAGAAGCCTGCCATAAAATTGGATGCTATTGCCTTATCAACTGAAAACCCCTGTAAAGATTTTTGCTCTGATTGGTTCGTTTAAAACACGTTCGCAGGATTTCTTTTAGCAAGTGTTGTAGTTTCAAGTGATTGGAAAAATAAAAAAATAGACCTTAAGGACTGTTTCTTATTTTGGTCGTCCAGTCTCCATCTGATTTATAACAACTCAATATTCACAGTGCGTGCAATATCCAGACTACTCTGCTTATTCGTCACTAGTCCACGTCAGATGTGAGACTTTTAAATTTGATATGCTCCAGATTCTTCAGCACCTGATTCCTTATAAGAAGAGTTCTAGCTTTGTATGTGGTATTTCGTAGGGTGGTTGAGAATCATCTTAAGACAACGAGCATACTTCGCGTTAGAGTAAGCTCCATAGATGTTGGATCCATATAGGATTGCAGGAAGTACCAGTTTGATTTACTCTCTACTGTAAACGAGGACCTCCGATTGATGGGTGGATATAGTATTCGAAGTGAGCTTTAGAGATCGAGGTCAGGTGTTTATCCAATTTAACGCCAAGGTATCGCACAGTAGGGGTACAGGACATAGGATTGTTGGAGATGAGTAATGGTCTGACTCTTAGTTGAATTGTGGCCATAGTAAAGTAAGCTTTCGGAATGGTAGAACGATCACTAGTTTTTGACTGCTCTTAACCTTTCAGTACCAGTTCGTATTTCAGTACCTTTCAGTCGTAAAAATATTTAAGGTATCTATCAACTCCTGTCAATACGCCGTATTGACCGTCCGTATAAGCCGTCTAACTAGAAATATAAATAAATAACTATCCACTCCTCTTAGAAGGCCAAATTGCAGCTTTGCATATCTTGCAGGGCTGTACGAATATTCAGTGTCATCTGGATTAAGGATGGAATATCAGCAGTGCAGCAGAGATCCTAGGACGCTTACCTATGGAACACTTGCGTTCTTATACTGTGCCATTGGTCAGATTGAGCCTTAATTAACCCCCGATGTGTTAGCGGCCCGATGGAAGAGGCGACAACGAACGTAACGACAACGAGTAACGACTGACGACTATCCAACTACGCAGTATCATGACAGTCTAGTAAGCCAGAAATGGCAGGCATGACCGAAGAGGGTTGTTAGGCCACAGAAGAAGAACTCCCGGTCCTGATGACTTGAGAGAGACGCTGTATTTGATTGTTCGCTGAAATTAACTCGGAAATATTGTAGTTATTCCGGGTGCCGCTGTCTGATAATTAAATTAATTTAACTATTTTAGGTACATAGGGCAAAATGAATTTATCATGGCAAATATGTCATCCCAAGATTAGGAACGATTGGTATCATTTAGGCAAGTATTTTTATCAACATTGGTATGTATTTCCCGCTTAACTATTTCTACCGTAACTTTGTGAGCTTAAGACATTTCGCGAGTATCGGCTATCCTTAGGGCTTGAGGACACTATTTTATGCTGGGACAACCTTTATCTCCCATTAGAAAGGTTTTTAAGTTCCTTATCCTTCCCGCGAGCAACTACATGGAAAGTTAAAAGTTATAAACATGTTTTCGATTTTCCTGTCCTTTCTCTTGGTGTTTGATTAGTATTTCACTTAAAAAGTTTCATGTTTCCCACGGCCAAGTTTTCGGTGGCTGATGATGGTGTAACTTGCCACTCCGAAACTCCTGGAAACCGTTGCTCACCAGCCTTGACCACGCCACATGCAAACCCGATCGATTGAGCAGACACGGATTTTGGAAAGTTTCCGCTTGACCGAGAATATTGCCTGGTCACTTGCCTTATCATTGCACATGGATACAGATTAAGTTTCTTTCCGCCTGTCACCACGTCTGCACAGGAGCAACGGACACGGGGAAATGGGCGCTGCCCGTCGAAAGAACGGAATTGGGTCAACCCATGTGAGCTTTCCACAGTTGCGGAAACAATTTTACGATTATTACTACCGCTCCGTCCCAACGACCCTGAAAATCTCGTGCGAGTGAGCGCGATTTAAGTGCATCCTCGCCGGGTCATCGTTTTGGGCTGCATTTTCCATCTCCTTTCCCCCCCCCCCCACTTCCCCCTGAGGATGGAAATGCGCTACCTTTCGCGTGAGTCGTGAGTAGAGCTTAAATTTTTACCGCTTAGCTTTCGGTTGGTGTTGGCAGATGAAAGAATTTCGCCACGTTCCTGGTGCCTCACACACAAACACACACATCGGAGAGCCAGGTGCTGGTGGAGAACTTTCAGCAGCTCAGCTTCCAGGAAAAAAAGGAGGGAAACCGTAAAATACGACCGCCCGGCAAACACTTTGGAACTGATCCGTAAATAATGCAGAACTACTGCATTCATCAGACCACACCCGGTGCGTGGTAGGGAAGGAAAGTTGCGAAAAAAAACATTTCCACCGAGCTTACCGGGCGGCGCGTGGAATCCACGTGCAGGCGGATGATATTTTCTGCATCGGGATAGAAATGTGCCTCACATAATAATTTTTTCACCCGAGGTACGAAGCCGGGACCATCGCCGGCTGGACGTGGCAAACGATTGTACGCGAATCGTTAATGCAGTCGGAAATAAGCTCGGACTGGCGATTGCGCTAAACAGTTGCTGCTGACTTTTGCAAGCCTTTACCATGATTGGAATTAAGCAGATAGGAAGGGAGGGGAAAAGAAAGTCGTTCAACTGCACCGGAAAATAGTCGACCGGCAGAAGTTTTGCATTTTCCGGATCGGATTTATCGCGAATGGTAGATGGAGTGCGAAAATCGGCACTACTTGACTATTCCATTACACTACATCAAGATTGAAGCATTAAATAATGGTAAACAGTACGTGCTCTACAGTTCAATAAGATTCAACAACAAAATACAACCTTTACACTACACTGGCCAGCTACTGTCCAATCGCTCATTTTAATCTTACTGTAGAATGAAGCATACCCAAGACTCAGGATAGATTCTTCTCCCTCGCAAGTCATTTTGAGCGGTAACAGTTGAAGTTGTTCGTCCATCCTTAGGAGCGATCGGTTATCAGTTAAAAGAAGAAACTTTTAATTTTATCTTTCTTTTATCCAATCTGTTTTTCTTTCGAACGTAGAACTGGATGTTTGGAGCAGGCTTTAATGTTATCTATCTGAAGTCTTAATTATATCAAACAGTCTGCCATGCGATAAATTGAGACGAGTGCGAGGAAGTTTCGTTGGCCTTTGTCTCTCTCTCATCCTCTCTCCTGTTCTTTATTTAAACTTATCTGGTATACTATAAATATAATTATATCAAACGGCGCTTTTCGGCAAGCGTTACCATTCATTATTTATGTAAATCAATACGTCCCCAAAGCTGTTCCCCATTAATGATGGTGCAAAATGTTGCTCCCTGTTACCAAATAAATGTCAAACGCTTCAAACTTTGCCAAGCTGGGCACGAAATTGAACCCAAAAAAAAAAACGAAAAAACGTTGAAAATTGATTCCCAAACTCGTTCGGTCGTAAACAATATCGAAACAGTTAATCTCTAGACGCTTGGTCCCCTTTTTTTGAGCGACTCGTACCATCTCAGGCGAAATCAGACACCGAATCTCGTGCTCGTTACTCTAAATCAGATCATAAATTACCGTGCCCAAAAACTGACCCGAAACCAATCTGGGTCGTGGGGTCGTCGGGTGGCGCTCCTGCTTCTGCATCGCTTTTGGGCCCTGGTTTTGCACGAGCATCATTCTTAATTCGCTTTTCCCCAGTGTCCATTAAATTACCATTTTGCCACGTCGGGTCAGCAACGGAAATCAAACGCCGCCGGTTTTCGGTGTCTCTGCCGATTTCGGAACCGGGGGGGGGTTGATGGCTCTGTTGAAAACGTTGGCAGAACGTCAACTGAGCTGAACTGGTGGCAGAAGAATGTGCGAGGGAGGGAGGGGGGGAGGGGGAACAAAAAACCGAGAAGGAATAACTATCGTCCAGCTCGAGCACCTCTTAAAGATGGTCTGGACACTCTACAAGTTGGTGGTTTCCGCTTTTTGCAGCCACCCGGAAAGCCATCGATTTAATGAATGAAAATGAAGCCAACCAACACAAACAAGTTGTCTATCGATCGTACGGATGGCTTTCTTTTCAAAAAGGACATTTTTGTTTGCATAATGGCTTCAACTTGAATTCCACAAAAAAAAATTGCTCCATTTCTTGGCAAAAGCATTTAAAAACTAGCCACACTTACAGTATGATTCGAAGCGTTCTTTATCTTACTATCTCAGCAATTCTTAGTATTCTTTCTGCGAGTGATTTATCGTCCGATAGGCAGAATACAATCATTCATAAGCGAATGGGTTTTTTTTAAGCAAGCAACAAACAGCCACAGCATCCCGACTCGACGAACGTACAGCTCGAGCTCCCAAACGGAATTGGCAGGACCGCACTCGACGGTCGGTCAAACACGGCGAAAGGAAAACAATTACCAACTTTAGTGTATAAAGTTTCGCGGAAAAGATGTAAAACTTGAGCGTACGAAGAAAATGAGAAATAGTTGATGGTAAATAATAAAAGTTACTTTCGAGCGCCTGCTTTGTGCCGGTGTGGATAGGACTTGGCTGGAAGTTGCTTTAAAATGATAATAAGCTTTTCTTTTCGTTTTCGTTCTCTAGCTCAAACACTTTGGGCTCATATCGTTGTGCGGCGGTACAGGTGGCTAGAATAAGATTTAATTGTTTGCAAACTTTCTGTTCCGTGCTGCTCTAATTATTTGTTAACTTTAGAGCATTCTAAGTAAGCATAACCTGATATCGAAACCCGTCTGGATCGTTTTCCCCGCAGCAAGGACTGACAATCTGGCATCGTATGCCAGCCAGCATGACCTAGTAGATACGCACGGTGATTATGAATTAGCAACAGTGAAAAAAGTCGTAAATTTTAAAATTAAATAATTCAATAGCCCATGAAAATAATCATTATCATTCATCCGGTAGCCGCGGCCAAACTTGAAGCATATCCACGCCAAGCTTTTCCCTAGCCCAGCTACCCATAATCCCCGTGATTGATGTGTTCTGAGGAGAGTTTTTCATACGCCCAATTAAAAGTAAATATTAATCATGACCTCGTAAAGGAAATTGCGTGGATAAAAACACAATTAGCTATTTCTTGAATGGTCACGCGCATTTACACGCTTCCATTCCGGTCTCACCATGGCCAATCAGACGGACCGTAACAGGGTGGAGGGATCGCCTGCCTGCCGGTAAACAATTTATTTTTAAATGTTTCTCGCACTTTTTTCTTTTTGTCTCGCCACTTTATCGCAACCGATTGGGGGGGAATGTTTGGCCAGGCCAGGGCAAGACATGATGGTGGATTAATGTTAACCAAAACCATCACTGTCAGCGAACTGTACCAAATGAAATCCATCATCATCCCCAGCATAAGTACGGACCTTCACCGAGAGCGTCTTGCTGCGCTCGTTCTTGCACCCCTCTACTACCCCTTCCCCCCAGCTACTACCATTGCCAGAGCTGCGGCCGTGGTACATGGATGTCCCACTGCTCCCATGTGCTCACACTGTTCCAGATCACCAGCCCAGCAAGGGGGTGCGACTACTCCGTTACAGTTACATTTCCCTGATCGATTTGTTCAGCTTCTCCTCGGGTGGCGCTGACAGTGACGAATGATGAAGATGGTCTAAAAGAGCCACACACACACGCACACACGTACACGTTGCATTTTGTTTGGTGGAAAACACAGTGTACGGGCAACTAATCTACCGACCGTGGCGTGGCCTGACTGTAATTTGTATTGCTGCTCTGCTTGCACCGCTCGGACCCAGGGACTCTTTAGCAGGATTGGTTTGCAGTCAATTGAGTAGATTGAACAAATTGACACTTGATAAAAAATGAAAAGCAAAACAAACCCGAATCGAAACAATTGCTTTGAGGGCGCAGCAGTGCTTTAAGAATGAAATTGATTTAAATAAGAGGACTGATCACTGAACTTTTATTCTAATTTTACTGGCGTTCTACATTTCTGGCGTTCGGGAGTGGCAGTCCTAATTGGAGTTGAACCCCGGCCGTAAAAATAAAATATTTAAACAAGTTAAGCACAACAAGAGCGGTACAAAACCTTTATTGCTTTAGACAATGTAGCTTGCTTTCTACACTGCCCCACAGTTTGCTAAATTATGCGCAAGCTTTAGGGCTGAAATTGCTTAACGCGCGTGGCAAAAACCACTTTCCAAGAGCTAAATAATTAGCGAAACACACTAAGCCTTCGGCAAAACATTAGATCTTAATCAGTCGGCTGTGTTTATCCAGCTGCGAGTTTGGTTAATCGCTCGTTCTCGTTGCAATTAGCGACCACGACGCTTACCATCGGCGGCTTTCGTCGTGTTTTTGTTTTCTCATTCTCATCGCTTGGGCAGCTGGCTTGGGCGGCGGAGAGTTATGGTCGATTGGTTTCAAGCAAAAAGAAAAATGGTATTGTGTATTTACATTTAGATTCAGAAGCTTATTTCTACTACGGATTTGCTGCCATTTTGTTGCTTTTCTACAAACTAATCTGTTTGATGTTGCGATGGCGATTTATCTTCAACCGATGGGTGCCTAGCGCCCACCGAAGTTTGAATAACGCACAGTGACGTTCTATTTGGCAACGACATTAACTAGGATTCTTTTTTACGTGTGTGTCCACACGTATCCATCCATCCGCTTTCAGTTACAGCGGAGGTAGCTGGTCTACGGCCTAAGCAACTTCTGGCTGGGTGTGTGTGCGTGTGTTATTTATACTCACTCGAGGATAAAAATCTCATCCCAGGGCATTGATGGGCTCAAAAGGGACTGGGACAATGTAAAAGAAAGCAACAACAAAAAATAACCCCCCCTTCCCAAACGAACTGTTCAATAAATTGCGAATGATGCTGAATGCTTTGGAGTGGAAGAAAACGCTCTCGCTGATCCGGTTGTGACCTTTTGTCAGTGTGACAAATCGTTATGATATGCGTTTGTGTGGTAGAAAAATGGCCCAGGGATGTAATCATTTTTCACGACAGGTAAGAAATAACTTTTCTAAGCGAAAAATAAAAGAATGAAATGCGAAAATTGACACGCATCATGCGAGCTGAAGGGGCCCCGCCCGGTAACGCAATCTGTTTTAACACCACGGATGCTGTTTAAGGAGCCTGCCTGGCCTGCCATTTATCACCACGCTGTCAATAATCGGTGCGTCTGATTTGCTGCATCGCAGTTTCATTTCGCTGAAAGGTTTTCCGAACTGCACCGTGCGGTTCGTCTCGTCTTTGAGAGTAGATGCGCTCAAGCAGTGAGGAGGTGTTTTATTTATCATTACTTTATTATTCCCACCAGGAATGGTTGAGTTTTAATGTAGAAAGTAGTAGAAGTTTCCCGTATTTTTTCTCTATACTTTTATTCCATGCTCAATATATTTTTTTCCATCAGACGTCCTGCGACTGTATAAGGCGACGGTACTATCCGTGTTGGAATATAGCAGCATATGCTTCCATTGGGCATCCAACACGCATATCCTCAAACTAGAGAGGCTACAGTGTCGTTGTCTTAGACTCGCTCGAGGGAGCATGAAATCAACACACAACATGTCCATGTAGAAGTGATGACCGGAGTGATGCCGCTAAAACTTCGTTTTGAAATGCTGTCCCTTCGCCTTCTAGTCCGTTCTTCAGTATCAAATCCCTTGATCGAAGAAAATTTTAAAGCGCTTCTAGAGACAGGTCCTTAGAGCAAAATCTTGAAGATTTAATGCATCCTGGCGATCCACAGGCATTAAACCGTGCTGCCCTTCCTGAGACCTACAGTCCCCTTTTAACAACAGATTCCTCGTTGCACGAGGAAATTAAGACCATACCGAATGATCTTCGCCCGATGGTAGTTTCGGGCATTTTCAGGGATAAGTATGGCCATTTAGATCAAAGTAGCCAGTATAATACTGATGGATCATCCTCTAAGGAAGGCACCGGTTTCGGTGTTTTTAGTGAGTCCACCGAAGCATTTTTCAAATTGCGATTGAGACCTTAGAATCAGTACTTCATATATTACATAGTACTTTATATATAGCCTTAGCGCTATTGAAGCACTACGATCCTCGAAGGCTGTTAAGAGTCAGGATTTCCTTACGATCAAAATCATAGAATTGTTTGGCTCCATGTTCGACAAGGCGTTCAGGATTTCGATAATTTGGGTATCTTCTCATTGTGGAATTCCCGGCAACGAGAAGGCAGACTCACTGGCCAAAACAGGCGTCCAACAAGGCCGTCCGATCTCGGCCCGAGAGTTTCTTCGTCTACCACAGCAACTTTTCCTGTCTCGCTGCCAGAGCATGTGGGAGGCGGACGAACTCGGGCGCTTCCTTTTCTCGATCTCTCCGCCCTGTGTCCCTGCGGCCTTGGTTCGGCTGGCTCTCTGTAGACCGGGCGTTCATACGCATGATGTCTCGACTTATGTCGAATCATTTCGCGTTGAATGCTCATCTGCAGCGTATAACTCTGGCTCAGACGAAGGTGTGTGGCTGCGGTGACGGATTTCACGATGTTGATCACCTTCTGTGGTCCTGCGTGGAGTTTGAAACCGCAAGACCCTCCTTGTTGCGCGCAGTCGAGAGCATCGGCAGACGAACGGGAAACAGAAATAAGGCAAGTGTTGGCGACTAGGGACCTCCTCGCATACATGAGGCTCATCTTCCGATTCGCCAGGGACAACGGTCTTATCCTTTGATTCCTCATGCTCATTATCCTACCAAACCATATCCGCCATTCGTTTTTGTTATTCGTTGTATTGTTTGTGTCTTAATTGTTTTTTTTTTTTTTTTTGTAGTGCCACGGGCGATCTGCTGACGGAGCAACAGCATCCGGGGCCAAATTCGACTCTGTCGTAAGAAGGGAGGCAGAATTTCCTGTAACAGTGTTCTCCATCTCTGCCTAGCTTTGATAGAGCGAGTTCGGCCTTGCTGGCGTTGGGTTCGGAGGTGGTCGGCGGGTCCAACCTCGTGATTAGCAGAGACCCTGCTGTTACGGGATGGAACTCGCCGATAGCTTCTGAGTTCGGTCGAGCTGAGCTATCACTGCTGGGCAGTTTGAGGACCACTGTTCACAGGCAAATGTTTGCACTGCCAAAATTGTTGTCTATTTTTCTGTTTTGTTTCAGTCCAAATCCGCTACACAGAAGGATGGAGTTCCGTGTTCACACAACTTTTCCACCAACACATTCACTATATGCGGTGGTGACAATACGACATCAGTCCGTCATCATTAATTAATAAATAAAATAAATTGTTTTTATGCGGCAAAGACACGGAGAAAAGTATAGAGAAAAGGATAAACTTTCTATCCCTACTATTTACTAACAATAACTTCTACCTAGCAATACGGCAAGGCCGTTCTTCATGAATAAAAAATTCAACTTATAAATAGATATCAACACTATATAACCTTTTCAACGTAGATTTTACTGTACTATAAAACAACACCCGTACAGCGAACAGAAAGTAAATATCACAACTCAAATACAACCACTTAAGCAAGTTTAATTCAATTCGCAACTGCCAGCCGCACACCAACAATAACGCCCCACCGCTTTGCACGCCGGTTTCCTCCTGCAAAAAGTTTTATCTTAGCCACAACTATCAACCGCAAGCTTTTCTTCACTCAACACAATCTCTTCTAACTGCATCAACACCCCGCCACAGACCGAATGCTGTCCTGGGAGGGTGGTGAAAAACTTTAACAGTAAAATAATCGCTACCGCTTGTGAAGAATAATTTTCCATGCCCGGCCTGTGTTCGAGTGTTCGGGTCACAACTGACAGGGAACACGATGGGTACGATGGATGGTTGCAAAAATCATTACAATGCATAACATCTCGTTAAGGTGCGGATGAAGCAACACCTGAAGCGCACTGTGCATACGCAACGCCGGAGAAGCAAAAGGGGGTAGCAAAAAAAAAACCCACCCCTCCTCGATTTTATTCCTTCACCTTAAGTTTTCCCCGGTGCATTTTCCGTTTTCTCTTTCGCAACGAGTTTTCATTCAATTTGTTTCACATGGTCTCGTTCCAGTGGCAATGCCGAGCGCAGGATGTCAGTGGGTCGGGTCGGAACCGTTTTCGAAAGTCCGAATCCCGTACCTATTTACAATGAAAGCGGCCTCGCTAAGAAAAGCTCCTTTTTTTGTTTGCTGGTCTGCAAATTACACGAGCAACACTAAGCTTATCAACAGCTTTTTATCCTGTGCGAGTTGCGCGGGTACATAAAAAAAACCGGAAGGAAACCCCCTTCTCACACAAGCACACACAGCATACACACAGGTTACACGAAGGACACGGAAACCCTCAGTATTTGTGAGATTTTGCCACACATTTTACTCGCACGTACGTACGGTACCCGTTTGCAAAATGTGATGGTTTTTTATGTCTTCCTGTGTTGTGTCCCGTATCCCTCGGGAGCCGGCTTTCAACCCGCGTACAGGATCATCAACGCAGCTGCATTGATATGCATCCCTGACAGCGATAATGAGAGTGGGGCTGTGTGCTACCTTAATAATGCAAAACGGGCCCCATTCATCAGGCTTCCGACGATGCACGGATACGATCTGAGCTGTGGCTGGCATTAGGGCACCCGTTTCACCTTGTTGCAGCCGAGCAGAATGTGAAAACGTTGACCGGAGGGACATGTCAAGCTGAGAAATATGGCTTTGACTTGATGGTCTTAGTTTAGAGAATGGTTTGGGAATGGGAAATTTGAATCGTTTTTGTTTTTCACAAATAATTCTCAAAACTTTTGCGCTTCAAGTTGTTAAGTTGCTACAAACTGCTAATAAATCATTATTCAGCAGGTGTAACGCTGTGCTGTTTGCTGGCTTGGCTGGGGCAGTAAATCTGACCGAAGCGCTAAACCTCACGTACGGAAGTTAGATTAACAATTATTGCCTGAATTGTTCCACAGCGAAGCAGTAGGATATCTCAATCTGCATGTAAATCTTGCCCACATTCGTGTCGCCCGATTTGCTGCGCCTGCCGTCATGCTCCTGCTGAACGGTCGATTCTAGGTAGACATCCGGTGCTGTTCGCTACCGTGGTCAGAGTGGAACCATTGTTTTCTTATCGGATATCGCTTTCGTTTGCTTTCGTCGAATAGATGATGCCTTTGTAGCGATGCACTCGGACCCGAACTGCGGAGGTTTCGGGCGCCTTGTACAATCGCCAAAGGCAAGCCTTTGCCGTCGCCATGACCGGCCATGAGTTGGATAAACAGCTTTGACGGTTGCACAGCAAAAGCGGAACAGGCCCACACGCTCGATATGGAGCGTATGAACAGCAAAAGGACAAAGTTAAAACACATCGGCAGACCCCTACCCCATCGCATTCCCTTTCTTCACCGGCTCAATGCAATTCCGTACCCGCAGCTGGTGCATGCGATTCGTCTGTCTGGACGGACGGGTTTCTTCTACTGCCGATTCGCCACCCTCGGAAGAAAATCAATGACAAGCCAACGAAATAAAAGTATTGATCCTATCCAATTGGTTGAATCAATATTGCCTGCAATATCGTTCAATATCGGTGGTCATCCTCCCGATGGGGAGAGAAAACTCTCATCGCTGATGCTGCTCGGGCTGATGTCGCAACGGACGACGACAACCAACCGGGACGACACCGCTATCGCTAGCACAGGTCTAAGCCGCTGCATACCCCGCTAGGCGCTGCTCGCCAGATTAATCCAATCAATTCGGTGTCGGTAGCGTCGTGTCAGAAAGATAAACACGTAAAGTTTGCGGAGAGGGGCAATTATTTCCAGCTGGCAAGGTTATTATGACTTTATTGACACACACTTGACACTTTTGGAAAATCGCTCACCCTCCCCCCAATGCCCAATGTGCTGCCGGGCCCGGGTGCAATGGAACGCTGATGCACTGCAAAGCGACCGCTCGGTGTGTGGGACCCCACTCGAGGGGTTTCGGGAATTAATTGGACGGTTGGGGCAAATGGTCGACACGCCCGGCGGATTGCGGGAAACGCTATTCGTCTGAATGCTGCTGAACCGAGGAAAAACTTTGCAGACTAATGGGATGCCATTTCGGGATGATGTTCTGCGTTACGCGATTGAACTGTGGGGATTGTTGGAAAAATAAATCATGCATCGGTATGATAGAGTCGAGGAGCTTCACGCAATTGTGCATCAGATTTGAGGTTTTTTTTCAATTATTTTAACTATATTTCCTCCATAAGTACTACGTTTAATGCTTGATGTTTATTCTGTTCGAAATTGTAGGCCATTTTTTCGGCCACACCTTTGTCGCGCTGTTCGAGCGCCTTGTTTAAAACACATCTGCTCTGCAATCGTGTCGCTATTTGCATGCATATTACCACATTACCATTTTTCTTTATGATCAATATGAGTGATGGTTATACATTTTACAACATGTTTATGACACGACTCCACGCAGCTAACGCCCCGGTGTTAGCATTGTGTGACATTTCCCGTCGTGTTGTGCATAGAGCGTAATTTGCCAAGCGGTTGCCCCTAGCACAGGTAAGCCCCCACCTTTATTCCATATGGTTGATAGCTACGCTGGCCCCTTTCATTTGCACGTGACTAATCGTGCCATCGTTGTGTTTTGTTGGGAAGTGGAACCGGTCTCGCACTGCCCAGTACTTTGATGCAATTTTTCCGCTAAAGGGTTTTCCACCAAAGTACCAAAGCGATAGATTGCAACACCAAAAAATGTGTACCTCATCAGCACGAACATAAATCACAGCGCACTCCAAACAAATCATGGAAGCCTTTTGGCCTGGTTAGCCCTAAACAATTTGTCCAAAATTGCTTACGTTGTACCATACGCACGCCATCAAACGCTTCCATTGCTGCCAGGCGTTAGTAAGATTCGTGACATTCTTATCTCGAATCGAGCAGCAAAGCTCAATGCATGCTTTTATTAAACTTATTCATCGGAATTAATCACACGCATGCTTTACAGTTACTGGCAAAAGGAATGCCAAGCGTTGCGTACTATTTTCGGGTGGTTTTGCCCGGGATGATCAATCGCACCGCTACGATGAGCGCCGGTGAGCGGATCCTCCGACACATGCCGTTACGAGTCAACGATCAAAGTTATTCGTTCAGTTCGTTCCGTCCTTCCACATCCGGCCCGTCAGTGTCACCCACTTCGTCGTCGCCGGTTAATGCGAGCCGGTAATTTACGTGCAGAAGATAAATCGTCGCCCGATGGTAGTTGCAACTCGAGGAGCCGGCCCCCGGAAGCAGTCGAGTAGAAACGGAGCATCGGAAAGGATTTTCTAGCCATCCAATTTATTTCAATCCCGTCTAGTGGACTACTTCTACAGACGGAATACTGATAGTAATTAGTTAATTTCATGCCCTAATGGTTTCGTTTTGAACCTTTCCTTAAGGAAAATCGGAAGGATATAGGAGAGCACCATTTGTACGGGAACACAAATGTAGTGATTCGAGGCCAAATATAACCGATTCGAGCACATAAAATAGGGACACGAGTAATCCAGCGCACAAATAAGAAATATAACGAAGAAGCGTTAATTCTCCAAGCTTACGCGAGGGGTACGTTGTCTTCACCCAACCGACAAAGACGAAAAAGGCGACAAAAAACCAAAAAGTAAAACACAAGAAAATATGTTAGCTTATATCTACTGGCGAGAAAAGCCACCAAGCCACAACTTACTTACCAGAGCCTGAAAGGTAAAAGGCTAAACAAAGTCAAAGTAAAACACCCCAGGAACAAGCACCGTTTCGTCCTTATTACAGCTTTTATTCCATTGAATGAAATAGTTTTTAAATTCGGTACAGACGTTTGATATTGTTTCCTTATGGAGGGGGGGGAGCATTTTCGGATTCAAGTGAACGACAATCGAAGAATTTTTCTACCCCGTACACCCTACGGTACCTCAAAATCGATGCTGTTTGCCGGCTTTTCCCCTGCGATACGTACGTTTCGCATGTACGATGCGCAAATTTTATTGTTACAGCAGTGACTTTCCTCTTTTCATTGCTTTCGCATCTCTTGGGTGGAATTCAAAGTGAGTTGAGAGGAGGTGTTGGAATAGCGATTTCTCGGTCGGACATCTTGAAAAAAAATTTGACGTTTACTTGACTGAAATGTAAACAAGCTGCGGTCAAGCATTCTTTGTTGGTCACGCGATCTCTAGCATACATTGATGAAGCTCGATCTGCTGTCCTCTTGATGAAACTGAATCATTAATGTGTTTAATCGAACATATTGTTCGAGATTTAACGCGCCTAAAGTTAGACCGCCCGCATTACACCGGGGTTGTTTAAACACGAGTCGCGCCATCTATGGTGCGATTAGGGAACCATAAAGAACCTGAATGTAATTTACTAAACATCGCTAGTACAGCACGGCTGCTTCGAGCGACTATGTGAAAATAAAATGCGATTCAGGGGAGACTGAGACAAACGGCAAAGAGCTTAGGAGTTGAAATTTATTTCGCATCCCAAGGTAGTCCAGCTAAAGAATCCTCTGAAGGTCCTTGACGGGCAACCAACATTGGACACTCTCTAGCGCTCTCCGACCCCACCTTGAGCTCGAGCTTCATCTTCCTTCTCCTTCCACTCCTGGTGTGTGACCAGTTCGGCATTGTCCAACGGTTCTCACCATTCCTTTCCCCCCTTGGCACGAGGCCTGCTTGGTTTCACCATCAACTCGTGCCATTCCTTCCCCAGCAGTGGATCTGTTCGGCAGTGTCCAACGGTCGCTGCTGATTCTCTCCCGGTACCGGTCCACCACCACCAAAGGCCGTACTGTCTATCCTTTTCCTTCCCCCTCCCGGAGTAGGCCGTACCCTACATTTTGGTCCTTCGAACCGGATCAACGCGAGTGCCAGTTCGCGAATCGCCGCGTCTCAGTCCGCGATCGAGCGTTGATCACAGTAAACGCGGTGTTCAGTGTGCAGTGAGCAGCCGGTCTACACGGACCAATCGGACGGATTGGGTCCACATCGGTGAGCAGCGAGCGAGGAAAGCTCCAACGCCAGTCCTCCAGTTGCCGCCATCTTGTGAGCAGATCGGTGCTTCGTCCAGCGAGGGAGCTACAAACGCCAACCCTCCAGGCGTCACCATCGTCATCGAGAGAGCAATCGGACGGATTCGCTCTACAGCGGTGCGCAGAGAGCGAGGGAAGCTCCAACGCCAACCCTCCAGCTGCCGCCATCTTCATCCAGCACCAACTGCAAGTTGTGCGCAGATCGGTGCTCGTCGAGCGAGGGAAGCTACACACGCCAACCCTCCAGGCGTCACCATCTTCATCGAGGGAACGATCCGAGGGATCAGTTCCACAACGGTGCTCGTCCAGCGAGGGAGCTACAAACGCCAACCCTCCAGGCGTCACCATCTTCAACGACGGACCAATCGGACAGATTGGGTCCACATCGGTGCGCAGAGAGCGAGGGAAGTTACATCGCCAACCCTCCAGCTGTCGCCATCTTCATCCAGCACCACCATTGTCATCGAAGGAACTATCCGACGAATTAGTTCCACAGCGGCGCTCATCCAGCGAGGGGTTACAACCGTCAGCCCACTAGGTGGAGCCGCACTGCAAGCAGTTTCCGAATTCGTCATCGGTGTTTGTGCATCAGTGTGTATTTTCATCATCAGTGCTAGTGCAGTGAAACGTCATGCCAGTGACACGTGCGTCGACAAAGGACATGGACACCGTGGAGTTATCTGGAGCAGAAACTGCAGTAATGCAGCAACCAAAAGTGTCCATGCAAGTGCAAGTGTTGCGCATCAAGTTGAAGGTCGTGCATAAAAGGCTGATCAACATGCAGACCGATCCAACACTTGCACAAGTGCAATCCAAAATGCTGGAAGAGCTGAAGGCTGAACAACATACACTGCTGAATCAACTCATCGAGCAGCTACCGTATGATTTGGACAAGGACATCGCTGAGGACGAAGTGTTCCAGGCCGAATATTTGGTGAAAGCGGCATCTCTTCAGAGCATGGACGTCAAGCCTCCGCCGGTGGCAGCACAACTCGTAATGCCGCAACACCGTCTCCACATCCCGATGCCTACGTTCGACGGTAGCTACGAACAGTGGCCAAAGTTCAAGGCTATGTTCCAGGACATCATGAGCCGAGCCAATGAGTCTGATGCTGTGAAACTTCATCATTTGAACAAGGCGTTGACAGGAAAGGCTGCCGGCATAATCAACGCCTCAATGATGAACAGCAACAACTTCGAGAGTGTATGGGAGATCTTAGTCCAGCGGTTCGAGAACCCCCGGTTGATCGTCGACAAACACATCGCCGGGTTGTTACACCTCAAGGCGCTACCCCGAGAGTCTGCAAAGGATCTTCGTCACCTTGCCGAGACTTGTAAGGCGCATGTTGACGGTCTCATCTTCATGGAGAAGCCCATCGACGGAACCAGCAACCTCATCATCACCCACATTCTGTCATCGTGCCTAGATGCGGAAACTCGGAAGTTGTGGGAACGCTCGTTAAAGCATGGAGAGTTTCCTGAGCTGTACAAAACTCTTGAGTTCATCACTCGGCAGACGGAAGTGTTGGAAAGCTGTGCAACGAAGGAGCCTCAACAACGACAACCGTCGGGAAAACCAGCGAGCACCAAGGCATTTGTGTCATCGACTCCGAACCCTCCGCAGCTCTGTTGCGCTTTGTGTAAGCAGCAACATCCATTACACAAGTGCCCCACGTTTTTAATACTGACGACTACGGATAAGATCGAGAAGCTGAAAACATTGAACCGCTGCTTCAACTGTTTTGGTACCGGACATGCAGTTTCTAAATGTCCCTCACCATGGTCGTGTCGTCACTGCAAGGGCAGGCATCACACGTTGATTCATGTGGAGAACTCACGTGTAACACCTGGTCCATCACCTGTTACTGGAAGACAATCTACAACCGCTACGACAACATTAACCACAGTTGTGTCATCCACTGTGTTGCTTTCGACGGCAATGCTCAACATCACCGACAGCGCAGGAGTCACCCATCCGGCACGTGTTCTTCTGGACAGCGGAGCACAATCCAGCTTCATCACTGGCAGGCTAGCCCAATTCCTATGTTTACCACGCAAATTGGTAAACATTCCCTTGTCAGGGATTGGTGGCAGCGCAGGATCGAACGTGCGACACACCGTGACTACTACCATTCATTCCCGATGCTCCAGTTACAATGCAACGGTGGAAATGTTAGTGCTTCCCAAACTGACGGTGGAAATGCCACGACAGTACATCAACATCAGCCACTGGAGTATTCCTGAAGCATGTGTTCTGGCTGACCCGTCGTTCAACAACCCAGCGCCTATCGACCTGATACTGGGAGCATCACTCTTCTACGAGATCCTGAGGACCGGACGGCTATCGTTGGGTGACAACATGCCAACGCTCCAAGAAACCGAATTTGGTTGGGTTGTCAGCGGAAACACCATCATCGAGGAACCATTGTCATCTTCAATGTGTGCAGTCGTCACGCACACCAACGAGCTGGACTCTTTGATGAAGAGATTCTTCGAACTAGAAGAGGTGAGCGGCACACCAAGCTGGAGCAACGAAGAACGTGCGTGTGAGGAGCATTATACAGCGACAACTACCACAGACATCAACGGTCGATACGTGGTTCGACTTCCCCGGAAAGCCGAAATGATCGGCAAACTTGGGGACTCAAAGACCAGCGCACTAAGAAGGTTCTTAGCAATAGAACGACGACTTCAAAGAGAACCGGAAACTCAACAAGCCTATGTTGATTTCATGAACGAGTACCTTCGCTTAGGTCATATGAGCAAGGTGGCAGCTACATCGATGGACGCTGAGACGTTCTATCTACCTCATCATCCGGTCTTCAAAGCCGACAGCACCACTACCAAGTGCCGTGTCGTCTTTGACGCATCGAGCAAATCATCAACGGGAGTATCATTGAATGATACGTTAATGGTCGGGCCGACCATTCAACAGGATGCTACCTCCATTTTGATGCGGTTCCGTACAAGGGCTGTTGCCCTCACAGCAGACGTGGCTAAAATGTACCGGCAGGTTTTGGTACATCCCACCGATCGATCCCTGCAACGCATCCTGTGGCGGAATTCACCAAACGAGCCCATCGAGGAGTATGAGCTCAACACCGTGACGTATGGGACAGCATCTGCACCGTTCCTGGCAGTACGATCATTACAACAAACGGTAGAAGATCATGGGAAGGAATATCCGGCTGCAGCTGCGCGATCCTGTGACTTCTACGTGGATGATTTCGTGTCTGGAAGTGATTCGCCGGCAGAGGCTGAATCCCTACAAGTACAAACGGCAGAATTGTACGCGAAGACGGGGTTCGAGCTACGAAAATGGGCTTCCAACAAGCCATCCGTGCTACAGCATGTGGACCAACAGCAGTTAGCAGCCACTCCATCTGCTGAATCGGGAGCCGAAGGAGTTCTGGCAACTCTTGGTTTAGTTTGGGACTCATCTTCCGACAACATGAGTTTCAAAATCAACGCGCCCTACGTTATTGGGCCAATAACGAAGCGGAAGGTCCTTTCTTGCATCGCCAGGATCTACGATCCTTTGGGAATTGTTGACCCAGTGAAAGCCATGGCGAAGCAATTCCTCCAACGTATCTGGACTCTTCAGACGGACCAGCAACATCCCTGGGGATGGGACGACGAACTACCGCATCACCTTCAAGGACAATGGATCAACTTCCACAACCAATTGATCCATCTACAGGAGCTACACATTCCTCGTGTAGCAATTGGACCTGACAGCATCTCTAGCCAATTCCATTTCTTTTGCGACGCGTCAGAAAAGGGATATGGAGCATGCTGTTACATCAGGAGCTGCAACGAACAGGGAGTCGTCACGATTCAACTGTTCGCCTCGAAGACGAAGGTGACACCAATAAGCAGCAAGCACTCCATCGCCCGACTGGAATTGTGCGCAGCACAATTAGCCAGCTTGCTTTATAATCGTGTGAAGTCAGCTGTCGAGTTGCAATCTCCAGCTACATTTTGGACGGATTCAACCACCGTGGTGCATTGGCTACGAGGATCACCAAGCTGCTGGAAGCCGTTCGTCGCCAATCGTGTCTCGCAAGTGCAACAGCTTACAACTGGTTGTGCTTGGCGACACATTGCTGGAATAGACAACCCAGCGGACCTTGCATCACGCGGCTGCCTGAGTAAGGAGCTCCTCAACAATCCGTTATGGTGGCAGGGCCCACCATGGCTAAATCAACCGGAAGAGCAATGGCCGGAATCATCGATATCGTCATTTGACGACGACGCTGCCGCAGAAAGACGCGCCTCTACAGTGGCCTGTGCAGTTGTCGAGAAACCGCACCATCGCGTCTTCACGTTATACTCATCGTTCTCGAAGCTCAGAAGAATGATGGCGTATTGGGTTCAATACTTCAACCGTTGTTCAAAACGTCGATCGTATACTGGCCCTGGTATCACGACAGCAGACCTGAAGGAAGCAGAGGAAGTAATGTGCCGATTAGCGCAGAGGGATTATTTCACACAAGAAATAAGAGCACTACAACGGAAGGAATCAATTTCTTCGTCATCGAAGCTGAAGTGGCTGCATCCGCAGCTGGGAGCAGACGGCATCATTCGTGTTGGTGGCAGGCTTAGCAACGCATTGCTATCAGAGGACACCAAACATCCTATCGTGGTTCCCAACGGACATCCGTTAGCCCATCTGCTGATGGATCATTTCCACAAGACGCTGCTACATGCGGGACCACAGCTGATGCTGAGTACGAGCCGACAACGATATTGGATCTTGGGCGGCAGAAACCACGCGAGAAGGACTTATCATCAGTGCCTCACCTGTTTCCGTGCCCGTCCTATCTCATCAGAGACACTAATGGCAGATCTCCCTTCGACGAGAGTGACTTCCAACCGACCTTTTTCAATCACGGGGATTGATTACTGCGGTCCAGTTTTTGTGAAAGGCGCATACCGGCGAGCAGTTGCTACAAAGGCATATGTAGCCATCTTCGTGTGTTTCGCCACTCGTGCAATTCACATCGAACTTGTTTCCAACTTGACGACGGAAGCATTCATCTCAGCGTTACGTCGATTCGTGGCACGCCGTGGACTTCCAGCAGAGTTGCATTCAGATAATGCAACAAACTTCAAGGGAGCAAGCAACCAGCTAAATGAAGTCTACAAGCTGTTGCATTCATCACATCATCAAAGGAGCATCCGGACATGGACCTTGGACAGGAGGATTACGTGGCACTTCATTCCACCGCGAGCTCCCCATTTCGGTGGGCTTTGGGAGGCGGCTGTGCGCTCGATGAAACACCACCTAGTACGAGTTGTAGGCAAAACGTCTCTCTCCTTCGAAGACATGGCGACGCTGCTGACCGAAATTGAGTCATGCCTCAATTCTCGGCCATTAACACCGCTGACCGATGACCCCACTGACGTGACGGCCCTTACACCCGGACATTTCCTGGTTGGATCGCACCTCCAACATGTTCCAGATGCCGAGACAGCGGGCGTTCCTGAAAATCGGTTGACACATTGGCGACATGTTCAACAACTAATGCGTCACTTCTGGAACCGATGGCATAAGGAGTACTTACAGCAACTCCAACCGCGTTCGAAATGGTATAAGGATGATGAAAGGGCTATCGTTCCAGGTACGTTAGTGATCATCAAGGAAGATAATGTACCACCACTTTCTTGGCTGTTAGCACGAGTAGTTGAGGTCCATCCTGGAAAGGATGGAAAGGCTAGGGTATTTACACTGCAAACCAGTACCAAGACTAAGGTAGTTAGGCCTCGCGTAAAGCTATGCGTTATACCCACGGCAGTAGGAAATTATTGAAATTTCTCAATTTCAAGGTGGCAGGATGTTCGAGATTTAACGCGCCTAAAGTTAGACCGCCCGCATTACACCGGGGTTGTTTAAACACGAGTCGCGCCATCTATGGTGCGATTAGGGAACCATAAAGAACCTGAATGTAATTTACTAAACATCGCTAGTACAGCACGGCTGCTTCGAGCGACTATGTGAAAATAAAATGCGATTCAGGGGAGACTGAGACAAACGGCAAAGAGCTTAGGAGTTGAAATTTATTTCGCATCCCAAGGTAGTCCAGCTAAAGAATCCTCTGAAGGTCCTTGACGGGCAACCAACATTGGACACTCTCTAGCGCTCTCCGACCCCACCTTGAGCTCGAGCTTCATCTTCCTTCTCCTTCCACTCCTGGTGTGTGACCAGTTCGGCATTGTCCAACGGTTCTCACCATTCCTTTCCCCCCTTGGCACGAGGCCTGCTTGGTTTCACCATCAACTCGTGCCATTCCTTCCCCAGCAGTGGATCTGTTCGGCAGTGTCCAACGGTCGCTGCTGATTCTCTCCCGGTACCGGTCCACCACCACCAAAGGCCGTACTGTCTATCCTTTTCCTTCCCCCTCCCGGAGTAGGCCGTACCCTACACATATAACACTCACAATCCCAATGGATAGTGACCAAGCCGGAGCACGGTGATGCAAAAAAAAAAACGATTCCGTCAAATCCAGCACGGCTTTCTTCGTTCTGCACAAACTTCATGAATAGCTGCACCCATTCCGGGTGCGAGATGTCCAGCATGTATCTGGATTCTATTTTTTGCTTGCAGATCGGCAAAAAAGTGGAACGATCCTATACCTCGGATCAACCAATAGTTCGAGGATGCAAACCCGGCACCGCCTGTAACGCCGATACAGTCAAAGCCGCCCTGTCCAAATAGGCGCTGCATCGTTACCACTCCAAAAAGTTATAAATATAATACAGAATCAGCTCAGGTAGCACTGACACACTACAATATTCTGTATTCTTCACTTGATCTAAGCTTTCCAAACGATATTGAACAGCAAAATAGAAGAAAACAAATCATAAAATAATGTTATTGCATCGAGAATAATAAACAACACATATAACCAGCTGATTCGATGCGGTCAAGTAAACGTCAAACGTGGTGCTGTTCTTCTACCTCTTTGCATGTATCAAAACGGGCTTTTTACGACACCTCCTCTCAACTCACTTTGGTGAAATTCATCGGAACGAACCATAGTTTCTCCAAATAGAGCTCGGCGACGTACTACCCTTGCCGATAAAATGTTGCATCACAATGTTCGAAGCTTTTTTGTTTTGATAGGTTTCATTTAAAAAAACATCCTTCCTATTTCGTAGTTCTAATTACACCCTACGCGCTTCCATTACGTTTATGCCGGTTTTGTTTAAGAAATGTTAAAAACCTATTCGTTGGGCTTCGGGGGACCATTCTTGACGGGGGGGAGGAGGAAACATTGGCTACCAAAAATTTCTTCTAAATTCACCCCTCAACCTTAACGTTTGAGATTAGCTTACAAAACAGGATTATTCGGTTTCGGTTTAAAAATCTCTTCGAATACGTTCCAGCAACGAAGAAAAGTGCCATCTTTCGAAATGAGCCACACCAACGGGCACTGTGTTGAATGATGAATTATGATGATGCACTAGCCTAATAGATCTACCGTCCGCGCCTATACTATATCCGTTCGTTGATTAATATATAGTTCCATCACCCATAAACATGCCGACGAAACATTCCAACTGTCCAGCTATTCTCTCCCTCCCCCTCTCTCCTGCAGCCGATTAAACGCGTCCAGTTGTAACAGCTTCCGGTCAGCTAGATGAGGCAACAACCTAATGTCTTTTTTCGGTGCCGTTGCTGTAAGTCAGCGCGCGGCACAAACAAAACCTCCATTAACCATGCGATGAATTCCGATGATGAATGCATTCGAACGCGCCTCGATAACCTCGCACACCCCAAAACCATGGGTGCCGGCACAACTCAATCAACCACTTTTAATCGAAACACGCTCGTACCTCAATCGCACGTAAACATTACGATTCGAGAATGAATGGCAAAGTTCGGTTAGGCCATTCGACGTTGCGGGATGAGATGCACAAAAACGAAATTCGGGGGGAAGGCAAAACCAACACATACACGTGGAGAAAAAAAAAGCATTTATCCCACTCAATAAATTAAACAAATCCGCATAGCTTAAACCCCCCTTCTCGACCCCATTTATAAAAGCGATAAATATTTCACGTGCTACCAAGGCACTCAATGAACACCATCATCAACATCATCATCATCATCGTCGTAATCGTGGTCGTAATTTAACCCCCTTTAAGTGCTATAACTTCGAAAGATGTTTCTCCCTTTTTTTGTTTTGGCCAGTTGGTGTAGCTCGGCTTTTCGAATTCCAATTCTGCCCCGTGCCAGAGCACGCGCGGTGCGGTACGGAATTCGGGAGCTCAGGTTTGTGTAACCGAATTCCGACCCGATCACCTCCAGGAACGGAGAGCGTGATGCTGCTCGGCGTGAGATGCAAACTGTCATCCATCAAAATTTTAACCATCGTTCGGGGCGGCAGAATCGATGAAGAAAATTCCATCGTCCGTCGGCCTTAAAGGCAAAGCGCACCCACAGCATCACGAGCTGCGTTCGATGTGGATTGGCTCGCTGCCAGCGTGCTCACGCACGATCACGTACGATCGACGTTAATGGACAGCAGGGGCAGAACCGTAAAGAAGCTGTTGAACGCATCCGAAGAGATTTTTCGAAGCGATCTTTCACTGATCGCCGTGCGTAGAAGGAGCCAGTTCTTGCGCTAGCACAAAACCAGCACGCACACACTTTCCTGGTTCGTGACATCGTTAACATTAAGTTATCACATAAATAAATGTTGCTTACCTTTCGCCTCCGGTTCTTATTGGTTTCTTATTTGGCAATGTTTATCCAACATTAGACGTTTGTGACGCATTCGGTTCTAGATTCGTTCGTACGCTAATGCAGCTGTATCAGCTTAGTGAAATCTGTATCAAACTCCCACCGGGTTTACTTACTCTAAATTCTGACAATTTTTCTATTCAAAAATAAAAATCACTAAACTACATATTATGGCTTGCGTGCTCCTGTGCTTAACACAATGCACGAGTTACGTTAGTTTGACAAGCTGCTCCTCTAAACCGTTTCCACACGGCGAGCTCAAACCTTCGTCGTTCGCGTTATAGGAAGCGGACGAATGGTCACCCTTTCCCGTGCTGGGATTACCATTGACTGGGTTGGTGGTACCGGTATCGTTATTATTGTTATTGTGGTTGCTGTACGGAGTGTTGCCGCTGCCGTTGGTGGATGCACCGGCAGGCGTACCAGGTACGGTCAGGAGATGGTTGTTCCGCTGCGTCTGGGCGGGCGGAGGGCTAGGATTGCGGGACGAAACGCACGAAGCCGCCGTCGTGGTGGTGGTGGCGGTCGTTGTCGGCTCCACCAGCAATCGATGCTGCACCTTCGAACCGGTGGTTAGCTGCGTCGTGTCGGAGTTGGTACGGGTGCGCGAACGTTTCGGCATGACGCTGTTCTCTAGCTTCAGCTGTGCGTTCACCTCGGCCCGTGCCGCGCACGTGCAAGCCTTCAGGAAACTCTTCTTGAAGTTCTCACTCAGATATGCGTACAGGATCGGGTTGATGGCGGAGTTGATGTAGCCGAGGCAACCGACCAGCAGGAACAGTATCAGATCGAGCCTCGTACTGCACGTCTCAAAGTCGGACGTGATGAGGGCTACCTGCGATATCCAGTACGGTAGCCAGCAGAGGATGTACACGGTGATGACGGTAAGCACCAGCTTCGTTACCTTCCGATGGGAGCGTCGTTTGCCGCGCGACTTTCCCGTCGTTTTGGGGCCCACGTTCCGCAGCTTGCGTATCACCAGACAGTAGAACGTCATGATGAAGCAGAGCGGAATGACGAAGCCCAGTATGAGCGAGTACAGCGTGAACGTGTACCCGGGCAGATGGCCGTGCGTTTCGGGCCACAGTATCTGGCACGAGTAGGTATTGGGCTTCTGCTCTATCACGTCGGCGTAGATCATGATCGGTAGCATGATCAGGGCGGACGCAAGCCACGCCAGCAGGGACACGATGCGCGAAACCAGCGGCGTCCGGTACTTGGGCGACGAGATGTGATGGCAGATGGCGATGTACCGGTCGGCGGACATGATGAACAGGAAAATCGACGATGTGAACTGGGTGACGGAGGTGCTCACCATGTACGCCTTGCACATGGCACCGCCGAGCGTCCACCGCTTCATGTGCATGGTGGCAATCAGGAACGGTATCCCGATCAGGAAGCATTCGTCGGCGATTGCCAGATTTAATATGTACATGTTCGTAACGGTTTGCATGTTGGAAAACCGGAGCACCACGTAGATGACGAGCGTGTTGCCCAGCACGCCTACCAGGCAAACTACCGCGTACAGGAACATGAACAGATAGTAGGTGGTCGGCATGTCCGTCGGGGGACAGGTAAAGTTGCCCATGTACGTTTCGTTCGGCTCCCCATCCTCGAGGTAAAGGCCGAACGCCGATACGTTTTGCTCGGCCAATGAATCGTACTCTCCGAGGAGCAGGAATGACGTAGTATTTTCCTCATACATGGCGATGCCCGGTTATAGCTTCTGGGGTTGGGCGAACTTGCTGCTGACTTTCTAAAGTGCTTTTGCTTGGTGCGTCATTCTAAATTCACTCGCAGTGGTTGTCGTTCAATAAGCTTGACCTAACAAGCAGATAAGAAACGAGAAAGAAAATACCATTATTTTCACCAATATGTGAATAACTTTTTTTAAACGTTGATTGTAGTACAAATAAAGAAAACAAAAACTTCAACAAAGGACGTACCGAAATGGAAATGGCGAATCGCTTTATTGAAAGAACCCGTCCCCAAGGGAATTAAGATCTTCGGTAAAATATGCTCCGACCGTCTCCAAAGCCGTACGGTTAATGGTTTCCTAATTATTCTCCGGCAGAACCGCTAAAGCTTCTCCGGAATGTAGGCGTAGGCAGTGAGCGTCCTTGGAAACTTATGCATAATTGGGAAACCATAAGCTGATTGCTTTTGTCAGCCTTAAAGAGTTTCGGCAAGGCATTGTGATCGACACTCGATGGCTAGGCTTTCTATTGTTGTTTGCGCGAAGCAACAGCAATTGATAAAAGTGCCTACCACCACCTAACAAGTCCTAATGAATCTGATTATGAGTTGATTATTACCTGCCATTAAACGATTCCCATGCAGGGTTCTTTCATGTCCACAGTTTTGTGGTTAGCGAACGAAAAATGCTTTATTTGGAAAGGGGTTTTAGCATCCCTTCCCGAGGCGGCACCAGCGGACGAAACCCCCCATTGTTTGATGCTCTCAATTGCTACATCGTACCCATTCAGCCCCGGTTAGTCATCGAAATTAATTAGTTTCTCATTGTCTGTCCCATCCATGCGATTCACCGTTTTTCGCCACCCTGAGCTGTGGGACCGGCCGGTACGGTGCGCTCCTGGCGACTTGAGGTTAATTGGAGCCCTTTTCCCCCGTAAGCAATAGAACCGGACGTCCAGCTCGTAGCTTGCTCTGTGACGTGTGCGAGCTTACCGGCGAGCTTACCCGTTCCTGTACCATTGTAATGTTCTGCGGAACTAGCGGAAACAATTTGCTCGCTGCTCCACGGGCAGTGCAAATACACTCTCCGTAATGTAATATCTGCTGTTCTGACACGGTGACTGCAAGGTGGAACTCACTCTTTATTCATTCCTCATCCAGGCACAAGTGCCGTGGGACGGGATGTGACCATTACCTTCAAATCGGATTAAGTTGCAGTTTGAATGGCATTCTTCTAGCACACACACACACACGTGGGCAACATGTGCGGACCCCTGTTGAAGATGCAACAAAGAATCGGTGGAGTCGATTAATGGAATTGTTTGTTGATTGATGGTGTACATATACATTACTTCTTCATCCTACCCGTTTTTTGACGAGCAACTGGTGCGCCATTGTTGATTGTGGCGGAACTCGTGTTTATTCACAGTTTGCCCTGTACTTTCGTCCCGTGTTCTGGCGCTGGCGAAAACAAAACCTCAGCTGCAATTTTATTTGCTCCTTAAAAATAGACCTAAACCCCCCACGCTCGTGCCGGCTGCAATTGCCCACTGTCTTGCCCGACCGCGAGGCGTAAACAGTGTCTTCAGGCAGTGATAAACCTGACACGCCGTTTTGCTTCGCCCGTTGCCGCTGGCTCATATTGGCGCGTACGATACACTGACTATCTATCCCATCGTCATCGATCCAGCAAGAAACAAACAATTGAACCGCGACACAAATGCGCACCGATCGCTCGCAAATACTGTCTGAATCGGTTTTTACTAAAAATAACGCCCACTTCCGGCCGATCGGCTGATGACGGCGACCGTACAAGGGGGTTCGGGTCGGGATTTACATGCAATTTAAAATGATTACCGTTGCACCGTTAAATGGCCGGTCGGGAAATGGTCTTTCGAAACACGCAAGGATAATCAATCATAAATGGTAAATAATAGGTTGTGTTCGGTACGGAGCTACGGTGCTACGGTATCCTTTGCGGTCGTTTGCTATGCCCAGCGGCAACCCCTTGGGTACACATGGCGGCGCCCATTAATGGGGAAGGGCCGTGCATGTGAGTGCGTGTATGTAGATGCTCATTTGTGTGGGTTTGCGATTGGGATTGGGTGCCGCTGGTAACGATGTGGAACTGCGATTTTTCCTCCGCCCGTACGACCATCTGGCATATGAGATAGTATTACTTGGTCTGGTTTATGAGATACCAGCACCCGTAGCTCATTTGGCACGGAACGTGAACGGTTGCCCCACCCCCCCCCCCCCCCCCACCCCCCCACTTCTTACAGGGGTTTCAGACAAATTAGTGTCGCACGGGACGAGGAAGGTTCTTTTGCTCTCATCAATAAGCGATACGATTGCGGAAAACTGTGTTTTCTCTTATTAATAGTGCCTAACCATTCGTTCCGAAATGCTGTAACAAATTATTTTTAGCATGCGTCATCGAATCGGTCATCTGTCTACTATAACTGCGAATGATTCCGCGTAGATAAGAGCTTTTTCGTGATAAAGATTCGATTCTTGTGAGGAGGTATGTGAAACAGCATATTATTTACCAGTTAAAACAGGCAGGACTTTTTATTTAATTTACATTTAATAATAACGGCCCCATTAATATTAAAAATATGACGAGTTCTTAATTAGGCGAACTTTATTCCAAACGGTCCGGTGGTCGAGACAGTGCCGGCGCTGACCTAAACTCGGGAGAACCGGATATCGAATCGTGTGCATGTTGAATAATCTATGCAAAGATCAAGAAACACGTCCTTTCGTTACAAGTGGTCAGCCAGAAGTAGTTACAACTTTATTCTATCTTCTGTCAGCTGTCAGACTTGACATTTCCCATTTAACAAAAATAATATCGTGGCCGTGTTGCCAATACTTCAACAGTGCATACCTGTTACTGATTATTGAGGTACGGGTAAAGCAGGACAAGGAAGGCAATAAAGAGCAGTCCAAGAGACCTTTTCAGGTCGCATAGCTCAACCTTTTTGGCAATAACAGTGTGGCACTTACTTACATTTGTGATGGAATAGAAGATAGCATTTTCGTAATGTCCCATATGGCATTATACTCATAGATTCTGAAAGTCCGAGAAGCCCTACATCGCATACCGAAACGTACCACAATCTAAACAGTCCCACAACAAACATAGACAAACAGTCCCTCCGCACAGCTGCGACCTTCATCGAGCAATCGAAAAGTGAGAAAGCTTGTTTGTATGCCTATTCATATTTGTGCCAGGCTTTTAGTTGCTACTAATTTTGGCCACCGTTTGCATTGCGGGCCCCAGCACAGGGTGTGGGGTACTGGCCCGGACTGCGTTGTAGACGGCCGCCCGCCATTTCGTCGAAAACTTCATTGTCATTCAGCAATTTCATCACATTCCGCAGAAAATGGTCGTGATTCAATAAATCGATTACAAACATAGATCGGCTGACAGCAAATCGACTGTGACTCTACCAGCGCCAGCAGCAGCCGGCAAACAATGTGGAACTTCACAGCTACTGGACTGGAGCTTAAGTTTAGCTTTAACTTGGCAGCCCGTCGGTGGATGGGAAAATTCCATTTCGTTCAACAGTTTATCATAAGTTTTGAGGAAATTTTCAACAACCAACAACAAAAACAGAAATGGTAATAAAATGAGATTGCACACCGCTGGAGATTGCAACTGGACTACGAATGGCTGGCTGGCTGCTGCTAAACGCTTCGCAAATCAACTGTGACGGAACCGGTTTCGATAGCACTCATATTTTTATTGCCGATCGCGGGTAAAGTGGTTATTAAATATTTATGATATTTATGAGAAAATCGGTTTAGGTGCACACCGAAGAAAAGAAGGGGAAAGAAAACCACAACAAGATGCGTACACATCGAACGGTATTGGAAAGTTTTATCGACGAAAATCTTCAAATAGCTGAAGCAAATAAAAGAAACTTTCAAGCGAGACCACTTGAGCCGGTTGCTTATCGGTGTATAATTTTCTTCCAACCGGCGCGCGGGCGTTGCTAATTCCAGCAAGTGGGTGAACCGTCCGGGGGAAACATAAACATAAATTGCGTTCCACGTGTGGTGGTGGCTACATTTCGGGCGATGGAAAACACTCGTTACACGGACGCTTTTTCAAGTGTCCGAGGTAGGGTTCTACATCTGTCTTTCTATTCTTTTTTTTGGCCATCGTTGTCAGTCCCGATAGAATTTAATGCGGCGACACATAACACTGTACGCTTGCTCAAGCGTTCGTATCATCCAAACAATATTTTCCCATTTGGCTTGAATCAACGATGGATTGGACGAATACAGAAGCAAAAAAAAAAACGACACACACCAGCATTTCCGCAATGTTCGTTACACCGAACTGGGTCACGTGCAATCGATCCATCCAGCGCTGGTGACCGACCTACACCGATGATCCGGAATTGGCTTCCGGTGTGGCACGATTGTGCAACAGTCGCCTTATGTCACCCCGGGGCAAGATTTATGACACCGAACCTGTAAACCCGAGAAAATCCATAGTGCTGGCGTCACATTCCCACTTCGGCCCCCTCCCGGCCTCTCCCTTGCTCTCCCAACTGCTCCACTGCTTCACCTTCTGACGAGCTTCCCTACAGCCCTGCAATGCAATGCTCATAATTCCCTCGCTCGTACCGAACATCGCCCCATAATGCGCTCCTTCCCCTTGCGCGAACGTTATCAAGATCTGACCGGGGCAGAATGGCTTTTGCGGAGCCGCGCCATGCTTTCATTAAATTAAAACCGTAAAACCACCTGTTTCGGGATCCAGCTTAGGAACTTTAATTTTATCTTCCGGCGAAGATACTGAAGCGCGCGGAACCACGGGTTCCAGATATCCTCGGGACTGATGTTTACCTTCGGGCCGCCGCCATCCCATGGCGCCAGGCACTAATCGGTTTACCTTTACGGAAACAAACAATCTGTGCATACGGGGCAATGTCGGAAGCGTAACGATTGGTTCGCTTTCGACGCTGGTGGATCTGTTAATTAAAGGTTTTCCACGCTTCATTCAAGCGCTGTGTGTACAGGGGACACACCAGACACACAATCGTAGCCGGTTTGTGGATATTGTAACTCATTTTACTGCGCCCGCATTTTATCGGGGATGGTAGATAACAACAATATTGGATTGGTGAATCGTCCCATTACTTCTTGGCCTCGGTCCTTCGTGCCCCGAGAAGTATAAATGATTTAGAAGTTTTTATTAAACCTTCACGAGCCCGTTAATCTAATCCCTTTCGCTTTATAGCCACCCAACCACCACGGTGGGTATGATTGAAGGTCCTCGAACCAGGCGCCTAATCGTGCTCGATAAATTTCAAGCGTTTCTTAGATGATGTGCAATAAACCCAGAAGTTAACCTGTACAGATAGACTTCATGCTGTGCAAATGATCATGATCTTCATGAGTATGGCTCACCTGCTGCTTATTGTCGCTCGAAGCATTAAAATACTACCCGTGGTCATACTCAAATTTTATGATCTTTCCCAAATCAATTCGACACTCAACAAGGCGACTGTCGCACATATTTTCTGTCTACCATCCACCCGAAACGAGTTCGAGTGACCTGTCAGAAGACCGATTCCGATAGCGATCGGTGGCGTTACAGCGCGTGGCGCACCATCGACCCCCGTACTTAGTCACCGCGAATGGAAAATGTAAAATCTATTCTCAGATCCCAAACTGTCCCGACGTCCCGAACCGGAGACGAAACGCTATCTCATTAGCATATAGAAAATAAACATTACAATAACCATCCCGTGCCGCCACGCTGTCGTCCATTTTGACAACTGTCGACTCGGTCGGTGTGCGGATGTGCGCTTTTCTCGCCAGCGCACTCGGGCCGGGTGTGTACCCGCGCACGCACGTACACCGTGGAGGGGTGAGCACACAGTCATAGGTGGTTAGCAAAGTTGATTCGTATGATAGAGCCGACAAAAAAAAAGAAAAGAAATCCCCACAAACACGCAAATACGAAAAAAAAACACAGGGATGAAGAAACTAACGGTTGATGAAACGTCGGAAAATGTATCTCTCACCACCACCACCACCACCACCGAACTGTTTGGGCACATTGTCCGCGCTGGGTGTGGAGAGTAGTTGAGTGATGTTCATTTTGACGTTCCGCACTATTCATCAATGGTGCCTGGCCGTCCATGACGTCAGGTACGCTTGGTACGGACGACACACACACACACACAGTACCGGACATTTCAATTTATGATACACTTAACGCAATACTTACAGTAACGCAACAATCCACTGTAAGCTCTCCTGTCAGGACAGGCTAGGACACTGGTTCGATTGTGAAATGAAATGCAAACAAAATGGCCACGTCTTCGACAAGAAAATAGGACGAAACGAAACGAAAAAACTTACTGCACCCTATGTAAATATTGCAAAACGCTATTGATGGCACTTTTGCCGACACGCCACGCCACCACCGCACAAATTGTGCCACAAAACAAGCAAACAAACAAAAATGTTAATGAAAACCATCCATGACCCTTAATTACAACCATTCCCCAAACACACACTGCTATTTCGTAGGAAAAGCCGAACCGAGCAAGCACACACACACACACACCCCTCAGGTTCGTCTGAGCTGGCGAACCTTTCTGTTTTTTTGTCCCTCACTGTAGGCTTTTGTTTGCTTTGGTCTGTTCCTGATGATGATGATGATGGTGATGTTTATAACTAGCGTCGGTTCAACTTTTGTACCGTGGCTTGCTAAGGAAAAATGTGCCCGAAAAACTTCATGCATATTGCTGACAAAAGGGCGGCAAATACAATGCCAAGCCCTTTGGGCGGCCGCAGGAATGCCTAGGTGTGTTTTTTATTACTATTGAATTTCTATAGAGTTCGGGCAGGTCAAATGTTAGCCCGTAAAACAACCGTTCATAATCAACAGTGGAAAGAGTGTGCCAAACGTCCTACTGGCCTGGGTGTAGGGATGGTTTGGTTTACGGGCAACGTCCTTTAATTGGCACTCATAAACGTACAGCTGGGCCGAATTCAAAAATTATGTCGACCCACCATCCGCCTTTTTCACCAACAATTTTCTTCCGCTTAATAGACATTTGCCGTCGGTCTGTGGGGGCATGCTACTTCGTTACAGTAATTAATTAGGTTTCGATTGCAAAAAAAAACAAAAAACCGGGCTGATGAAGTTGACTTGCCGTTAAACAGAAGTTGATTTTCGAACATGGGGTGCATGGGGAGTATAAAATGTCATTATACTGACGATCCTGATCAATAGGCGTATCACAGGGGTTTCGAATCATGTAATCAAACTGAACTGGACCAAATCAGATCTTCACGATGCGGCAAAACTTTGGAGAAGATAGCGGAGCAGCAGCTCCACTCCTACCATCTCTTCATTGATTTTAAAGCCGCTTAAAACAGCATAGCCAGGGTAAAACTGTGCGACGCAAAGAGCTCTTTTGGAGTCCTGGCCAAGCTTACCAGGGTTGTAAGAATGACAATGGCCAACTGGAAATCTCTCAGGGCCCTTTGCTATCAGGCGCTAGAGAGAGCAATCCGCGACTCGGAGGTGGAAACTTCGGGGACCATCTTCTACGAGTCAATCCAGATCCTGGCATACGCTGATGACGTAGACATCATTGGTTTGAGGCTCTCCTATGTAACAGAAGTTTATGAAAGGATCAAACGTGTGGCACAGAACCTCGGATTGGAGATTAACGAGGCGAAAACCAAAATGATGGTGGCACCACCAGCGGCCCTGCTAACAAACACTGATTTACGCAGGGGTGATGTACAGATAGGTGACCGCACCTTCGAAGTCGTCCAAAACTTCACCTATCGGGGATCAAAAGTCAGCACCGACAACAACATTGATGTTGAGTTACGCGCACGGGTGCTGGCTGCCAACCGGTCATACTACAGCCTGAGGAAACTTCTTCACTCTAAATGCCAGTCGCGACGGACGAAGCTGGGACTGTACAGAATATTTACAGGCCCAGTACTTACATACGCCTCTGAGACATGGACTCTGTCCAAAACTGACGAAACCCTACTAGCCGCGTTCGAGAGGAAGATGCTCAAAAGGATTTTTAGCCCTGTATGTCCTTATACAATGCCGCTACAATGACGAGCTCTACGAGCTGTACGATGATCTCACCATCGGTGAGCTGGTCACGTCATGAGAATGATACCGGACGACCCAGCCCTTCAAATCCTTTTAGGCCCTCCACACGGACAGAGGAGGCGTGGTAGGCCCAAATTGAGATGGAGTGATGGCGTTGATGCGTTCGCCAGAACGGCCGGTTTAGCGGTGATGGTCTTTAAAACAACAGTTTGAAATAATTGTACAATAATTACCCAAAAATTCATATGCGAGTGGACAGTACATCATCTGTCCGTAATAATCAATAAATAATTAAATAAATTATCCAATTCTATGTTAATGATACGATGATGATTCGCTTTGTAAACAAACGATTCAATGACATTGTTCCAGATCGATAGAGTTGAACCATACACGACTGATCACAATAATTCCATATTAATTTCATAGTTCCAGACTATGACAATCTTCCCTATCTGTATGCAATATTCCATTGTATGATTGCAAAGGTCCACAGCTGGTTTGCAATATTCCACTATTTATTTGAAACATTCCCCTCTTATTAACCTATAAACCTATTTGTAAGTACTGCAAAGGGCCACTAAGGGTACTCAGTGGTTGCCGCCTTCCATACGGCAGGAATGATATCGAACCCCATCCGGATTGTTACATTGTAGCCAAAACTGACTCCGGCTTTCACGCGGCAGGACCGAGGCTCCCAAATCCATCAAATCCTGCCTCCCCGTACGCAGAGCTTACTTTCCAGGTAAGATCAAGTCACAGAAAGGTAGAAATTATAGGTCCTTTCATCATAGACCTTTCGAGGTTGTAGTGTTAAGAGAGTAGAAGAAGGCAAAACTGAATATCTAGTTACGGGAAAGCATGAGCAAGATATCCCAATACTTAAAGACGCTGTTGCTACAAAGAATAATAAGGAAGACTACTTAAAACCTAGACACTCGATATGGGTTGCAATCGTTGCTTGAGGTACTTGAAACACGTGTGAATAATAATACAAATGAGCTCGAATGATAGGCAGCAGTTAGGAGTGTTTCTGAGAGCGTAAAGAGGTGCTTACGGACAGATACTAAATATCCCATATATTTCAAAACACGAAACAAATGCTTCAAATTTGTGTGTTATTTTAGGAAACCAGTAAAACCTACGCTCAACCGTACTCGAGTACCTCCAACGCCGGTTGTTATGCTGATTGGTTGGTTGGCGCGTTCAAAGGGGCTGCACATTCCCGCCCGTGTAACGGTGGCAATAAAAGTTGAACAAGTCAAACACCTCGGCAAATCCAACGAAACAAACAAACGTGGAAATCTCTGGTTTCGGCCATCTCACAGCCAAACAACGCGCGCTGAAGCTTTCAATTATTCCGTACATAAACAGCTTCGCAAACACATTCCAGCTTCTATGGAGCACTGCCGAAAACCCCTACCGAAATGGGTCATTTGGGATGTTGCACAAACAAACAAAAAACGACACGCTCATACACAGAGAGAGAGAGAGAGAAGGAGAAAAAAGCAACAAATGTTCCACCGTGAGTATGCTGAATCTTCTCGCATCTGCAGTATATGAAACAAACGAGCGAAGCTTTTTGCTGCTCATCTACCGAACTGTTAATTTTACTTCGAGCTTCACAGCTAGCTACTCTGTTGGGCCAAACTAAATGAATGTTTGCTGTACGATGCATAAACAAAAACAAAAAAGAAATAACATAACAAAAAACAATATCTAGCCCTAAAGGAAGCGTCCGTGCTTCACTTTAGGCCGACGAACGTTGTGTCCGGCCCTTCTCTGCTCGAGCTTTTTTTGACTGTTGGAGTCAGCTTTGCATAGAGCTTCGTTCTTGCTTGCGCCTTATATCGCACCCTTGTCTGCTTAACACCAATTTCACTACGCACTTTCACGATAGTGAAACAATAAGACTCGAAAACAAAAAATTGTCTACATTAATTACCTTAATTGATAAAATGGTAAAATGGGATGTGTGTGCCACAGCCACAACGGTACCTGAGATGCTAGCGTCAAACTACGCGCAAGCATATGAAGCATGCTGTGCGCTGGTTTTGGGGCAATAAAAGCCAGACAAACCCCCCGCCTCCCGATAAGCCGTGGAAAGTGTGTTCCCAAAAGAGCGTCTGACATAAATTATGATTTATTGGTTCGAATTTCGGTCACTCCTCACGAGTCGGCTCCTTTGTGCCGGCACCACTGTGCAGGCTGTGGCTCTTTATGTCCTCAACTATGGAGGATGCTAAAATAATCGGCAAAATCATCGCAAAACAGTGCTTGTTTCTAGTAGCGAAACAAGTTGCAATAACTATGACAAATTGATAGCACACAAAAAGCGATGCCAAACGAAATGTGCATTCACACTATTACTTACAATACAATAGCATGGAAGATGTCGGAATTTGTTTGGCATTATCTTCGAAATGTGTGTGCCGTTTTTTTTTTGCTTCCTCGATCAACTTTCGTTCATTCTTCAAATTTCGGTGCCACTAAGATTGCTTTCTCCAAGTGTGCTCCACTGCGGGCGGCTTCAAATTCTGCGCCGACACGACACGAGCCGTACGGAAAGTATTTTCTTTGACGAAAAACTCCCATTACTGCTATGAGGCTCCTTGCCAGCCGAAGAGCCGTTCATGCTAAAGTGCAAAACCCATCGAATGACAAGCTTTTGGGGTCGGCTCAACATTGAACAGACGGACCCCCAACCCAGGAAGATGGTAGGTACAGTGTTCTGTGCCGCGCTTGAAAGACACACCTTAAAGAGCTTGTCGAGCATGTCGAATGGGGTGACCCACGAACGACGAGCATCATCATTCGTTTGTTGTCCGTCCGCACAAACGAATCGGTTGTTCGCACGCTGGAAGCTGCAAACATCATCATAGAACGTGCCACTATCTTTCGAGCAGCCCCATCTGGCTGTGCTGCTGCGTCCCGAACGAGAACGCTGCGCCTATCGCGCTCTTCACCATTTGTTATTTTTTTGTTCATCCAACGGGACGGGACCTCGAGAGCGGCAGGAGCCCATAAAGTAGATGTAACAACATAAGGAGTTCATGTTGAATATATTTTCTTCTGCACCATATTTCACTTTTTTAGCGCCGGGGGTTTGGGGGGTTTGTTTTGTTTTGTTTCCTAGCACGTAGCCGCCATAAAAAAATAGTTTGTAGTGCAAGCACACAAGAACAACGACTAACGACTTTAGTAATAGTGTAATGTAGTGGTCGTTTTTTGCTCGCTCTCTCTCTCTCTCTTTCAACATATCAATACTAAACTAACGCGCATCGGTCAGCAAAACCAATTTACAAGCAGCGTTTTCTCTTGGAAAGCTATAAATAACAATCGTTTGGTTAAATGGATGACTTCAAGTTGTGCGATTTTTTCGATATTTAAGTCAAAATTACATAGCATCTACATAATAGATGAACGAAACCCGGAAGCCCGCTAGAGCACAAAACACACACACAATAGGCAGATGTAGATAAAATACATTGATTAATGGCATCTTCTGTGTATCGCGAGCAATTGGAAGAGCCCTAATATTTCCCCATACAAATGACGGCCATTTGTTCATTTCTTGTCTCGTTTTTTCACACGCAAATGACACTCCCGGAGACACTCGGTACTGTGGTGACCCCTCACCCCACCAGTCAGACCATTCGGTCGCTGCCACGAGCGAGACCGGATTCGAAGCAAAAGTACGAAACAAACTTTAAATTTTCCATATGTTACCGAACGGAGTGGAGAACTAACTTTCCCAACCGGGCGACCGTACCCACTGCGTCCCCGTAAGGACACAAGCGAAGAGCAAGGAAGACGTGCTTAAAAGCATTCGTTGGTGGTGGTGAGGTTCGTGAGCTGGCTGGACAGTGCAACCGCGGCACTCGGTAGAATCGCCAGGACCAACACGGTGGCGACGTTTATGTGTCCCGCTTGCTGCACTTGCGTCAGATGCAGGGTGCACCCTCAGTGCAGTACCTACCGACCGCACGACCATTTCCCCCAGCTGGAGCCATTTTCCGCCCCAAAAAACTAGCTCGTAAGAAACAACGGGTAAGAAATTGGGTCACACTATGTTTACGTTGGGATGGTACGGAAACAATTTTACGATTATTACCGTAGCGCTGCGCACGAACGAGTTCCATTCGTGGCTCGCTCGCTGCTGCACACACACACACATTTCAAGTGCATCTTCTCGGGTCACTCGCGTATCTGGGCGCTTGTGTTTTTTTTTTTTTTAGTGTCGCCGACCAGCTGGCTGCATCACGTTTCGCACCCTCCGGTCGACACTCCCCCACCGGAAAGGAATTTGGATTAAAGCAAAAGAATTCTGCCCAGCACAGGTGTAAACCGTGGCCCGAATCCATTTCGTACGCACGCGAGCACACAAGCTGCTTACGGAATGTGCTTTCGGTATTTCGTGTGGCAGACAGCAGCTACGCGTCACTCACAGCAGCATCCGCCGGAGCGCAACTTGAAACGGTAAAATCGGACTGTGCTATTCTTTGCGACGTTTCAAGCAGCGTTTGCCACCATCTTGTGCCGACCTTGCAAGAAAGCAGCAAAACAAAACAACGAGCAAAAGGTAAAATGGAACCTGCCCGGATGAGAACGGGGAAAAAAAGAGGCACAAAAAATGTCCGCCTGTGTTTACGCGCGCGCGTGTCTGTGTGCAGAACATCTAAACAATTCCACATCCGCAGCACCTTTGCACGTTGCCATTTAGATTTGTGATCGTTAGCAAAAGGGCCAAGCAACGCTGGACATCTTACAACACATCAGGGTGATGGAGCCGCCTGGTAGTTGATGATTTTTTAACGAAGCGAGCGAAAGCTCTCACATTGGGTTCGTGGTTAACAGAACCTTTTATGGCCATTAGAAGAAAATAAACTCAACAAAAATGTTGATGTTTAAAATATTATTCAACGTGTAGAATTTAAACAATTTAATTGTTATGAAAAATCATTTAATCCACATAAAACCGGAGCAAATCTTCGCTCTGAATGTAGCCAAAGCCGTTTGTTATTTCATAGACAAGCTTTCACTCTCATGAAGAGATTATTTTAACAACAAAGGATACAAAGGATTTTGTAGGTGATTTCGATGAAAACTTTAAAGCATTGTAAAATAAAATTTAAAATAAATTTTATAAATTGAGACATAATTCTCTTTAGCGCTGCAATGTACGCTCACGGTACCGCATGATTAGCAGATTGACGATAACAACGTGACATACTAGGGAAGGAAAAACATATCTATTTTGCACGAGTTATATGTCTTCAAGGGGCGGTCCGGTGGCCGAGGCGACAGCGGCGCCGGCCTTGACACGGGGCAGGGCCGGGGTTCAAATCCAAACCGCCTCTCCGTTCGTAGGGCTGCCAGAAACAGAAAGCCAGAAATAGTAGGCCGAGACTTTTCGAGGTTGTAGTGCCAAGAAAGCAGAAAAAGATTCGTCTTCTAATTCTTATTTTCTTCGAATCAAATGTCACAGAGTTAAAATGGTGGAACTACTTTATTACTCGAAAGAAGCACCTAGACTGTTAAAGAACACTCAAACATCCCAGTTATCTTCTTCCTTGCCACTAAAACCTTGAAACGTCTCGACCTGCCATTTCTGGCTTTCTGAGACTTGATTTTACCCGTAGCAGGATAGTCAATCTAGATGGGATTTGAGTGCGATTCTGCCATGTGAAGACCGGAGCCGCTGTCGCCAGTTATAACACATAAAATAGACCCTGCTACTAAAAGAACTTCAATCAAGCTGAATGCTACTTCTTGACAATAACCTCATTTCACGTCATTAACTGCCAAAGCTTTATTCCCAAAAGCTTGGTTTGGAGGTTCTTTCGGCATCTATCAGCTGCATGGTATCCTACAACGACGGATTTCCGTCTTCGCCTCCCTCTATTTAAGAGGCTTAGTTTCACCATTGAAAAACTTCATAAGAACCCATTGATACTTAAAACTGGTAAAGAGGTGGAAGTCGTGAACATCACCATTAGAAATGATTGATAGCTGGCTGCTGGAATCAAGCACACATCATGTACGCTCTCATGAATTCTAAAAACTAATAAAAATCATATGAGGGAATTCTCATTCTTGGCACTAATATCACGGGAGCTTTCCATTTCTCTACTTTTTGCTATCCTTAGTTACATACTCGCGGAGGTCCGGTACTTCACACGGCAAGGTTCGGATTCAAATCCCATCCAGACCCTTTCTTCTCCGTGGGTAGGACTGACTGTCAGGCAGGACCGAGACCTTCCGAGGTTGTAGCGCCAAAAAAGCAGAAGTCAGATTCTCATCGGTCCTGTCGTGTTAGAAACCGGTGGCGTTTAATCATTGGTAAAGAACGGTACCCCGAAGAACGATACCCAACTACACAATTATTTGCCTCTCTGTTACAGCTGATCATATTTTAAATCAAGCAAGTCAATTCATGATTCAAACGTAGAACATCCTTTAAAGGCACGGCTTAAAGCACGGACTAAAAGCACCGGGCACCATGCCGATGTTAATATCCATATCCGGGCGTTCGCTCAATCAACTCAACATAATGCACGAAGATTATCACTCGCAATCTTCGACGATCTTCATCTACGGCAAGCCGGTAAGCTGTGCCTACCGTGAATCGACCACTCAAAATTGCTCACTTATTTTTAAGCCACCGGTTTCTCTCTCTCCGGTCGCCACAGAATGACACACACCACAATCGTGTACACGTGCTGAGCCGTGTGCGTTACGACGACACACCTGTAGCGGCAGTACCTACGACAGTATCATTCTGTCCTTGCCTTTGTCTGCTGCTGCGTAGCTGTGTGTGCTTCTCAGCTTCACTGTGGTATGTTCACTTCCCGTGGCGAACGGATTTCACCGATTTATGGCTGCCTAATGGCGATGACAACCGGTATCCGGTAATGGGTGGGTGCCTCCCGGGTGGCTTTTATAACTTTTCCGCCGAAGTATTCTTATCGATCAAATTGGAAATCGTACCAGCCACACACACACACACATCCACTGCCTTCGTACCGGTAAGCCTTGTGCTACCCGGTGTAGGCATAACAAAAGGACCTTTGGAATGTGAACGCGCGTCCAACGCAGGGGGGGGGGGGAGGATATCGTGACTTTTGCCGAGGGCTGCGTAGCAACGCACTTTGCTTGTCGATTTGAAAATATCTTTTACCGATTCACTCCGCGGAAGCACCACTGTTTCTGGGCTCGCCTGTACGCCGGAGTCACTTTGTTTAGATGCTTCGGGAAAGAGGCAGTTCCCGGTCCAGCACCTACGCTCCATTTCCATTTTCCCGCCCCAAGCGCGCTCCAGTGCCGATTTAATTTCGCGTTCGCTGATACGGATTGCAAATTGGAATTTCTTCCGATATGATACGGCAGCCAGCGCAAAAACACTGGTGGCTTCCCGGGTGTCTTTTCTCCCCGCGCCGACCGGTCCCAACTACTGCCGCTTCTTGCCTGCCAAAACTCCAGGGAAAGTGCCACCCGAACCATCGAACCGTGAAGCACGATCGCAAACGATTAGGCGCGCAGACTTGGCAGAAAAATATGCTGCTATCGTTAAAAACTCATAAATTTTCCATCGCCGGCACACATCGTAAATATTTTGCAAGAATACTCCCGTGATGGCTATTTATGTGTGTTATTGCGCTTGTTTGTGTGTTTTTTTTTGTGTGCGCTTCGCGTCCCTGTCCCTTTTCTTCCCCCTACTCCTTTTCTCCCTCCATCCACCACTTTCCCGCGTTTTTCACTTACTGTTGAGTTTTCGTTGCCATTTCACTTTCCAACCTGCAGCACTTTCCCATTTGACGCTCTCGTTCGCTCTCTCTCTCTCTCTCGCTCTTGCTTGGTAGTGCAATTCCATCCAAACTGCATCCCCACGGCTCGTTTAGTGTTTATTTTTATTCCTGTGGTGCCACGGTTTGCACGGCCAACGATCACGAAATGGCCGTTACAGACGATGAAAGCCGGCAAACAGTGACCCGGTGCCCGGTGGCAACATCACAACACTCGTGCAGGCGTAGGTGGCGGACAAACGGCATGTGCGTTTGTGTGTGTGTTGACATTGCAGCTGCAGCGCACTTGCTAATTATCTCTTCATTTTCCGTTCACAACATATACGCACGGGCGGTCGGAAGAAAAACTGTGTAACGCAAACGACCTAACGCCACATGTATCTTCCAGCACATAAGACCACACACGGAACGCACACAGGCTCGCACATACACACAGTAGCAAAACACTAACGGTACGCGCAACGATCCCGACGGGACCTTCGATAACGGTCAATTACCGTATACATTGTGGCTGTGTGACGGTAGGAAACCTGGTGCAGCTTCGCGGACGAAATGATACACTGTTTTGTTTGCTGCGCCACACCAAACACTGCCCGCATCTGATACAGTGGCGGTCAGCATGCACCACACATTCCACAAACTGCTGGCATTCGGGAAAGCCCCGCTTCCTACGGCGGCCCTTTGAATCTTTTAATGCTAATGCAACGCTGTACGCCACCTCGTCTCGTCCGTTACATCCCCCCCTCCCCTCCGCGGTGATCGAAAATTCCACTTCCAATTCCGTTTCCACACACTAACCGAGCGCTAAACTTTATCGACTGCCCCTGGCCCTGCCACCGGTGCCACTGTTTCAACAATCCGGAAGGAATGCTGCACCACGGTGCTATCCCATGCAAATATGCAACGGCCTGCAGTCGGTTGTAATATTCAGACAGACAATGCGTCTAATGTTGTTGCGTGCAACGAACTTCGGCGCACGTCTCGATTGTATGGCATCGAGCGCGGCGAGCTACTACACGTGGAACCGGTTCCGCTGACAGTGGAAATACGACTGCTCGTTTTGAACGCTATATCGGCCACCCATTTCCTCAACCGGCACTCAGTTTGCACGAGGTTGTGCTGAGTGCAGCAAGCGTCGGTTCACGTTCGGACCGGTCTGAACGAAGCGTGGAATTGAAATCTGACCATTCGTTTCAGAAACGTTTGAACAGAAATTCTTTGCACAAATTTGCATCAAGCTTTTATGAGGCAAAGTTGTACGAGATTTTTGTCAATTTGTCAAAATGAATCTCTAAAATGGTAGAAAAGCTTAATACGTTGACATCGTGGCACTCATTTTCCCGAACGTACACGAGTTTTTTGGTGAGTTACCTCCTAAGCGTAGAAAGATACTCAGTTCCATACTCAAGCTTCTTGTTCGTTCGACAATCAAACAAGTTCATTCAAATATTTTGAATAACATCATGGCAAACATGGGTAGGCATCATGCTCACCGTTGAATTATTAAACTAGCATAGACCTGCAAATCAACTGGATTGGCTATTTTAAAGAAAGCTTAAACTATTCCAATATTTTAGCTAAGAATAATTCAATTAAGCTAGTCAAAATTAAGCTACAGCTACAGCTTGTGACATGATTTCCACAACGCCGAATACTTAGGTATCGCGTTAATAAAATAATTGTGGTATTAAATTCATTATATGCTTGTAGCTTAATCTAAAGTACAGTAGCTATTCCCGAACGTCCTTTTGTAACACCGATTCTCACTAATTAAGGCTTTTTTCCTGTTGTCAAATCGAGAACACGCAAATAAATTTCGACAACGTAAATTTGTTTGAGCACGGTATACTTAATTTTATGTTTTTTTTTTAAGGAAAAGCTTACTTACTTATCAAGAGCGGTCTTGACCTGGTGCAAAAATCCTCGATACCACTCACGGGCTTGCGCCGTCGTATTCTTCTTCCTTGACACTTATACCTCGAAAGGGTTAGCCCTGCTATTTTCGGCTTCCTGTGACTTAATTTTGCCCCTAGCTGGATAATCAGTGCTGCGTACGGGAAGGCGGTGCAGCAGAGATTTGATCCCCGGTAGCTTCGGCCACAGGACCAGCACCGTCGTCTACCAATCCCGGCCGTTCTAGCGGATGCATCCACGGAACACCTCCATCTCCAGTTTGGACCTACAACACCTCCTCTGTCGATGACGGCCTTTACGCACTTTACGGGCTGTGTCGTTCGGTGTCATTCTCATGACATGATCAGCCCACCGGTGCAGACTGATGTTTGCTGGTTTCTTTGTCTCATTTTCTTCAATTTCTATTCGTGGATATAATATCAAATGCACGATATATCACACACTGATACAGCCCTCTTCGGGATTATTACGACACAGGAGGACAATGTACACGACATTTTCGAGCGGCGGGTGCTAAGGACTATCGTTTGAGCATTTATCCTGATCGTAACCAAAGCCCTTAAGGATGGTTAGGGCAAGTGAAGAGGATCCCGGACTCATATTCCACCAGGAAGCTGCTGAACCAACTAAGTATTAATTTCTTTATATGATTCCAATTTTTTTTGTAATGTAATTTTGTAATAAATAAAATAAATAAAAATAATATTCGATTTTTCGTACCCATGTTGGTCAAAGTGTTATGTGTGAATTATTTATATATAGTAATTTGAAAGGTTATTAAAATACTTCAAGTCCCAAAAATGGAATGGATACACGCGATATCAAAAATACTAAACATGAAGGTTGTCTTAAGCTCTTCTAGTTCGTTATTTTTATTTCGAAAACAAATGTTCGTATATGTAGTTCTGTTCACTACTGTAAAACCTAAAGTAGCATTTAAGTTTTAATCATGTACGCTGACTGTATCCCCCCCTACGCAGGACTGACCCGACAGCTGCAGGAAGAATCATGTCAAAGCACGCCCGAAGTGGCAGACATGAAAACTGAAGAAAAACTGAACGAGAATTAAAAAAACTATCGAAGAAAAACATTCACGTGTTTTTATTTACATTTCCATCAATGTACAAATGTGTTTGGTTCGATACAAAGTACGCTGGCAATTAGGTGTTGAAATCAAAGCAAAACCGATACCGATGAATGCCTCCTTATTTAAAACAAAAACATATTGTACAATAATTCAAACAAATTCATCGTATGCGTATATTTCATTGGATTTAATTTTCCGTTTTAACAATGCAACGTACAACAGCGACCGTACCTTACTCTTCTAATATGGTATTATGGAATCCTGAATTCGCAGACCTATTAACACCTGAAAGTAATTATAATGAAATAATCTGGCTGCCATGGTTTGCACGTAACCGATTTCCGGTAAAGCAATAAAATTGCATGGAGCAAACTACGACTCTTCTTCCGAAGTATTACCATCTACCGGCAGCAGCATAACGACTGGATGAGTGGTCTGATTTTGCAGAAAAGCTTTGCATGTTGTGTTCGCTTCTATCATGGTAGACAGCATTGTTTTATAGCTATCCAATTCGCTCAGCTGGCCTTCAATGTACTTTTGGTACCCTTCTTCTAATACCTGTAACGATCCGTGGCTCGTAAACTGTGCCTCGCGCTTTGACAAAATAAACCCATTGATGAAACACATCTGCACGTCAAGCAACATTTGCTCGGATGCTGTCGAGGCAGCCGCCGGCGGATCGTACTCCTCTACGCGATGGATCATGACGATGTGCTCGTACAGTGCTTTCAACTCCCTAAAGCTTTTGGTACAGTAATCGCAGTGGAATTTTAAAACATGGCTCGCTACATGCATACCCATGCGCAATTCATCATCGCACTTTTCAGCGCATGTGCCACAGATGTACTTCAGAATCTTGAGCTCATCCTCAGTCTCAGCGGTTAGCTTCTTGCCGAGCGTCAACGCCCATTGGATAAAGCTATCGTCGATGTGATCGTACGGAGATGCATACCTCTTGCTGATCGTGGTATGAAACTGTTGGAAGTGATGGCTGAAGTCCTTCTCATTGCCGGAACCGTTGAGATACGCGCAAAGACCACACTTCATGGGGTTCCAAAAGTCAAGGCATACGAACGTTTTGCCGTCGTGCTTTTTGTCGTGATGCATTCTTAGCGCCGCGTACGTATCCTGCTTGTCGCAGTAAAAGCAACGCGCAATACAGAACAACCGAAATCCGGTGAAGGAAGCTCCTGCCGCTTGTTTGGCCACACCGTCGGCATTTGAGTCACGGAGGAAGTTTCGGCTGACTGTACCGTGCACAATTCGAGCGTGCATGTGCAGTGACTTGTAGTGTTCGAAGCTGTTATCGCAAAAGATGCAACCATATTTGGTGCTGTTTATCCAGCGGCTCGTAATGTCTTTTTTTACAGCAACTCGCCTAGATGCACGGCGCTCCATGGACAGCACACTCATAACCGTGCTCGGTGACAGGCTTTGCAGTATTTCCGAATCTGTGGCTGTTGCATCATCAGGCTCGGCCGCACTGTCGCTTATTTCTTCCGTGGAATTTCCTACAGCGTTAGACGCTCCATCATCAGCGCCAATAGCGGAGCTATCTACGCACGGTTCATTACTTTCCGTTACAACATTCCCGGTTGCGCTCGAATCATGCATCAATTCCGTTGGCTGTTTACCGTTCTCGTTTTTCACCTTTGCCGTAAGCGGGATTTCGCTGCACGCCATTCTGCAATAGTTATGCTCTCGCAGCACCGGGCATTTGCGACGCAAGTTGTGTTCCGCCAGATCATCAAGATCGTCGTTTCCGAGCTCTGACACCGCATCTTCCCCATCGTCCCCATGATCACTTGCCGAGGACAAAGAAAATGACTCTATCACATCGTCGATGATTTGTAAATCACTCGAAGCGTCCGAGCCTGCAACCGAATCCGTGTCGTCATTGTTCGACGAGTTCTCTACCTCTGCCTCGTGATACATCTCTATCATTACCACGTCCTGATTGGGATGGTTCTCCTTAAAGTGCCGAATGCTTTTCTCCTTCGTTAACATGCGCATGTTGCACAGCGAACACATAAACCGTTCGCCCGGCAAATCATGCACATTCTGCATGTGTTCCATGACGGTTTGCCGGAAGGAAGATTTCAGCCGGCACACGTTGCACTCCCACTGCTCCGCCGATTCGCGCAACACTTTAATCTCGCACTTTGCCGAATGGAATGCGCTCTTGATTATGTGCGCGGCCACATTTTCAAACAGGTAGTGATAGTACGCACAGTTCCCGCAGGCGTACAAATTTTCCCCATGAAAGTACAGATGTTCGATAATCGATTCGAGGTTGGTGGTCCAATCTTTGAACATTTTGTTGCAATGCGCACAATTGTAGTAGCTGCGCTTGTTGTTGGGACACTCCTGCAAAAGATGCTTTTGAAAGGCCAGTTTACTAGTTTCGACCGCGCTGCACAGTCCACACTTGTACAGCAGGCTGAAGTGCGGTTTGTAAGTGTAGCTCTTCGCCGTGCGCTCCGTATATGTCCGCACTGGTCGTAACAGGGGTTTGCTCATCGCACTTGCACTGTGCGTGAGGTGATCGCCAAGTTTGATTGTATTCTGGATGCAGTTTCGCTTTTCCTCCGCAGTTATTGTGCCCGGCATCACGAGAATGATGTCCGACAGTATATCCATCTTTGCCGGATGGGCAAACGATAATTGAACGGAAGTGCAGGAATGGTGTTCATTCATGTGGGTAACAACGTTTGTTAGCAGAAAATGCTTATAACAGCACACAAAGCAGGCGTACTGGTTGAGGCTGTGTACCGAAAGGTGATACAGGTAGTTGCTTACGTTGTTCAACTGCAGCGCACAGTGGGTGCATACTATTGTTATCGGAGTTTCTATGGTCAAGATACCGTGGCCAGTTTTCATGTGCTGAAATAGTGCGTTGTGAGTCTCGAACCGCAGCGCACAAGTATTAATGCCGCACGCATTAATGTCCCGTGCTGTTATTTTAGTTTTGTTCATGCAGATGGACAATTGTCGGTAGTATAGATCCAAATCACCGGTATATTCTGTTAACCGGAAGCTTATCTGTTTCACCTTATACGTATCTTCGACGTAAGTGTTGCGTTTCGCATTAGCTGAGGATTGTGTGTGCTCTGAGTACGTCATGGTATGCTTCACAAGTTCGGCGCTGCTTTCCGTTGTTTTGCCTTCCACACTTTTTGCCCTTGCGGACGACGTAGTGAGAAATGTTGTGGGTTTTGTGTTGTGGCAGTTCGTGTTGTTTTCAGCCGTTCTTGATTGCCCTACTTCAACTGAATGTTCGCTTTCTCGTACATTGTTTTGTTCTGGCACTTTACTGAGTGTTACCATGCCGGCACCGCTATGCGGCATTTGTTTTGAGCTTTTCGACAGCGTTATATTCGAATTTTCACATAATTTTTGTATTGATCGATCTAACTTGGCTCGCTTAAATTTTGGTACGGTGAACGAATCGGCTGTTCCTCTGACGGAAACATTTCGGGCCGGAGCCATGCTTACACCTGCTCTTGCATCAGACAAAGTTTTGTCCATTTGTACGCTCGGCAACGTTTGCTGTGCGGTAAGGACCGCACCCTTATCGGTGAGCTTAATTCCACCATGAATATTGAGTATTTTTGGAATTAGTGGTTGTTCGCCTTGGACTTCCTTTGCACTTGTTTTAGAATTAATGGTATCAGCGTTCTCGGTTTGGAAACCACTGTCCAGACTTTTCACATACTCAGCAGGAACTATTTCTCTTAAATCTAGCAAATACTTTCTCTTCGGTAGATGCGAATCCTGTGCGGGGGGAAAACAAAACAAAAAAACAGTAGTTAAAATTGGATTGAAGTGCATAAAGTATGCTTTTAACATTTTCCTACCATTGCTTCCCGTCTCTTGGAACAAAACATTGGTTTAGAAGCATGCACATTGCCTAGATGGCGTTGCATCATTTGCTTGATGTTGCAGGCATAGTCGCAATACAGACACTCGTAAGTCCCAATATAATGGGTGAGCAAATGTGATGCGGCATTATCCTTCATGATTTTCTTCTGACACCAACAGCACGATACCGTTGTTCCCTGATGCACCGTTTTGATGTGCTGTATGTAGTATGATATGGCCAGAAAATGCTGATTGCATACTGTCGCAGTATCAGCAAAGCGGGATTAGTTCAATTTCGTTACCAACTACTGTCCAATCAAAATTTTCCTACACAATACATACCGGTACACTTCAACAGCTTTTGACGCACTTTTCCTCTGACGGCAGCGTTCATGTAGTCAACTCCAACTATCTCGTGATGCAGTGCAAGCTCTATGATCGACTTGGCAGCGCTCCGATCTTCGCTGTGGTATATTTTTTGGTGATTAAAAACATTTGCGGCGTCCAACGCGCGATAAAAACAATAGCTGCACTGGTAACGGCACTGTCCGTGTACCAGTTTTATGTGCGCAATCAGTTCATTTATCGCAGGGAATGTTGCAACACAGTAAGCGCATCTTAAAATGTCCACCAGATCTTCATGGTTCTGCAGATGGACTACCATGGCACAAGTGTCATTCGTAGTAAAACTACAATAGCTTCCCATGCACTTGTACAGCTGCGTTAAGGACTCGCCATCGAGCATTGGGCTGCACCAATCCCAACATTTCGTCATCGGTTCTTTGGTCCAGGGTTTAAGTACGTTTTTAATATGCTGTGCTTCGGTCTGTGCTTGTTGTAATGCCATCGTTACGATACAGGTTTCAGTCCGGTGAAGCTGTATAACAATATCTGAAACAAACGATAAGTTTGGTGGTTTAAGTATTTTTTTATTTTACTATTATGAGTTATTCTGATCCCAAGCAATACGGCCAAGGCCGTCCTTCACGAAATAAAAAAAAAATCCCCATTCCAGTACCATCGTGTCAGCACCTGGACCCCTTGCCAGTATTCGATGAAGTGAATTCCATTAAATTGAATATCCTATCATTATGTTTCTTCTGCGTTGAGGAAATATACCATATTTTATTTCGTTTGTCTAGTGTTATTTTTTATGTTTTTAAACCGTTAGTCCAGTACAAATATTCTCTCACATCACTTGAACCTTTTAATATTTTTTTAATATTCCGTTGTTAGCGATGCAGTACAATTAACACAAGCAAAGTCATTGATAATTGTGAAATAATCCTGGAAGAACTGTGACATGTCGCTAACGCCACTGTACGTGCCGCAATTTATGCAAAAAGTTCCATCGGCCCATACTTCGTTAAAGACGTTAACAACACTACAATCAATAGCCAAATATAAGTGATATCCGGATTTATCGGGGAGCCTTGCACAAGCATTGGTTAGTTGCAAAAAGCGTTTCAACGAATTAGTTCGCTCGTGACATTTTCCAAAAAAGATTTTCGAGATAAAACATTTTTATGATACACTAACAACGTGAAAACAATTAAAGTCCAATGAACATTGAGAAATTGCTACGATTGAAGCTAATATATTTTAAAATCTTGATAAAACTTTTAAACCAACCTAATAAACCAAAACTTGAGTATACAAGATGGCGAGGCTACTGATCACTAAGGCTCAGATGGCGCTGCAAAAAGGACAAACGCTTATTTTTAAAACCCAAAATATTTGTCCAAAGTTTCTTTAACGACAGATTCGTTCAACGAATTAAACGAAACGAACGAAAGTTAAACGCATCGAAAAAAAGGGTTCAATGTCTGTTGAATATACAGAACTCGCAATAGAAAAATGTTGGCAGTTCCTGAAATAACTATAGCAATCTATAATAACTATCCAACCTTCGAGTAGGAAGTGCACAGGAAAATCACAAATTATAACTAAAATATGTTTTGTACCGGAATAACTATACATTTTAAGTAAAGATTCTCCGCCAACACATGACAACAAATGGTTTTTACAAAAAAAAGCAAATATAGATTAACAAATATAAGGTTAAACATTACTGTCATTTCTGCCGCACTCAGACACGAAATAGAATCGAATATCTATAGAATACAAAATAGAATTCAAAACAAGATAAAACACAAAGAACAAGACAAAACTAATAGCTGAAATTCAAAATAGACAGGACGCAATAAAACAGACAATAGAAAAGAAAAAAAATTAAAAACAGAGAAAGTAGTAACTCCCAAAAACAAATAATAAAATATCAAAATATCAAAAAACAAAAAACAAGAACAGATAGGAAAAAAAACACAAAAGCATCAAATACAAACCAAACCAAAATCAACTTAAAAACATAGCAAAGAAACAAAGGAAACAGCATAAACATTGGAACAATCAATAAAGAAAAGAGAAAACAGAAAAACAAGAGAAATGGACATATCAGTCCTCTCTTTTTCACACACAAGGAAGTTTGCTTCTGAGTATGAAATGCCTACTCATTTCATAGGAGGATACAATCTACACACTAAAGAAGAAGAAGAAGAAGAAGAAGAAGAAGAAAAAGAAGAAGAAGCCCGATGGTATAGTAAGCGCCTGTCTTTCACACGGCAGGAATAACGTATCCCATCCGAACCATGACTCCGAAAAACTGAATTTCCAGTTACCAAGTCAAGGAATAGTATTTTTGAGTTCAAATAACAAATGTATTCATGTGTTCAACAAACAATCAAAGCTAGCAGCCAACAAACAAAAATTGTTTCACGAATCGCACATTTAGTTTCAAACATGGAGATTCTTGTTATGGGCTTTAAAAAAAGTCAAATCGATCCACATCGTTTAAGTATTTAAAAATGCAAGAAGGAGACAATTATCACACCATATAAAAATATCGACACCATAAATTTGATGTCTTATTTCGTTATTCAAACTCTTTCTGTCGCGATTGTCACATATATTTAGTTTAATATAATCACACGTCCGCAAGACCCTACTCCTTCGTCCCTTTCTCCTAATCATTGGTCCGGTTTCATTTTCCAGAAGCCACAAAAAAAAATCGAGATCCACCTTCAGGTCTGAGCTTATTATTCTGCATGGCCATTGGTCTTATCATTATTGCATAGCCATTAAAATTCATCTAGTATGGTTCTTATATTGCCAGATAAGCATAAACGATCCATCTAGTTTCGCATGCTTCCCAACAAGCCACACAGAGGTATTAAAGTCGATGCACCCTTTACTCTTCCTTCCTATTTTTTGCTTTAACCTCGGCCTGCCATTTCTGGCTTCCGTGACCTAATTTAAAGCGTCGCTTGATTCTCAGTCCTGCGTTCGGTAAGATGATCCGGTCGGGATTTGATATTCTGTTCTGCCTTGTAAAAATCAACTCCCCGCCATCTTTACACCTTCTTGACTTAACGAGCTGCAAAGTTATGCCGGTTTTTTTACTTATTCTTACTACGCAATCTTATAGATAGATAGATCCTTGCTACGAGAGAACGGTTCGTAGGCTTTACTAACAATCCTAATAAATTCTGCAGGATCAGCAGATGAAACATCATCAATATTCCATCACTTTCTCCTTTACTATCCTCAAAGTAGAACCCAGAGAGGTTTAATTTTAGCTCAAGAAGCCCTCAAGGTCGTTATTATTGATACAAGATTAGAAACTTTCTTTTGAGCCACATAACAACTCAGTCCTCGAGCGGGCCAGCAAATTATTGGGCCTCATCACCCGAATGGCACCTAAGGTCCGTGAACCGCTGTGCTTGAGGGCGTTGTTTTGCTGCTGAGTCTGTCCTATTTTGGACTACGCCAGCGTCGTTTGGTCCCCAGCAGGTGTCACCTGTTTGGATAGGTTGGAGATAGTACAGCGGAAGTTTACTAGAATCGCCATAAGGCGCTTCCTAAACGACCCCAGTGCTGCTTCTCCTCCATACTCGGTGCGGTGCAGTTGCTGGAACTGATCGGCTTAAAAGATCGTCATTGTCAGGCGCACAGGCTATTTATTGCCAACATTGACTCCTCTACCCTCCTGGCAGCCATTCCCATTTATGTCGCATCCTACCGCTTGCGCATTCGCCCTCCACTTCTCATCCCATTGCGACCCTTGTTGTTGTCCGCTTTTGATTCCGTTTCCCTTGTTATTGCTTGTGTTTGATACCAGCTTTAAAAAAGTTAATTTTCTTACGCCAATTCGCCTATGGCTTGTTGTTAAAGCCTTATAAAAAAAATTGTTTCCGATTCTCACAAATGCTACCACGAAACACTGAAACTTTTGAACACACTTCCACCAATTTTTGTGAAATTTAATTCCAATGAAAACATAGTTTTGAATGCATTTAATCTTAACTAGAGCTTATTTTTCTTTTCCTATTGAAAGAAAGTTGAATGGCTCTGAAAAACAATGTGTTTGATTGACAACCACTGCATTAATAGCTGCTGTTGAAATGTCAAATCCTTCGAGTAAATGAAAAAAATGACAGACCTTCAATGACGTTCCAGAATGGACCGCCCCCATAGCATAGTTGTTCACCGTTCTCAAAACATACCTGTTACGTGCAGGAAAACACCTTTCTCGATAACACTGCACAATTTTCTAACGTAGGAACTTATTTAGCGGCAAAAAATCACTCGCAAACGCTTAACCACAACAATAATGCACCGTCTACTATCGAGAACGCAGCCAGCGATGGAGCGTGCGCATCTAGCCTTCTCGATGTTTGTGTTGACAACTAATGTCAAACAACTGACGTTCTTTGTGCGTCTGTCATGTTTCTGCTGAGTACTGGGAATATTCCACGGCTGGCGTTATTTTTTATTTAAGTTGCTGTAAAAATCGTTTTGTTGATATTAAAAGAATGAGTTTGCTCCTATTATTTCCTTCGCATGAGTATTTTTATCTAAGAGGTATTATTATCGTTATTATAATGAGAATGGATACTTACCATTACCGAACTCTTCAAACTGGTGTGTTAAATAGCTCACGTGACATTAAAAATGTAAGGTTAACATTTTTTGAGAAAAGGGTGGACGTTACAGGGCAATCTAATAATGTATTCCATTGATTTTTCTGAAATGTGCCAGCTAGTTTCGTTCAATCTCACACGTACTCGATGGTTTATATTTCAATCTATATTATTTTTAAACAAAACCAGCAAACAGCATGAAGCGAAACTACAACAGAACAGAGTGTACGCTTTGATGTCTACCATGTGAGAAGTTAGGTACGTTTTATTTTTCATTAACTACATCCATCTCATAACTTAAACCCTGAATGTATTGCAACCACACCGAAGGTCAAATTTTCATACTGAACACACTTGAAGCCAGCGTTTTCAATCATCAATTTAAATTCCTGCTGTGGTGGAAACTTTCGGATGCTCTCAACCAAGTACTGATATGGCTGCCATTGGTTTGCCAATATTTGGCCCATCGGAGGAATTACTTGAAACGAGTATTGATCGTACACCCTAGAAAGAGAATAAAACTATCAGAATCGGATATTTTCGCAAAAAATTATCCGAATATTACCATTTCAGGTACTCGTTGCTGACATGGCTGAACTCAAGGCACATGAAACGCCCGCCTGGTTTAAGAACACGGTAAGCCTCAGCTAGCACCTGCATAAAGTGACAAAACCAATAATAGTAACTTCCGCTCTTCTTGATCCTATAATTAAAATACATACCCGATCGATATGGGTACAATTTCTGATTCCAAACGCAATTGTGTATACGCTAAACGAAGAATCGTCGAAAGGTAATTTCTCAGCATCTGCACAAACCCATTCAATCGTATCGCCGGCAGTTGGCAGGTTCAACCTAGCAATATGGAGAACAATTTAGAAATGTTTCAGAAACACCCGCACCATTAATATGTACGTACTTTTCCCAGCGTTTTTGACCAACATCGAGCATGTTTTGGTTGATGTCACAAACCGTAACATGACTCGGTTTTCGGTCGTCCGCTGGAAGTTTTTGTAAATATTTCATGTAGCGAAATGAAATATCTCCCGTACCGCCGGCCATATCGAGAAGCCTTATTCCATTTCCGACGGGTGATAACCGTTCCATAAAGATATCTTTCCATATTCGGTGAACGCCCATGGACATAGCATCGTTCATCAAATCGTACGATGCCGCAACCTCTTCAAACACTTTGTGCACTTTTTTCCATTTTTCATCTTCTTTTACCGTTTGGAATCCAAAATGTGTTTCCGAATCGTTCTGCTTTGTGTGATCTATAGTTTCTTCCTTAGCATTGCTAGAATACCGAACCGGTGTAAGCCTGTATAGTTGTCGATAGTGCGCAATTCTTCGTAACAGCGACATTTTGCAGACTTTAATTTATCTGCGGTGTGTTTACGGCACGGTTTATTTTGGTAACTGTCATGCTGCTTAGCTCATCAGGCCGCGTATACACGTACCGTTGTAACATCACTTTGACAAGAGCATGAAAACGCTTCGTGTTGTAAACAAACGCTTCGGATGTGCTCATCCGTTTCGTGCACAACTATTTTTTTTTTAAACATATGATCCAGGAATTACGATACGAGATCCTGCATTCATTTGAATTGATTCATACGATGTTTAGACTTGGTTTTAGTCATTCCGCCATATATTCAGATCATCTTCAATTGCCCTGTTATGAGTTTCAACCTCATTAAAAGGGGCACAGCCCGCCTTTTCGGATGCAGTGCAAGTCATTGCAGAATTACCAAACACTCCGGTACGAGACCTTTTGCGGAACGCAGATAAGGGCTATCATTGAATATCGAACGAATGGATTGTTAGTGTGATTCCCTTCCTTCAATTCCTACACTCTAGATTTCCACTATTTGTTTTGTACCTCACTTGTACGAATCGATGAATGGAAGTAGATATGTGTGAGTATGGATGAAGATGAAGTTATGTGTGAGTATGGACCAGTGGTGGGTTAAGATATTTGGAGGCCCCGAGCGGAATGGCAGTTGAGGCCCCTCCAATTGTGATATTAGAGGGAAACAATAGGATTTCCCTCACCGATGCGGCCTCAAGCAGCCGCTCCTTCCACTCCTAGGTTGATCCGCCATTGGTATGAACCCTCTTCAAAATAAAAGGAACAGTATGAACATGAAACGCAACCGAGTAAACAAGGAATATGGAAACCGGGTAAGACTCACGATACGATCAGAACTTGGAAACATTGGAAATAACAACAACATTTGGAAAACTATTATTGGAACTTGACTACTGGAACACCCTAACATGTCTAACTGAATACAATTGTGATGGCTCCAGTTTATTGACCCACAGCGATGAAACATAACACTGTTTTTAGACCCCTTGGAACAGGTCCCTTGTACTAAGCCCCTTGGCATAGGACTACGCCCTTTTGAGCATGCACTCAGGTCCCTTACACTAATTCCTTTGAGCTAGGCCCCCTGCCCCTTAGCCTAATCCAAGAAGTTTATTCCAAGAGGCCTAGCCCTAGGGACATTATCCCTTACTCTCCTTGAATATTTCTTTTTCCATATGTTGAGATCAGGGTAATGGCTATTTTGTGACAGTGCAAGTGAGAACCGAGCACTACTGAAAAACCCCGTGATATAGACGCGATGGACATTAAGTTCGAAATCCCTCCTCGGTGAGCGCAGCCGAGCACAAGTAGCAGACAGACGGGTATCAAAATGAAATAAGTGTTTGCCATTAGACACTGCAGCTACATGAAGCTAGTCCCCTTTAGCTTACTTACTTACTTACTTACTTACTTATGATTTTAGGGGAAACTTTATTAGAAAATGTTGGAAAAAGGAAAGAGTATAGGCTGCCAACATTTTTTTTTATAGGACTAGGCTAAGTTCCTTATGTAGGTACTGAACGTGGCCGAACGTGTAATACTACGCATAGCCCATGAGACACAGTAAATTAAATCCTTTTCTGCACTTCTCTTCGTCTTCCTTGGCATTACTACCTTTGAGAGGTCTAGGCCTGCCATTCCTGTCTCTCTGTGACTTGATTCTACCCGTAGCAAAGTAGTCAGCTCTATGTACGGGGTGGCGGTCTGGATGGGATTTGAGCCCCGGTCCTGTCGTGTGAAAACCAGCGCCGTTATCGCCTCTGCTACCGGACCGCCCCCCTTTCTACACAGCTTCTACCCTTGTTTTAAATATATTAAACTTCATTCTATAAATGATAAAAAGGAGGTTTCGAAGACAAAATGGAAAGAATATAGCGTAGATTATCTGTAAAGTACTTAAGCTAAATAAAAAAAACTATCACGATAAACCTTGATAGCTTTCTAGCGTACAATTGCGTGCGTACGATGATGTGTGTTTGTGTGTTAGATCTTCCCAAGCTTTCATTCAAACCTGCGGCGCTTTCCCAAGCGTTTCGTATAGATGTCATGCGCAAGCAGAGCTTTTCAATATGTTTTTCAACGACCCTGAACATGGCCAAAGATTCTCACCAAAAGCTTTGCCTTGTTTATCGCATTTCCCCCTTTCGTCCTTCGCGAGCGAGGAAATCGTTCCACGGGCACGGGCTTGCTGACTAGCTGGCAATTGTTTTCGTTTTCCACAGCCACGATCTCCAGGCAAGAGCATGCACGAGAGCGACGCTGACGGTACGTTCTCGGATAATCGGGAGCGAGAGAAAAATCTGTGTTTAGTGGCAATTGAGCGTCCCGTGTTCTGGTGGTTACGTGCGATAAATGTGTAGCACAGCTAGTCAGCCAGAATATTCGTCGCGAGTAGTCGTAGTGCTAGAATTGTGTGCTGTGCCAGGTAGTATATCTAGTGTGCTTTAATCGTTCAATCGACGGGTTTTTGGGGTTTTAGTGTACCGAGCAGCCAGGCCTAACCGTTTGTAGCCGCCTAATGAACCACGCTTCGTTATATGCTTTCACCAAGCGAATATAGTCCTAAATAAGACGGTGCGTAAGCGGATCCCAACGCAGGAAAGGAAAAGCGGAGCCCATAAAATTGACGAAGCTTGCAATCCTGTCGGGTCAGATTTGACGTGAGAGGTGAGAGCGCTGACACGCGATGATTTTCAATCAGATAAGAAAATTGATTTTTATAATTGAATGAGTATTGGACCGAAAATAGCCTAGACGAGGATGTTGGGCCTCAACAGTTTGTACGTAGCTAGGGCAAAACTTGCTTTAACATTCCCGGCCCGGACACGGGAGAGAGGTATCGCTTGCGAATGATAGCAGAGATAAGCAAATGTGCAGGAGAGTGCTACAGTGGTAGATAATCTGGCGCACTTACGCGAACAGAGGTCGACTGTTGTGCATAAACCGTTTCTCACGCGCGCTGCTGCAGCAACCCGTGCATCAGGTGCATCGCACTCACACGACTCTCATATCACAAAAATGAACAGGTAGTTGTGAGTGTGAGTGTAAAACGGAGAGTGTGTGTTGTGTACTACAGACGCCTGTTTTCTTTCTAACTCACGACGGTTGTTTAACGAGCCAATAGTGGATTGCGACCGAAAGCGCGAACGAGACGGCGATAGCAATTTTCGTATGAATGAAAAAAAAAACACGAGGTGGAAAGCAAAAAAGAAAAGCTTAAAACCAAAACAAATGCACTGTCGCTATCTGCCCGCTATCCCTGGGACATGCATGCAAGTAATCAGCCCGCGAGCCCATCTGCTTGGGTCCACCAACAGCCGTGCCGTGTTCGAAGTGGGAGGCTCGATAACGAAAACCGGTCCAGTGTTGCAGCCTCCGGCCAGTGGTATGGCCAGGCAAAAGGGAGATAATTTCTCCCTCGTTTCCCCTTCCGAGAGTCGCTGGCATATGATGTCCAAGCGTTACCAAGGCTAGGCTGGACACACACATTGGGGATGAAGAAATAGCCCAGCGTTGAGCAAAACATGAAAGCATGCATCTGGAGCAATAGTGTAGCCTAGGTCAAGGACAATGTGGAATGTGCGTATGTGAGGACGGTGTGCTGTGAAGGCTCGGTCCTGGATGTAATTTCCCTTTTTCCGGTTAGTCTTACGCCTAACATCAATTAACTATTCTTGCAAAATTTATGAAGGGATTAATTTTCGAAGACATGAGTGCAAATGGTGGACGTGGGTTAAGATGTTACAAAGGCCGCTAAGTAACTACGGCATTTAAATAAAACCTTGTGAAAGTGACCAAGATAAGTATGCAATGTTATGCTTCTTCTTCTTCCTTGGCACTACAACCTCTAGAGGTCTCGGCCTGCCATTTCTGGCTTTCTGTGACTTAATTTTACCCGTAGTAAAGTAGTCAGCCTTACCTACGAGGAGGCGGTCTAGATGGGATTTGAACCCCGGCCTTGCCGTGTGAAGACCGGCGCCGCTGTCGCCTCGGCCATCGAACCGCCCCAATGTTATGCTTACTACACCAAAAACCCAACCATCTGACCCATTAGGCAAATAGTATCTCGCGCCAACAGTAACGTTAATTGATGAGTGCGCACCCTTTACCTGGCATGATTCCATGCGTATATATATAGCTATTGTTTTCGCTCTCCCCCTTCTTCCAGCTTTTAAAACTTGCCCCCCTACATACACAACCATTCATTCATCTCGGCTAGTCTAGGGCAGCTCTGCTTCGCAGCTCATTCCGTCACAATGCGCGTGGAAATGAATCTCGACGTTCAGCACTGTCACGATGACATCGGTACCAAAATAGCAGAATTTAAGCAAGATTCGGAAAAAATGAACGACCTGAATCTGTTCCTCGACAGTGTGCTGGAGGAGGCGCAACAAAATGCGGAAATAAAACTGCAAAGCAAACTGGTAAGCCTGCCTGCTGCATGCCGCTAATGGATTGGAAAATTGCTTAGAGTAATTGCACGATAACCCACTGTTTTCTTTAACGCTTTTCTCCCACAGGACGAAGAACGACCTAAAAATGGTGAGTAACTGTCATACACGTTAAGCGAAGCGTTGGGCTGTCGTTTGTCTTACGCGTGCAATTATAACACTCGCAAAGTCTGGCCAGAACTGGCAAGTATCGGTTTAATTACTAAGCCGCCCGGAGTGCAATCAATGAAGTGGTGTTTAGTGTCATGATTCAACGCATGCAATGGCAACGGGTCATTATTATTACACCCCCGGCTTGTACGAGCAATCGTATAAAGGCGAAAGCTCTACGGTACGGGGATAAAGTTTCCCGGTCCAAATCATGCCCGATAGACGCTGGTTTGTGTTCGCAGTTCGTACGATGCTGTTTGTAGCATGAACAAAGTGGGGTTTGTGGTGACATTGTGTGCTCAGTTTTTGGTCCAACATGCGCATGGAGCTGTAAGTATTTCCAACCGGCGGAAAAAAAACAACACAAGAATGGAAAACTCACTGGCGTATTTGTTTCGCGCGCAGATGACTATGAAGCAACTGACTAACTCGATGGACATGATGCGTTCAGCCTGTGCTCCTAAATTTAAAATTGAAGAAGGTTAGTGGCTGTGGAATGAGGTTTTCTATGTTAATCCTCGCAAAAAGTTAATCGTTTATTTGTTTTTTGCCCTCTACTCACTGTGGCTCAAAAGCGGATCTGCATGGGTTAAGGAAATCCGTTTTTCCTGCCGATCCTGATAAAGATCTAAAGTGTTACACCATGTGCATTGCCCAGATGGCGGGAACTGTAAGTATGCCATTCGATTTGGTGCAAGTCAAAGATTGCAAACAGTGTTGGCTAACAATGGCTGGTTTGATTTTGCCAGATGACGAAGAAAGGCGAAATCAGCTTCTCCAAAACAATGGCCCAAATTGAGGCGATGCTTCCGCCCGAGCTGAAAACGATGGCAAAGGAAGCATTAAGCCACTGCAAAGACACACGTACGTCTCGAGCCGTGATCAAGTGGGGGAGCGTTCCACCCAACCACCAGCTGGGAGCGTTAACAAATGGTATTCTGACTTTTGCAGAGGCTTCCTACAAGGATCCATGTGATAAGACATACTTTTCTGCAAAATGTGCTGCCGACTTTAGCCCCGATACCTTCATGTTCCCATGAGAATAACGCCAAGGAAATGGATACCGATGTTACTGGAACGATACCGATGGAATTGCTTTTAATAATGCTCCGATTCTACTGAACTCTTATTGGCTGATGTCTTTGATGGGGATGTTCTTTACGTTTAGATTGCACAACTTACACGGTTTGGAGTTAAGCTCTTTGTAGGATCAGACAATAAAGATATACCAAAGATGTATTAAGCATCGATTATTATTACATTCGGGACTCATTATTATTGGGCGAGAGGTAGCAAGGAACGGCTTGTGAATGGCCTTTCCCTTTCGCAACAATTAACAAACGTATGCTTATCAATAATTTCTTCACTTTACACCGCAGGCAACAAGCTTCTTACTGGCATCAAGCAACACAGAATGGTGACACGCACCAGAGGGATTGTTTTACGAATTTTCGAAGCAATTTGCAACTGTACAAACTCCGCCACCATTCCAGGGCAACGGCCAGCGACAGCACCGGCCAACGTTGGATCCACCTCCAAACACTAAATCTTCTATCAACTATATCTTCTCACTGTCGTCCTACTTGTACTTCTACCGCAACAAAAGAGCTAAGATGACTGTGTACATCGTTATGACTGTGGGTTTGTTTCAATGTTAGAGAAACTAAACAGCAAATGAGATAATATTCGTACCAAATCAAACTAAACGCCGGCGCCATTTGTGGCGCAAATTTTCCGGTACCCCTTTTTCCAAGTATACACGTACAACACACTAACCGGATCGTGCAGCAAAGTTCATGCAATTGAGCAACGGTGGACTGTTGCATATACTAACCGTACTGATAAATTGTGTATGTAACATATGTACCATTTACAACATCAATGCCATATCGTTTTTGATATGGAGTCTGAAGGCGAATCAAAACGTATACACGAACTACAATCCCACCAAAAAATCCGTTGCATTGCCCACTGACTAATGTCCGGCCTTGATTGTATTCCACATTGTGCAATCTCTACAGTCTACATTCAACTTTTAACAATTTCTGATGAAAGGTTTCAATAACAGAGCGTCTTTTTTAAACAAAATTACAAACCTTAGAAAATCAACAGAGTGGGCAATATTAACACCATTTAAGAAGCAGGGCGTAGGTTACAGAGTCGAATCACTGTTTTTACTCTACAATTTTTGTTTTTAAGAAATCAGATAATCTGGGAAGTTCCGGTTCATTTAACCAACCGAACATCCTTATTTTTGCCTTCCAATGAATCATGCATTAAAACCAATGTACCAATGTATGGCTATCGTATAGAAACTGTTCCATGTTTTCGATTTATTTTGATTTTGCGCCTTTGTTATGAGGTTTATAACTTTTTAATTACCATCCCCTTAGATGATCATATCCGCAGCTCTGGGAGATTTTAGACTACAATTTATGGCGTATTAATATACTTTTTTCAACAAATTTATGCTTTGCATCACCATTCAGCGAATATCATTGCACTGGATAAAGTTTAATTATCTTTAAATACGTTTCTGAAATCATTTGCTGTGTACCATGAATTGACATGATTGACAATCAAAATTCTGAGCAATATTTTCATGTTAAAGAAAGGCAATTAAATAAAACACTTTTTAAACTTGCTTTCTGTAATTCAGTTGACACAGTGTGCCATTGGGCAATTACTGAGCTAACAAAACAAAACCTTCTAGGGGCATCTAATGCAGTAGAACCATGTATGTGTAGTTGAAACAATAATAAAGTGTGTATAAAAATAAATTGGATAACAACAAACTGGCTTACATGACATTAAACTTATTCTAAAAGGAGTCTTTCTACTATGATGGCAGACATAAATGCATGTAAGTAATTCAAACTTCGACGATGCAAATAAAAACGGCCCGTACAACTGGAACATAATTTTCAGTATACAGGTGCATTATCATTTTATGTTGCAAAACCGCTCAAGAGCTATTGCAATGTCGATACACAGAATGATTCCATTCTGTTTTTTTGTTTTACACTGAAGTGTTCAGTGCATTTTTAAGCTGATGAAAAAAAAATTGTTGATTTTTCATTGAAGTAAAGATTTATTAAACAATTTTTACGTGTATTATGCTCATCAACTGAGCAATAATTTTTTGTTTATTTATTTTGTTTTAGCAATAGAACACTAACCCGCTTACCTGGTACTTACATTTTGCAAGTTCTAAATAACGGTCAAATATCATATTTAAATTTGTTCTAGACCACCGCCTAAGTTCGAAATTGAATCGGGATGACGTTTGCGTTTTGAAATGTGTCATTTGGTACGTTTATGCGGGTGCAGGTCGAGTTGAGCTCTACGAACTTTTTTTTTTTTTGCAGCTGTAAAAACGCAAACCCACAGAAGAGAAAGAATATCCCAACGCTCGGTGCTAGTGGTGTGTAGTGTGAAAAATCGACCGTGCTCGTCGTGCTTTCGGGCTAGTAAAATTGTGTCCGTGATGCAAATCATGCCCGTGCGGGTGATCTGTCGTTAAAACTATGTACAGTTGTTGTTACAAAACCAACCAAAGAACAAAATGAATTGTCATCAGATTCTCAGTGGTGCTTGCAATGCTGGCGATCGTTGTTTTGCTGTTGGATCCGTCGAAGGAGTTCCTTTCACAGTACGTGCTGGATAAGTCTCGTTTGATTAGCATAAAGGGCAGTCTGGCCACGCAAAACCCCGTGATCGGCGATCGGGCGTTTCATGGCCAGTGCGAAGGACTCTGGTTAGGAACCTTTTCCTTCACCGAGCGATATGGTGTATGTGTTGTAATGTGATACGAGCCGTGAGATTGCACTTGGCAACCTGGATTAAGTGAGATTGTGTAAATAAACTAGGCGACGAACTATTCGCTTTCATACAGGCAAACGTAGAGCAGTAATGTCCTATCCACCAGCCTAGGATGTTACAATGATTTTTGGGAAAGTTAATCGGATTCCGCTACGGGTGCAAATGTCTTCGTTTCACCATTTCCTAGGCGTTGGAAGCAATTTTGAAGCGAATTGAAATGTAGTTGTGTGAGAACATAGGTTCGGCTGGTCGTGTCGTAACTTTGTTAATCATAAAATGTTGATTCATTGCCAAAATACACCCTTCTTGCAAGTGAAAGAGTGGAATAATCGAAAAATGGAAAAACGGTGACGTTTGATAGTCACTTGACTGATAATTTTTCACTCTCTCAGTTGTGTTAACGCTCTCCCAATATGTTCTCATCGATATACGCACGCACACGCGCACACACTTCATGTGAGACCACTTACGCGAAACAACAACGATCAACATTACGCGGGGTGGGAGTTTACCGAGGATAGAAGGACGGTTACTATTATCTCCATATGATATCAATCTTTTGATTACAATGAGTATAAGTTGTTTTTTGTTGTTGTTGCTATTTTGCTATTCGCACAGCGAACTTCACGTGGTTCATGGCCGAAAATGCAGCAACTGCAACATATTTTGCACAAACATGATAGGAAATAAACATTTTCCGCACGTGAATCACTGTTTGTGTTGATATCGCGCGATATGCCTGTTTATTAAATGGAGTTCGTTTTGATAAGCCACGGCGGATGAGATTGCCGTGTGTATGCGCCAACCAGACCTGTTCTGTTTATTCATCTAGTTACCATCTATTCTTTTGAGGTGTTTGTTCTGTCACTTTGCACCGTGAGAAAAATAAAATTCACGTTCCGTTCGGCTTCCCACTGCTAATATCGCTTACCGTTTTTGCGTAATCTAGGCATACGCGGCAGGATGCAATATCGTCGTGCTTGCGAGCAACTTTGAGCGTGTCCAAATTATTCCCGGTGCGGTGCACAACTACATTCGCATCTCGGCACTCGATGCCAGCACCGATACGGGAAAGATAGCAGCCGCGTACGAGGACAAGGTGTGCATCTTTGAACCGACGCCGCTAATCCACACGGAAAGGGCGTCAACTCATGGATTGGAATACAAGTAAGTTGTTGATCAAGAGACGGGGAGGCTGCTCCATCGGATCATCTGGCATCGTTCTTCTACATTTTCTTTTTTTCTAGATGGGTCCAAACCGGAAGCTTGCAGGCTTCGTCACACATCAGTTCGCTCTCGTGGAACCTGGAAGGCACGAGACTACTGACCGGAGGGACGGTTCTGCAGTTATGGCACGAACGATTATCCAAGCAGGATGATGACGAGCCAAGCTGTATGTGAACGAACAAGAAAACCCCTACTGACCTACCTACCGAGCCGTACATGGTTAATGTTTTTGGTTTCCCCCTATTAATGTTTGCTTCTAGCGGTTAAGTTCGAGATCGGGGGAGAGCGCGATCCGAAAACGCCCACCGGTGAAGAGGAATCCGATAGCAGCTCGTGGGACTGTGTTTGGAAATGTCATACCGCGACGCCCGTCCATCACATGGCGTTCAGTCCCGATGGAACGCTGTTTGCAACGTCTGGCAAAAGCGATCGTTTGGTTAAGGTGTGGTACGAGAACAAATACAGTAAGTTTCCAGCGAACTTGGTTTAGCTATGATGCTCGAGCATGCTGGTAAAATTAATCTATTCCCCTTTTTAGCGCTGTTCCCAAACAAGAGCTTCGATCAGTCGCAATCGCAAAGCTTCGTTGGTGCGCCGGAAGCTAGCTATGGCTTCGTGTACGTTGCCCATCCGCGCGCCGTTACGCATCTGTCGTGGCGGAAGACGAGCAAGTACATGCCAAAGGGTTCAGTGTCAAACATGTTGGTAACATCGTGCCTGGACAACATCTGCCGAATTTGGGTGGAAACCGTGTTGCCGGAGGATGGGTTAGTGAACATGAACCAGTTCGATCCGTTGGCATCCCAGAACCCAAAGTTTCGCACCCATCGCCACAAGCATAGGTTCATGCAGCGCTTGAAGCACATGAAGACATGCTTTCACATTCGTCGGCACGCGAAACATAGCGGCACAGGAGGGGCGAATGGATTGAACGGCATGGGTCCGGGCTTTGGAGGGCCAGGAGCGAGTGCTGGGTTCGGCAATGCACCGATTCCAACGCTGCCATCGACATACAGTGTGCATGATTTCCATTCGTACGGTTACCACGGCACTGGCATGCGGTCCGGGCTGCACTTTCATCTCGCGGCGTCGATTAACGCCGAGACGGATATACCGCTGGTGCCGTCGATGCATACGACCGACCCTTCCACTCAGCCCAACTTTATACTGCATTGGTTGAACAACAAGGAGATGCACTTTACGTTGCAAGCCGAAGGGATCTTACAGGAAATGACGCGCAAAGTGATCGAAAAGGAGGAAATGCAAAATGCCTCCGGGAGCAACAGTGAAGGTGGCGGAGGCGTTGGTGCGAACGACCCGGGCGGAAGTCTGGTAATGGAGGAGGGTACCATCACCGAACACCATCGTAAAGGGCAGCTGAGAAGCACACTCTCGCAGGAGGATAGCAACAGCAGTGAGGAACATCCACCGTTACACTCGCAGCACCGGTCGCATTCGATTGGTGCGGGATCGCATGTCGGGTTGCCGAGCCACCATTCGCTCTCGAACACTACTTCCATCAATTCTTTGGCGAATGACGGAAACTTGCACGTAACGGATTCGCTGGACATGAAGATCGACTGCTTGCTGCGTGACTGGCAGCACAGCCCGGATTTGCTGTTTTCAATTCACCCAATTGACGGTAGTTACCTGATCTGGGTGGTGGAGTGGTTGGATGAATATCATCCCGGATCGTTCCGCCAGGCGCAGGTTTCGTTCTCCACGCGAATCCCGTCCGCTTTCCCGCTCGGTGATGCAATGTCGATGTCAACCACCGTTGCGCTCTACAATACCGGCGGAAATCTTGGATTCCGTGATATGATTATGCGCGGTCCCAAATCATCCTGTACTGCGGGTGGACCAAACAGTGCCGGCCAGCTGGATGTCGTTAGCGATTGTGTCACTTCCCTACCCAGCGTAATGGAGGAAAATGAGGCTAACGAGGAGGATAATGCCGAGCAGGCGAGCAATGCGGAAATGGAAGATCATGGCGGTGATGCGACCGGTGATCATGCTGCATCGAAAAAGGATCATGCAGGAGCGGACGGTGCACCGCTGGAGCAGGGCGATATTTTAACCGCACCGCCCTCGCCCACCATCTCGATGGTAACGAAGCATTCGAACGGAACGCTTAACTTGTGGCAGTTAACATTTGCGGATCGCAGCAAGTTTTCCCAAGTGCTTAGCATCGGGCACGCGTCACGTGCCTCCGGACATCGGTTCCGCGTGAATGATATTACCTGCCACCCGGTACTACCACTGCTGCTGACAACGTCCCACCACAACATACCGGATATACCGGCGACAGGTGACACGGCACAGCCCGCTAGCGGTGGCGAGCACCGTTCCGCGGGAATGCACCACTCGAAGGATGTGTGTGCACCGTCAGGCTTTTGCTCTGAGCTGATATTGTGGCGGGTGGATGCAGTTGGACCGCTGTCACAGTCGGGAGGTGTCAGCGAGTTGGCGCGCATCAATTCGCCGGAAATTTCTGCGTTCAGCAACGTTGCTTGGATACCGACCCTGCTGCCGAGCACGACACTGGGCAATCTAAGCAACTCACCGTCGGCCTGCTTCGTTGCCAGCGACGGCGAATGTTTGCGGGTGTATCAGGCAGTGATTGACGCGCGTACGCTGCTGGCGGAAATATCCAGCTCCGAACGACGGTGTCGAAGGATGGATTCGCTGATGTCGTTGTCAACCGAATCGTCGGAAAATGCCGGACTGTTGCCACCGATACTACACGACAAGATCAAGATTGTGTCACAACAGTCCACCGCCCGGCCCGGGTGCATTATTCAGCTGGATGCGATCGCTGATGCTACACACGATTGGCAAAACACACAGTTTCTGCACGTGTTTCAGGAACAGCTGATTACGGGCGAGCGGACGGAACCGACGATCGATCCGTTTGGTGTGTCCGGCACCGCTCAACCCGGAAACAGTTCCAGCATCGATGTGGATGGTTTAAATCCGGACCTAAAACCTACGATTGGGCTGATGGACGGTGGTATGGGAGCGATGGTCGATCTGCAGCGCAACGCCCAATTCGAGCAACCATTCTATCTGGTGGTATTGGAACGTACGCAAAACGGCACCACGTTGCACATGTGGCGTATCGTTATCGCGTCGCAGCCTGCTGCCTCCGATGAGATGAGCAGCAGTATGATGTACGTACCCGACAGCAATCTGGTGCAGGATTTAGACGATCCGGAAAACCTACACCGCCCCTCGGTAGTGCCGGACGATATACCTAAGAGTGCGGGCCACAATCGAACACCGCTGGATCATGCTTCACACGTTAACATTTCCACGACAAAAGTGTGCACCCAGGAGCTGCCACTTCCGGACGGTGTGGATGTCATCCATGCGGCTCCAGCCGCTGGCCATCTGAGCTCGTCCTCGATCTACCCTGCCTGCTTTGCGCCGTACATAATCGTGACGGCTTGTTCCGATTCAACGGTGCGTTTTTGGAAGTGTAAAAACATTCAGCGCAAGGAAGGCAATGGAGGGGCTGGCGGTGAGGATGGAACAAATCAGGTTCCGCGGTACGAGTGGTGCGAGTGGGAAATGATCCGCAAGGACCAAGAATCGACAATTGACGTGAATGGACAGCTGTTGCACATTAGTGCAGCGTATTCGGGACGGATTGCATGTGCGTACAAGTACGGCAAGTCGTTTACGCGACCGACCAAGAGCATCGATCCCGAGACACGGTTCGTGAACCTGAGTGTGGCCATTTACGAGTGCGAGTCGACCGGTGGCAGTGAGTGGGTGCTGGAAGATACGATACACCTGAAAAACATCCACCTGCCACGCATACAGGCGGATCATAACTTGGATCTAAGCTACCTGTACGACACGCGTACGCTGCAGAAAAAGCAACGGCTCAATCAAGTGTTGCATACGCTCTCGCACGACGACGCCAGGTCACCGCGCTCGGTGAATGGCGATGTAACACCCGAGGCACTCGCCAAGCCCGGGACGGGCTTGTTGGCCGTGCCCAGCTTCAGCACCCTGCAGTCACTGCGCAAGAGCATCACCGAGCATGGCAATACGTGCCCGATCACGCAAAAGCATCTGGTACAGCTGGACTGGGTATCGAAGGAGGATGGTTCGCACATTCTGACCGTGGCCGTCGGCAGTAAAATCCTGCTGTTCACCCCCGTGTGCAGTGATTTGGCCCAGTCCAACATGAAAGCGATGAAGGAATCGCAATCCACGAACCGTCCACTGCTACGGAAAGCGAGCTCGTTAGCACAGCCACATTTTAACGACGAAATTCGGTGGATGAAGCTGCGCCAGATAGAGCTTACCACGGCGGACGGGTTACCGCCCCTACCGATGCAGATCTCCTGGGTACGGGACGGCATATTCGTGGCGGGAATGGACTCCGAGATGCACGTGTACTCGCAGTGGAAACCGCAGAGCAATAGTCTGTACAACGTGAACCATCAGCTCGACATCGACGACATGTACGATACGCGCAACCTAAAGGATGAGGATCTTCGCTCCATGGCACAGGACAGCAGCCAGCGCCGGCTGGCGAATGTATCGTCCATGCCGGTGCTATCGCGCGTCAGCTCCATCAACCTGAACCAGATGCTGTCGACAGCGGACGCAAAGAAAAAGAAGCCGCTCGGTGCGGCCAGCACCGGACAGATTGGTTCCGTGGCGGGTTCGGCCGCTGCCGATCAGCAGCCATCCCCCGGCCAGCACGATTACATGACCGATTACGGATTGTTCGAGGCTTCGCGCATCGCGTGCCCGGTGCTTCCACAGTACCATCCCAAACAGCTGATGGAACTGCTGAACTCGGGCAAAATACGCTGGGTTAAAGCGATCCTGGCGCATCTGGTCCGTTGCATCAGCGGTTCGTACACTGTGCGCGGCTGTGGAGGAGACGAGGAAAGTCTCAACCGACAGGTATGCTTGGCTGACTGACGCACCCCAGCTTTCCCAGCCCCCTCACTTCCCCCCCCCCCCCCCCAAAAATTCCCAATTAGATCGCATTATCGGCACTGCTTGCGGCAAAAGCGCCGATCTCATATTCCATCTCACTGTTGTTCCGCGATAGGGTGAAGCAGAGTGGCACTTGACAGATACTTGGCACCCACCGACGGAACAGCGTGTGCGTGTGTGTTTGTGTATGTCGCTAATATTTACCTTGTGTTGCTAATCTGCTAGTGCGCAACGTATCATCCGTCTCATCCTCATTTCGTTCGATCGAGCAGCTCACGATAGTAATATAGTAGGTAGCAGGCAGCATTTTCTTGAACGCCAACGCGTAGGATGCATCCTGCTTTCGGATCATTTGCACCAATGATCGTGCTTCATACTATTACTATCTGCATCCAGCGCTTCTTCTCACCATGGGCATGGATCGATCGTTCGATCGTTCACGCATTTGAGATGGTAGATCATTTCGACTGCTTGGTTCGCTCACTCTTGATTTACATACTCTAGCGAGACTATACACACGATACAAAGCACAGCACAACTCATTTCATCAAAGTTTGTTCCACTCTACCCACCTATACTATTCCAAATGCATTTTTTCTGTTCCATCGCACGAACTCGCTTCCTATCTACTACTACTCTATCACGTTTCACATGTTTCCATTATCTTTTCTTTATTTGTTTTATATGTGTGTTTCCAGCGTGGTTGGTCTAGAACTCGCACTCTTTCCATTAGCTGTCCGGCAGGCACCGTTAGTCCTCTTGAACCAAGAGGATCGACGACACAGGTGCGGTTTTTCATTTATTTAACCCTTTTACTCTCTCACACATTTCTACTGTTTCGGCTGCTCAGATTAATATATATATATGTAATACGGATGGTTCTTTATTTTCCGTGGTTTAAACGTGGCGCTTTTGATATATACATATACATACCTTTTATCCTTCTACCACGTGGTATGGGTATTGGTAAAGCTCTTTTCCCCTATACGTACTTTGGAATGTTTTCATTTGCAGACGAATGTATTCGTAGCGTTCAAAAACCGGTTTGCCTATTTATTTGTATTTCCGAGCAAAGTGTTTCGTTTCGGAAAAGGTATTTTCCATTTCCTATCTGAATGTGTTTGTGGATGTTTGTACAATGCCCTTATTTGCGCTACATGCAAATGAACCTTACTTCGCAAGTGTTTCCTATAAAATGAGCCTTCAATACGTGAATCTTTCTTCTATACGAGTTTCTGTGTTAAGTTGCAAAGTGTAAGTGTAAGAATAGCCCTGCCCTGCTCTCTTAACTGACTTTATCAATAGTTGTGAAGCTGGCTGTAATGTGCAGCAGACTTATCTTCCGTTACGATATGTTCACCCGATGTAAACATGCACTTATGTTTATATCATTCGGTTTAGCTATCATCACTTTATCACTATTACTGTTGGGTTTTAACCTTATCCTAACTCTACGTATTTTTGTTCTCTGTGTGGTCTATGATTCTTGTTCCTTCCTTCCTATGAGTGGTAGTGATTTCATCTGCCGTTTGTTTGGATTTAAAGTGATTTAAAAACAATTTGTACGTATATTTGTATTAAACCACATGCTTTCCGGGATGAATTTAGAGCTCACGAGTTGCCATCCAAATGTGTCACTAATGTTTTAGCTAGCCATAGTAGGATAAACTGGTTGCCATAAGATTCCCATCCTCTTTTATGTAGAAGCAAAGTTGAAATCTGATTAGAGGTAGTAGATGTAACGTCCTAAAAAGCAGCACGATATATTAGTTTGACACGCGTTCACGTAAAGAGAAAAATGTGAAAGGTATTTCACCTGTTCGTAATAACACCATTAAAGCTAAACCTACCGTTAAAACCCCCGGAACAGATTCCAGAGGAGCTAACGCTTGACTATGCGGAGATCACATCCATTCCTCCGCTACCATTGTGGACCCTGCTGGCGGCAGACAAGGAATCGACTAGCAGTAATTTGCAGCAAAACGATGAAGTTAAGGTAGGTACTGGCCAGCGCAGCGCAGCGGAGGCATAATAACTTATTCTTCCTCTCCAATGTTTGCAGGATTACAATGAACTGTTCGAAAGCAACACGGCGGACGAATCGCTTGACGATTTGCTGGACGATGAGAGTGGCGGTGGTGAGATGAACCGACACACCGATCGGCGGTCCTCGCTTCCCGAAAAACATTACCTGTCGCATTTTGGCCCCCGCCAGGGGCAACTGCTTTCGCGACTGCTGACGCACACCCATCTGCCCGGCCTGTCGTCGTTGGATCAGATGCATCTGCTTGCGCTGGCCGACACGGTGTCGACGTGCAACATCGATTTCGCGGAACGGTTCGCCATCGACGCAGCCAAAACAGCGATTGCGAAGGAAAATTTGACCGGTGTACCGAACACGGAAAGCGTGTCCACCGATTCGCTGGACGACTGTGGGCTTCGCTTTTTGCTGGCAATGAAGCACTACAACTATTTGCTGCGCTGCCTGCCAATTTCGCAGCGCCATTCGTTCCAGAGGCAAGGTGTCGGCACGTCCAACATCGTGTGGGCGTTCCATTCGGAGAGCGAGGAAGAGCTGCTCAATCTGATACCGTCGTACGTGAAAGGGCAGCCCAAGTGGCACGTGCTGAAGGAGCTCGGTGTGGGGTGGTGGCTGCGCAACAACAACTTACTTCGCCAATGCATCGAACGGCTGGCGAAGGCCTCGTTCCAAGCGAATCAGGATCCGCTGGATGCTGCCATCTACTACATGGCGATGAAGAAAAAGTCCGTCGTTTGGGGACTGTTCCGGTCGAAAAGGGACGAAAAGATGACACAGTTCTTCGCAAACAACTTCACCGAGGATCGCTGGCGAAAGGCGGCGCTGAAGAATGCGTTCGCGCTGCTCGGGAAGCAACGGTTCGAGCACGCCGTCGCATTCTTTCTCCTTGCAAACTCGCTCAACGACGCACTGGAGGTTTGTTTGACAAAGTTAGAAGATTTGCAGCTGGCGCTTGTT